>NC_133755.1:75601690-76209747 GCF_036562045.2 Rhinolophus sinicus | reverse complement strand
GAGCTGGGGCAGAGGTTGTTGGGCAGGCCAGCTGGGTTCACCAAGGCCCCAGGCCTTTCCTGAGGGAACGGAGTCAGGAACCCCTGGCTATGGGGACTTGTGGCAGGGGTCTGGGGCAGGGGCGTGGGGGCAGGGCCCTCTCTCCCAGTACCTCAGTCTCAAGAATCAGCTCACAGGATGCCAAGATCTCGCCCTTTTCCTCCCCAAACTCTTTCACAAGGGGGTGCCACTTCATGAGGGGCAGGATCCGGTGTTGAACATCCAGCCAGACCACTGGGGACCACATGCCCTGTCCCCACAAGCTCTCCTTGCCCTGGAGGGAGGGGGAGTTCACAGAAATGAAGGCCAGGTGGGCAGGTTCTGGCTCCTCCCCAGTCTAGGAAAAGAGCTAATATTATTAACATTTAAGTCCACACAACACCCTGCATGTCAGGCCCATATATTCTCCTTGAAAATAAAAACTCGTCAGCCACTCTACCCCGGCAAGTCTGCCTCACCCCGGAGTCTCGCTGCCACAGTTCCAACACCACGAGTGGCGGGCTGTCCCTGGTGTCCTGGGGGTTCTCGTACAGCAGGAGGTGCTGGAAGATGAGCGTCTGGGCCCATGTGGGGGCCACAGAGTCCCTCAGGGTCTGCGTGCACTGGCTGTGGTTCAGGAAAACCAACCGAATGAAAGGCCCTGGAGGGGGGAGGGTAGCGTCCTGTTGTGCCCTTGAGCTGTCATGTGAGGCTCTCACCGCTGCTGCTGCCACTGGACCCAGTGCCCAGGGAGGCCCAGGCCAGGCTGCCCAGCCACGGCCAGCTGCCCAGAAGGCCACCTCAGTGTAAGCCTCAGAGCAAATGGGCGGATAACCAGAGGCCAAGGGTCACTTGGTTCCTCCCACATCTGTTTCACACCACCATGGTAGAGGTCTGGGTGTCACACAGGGAGGGCCCCCTGCCGCCTTTGCAGGAGTTCTAGGGACCACGAGTTCATGGACACACCTTGTAGTCCACGTTTTTGTCTTTTCCCCAAACCAGGGCCATGAGCTGCTGGTGGGGGAGGGTCTGCATGTTTGTCACCCTCTCCCTTGCCACATTCTTCATACTGCAGATGGCCACATCAAAGGGCCCCGAGGGCTGGGGGAGAAGGGGTGCCTGCTGCCTACCCTGGAATGTCTGAATCTGGTGGACCATCAGGTTCCGGGCCTGGTAGATGTAGCAGAAAAGCTGGTAGTAGTGGGGCTCTGGATAAGAGAAGAGCCGAGTCCGTCAGTCACCCCCAGGATCCCCACCCCAACCGTCCCCAATCCCTGCCCTCAGGTATGGGGCCTCAGGGGCCACCCAGGCTGACTCTCAATTAAGTGCTCACTGTTGAAGACGCAGTAGATGAAGGGCAGGTGGGGTGTCTGGGTGTCCTCTGCAGCAGGCCTCCAGGAGTCCCCAAATGTTTTGCCCAGATCCTGGGATGGCGTCCCATTCTCCTCCTCAGCCTGCTGTTTCAGGCCCATCCCCTGTGCCCAGGACGGTCTCTCCTGAGGCTCTTGGTGCCCAGGCCCAGGTCACCCTTCCCCCTTCTGGGCTTCACGCTCCAAAGCCTAAGGATATGAATCTGGGGTGCAGACTTCACCCCAGCAGTCAGTGCCCCAACCTGGGGCATGTCTGCTGTCTGCCACCCCCAAGTTGGGCCCAGGCTCCAGGAGGTGGGATGCAGGGAGGAGTCGCCTAGCCCGCTGAGACTTTACCAAGGACCCCTCCAGGAGGAATATGGGTGCAATGCCCTTGTCCTTGTTGGGGGCCAGTCTGCGGTGCCAGCAGCGGCGGCGGAAGCGACTCTGGGACTGAGGGTTCAGCTGGAACTTGGAGCCCATGGTGCCGTACTCCCAGCCCTCCTCCTCCCCGGCCAGACCGGGGTGGTGCTGTGGGAGGAGATCACAGTCACCCTCCCGCCGTGGCCTGGGGTAGGTCCTGCCTGTGGTCCCGCCAGGTCCCTGCCAGGCAGCCCCTCACCAGCTGCAGGAAGGACAGGGTCTCCTGCTCCAGGCTCAGCTTCCCGTGGTTCCGGCAGCGCACACGTGCCCAGCGCCGCCGGCGACATGAGTAGTAGGTCTTCTCCACTGCGTTCCAGGCCTGGGGCAGGCCCGAGGGCGGGATCCACACGCCGTACTCCCAGCCTGCAGAGGCAGGACCATGGCGCATGGGTGCCAGGTGCCCACAGGCTGGGCAGCTTGGACAGGCCTGAGAGATGGGCCCCAGAGGGCAGGCTTTGGGGACAGTGCTTTTCTAGCCCTGGAAGGTGTGGTCACACTGTGTCACCTGCGTGGCCTAGGCCCAACTGCCCATCTTACAAATGAGGAAGGTGAGGCTCAGAGACGTCGTGTGACCCCTACAAGGTCACACAGGCCATAAGTCGCAGAGTCTGTGTCTGGAGCCCAAGTCCTCCCGGAGCCACCTGGCATGACCCCAGGTTCCGTGACCAGATTCCTGTTCAGATGCTCGGGAGGCACTTACAACCTTTCCTGTCTCAGCACTGGGGCCCATATCTGCGGAAAGGGTGACAGCCCCACTTCCTGGAGGGTGGGGGACCTCCAAGAATTCAGACCCGGCTGTGGGAAGTGTTGGAGCCTGGCGGCTCCCAGCCCTCCTGCCCGCAGCCGGTGAGCAGAAGACTCACCCTCACTGTCCACTGCATGGTTCAGCTCCACAGCCCAGTTCTTCTTCACATACCAACCTTGGGGACACTTCACATTCTCACGGGCCTCCGTGGGCTGTCCGCTCTGTGGGTGGGCAGAGGGGGCGGGCTAGGAGGCCGCCTTCACTCATCATCCACATGTTGGCTCGCCCACCGCAGCCCCAGGGGCAGACAGCACTTGCTACGTCTGATGTCAACCACATAGTCACTTCATATGCTTTTACCAACTTACACTAACTATAAATGAATGTATTTTTAAAAGGAAAGTTTATATGTCTGCTCGCAGTGGAAAACCAGTATCATTCCCCATAAACGGGAAGCAACCACTGTAATGACTGTGAAAGCAGCATTGTGTGCTGGCTGTCCCCTGGAGGTGGCCGGCCGCTTGCCAAGCACAGGCTGCAGGTCTTTGCTGAGGAGGGGAGCCCAGCATGCATGTGATGGGCTAGACCCATGCTGTCCCATGCAGTAGCCACCGGCCTCCTGGGGCCACTTCTATTTAAATTAATTAAAATGAAACAAAATTCAGAGTTCAGTTCCTCACCCTCACAAGTGCCACATGTCAAGTACTCAGTAGCCACCTGTGGACAGCACAGATACACAGCGTTTCCATCATCACAGAAAGTTCTACCGGACAGCGCTGCTTAACCAGCCCCTCCCTCATTTTCACCTTCACAGGAAGGCCTCCCTTTCAAGAGGCCTGAGCAGGAAACATGGTCCCCCCCGCTCCCGTGCTGTCTCTCGCAATCTGATTGAAGCACCTGTACCCGCCATCACTGGTGCTCGCCCAAGGTCCACACAGTGGGGAGCAGGGCTCAGATGGTAACTCCTGGTCAGAGCCCTTTCCACTCAGGCAAGCTCCCAAGGCACCCACTGCCCCACGTCCCCGTGCCCCGAGGCCGCCCCAGCCCTGCTCACCGCATCCGTGTTGGGGGTGGCAGCCGGCACCCACGCCCCCGTGGCATCACGGTGCTGGTTCTCATACACCTCCTCCAGCACCTGGCTCTTGTTGATGTCTGTGTCCAGGCAGAGTCTGGGGGCAGCGAGACCCAAGTTCCCAGCACATCTCCCTGAACTTCCAGGCCCCTGGGGTCTTCTGCGGGCCGAGTGCTCCCTCACTGGGCAGCCCCACCTGCTCTGGGCAGGGCTGGGCAGTGGGCTGGGCATGCAGGGCCAGGGATGGGCAGAGCCCGTGTGGGCACCCCAGCCCGGGGACCAGGCTCCAGTGGCTGTGAGCCTGCCTGTCGGCTGACTGACTCCTGCGCTGTGTGTCCAAGACACACAGGACCCAGGTCCCACACCCCAGCCTTACCTCCTCTGAGGCTCCACTGTCCACTGCCCCTGCCAGTGCCATCCCGGGGGCACCTTGAAATCCTCCCTGGGGACAGCCTTGCGCCCCAGGACATCGGAGAAGTTGGGGCAGCGGTACAGCCCCTGCGGCCCCCACTGGTCTTTATACTTGGCTTGATTCTCGTACTGGGAGTAGGGGGAGGCCATCAGTGACAGCCACCTCCCCAGCACACAGTGGGACAGCATAGAGCCTGTCCACCTGTGTCACTGGGGTGAGGTGCAGGGACCCCAGCCCTGCTCCGCCACTTGCCACCCCTTTGCTGCCTCCGGGCCTTTCTTCCACGTTCCCTGCTGGGTGGGTGTGTGGTCCCTGCATCTTCCCCTGAATCCCCACTCCATCCCAGGGTCTCCAAGCCCTACATCCAGGCTGGGTACGCATGGCTGCTCACCAACCCCTGGGTTCATGGCTCTGTGGAAAGATGCCTATTTTCTACCCCTCTGACTGTCCCAGGCCATCCCCTTCTGGGACCACCAAACTGGCCCAAAGGACCCAGCTGGGGTCTGTGGGAGTCCCAGGCTGCCCTGTTGGTGACAAACAAGGCCCATGCATGTCGCAGCCTTGCTTACCTCACATGCCCTGAACTAGGAGAAACTCCCCATAAACCTCCACCAGGGAAAGAGGGAGCAGCCCTGAGGGACCACTAAGCTTGTCATCCAGAGACCCCGTGCCGGCAGCATCTCCGTTCACTCTAGTGTCTGCTGCCTCCTTCTCAGACCCGCTCTCACAATCCCAGATTCTTCAGTAACCTTGTTCTCGGAGCTGGGCCATTGCAGCTCCCAGCCACTCACCGTCTCTGCGAACACGACCACCTCGCCTTGGCGGAGCATCTGCAGATCTGTGCTGTCCGTGACGTTGCCCAGCCATATGCAGACCCGGAGGTGGGCTGGGAGCGTGTCCTTCTGTCCTTCACCCTCTGGGTACTGAGCCAGAAGCAGGTCAACCCCCAGGGACGTAGTTCCCACCTGCCCCTTCACCCTGAGTCTCAGCAGCAGGGGCCTCACACAGAGCTGGGTTAGCACACGGTTGTGCCTGTGACCCCATGCCCACAGAGGGGCTGGTTGGGCCTGAGGGGGGGGGGCGGGGCAGTGCTGCCTAGGGAGCCAAGGAGGCTCCATGGAAGGGTGGTGGTGACGGTGGCGCTGACAGTGACCCCAGCGATCATGATTGTGTGCTCATGGTGCACCAGGCGCAGTACTAAGTGCTGAATATGTGGCATGTGCTCTGACCCTCACATACCACTGTGAGCTGGGTGTCATTGTTACCAGGCCCATTTTACAGAAGAGGAGACTGAGGTTGGACATGGCCAGGAACTGGCCTGGGGTCATACAAGTCAGTGAACGGTACAGCCAGGGCTCAGGTGTCAGTGCTTCTTGCAGGATGAGAAGGACTCAGATGGCATAGGAGGGACCCTTTACACTGGTAGGGCGGGCAAAGGGCAGGCAGGTGTGAGGGCAGGGACCCAATGTGGCCTGACTGTTGAGAGTAGGGGACCTAAGAGGGCTGATGAGGAGAGGTGGTGGGAGCCAGGCCAGGGAGGGTGAACCTTCTCCAGGAGGCAGTGGGGATGCAGGGGGAGGGCTGAAAGCAGGGGGCTGTCATCAGGCCGGGGGTGGTGGTCATCACCGTTATTTATGGCTCATCTGTGATGTGATGGGCTGGTGACCTTAGAGCATGAAATGTTTTGGATTGTACCCAGATGTAATCCAGGGGAGAGATGACAAGGGCCTGGACCAAGTGTGGTATGAGGATGACGTGGGGCTGAATCTGAGGAGCATGGACGTGGCGTTGGCCCCATGCTGTGGCCATGGGCCCTGCCTTCCCCTGGAGACTGTTGACACCCTAATTCACTTGGTAAAGGCCTGAGAGGGAAGCAGTGGGAAGCCCCCAGAGCTCTGGGCTTCTCCCTGGCTGTGTCTGGGCTTCTCCTTCTGAGGACTGGGGCAGCCGGGGGACCCCCATTCCGCACCTGCAGAAGGAGGGTCTGTGTCTTCCCACAGAACCTGCCGCAGTGCAGGGCCCCGGTCGAGGAGAACAGGACACTGTGGGCGGGCACCTGTGCGTAGGCCACGCGCTGCTCCTTGGCCGTCAGCCAGATCATGATGTCCGGGAGGCTCACCTGGGGCTGCCGGGGCGAGAGGGTCAGGCCGGGGCGAGAGGGTCAGGCCTGCGCCACGGCCTGCTCCCGCGGCGTGTCCAGTGCCCACCTCAGGGAGCACGGCGTTGAGGCGGTATAGCCAGCCCTCCGCGGTGGCCACCATGTCCCTCGGCTGGGCTTCCTTGGCCTTTTGGGCCAGTTCCTGCAGGAGGAGTCTGCGGAGGTGCCACCTTTTCTTGTCCAGGTTGGTGGCTTTGGGCTGACTAGTCATGCAGGACAGAGGACGCCTGTGGCCAAGACCAGTAAGGAGGGGGCTGGACCATCTCATGACCGACCGCCAGGCCTGCCTTAGGCCGATGTGCCTGCGGGCCTGACCCAGGGCGCCCTTCTCTCCCATCCTCCCAGCCCTGCAGTGAGCGGTGCTCAAGGACCCCTTCGTGGACAGGACATGAGCCAACCAAACCCTGGGGGATAGGGGTGGGGGTCCAAGCGGGATGGGGGCCAGCAGAGGCCTTACGAGGAATCTTCCAGAGGAGCAGCAGCAGGGGAAAGGTATGGGGCTGGGATGTGCAGGGTTCTTCTGGGTAACAGGGAGAGGCTTGCTTTGGGGGGAGCACCAGGCGTGAGTATGGGGACAGCAGGGACAGTGCTCAGGGCGGGGGCGGGGGCGGGGAAGGTCAGGGACATTTTCTGGAAGGCCTGATGGGAGAAGAGAAGCTGCTCTGTTTTTTGAATCTCAAGCTGGGGAGAGATCTGAGGAGGCGGGTGGGGTGGAAGGGCGCTGGTCCGAAGCCCAGCCCAGGTGCAGGCGCTGGGCTCCTACTTGCAGTCCTCCACCAGCTCCCTCAGCAGTTTCTCCCACTGGGGGTGCAGGGCAGGGTCCCTCGGGTTCCTCATAGATTTCAGGGTGTCCAGGTTGGCTTTCTGCCCGACAGGAGAGAAACGGCGGGGAGCATTGGTCACCTGGCCAGGCTGCAGGGCTGATGAGCCCAGGATGTTTTCAGCCCAAACTTAGAGACCTTTGAGAGGTAACATGGGGATGCCAGTTCAAAGCTGTCCCGTGCCCTTGCAGGACTAGGATCCCGTGCACCCTCCTCACCACCCAACAGAAGAAATGGGTAGCCAGGAAGGGGCGGGACTGTGGAGGAGCACAGATCCTGATCCTGGCTTCCCTTCCATGTGTTCCAGAAGGTCACGTCTGAGTTGGAGGCACCTCCTGCCTAAAACTGTGCAGTGGCTTCCCTCCTTGACAGACACCTACGACCTTTTGTGATCTGACTCCTCCCAGCTTCTCTTGTGTTATTTCTACGTCACCTCCATCACCAATGGCTTACACATTTTTCCCTTCTCTGTACCCCACCACGCCCCCAGCAAACTCTACATTCTTCAAGATTCTGCTTAAATGTCACCTTTCAAATACCTTTTTGACTATTCTCTCTTCATCTCCCACCCCAATCTCTGCCCTGATAGCTCTGGGCACTTGTATGTCCACGCAGCCCTAGCTGCACTGCATGGTAACTGTGTGCATTTCCAACTTCCCAGATGGTGAAGACAGGGGCGGTGCTTACTCATCTCTGTGTCTTCAGAACCCAGCACTGTGTCTGGTGTTTCTGTCTCAATCGGTGTGGAGGGCATGAGTGAGCCAAGGGACTGGCTTCCTCTGACAGTGATTCACTTTCCCAAGTTCCCCATCAGCGGTGCGGGTCCTCCTGCATCACTCACCAGGCGGTCCCGAGTGAAGTGCAGGAGGTTGAGGCAGTTCATGCGGAAGCTGACATCCTCCCAGTAGGAGGTAACGGCCACGACCGGCTTGGTGTTGTACCAGGGCACATAATGGTAGAAGTTGCCTGTGACACAGACATGTGGGGGGTATCTGAGGGACTCCAGAAGGTCTCCCCTCACTGTGTCCCCTCAGAGGTCCTTCCCTGAGCTACTTCATTCCTCTAGGATGCCATCCGCTAATAATCCTACTTGACCCCTCCAACCAGAGGGTGGACTGGGGCCAGTGGAGAACGTAGGCACTCTGATGAACACAGCTGGCCTTACAGAGCATTCATCATGCTCAGTGTGTCACACAGCCTTTTGAAGTCCCCTGTTTATGGGTGGGAAAATCCAGGCTATTGGTGGGAAGCAGTTTGCCTGAGGTCCTAACACAGGCATCTAGTTCCAGAGCCCCGTGCCCTTACCCTGTCAGGCAAGCTTCCAAAGCAAGAGGCATGCTTTGAGGCAGGTCTCCCTCTGGGTGGTCTCCCTCCCCTCCCAAGGCAGGGGAGGCATGGAGACCCAGGGCGTGGCTGGGGTGGGCAGCCATCTAACTAACATAATGGTCCTGCCAGCGAGGAGGGATGGCAAGTATGGATAAAACCTGCAGTGGGTTCCCTGGCAATGTTCCTTATTGAAACAAGGGGGAAAGGGGCGTAAGGGATTCTTTTTCTGAGGTGTATTGCTGAGTTGATGTAAAAGGAAGAAACCCACAGAAACCAAAATTAAAGTAAAAACAGAAATCTGAGGCAAACAGAAGCAACGCTTGCTTTTGTCCTGAGTTTCTGACAAATCTTGGAGATCTTGCACTTCCTTTTGGGAATTGCCAGGGCCCAGGGATCAGGAGAGAAGGCCTAGCACTGCCCAAGGTCGGCAGTCTAACATAAGATGCCCTGTGTTATGGGTTGGATTATGTCCCCTGTAAAGATATGTTGAGGTCCTAACCCCCAGTATCTCAGAATGTGACCTTATTTGGAGATATGGTCATTGCAGCTGTAATTAGTTAAGATGAGGTCATACTGGAGTAGGGTGGGCCCTTAACTTAATATGACTGGTGTCCTTATAAGAGAAGGAGGGAGACACAGAGAGGAGACAGCCATATGAAGACACAGAGACAGAGGGAGAACACCATGTAAAGACAGAGGCAGAGATGGAGTGTTGTGTCTACAAGCCAAGGAACACGAAAGATTGCAGGAAACCACCAGCAGCTAGGAGGGAGGCCTGGAAGATTCTCCCTCAGATCCATCAGAAGGGACCAACATTGCCAACACCTTCATTTTGGACTTCTAGCTTCCAGAACTGTGAGAGAATACATTTCTGTTGTTATAAGCCCCTGGTTTGTGTTGCTTTGTTATGGCAGCCCTAGCAAACTAACACGCCATGCAAAGCTGTTATTCCAAAACCTAATCCCACAGTCAACAAGAAGTAATCCACCATACAGAAGAAGACAATGAAGAAATGTTTCTATCTCCAGCATGGCTGGGGGACAGGGGCAGGAAATTTTCCTGAAAGTTTGTAACCACAAGCGGATCCTCACGCAGGCTTCATTCTGCATTCATGCCACCCATGGGGTCTGCAGAAAATTTAAAGTGGTCTCTGGATGGCAGTGACTCAGGTAACGGGAGGAAGAAAAGACAGACCCCCTTTGGAGCATGAAATTTTAGTCAAGTTCCAAAGGACTCCACACATGAAGTGCAAAGAAAACAAACAGCTTAGAACAGATGTAAATACTCTCTAGCCCAGCAATTCCGCTCCTACAGAAAGGCATGGGCAAGAAAATGTTCATAGCAGCACCACTCGCATTAGCCCCAAATTGGAAACCACCAAACTCTCTCTCACAAGTAGAAGTGATAAACAAATTATGGTGCATTTGTACAATGGACTACTACACAGCAATGAGAGCAGACAATCTACAACTACACCCAGCAACACCTAGGTCTCTGGATGTTTCACAAAGTAAACAATGAGCAAAAGATGCCAGATACAAGTGAATAAATACTATAGCACTTCCTTTATATAAAGGTAAAAACCAAACAAAATAAATTGGAGGCTAGGAGAGTGGTTGCCCTGGTGGGGGTGGGCCCCTCCCCCGAGATGATGGGGCTGTTTCACAGTCTGGATGTCATTACACGGATATGTTTGTTTCATGATAATTCATTGAGCTGGACACTTTGGTTTGTGTACTTTTCCACAGGTATGTTATACTTGAATAAAAAGTTTACTTAAGAATTTAAAAAATAGTGGGGGAAGGAAAGACAAAATAAATACATAAAATACAGTGTGTCAAATAGTGGAAAATGCTATGGGGAAGAATAGTAGAGAAGGAAAACAAGAAGCTACCGAAAAATTTTAAATTAAATGGCTAATGCCTTTCCTAGAGGATCTAGAAGAAATTATGCAGAATGCAGCCCAGAGAGATGAAAAATGTGGAAAAGAGATTTAAAAACATGAAGAATAAAATGAGAAGATCCACAAGGGATAGAGTGAATTCGAGAAAGAGATACAAGTGAAAAGGAGAAGAGGTAATTTTTCAAAGACAAAATATAGTTTTCCAGAATTGTTGGAAGACACCAGCTTCAGACTCTGGCAGTGAGGGAATCAATTGTTAGAATAATAAATAAACAGAGACAAAATAAATACAGAGATGAGCATGGGGATATAAGACAGCAATTTTCTTCCTCTACTCTTGGATGGCATACAAAAGCCACAGGAGACAGATATAATCTGCAGTCTCAAAATACACCTCAGGACTGCCAACAGCAACTATGACTGCAGTAGGGGCCACAAGGGCTGGAATGCAGCGGGAGTCACCTGAGGGACCTGAGGAACAAGACAGACAGCTGGGAGCCCAGCTTGATGGGAGCAGAGTGCAGAAAGTGCCAGCAAAAATACACTCCCAGAACTTATTCAAGACTCACGTGAGGAAATGTGAGCCAGCAAAACTCTGAAAACAAGTAAAACAAAAAACAAAAGATCACAGAAAGGAAGACAATAGAAAAAGAAGCCCCAGGAAGATTAGACCCAGCAGACAAGGCAGTGAGAAGCATAGAAATAAGGAAAGTGACCAAATAAAATGGAAATAAAGAGTCAAAAAGGATCTGGGAGGAAATGACAGATATAGAAGAAAACCAAGGAGAACTGTGAAACCCATAAACGGAGCCCCTAAGTAGAAAACCTAAACAATGGAACAGGATATTTAAAAACATAATTTGAGGAAACTCACATGGGAGAAGGATAATCTTCTTAACAAATGGTACTTGAAAATCTGGATATCTATATACAGATGAATTCAAAATGGATCACAGAGCTAAATGTAAGAACTAAAATTATAAAACTTTTAGAAGAAAAAACAGGAGAAAGTCTTCATGACCTAAGGTTCAACAAAGAGTTCTTAGACATGACACCATAAAAGAAAAAAAATTGGACTTCATCCAAATTAAATGTTTGCACTTCAAAAGACACCATGAAGAAAATGAAGAGACAAGTCACAGACTATTTGCTAATCATGTATCTGATAAAGGACTCATATCTAGAATATATAAAGAACTCTTACAACTTAATAATGAGATAAACAACCCAATTAAAACTGGGCAAAAGATCTGTATAGACATATCATCAAAGAAGGTATATGAATGGCCAATGCACAAACAAAAATATGCTCAGCATCATTAGTTATTAGGGAAATGCAAAGTTAAATCACAATAAGACACACACCCCCTTTAATAGATATAATAAAAAAGAGGGGACAAAATTTAGGGGAATGACATCATAGAAATGGTGGCGTGAGGAGAGCCTCTTGAAATCTCCCCTGGAATTTACAACAAACTGAACAGCTATAATTCCACAAGGACTCCCTGCACAGCAGACAGGCAAGACTAAGAGACATGCAACTGAAATCATCTAAAGGTGGGCAAATTGTGTGAGCAGGGGAGGAGGAGAGCAGGAAATGTGGAGATGCGGGCCATGCACGGCCACAGGCCCCAGACCGAGCTCCAGGCTCCGCGCTTGTTGCATTCTGGAGCTACCGCAGCTGCGAGAGAGGGAAGAATTCGGACTGCTAGTGCTCTGCTTATGACCCAGTCCTGCCTGAGGGATCAGTACATAACACGGGTGAACCCAAAGCTCACAGCAGAGACCTCAGAGCAAAGACTGAGGAAAGAAGGGTGAAAACGGTGGTTTAAACCCTCACTGCCAAGCAGAGGATGGAAGGCATAGGCATGGAGCCTAGCCGACCCCTCCCGACCCTCCCAGAGCTCACCCGACACCCACCTGACCAGTGCTGGAAGTGGAACAGTAGTAGTGTCAGATCAAAAAAACAGAATATTTGCAGTTCTGAGAACTGTGGTCCGCAGCCATGGACTCACAGCCCAACTAGGTCTAGCAAAGGGGAGGGAGCCTTGGGTGCAGGACTGGCTGTAGTGGTGGTCACCACCATTGCTCAGAGCCACCTCTCACAACCAACCCCGCGCCTGACCCTCCAGTCTGGGCAGATCCCTGCAAGGGTAAACAGAGCCACTGAAACACGCAGGCCCTGAATCTGGAAGAGCTGTGGAACTTTGGAAGCTCTCCACATCCCCCATGGAGGCAGTGGCCTGAGACCCAGGTGACCTGCTCACAGAGGAGAAGTATACCTTCCAGGGAATTGTGTGAGAAGCTGGAAGAGTGAAGAGAAAATATAACACTATAGCATGAGAGAGAATAAAACGCTGCAGTCAGAGAGAAAATAAAGCATTCTACCAACACCTACTGGAAAGCAAAAGAAAGACCTCTTGCTACCAACCTGTTGCAGAACCCACTCTTGTAGATGCCTAGGAAGATAAATAATAATTCATTAATTGCCATAAATAACCAAGGTAACAAGGCAGCTCAGAAAGAAAATGAAAAGTCTCAAGAAAATGAACTTAAAGGCATGGAAATATGTGACCTAAATGACAGAGAATTCAAGATTGCAGTTCTGAAAAAACTCAACGAGATGCAAGAAAATACAGACAGGCAGTTTAATGAACTCAGAAACACAATCAAAGAACAAAATGGGGCCGGCCTGGTGGCTCAGGCGGTTGGAGCTCTGTGCTCCTAACTCCGGGGGCTGCCGGTTCGATTCCCACATGGGCCAGTGGGCTCTCAACCACAAGGTTGCCAGTTCGACTCCCGCAAGGGATGGTGGGCTGTGCCCCCTGCAACTAGAAAAATGGCAACTGGACCTGGAGCTGAGCTGTGCCCTCCACAACTAAGACTGAAAGGACAACAACTTGACTTGGAAAAAAAAAAAAAAGAAGTCCTGGAAGTACGCACTGTTCCCCAATGAAGTCCTGTTCCCCTTCCCCAATAAAATCTTAAAAAAAAAAAAAAAAAGAACAAAATGGACATTTAACCAAAGAGAATGAAATTTTAGAAAGAACCAAATAGAATTTCTGGAGATTAAGAACTCAGTAAAATGTGCTTGCTTCGGCAGCACGAATACTAAAATTGGAACGATACAGAGAAGATTAGCATGGTCCCTGCGCAAGGATGACATGCAAATTCGTGAAGTGTTCCATAAAAAAAAAAAAAAAAAAAAAGAACTCAGTAAAATGAAGAATGAAATACCCAGCTTAGCTAATAGAGCTGACCAGATGGAGGAAAGAATCAATGACACCGAAGATAGAAATCTGGAAATGACACAGATGGAAGAAGAGACAGAGACTTGAGAACTAAAAGAAATGGAAACACTCTATAAGAACTTTCTGACTCCATCAGAAACAGCAATATAAGAATAATGGGCATACCAGAAGGAGAAGAAAGAGAGAAGGTCAACAGAGCGTATATTCAAATAGTCAATGAGAACTTCCCAAACTTGTGGAAAGAACTGGACTCTCGAATCCAAGAAGCAAATAGAACACCTAATTACCTCAATCCCAACAGGCCTTCTTCAAGGCACATTGTATTGAAACTGTCAAAAATCAATGACAAAAAAAGAATCCTCAAGGCAGCCAGGGAAAAGAAGATGATAACCTACAAAGGAAAGCCCATTAGGTTATCATCAGATTTTTCAGCAGAAACTCTACAAGCCAGAAGGGAGTGGAGCCAAATATTCAAACTATTGAAAGAGAGAAATTATGAGCCAAGAATAATATACCCAGCAAAGATATCCCTTAGATATCAAGGAGGAATAAAGACCTTTCCAGACACACAGAAGCTGAGGAAATTTTCTAACACACAACCTGCACTACAAGAAATACTGAAGGAGGCTATTTGACCTGAAACAAAAAAGCAAAATAATACAAAACCATGAGTTAGTATTATGAACAGACAGATAGAAGCAGGAAATGGCAACCCTACACCAAATAAGACACTATACAAAACAATAAAGACACTAAACATAACATACAGGATAAAGAAGAAGAAAAAAAAAACTTAAAAAAAAAAGAGGGGCCAGCCCAGTGGCTCAGGCGGTTAGAGCTCTATGTTCCTAACTCCAAAGGATGCCGGTTCGATTCCCACATGGGCCAGTGGGCTCTCAACCACAAGGTTGCCGGTTCAATTCCTCGACTCCCGCAGAGGATGGTTGGCAGAGCCCCCTGCAAATAAGATTGAACATGGCACCTTGAGCTGAGCTGCCGCTGATCTCCCAGATGGCTCAGTTGGTTGGAGTGCATCCTCTCAACCACAAGGTTGCCGGTTCGACTCCCGCAAGGGATGCGGGGCTGCGCCTCCTGAAACTAGAAAACGGCAACTGGACCTGGAGCTAAGCTGCGCCCTCCACAACTAAGACTGAAAGGACAACAACTTGACTTGGAAAAAAAAAAAAAAAAAGTCCTGGAAGTACGCACTGTTCCCCAATGAAGTCCTGTTCCCCTTCCCCAATAAAATCTTAAAAAAAAAAAAAAAAAAGAACAAAATGGACATTTAACCAAAGAGAATGAAATTTTAGAAAGAACCAAATAGAATTTCTGGAGATTAAGAACTCAGTAAAATGTGCTTGCTTCGGCAGCACGAATACTAAAATTGGAACGATACAGAGAAGATTAGCATGGTCCCTGCGCAAGGATGACATGCAAATTCGTGAAGTGTTCCATAAAAAAAAAAAAAAAAAGAACTCAGTAAAATGAAGAATGAAATACCCAGCTTAGCTAATAGAGCTGACCAGATGGAGGAAAGAATCAATGACACCGAAGATAGAAATCTGGAAATGACACAGATGGAAGAAGAGACAGAGACTTGAGAACTAAAAGAAATGGAAACACTCTATAAGAACTTTCTGACTCCATCAGAAACAGCAATATAAGAATAATGGGCATACCAGAAGGAGAAGAAATGGAGAAGGTCAACAGAGCGTATATTCAAATAGTCAATGAGAACTTCCCAAACTTGTGGAAAGAACTGGACTCTCGAATCCAAGAAGCAAATAGAACACCTAATTACCTCAATCCCAACAGGCCTTCTTCAAGGTACATTGTATTGAAACTGTCAAAAATCAATGACAAAAAAAGATTCCTCAAGGCAGCCAGGGAAAAGAAGATGATAACCTACAAAGGAAAGCCCATTAGGTTATCATCAGATTTTTCAGCAGAAACTCTACAAGCCAGAAGGGAGTGGAGCCAAATATTCAAACTATTGAAAGAGAGAAATTATGAGCCAAGAATAATATACCCAGCAAAGATATCCCTTAGATATCAAGGAGGAATAAAGACCTTTCCAGACACACAGAAGCTGAGGAAATTTTCTAACACACAACCTGCACTACAAGAAATACTGAAGGAGGCTATTTGACCTGAAACAAAAAAGCAAAATAATACAAAACCATGAGTTAGTATTATGAACAGACAGATAGAAGCAGGAAATGGCAACCCTACACCAAATAAGACACTATACAAAACAATAAAGACACTAAACATAACATACAGGATAAAGAAGAAGAAAAAAAAAACTTAAAAAAAAAAGAGGGGCCAGCCCAGTGGCTCAGGCGGTTAGAGCTCTATGTTCCTAACTCCAAAGGCTGCCGGTTCGATTCCCACATGGGCCAGTGGGCTCTCAACCACAAGGTTGCCGGTTCAATTCCTCGACTCCCGCAGAGGATGGTTGGCAGAGCCCCCTGCAAATAAGATTGAACATGGCACCTTGAGCTGAGCTGCCGCTGATCTCCCAGATGGCTCAGTTGGTTGGAGTGCATCCTCTCAACCACAAGGTTGCCGGTTCAACTCCCGCAAGGGATGCGGGGCTGCGCCTCCTGAAACTAGAAAACGGCAACTGGACCTGGAGCTAAGCTGCGCCCTCCACAACTAAGACTGAAAGGACAACAACTTGACTTGGAAAAAAGGCCTGGAAGTACACACTGTACCCCAATAAAGTCCTGTTCCCTTCCCCAATAAAATCTTTAAAAAAAAGAAAAAAAGAGGACAAAGACAACTTGCTACTGAAGTGCAGAAATCAACTCACAGCATAAATAGGGATAATTTGGGACAACAAAAACATAAAAGGGGAGAGAGTAAAGGTCTGAACTGGCACAAGGGAATGGAGAAGGTAAGCGTGCTGAAGAAAATGGAGTACTCTAAATATGAAGCTTTCTTTTACATAAAGTTAATGGCAATCACTCAAAAAAAATCCAGAACTGAAATATATAACATAAAAAAGGAAGAAACAGAGGGAAACATCATAGAATACCACCACACTGAAACAACAGACAACAACAAAAAGGCAAAGAAACAATGGAGACATAGTCCTACTAGAAAACCAAAGATAGAATGATAGGAAATCCTCATATATCAATAATCACCCTAAATGCAAATGGACTGAACTCACCAATAAAAAGGCACAGAGTAGCAGAATGGATCAAGAAACTAAATCCAACCATATGCTGCCTCCAAGAGACACATCTCAGCTACAAGGACAAATATAGACTCAAAGTGAAAGGGTGGAAATTGACACTCCAAGCAAATGGTATTCAGAGAAAATCACGTGTAGTCATAATGATGTCACATGAAACAGACTTCAGGATAAAAAAAGGTGACAAGAGACAAAGATGGGCATTTCATAATGGTAAAGGGGACTATACAACAAGACATACAGTCATCAATATTTATGCCCCCAATCAGGGAGCACCAAAATATACCAAGCAACTACTAACAGAACTAAAGGGAGAAATTGACCAAAACACAATTTTACTAGGGGACCTAAATACAGCATTGATAGCTACGGACAGATCATCCAAACAGAAAATAAATAACGAAATAGCAGCCCTAAATGACACATTAGATGAAATGGACATAATTGACATTTATAGAGCACTTCATCCTAGAACATCAGACTATACAATCTTTTCTAGTGTACATGGAACATTCTCAAGGATAGACCATATATTGGGTCATAAAATCAGCCTCAGCAAAGTTAAGAAGATTGAAATCATACCAAGCATATTCTCTGATCACAAGGCTTTGAAATTGGATATCAACTGCAAAAAGAAATTGGGAAAAAACACAAATATGTGGAGATTAAACAACATACTTTTAAAGAACAACTGGGTCAAAGAAGAAATAAGAGGTGAGATCAAAAGATACATAGAAACAAATGAGAATGAAAATACATCCTCCCAAAATTTTTGAGATGCAGCGAAAGCAATTTTAAAAGGGAAATTTATATCTTTACAGGCCTATCTCAAGAAAGAAGAAAAATCGCAGATAAATAACCTCACGTTACACCTTAAAGAACTAGAAAAAAAAGAACAAATGAAACCTAAAGTCAGCAGAAGGAAGGAAACAATAAAAATCAGAGCAGAACTAAATGAAATAGAGAACAAAAAGACAATAGAAAAAATTAATGGGACAAAGAGCTGGTTCTTTGAAAGGATTAATAATATTGACAAATCCTTGGCTAGACTCACTAAGATAAAAAGAGAAAAGACACAAACAAAATCAGAAATGAAAGAGGGGAAGTTACCACAGATGCCACAGAAACACAAAGGATTATCCAAGAATATTATGAAGGGCTATATGCCACCAGATTCAATAACCTAGAAGAAATGGACAAGTTCTTAGAAACATATAGCCTTCCTAGACTGAATCACGAAGAATTGGAAAATCTAAATAAACCGATCAACAATAAGGAAATTGAATCAATCATCTGAAACCTTCCCAAAAGCAGAAGTCCAGGACTAGATGGCTTCACTAGTAAATTCTACCAAACATTCAAAAGGATCTAATACCTGTCATAATCAGACTCTTCCAAAAAATTGAAGAAGAGACAATACTCCCTCGTTTTATGAGGCCAACATTACCCTGATACCAAAACCTGGTAAGGATAACACAAAAAAAGAAAACTACAGACCAATATCTCTGATGAATACAGATGCAAAAATCCCTAACAATGGGCCGGCCTGGTGGCTCAGGTGGTTAGAGCTCCATGCTCCTAACTCCAAAGGCTGCCGGTTCGATTCCCACATGGGCCAGTGGGCTCTCAACCACAAGGTTGCCAGTTCAATTCCTCGAGTCCCGCAAGGGATGGTGGGCAGCACCCCATGCAACTAAGATTGAACAGGGCACCTTGAGCTGAGCTGCCTCCCAGATGGCTCAGTTGGTTGGAGCGCGTCCTCTCAACCACAAGGTTGCCGGTTCGACTCCCGCAAGGGATGGTGGGCTGTGCCCCCTGCAACTAGAAAATGGCAACTGGACCTGGAGCTGAGCTGTGCAGCCCTCCACAACTAAGATTGAAAGGACAACAACTTGAAGCTGAACGGCACCCTCCACAACTAAGATTGAAAGGACAACCACTTGATTTGGAAAAAAGGTCTGGAAGTACACACTGTTCCCCAATAAAGTCCTGTTCCACTTCCCCAATAAAATCTTAAAAAAAAAATTATACATCACGACGAAGTGGGGTTCATTCCAGAGGCACAAGGATGGCTCAACATACACAAATCGATCAATGTGATACACCACATAAACAAGATAAAGAACAAAAGTCATATGATTATATCAATAGATGTAGAAAAAGGTTTTGACAAGGTATAACATCATTCATGATTAAAACACTTAATAAAATGGGTATAGAAAGAAAATACCTTAACATAATAAAGGCCACATATGACAAACCCTCAGCTAATATCATAATTAATGGGGAAAAACTGAAGCCCTTTGCTCTACATTCAGGAACACGACAGGGATGTCCCCTATCACCTCTGCTTTTCAACATAGTGTTGGAAGTCCTCGCCAGAGCAATCAGCAAGAGAAAGAAAGAAATGGCATCTAAATTGGGAACGAAAAAGTTAAATCGTCACTTTGAAGATGACATGATGCTATATATAGAAAACCCTAAAGACTCCACCACAAAGCTTTTAGAAACAATAAACAAATAAAATTGCTGGCTACAAAATCAACATACAAAAGTTCATTGCATTCCTACATACCAACAATGAAATCTCAGAAAAAGAAATTAAAAAAAACAATTCCTTTCGCAATTGCAACAAAAAGAATAAAATACCTGGGAATAAAGGATGTGAAAGACCTATACACTAAAAACTATAAGAGATATTTAAAAGAAATTGAAGAAGACAATAATATGGAAAGACATTCCATGTTCATGGATTGGAAGAATCAACATAGTTAAAATGACCATATTACCCAAAGCCATATACAGAATTAATGCAATATCCATCAAAATCCTAATGGCATTTTTTTAAAGAAATAGAACAAAAAATCATCAGATTTGTATGGAACCACAAAAGACCCCAAATAGCCAAAGCAATCCTAAGAAAATAGAACAATGGTGGAGGTATCACACTTCCTGACTTCAGCTTATACTACAGGGTTACAATAATCAAAACAGCACGGTATTGGCAGAAAAACAGACACACAGACCAATGGAATAGAATTGAGGACCCAGAAATAAACCCACATAAATATGGAAAATTTTCAACAAAGAAGCCAAAAACATACAATGGAGGAAAGACAGTCTCTTCAATAAATGGTGCAGGAAGAATTGGAAAGCCACATGCAAAAGAATGAAACTAGACTGCTATCTGTCACCATGTACCAAAATTAATTCAAAATGGATCAAAAACCTAACCATAAGACCTGAAACAATAAGCTACATAGAATAAAACATAGGTACTAAACTTATGGACCTTGGGTTCAAAGAGCATTTTATGAATTTGATTTCAAAGGCAAGGGAAGTAAAAGCTAAAATAAATGAATATATCAAACTAAAAATCTTCTGCCCAAACGAAAAAGCAAAAGAAAACATCGACAAAATAAAGAGGCAACCAACTGAACGGGAGAAGATTTTTGCAAACACCGCCTCTGATAACGGGCTAATATCCAAAATATATAAGGAAGTCATACAACTCAACAACAACAAAACATAATCCAATTGAAAAATGGGCAGGGGCCGGTCCGGTGGCTCAGGCGGTTAGAGCTCCATGCTTCTAACTCCGAAGGTTGCCGGTTCAATTCCCACGTGGGCCAGTGGGCTCTCAACCACAAGGTTGCCAGTTCAATTCCTCGAGTCCCGCAAGGGGCTCCACCCCCTGCAACTAAGATTGAACAGGGCACCTTGAGCTGAGCTGCTGCTGAACTCCTGGATGGCTCAATTGGTTGGAGTGCATCCTCTCAACCACAAGGTTGCCAGTTCGACTCCCGCAAGGGATGGGCTGTGCCCCCTGCAACTAGAAAACAGCAACTGGACCTGGAGCTGAGCTGCACCCTCCACAACCAAGACTGAAAGGACAACAACTTGAAGCTGAACGACACCCTCCACAACTAAGATTGAAAGGACAACAGCTTGACTTGGAAAAAGAAGGCCTGGAAGTGCACACTGTTCCCCAATAAAGTCCTGTTCCCCTTCCCCAATAAAATCTTTATAAAAAAAAAAAATGGGCAGAGGACCTGAATAGACATTTCTCCAAAGAGGACATACAAATGGCCAATAGACATATGAAAAAATGCTCAACATCACTAATCATCAGAGAAATGCAAATAAAAACCACAATGAGATATCACCCTACCCCAGTCAGAATGGCTATCATCAACAAGACAAATAATGTGTTGGAGAGGCTGTGGAGAGAAAAGAACTCTCATACACTGCTGGTGGGAATGCAGATTGGTGCAACCATCATGGAAGGCAGTGTGGAAGTTCCTCAAAAAATAAAAAATAGCATTACCTAGGAATAATCGAGCACATATATCTTTACAGATAAATGTTTTCAGATTTTTTGGGTAGATATCCTTTGATAGAAGATTGGATAAAGAAGTTGTGGTATATATACACAATGGAATACTATTCTGCCTTAAGGAAAGATGAAATAGTGCCATTTGCGACAGCATGGATGGATCTTGAGATTATAATGCTAAGCAAAATAAGTCAGAAAAAGTAGAGAACCATATGATTTCAATGATATGTGGTATATAAAACTGAAAACAACAAAACAACAAGAAAAATAAATGAAGAAACAAAACTTAGACACAAACAATAGTTTAGTGGTTACCAGAAGGTAAGGAGGGGGTGTGATAGATGAGGGTAAAGGGTATCAAATATATGGTGATGGAAAGAGAACTGACTCTGGGTGGTGAACACTCAATGTGATATATAGATAATGTATTACACAATTGTACACCTGAAATCTACGTATCTTTGCTCATAATTGTCACCCCAATAAACTTTAATTTAAAAAGAATAAACAAATCAAAGAAATTTATATAATACAAAAAAAAAGAGGTGACAGCAAACAGAGGTGGGGGTATGGAGAGACTGGAACCCTGCTGGCAAAATGCAAAATGGTGCAGGCACTTTAGAAAAGTTTGGCAGTTTCTTAAAAAGCCATTCCCCTTCTGAGCATCTCTCCAAGCAAAATGAAAGCATATGTCCACACAGAGACTTTACACAAACATTCACAGCAGCTTTGCTCATAATAAACAAGAGTGTAGAAGTAGAAACTGTGTTCATCAACTTATGAATGGAATACTATTCCATCGTGAAATGGAATACTATTTGGCAATAAGAAGGAATGGAGTGCTGATATATGCTACACCGTGGATAAACCTCAAGACATTACTCCAAGAGACATAGGAAAGACCACACACTGTATGATTCCATTTATGTGACATGTCCAGGAAAAGTAAACACAGAGACAGAAGTAGATCAGTAGTTCTGTGGGCCGGGGGATGGGAAGGGGAGGAAGACTGCAAACAAGTGAATTTTGTGGAATGCAAATTACACCACTAAATGAATTACAACAAAAAAAAGTTGGATCTACATATTGAAAGAGTACACCATGTGCCAGGGGAAATTGACCTAAAAGGATCAACATAGACATATCCCAGTGACGTTATTGGACTTACAAGATGAAGAGAGACTCTTTGGGCAGCTGGATTAAAAAAATCAAGAGATTATAGGGGAAAATATCAGAACAAGAAAAGGTATGAGTTATGAACCTTTAAGAAACCACAAACTTCTAGAAGAAAAGATGAGATAATAAATATGGAGTGGAAAAGACCTTTCTAATTATGACTCAAAAGCCAGAGCCATGAAAGAAATTGAGAACATTAAAAAAGTCTTCATGGGAAAGAAAACCTCAACACCATAAGCAAAGATATGAGACAAATATGGGAAACATATTATTTACAGATCATATTATAAAGGTCTAATCTTCCCCATATATGAAGGGATCCTAGAAATGAATAAGAAAATGACCAACATCGCAACAGAAGAAAAGAGAAAATTATACGAACAGGCAATTAACAGAATGGGAAACACAAATGACTTTTAAGCATATGAAAAGATGTGTAACCTCATTTATAATGAGAGAAATACAAATTGAAACTACACTGAAATGCCACTTTTCACATCAGATTGATAAAAACCCAAAAGTTTATACCAGATTTGCTGATAAGGCTCTGAAACATGGCTGATGGGAGCGTAGGGTGGAGGACGAACAGTCAGGGGCCAGCCAGGAAAACACCATACTAGATATTTTAAATAGAGTGAATTTGACAGGAAAAAAGTGTTGGAAGGGCCAAGAGACCTGGAAAGCGAGGATGCCCAGAGATTAGTAGCAGGAGGCAGACCCTGTCACTGTACTCCTGGGGTGGGGGCACAGGGAGGCAGTGGTGGGACCAGAGGCAGGTGCATACCCACCCTGCAGGGAGAGGTTGCTGTAGAGGGTGCCGGAGCCACAAAGAAGGTGTAGTGGGATTGCAGAGAGGAGCTGCCTGGCTAAGGCAGGCATCCTGGAGGAGGGGGCAGCCAAAGCTGAGGTCTCTGAAGGGATGCAGCCACTTCCAGACATTTCTCCTGAATGGGGGGAGGGGAGGGAAAAGGGGCGGGAAAGAGAGGGGGGAGGAGAAGGAGAGGGCAGTACAACAGTATCTCCCCTTCTAGTAGTTGGCAAGGGAGTCTGGGAAATGTAGTTTACAGGTATCTAGCCCCTGAGATGTAGAGCAAGGAAGGGCAAGAATGAAGCTTGACAAAGACTTGTACAAGAATGTTCATAATACTCCAAACGCTGCATCAAGCCCAATGTCCATTATGAGGGGATGGATAAATAAACTCTCATGTTCCTAGAATGGAATGCCATCAGAAAGAAAATATTGACACATGCAACAACACAATGAATGTCTAAAAGCAGTGCTGGAGCCAGTGTCTTTTTGTATTTGTCAAAAATCATCAAGCTCTACACTTAACATCTGTGCACTTTATTGTTTGTAAATAATACCTTAATAAAAAAATATTCACCATTAAGAGAACGAAAAGCCCCAAACATAGAGAAGATATTTACGATACACACATCTGACAAACAATTGTCCCTGAAAAAATTACGTACACATCAATAAGGAAAATACAACCAAATAGAATAACGGGTAAAAGATATTAATAGGCTTTTTACAGATGAGGAAAAACTAATGTTTGTAAACACATGAAAAGATGCTCAACTTTCATTTATAATCAGGAAAATGCAAATCAGGATCATAGCAAATAACATTTTACATCCACCACATTGGCAAAAATTAAGACGCTGGGCAATAGCAAGTACAGTGAGAACGCAGAGTAGCAGGGACTCTCATTACCGTGCTGATGAAAGTGTAATTTGGTAGCATTACTTTTGCTTTGAATTTCTTCTCCATTCCTGGGCATATAATTTAGCAGGAAGTCTTGCTTTTGTGACTAGGAGACTGCATATGAATGTTTATCACAAAATTATAGTAGAAAAAAAGATACAATCTAAGTGTCTTCACATACCACATAATTAGAGGTGGGTGCTACCAAACATTCAAGGAAAATTATAACCAAACAGTGGGATATATACAGAAATGGAAATGAACTTCAGCTATGAATGCTAATATAAAAAAAAACAGTATTGAGCAAAAGATGAAAAAGCAGATGAATAGAGACTGAAAGCTTCCAGCGATATAAAATGTAACGATAGTGTGCTTGTTAGGGCTGCACACACATAGGTGGTAAAAATGAAAAAGAAAAGCAAGGGTGTGATTACCCCAGGAGTCAGGACCATGATTATTTCTTGAGTAAATGGACCTGGGAAAGGCCCACAGGGGCCTTCTTTGGGGCTCACAGTTTGCTATCTCTGAAGCTGGGCTGTGAGTTCAACTTTTATTTTTCTTTAAACTATATATACATTGTATATACTTGCTGTCTACATATTTCATAATTTAAAAACAAGTAGAACATAATGCTAAATGAAAGCCAGACGCCCAGGACCACATCTTGTATGAGTCCAGGTATGTGAAATGTCCAGAACAGGAAACTCTACAGAGACAGAAAGTAGATTAGTGGTCACCTAAGGTAGGGGACGTGGGGGAGAAGAGAAAGAGACTGCTAGTGGGCGCAGGGTTTCTTTTTGGGGTGATGAAAATATTCTAAAATTGACTATGGCGATGGTTGCACAACTCTGTGAATATACTACAAACCACTGAGTTGTCCACTGTACATGGATGAATTGTATGACATTGTGAATTATATTTCAATAAAGCTTTTTTTTAAAAAACAAGTCGAGAAGAGGGATGCTCTCAATGGGTAATGAGATGGTGAAGCTGACAGAAAGGGAGACCGGATTCCTCCAGAGCAGGGGTTCTCACAAGTTAGCTCACATCTGAATCGCCCTGTGGGCTTGGTAAATCACGGATTGCAGGGGAGGGGGGGAAGGGGGCATCCCCAGAGTTGCTGATTCTGTATGACAGGTGGGGCCAGGATTCTGCTTTTCTCACAGGTCCCAGGCAATGCTGCTGCTGTTGCCCAGTGACAACACCATGAAGACTGTTCTGATAGTGCCGAGTGACCAGTAAGTGGATGGACAGGTGGATGGATGGATGGATGGATGGATGGATGGATGGATGGATGGACAGAGGTGAGCAGATGAGCAGTGGACGGCATGGATGGATGGGGCTGCTTCCCAGTAATCCGGGAGAAGATGGGGTTGGGGAAGTTGTAATATGGAGAGAAAGGCTTGAAGTCAAGACCTAGTTTCAACTCCTATCATGGGTTCACCGCCCTCTAGCTGTGCACTGTTGGGCGGGTGACCTCCCCTCCCTGAAGCTGAGAACTGTGGGTTAACAGTGCCTATCAATGTCCCATGAGCTAATCCCCTTAGAGGGCCAAGCACAGAGCCCAGCACGTGGTGGGTGAGCGCTCTGCTTTCTGGCTGGATCTGACTGTTACCATCGTAGATCACTGGGCTGTGCTGTGTGGTGGAGACGAGAGGCTTGTAGTTCAGGTCCATCTTGTTTCCATAGTGGCCAATGCTGACCTCGAACTGGATCAGCTCCTTGAATTTGGGCATCATGGTACAGGAAAGGAAGATAACGCACAGGCCATACTTTTGGCGGTTCTGGTGCTTCTAGAACAATAACCCACAGCACATGAGCCAGGGATGGACAGGCTATAAAACAGGCAGGGGCAAGGATGAGGTGCCTGTTTCTTTCAAAAGCTATCTTTGCTTCTCTCAAGGTGAGCTAGACCATGACGGACCTCGCCCGCCCTCAGACCCTGCCTTGACTTCCACTCCCTTACCTGGCTCATCAAGGGGGAAGTCCCTCCCAGGACCCCCAGCACCTGGCCCCCTACACCCTGCCCACCCTGGGTCTTTCCCTTCCTGAAATTGGACAGGTGGCTCTTTCCCTGTCAGGTCAGTCTCTGGGTTAGGCCACTTCCCCCCACCAATGTTTGGCCACCCCACCCCTCTCGTTTCTGCCTAAATGCCCTCCTCAGATGAGACCAAGTGTGGGCAGGGGTGCATGGTGGTAGTTGCACACACTCGCACATCCTCTCTGGGTCCTTCACAAGCCCCCTCCTCCCACCATGCCCCTCATCTGCTCAGGGTTCTCACCCATCATATTAGCCTGTTTCTGTCGCCAAGCTCAGCTCTACTCTTGCATGCTCCCACTCTTGTTCACTAGCTCAGGTCTCCCCTGCCTTAAAGATATTCCCCCCTCCCTCTGAGCTCCTATTTAGCTACCACCTGATCTTGTCTCCTGTCACTCTCCAGCCAAGTGGCTATGCACTTGCCTCCATGAACTACCTGTGACCTCTCCCTCCCTCCTAGGGCACCTAGCTGCTCTCAGGACCCAAGGCTACCGGTGTGCCTTCCCAGTTACCAGCGCACACTTCTGAGTCCTCAGCCTTTCTCTCCACCTCACTCAGGTCGCTGACAGCCCCTTTCTGCAGCTCCCCCCCTCCGGAGGCTGCCGCAGCACATTTCTCTGCAAACTGCTCCTCCACGGCCCCCTAGGCTCCAGCTTCAGCTCCCTTTTCTCTTCACTCTGCCTACTCCCCCCGGGCAGGTCCCACACAACCATGGTTCCGATCCTGCTGGGCTGGTGGCACACCCATCTGTCCAGCAGCCTTGGGGACTGGCCTCACAAGCACAGATCAAAGGTGGGGTTCATCGTCTCCCCCAGACCTGCTTCTCCTTCAGGGAGCCCGTGTTGGGGCAAGCCGCCTTACCACCTGGCCACCCAAGGCAGAAAATTGGTGTTAGCTTAGAGGAGTTGGCCTTACTTCTATGTCCTGTTAGTCAGTGGCTCCAGTCATTCTGCTTCCGAAAGGACTCTGAAGCCAGCACCCTCTTCCCCAACTCTCCTCCCCTGTGACTATATCCCGTTCTCTTGAGTAAGTGGGTGGCCCACCTTACTCCCCTCCATCTATTCTTAACACTTTCCTGCCTCAGTGCCCTGCCCCTGCTTTTAGGAAGAAATCCAAACTTCTCAGAATGTGCCTTAAAATGTTTCTCCTTAACTAGATGACACATTTCTTACACTGAAGCTTTATCTTGTCTTTACTGGGTCCCCTGGACACCTGGGATTTGGCACAGCATGAAACCATAGCAACTCAGTAAAGACTCAGGTAGCTTGACCACCGTCCTCATGGGCGATCACCGCATTCAGCTTATGGCCAGGCCCAGAAGCAGGACGCACAGTCGACAGGGGCGGGCAGAGGACCCCTTTCGTGCTGGAGTACCTCTACACTGGTCACTTCTTGGGAGAGGCTCTTCACCATCGTGTCTTGGTGGGACTTGATGTGGGTGACTAATTCCAGGAAGACTCGGCCTCGATACGCCAAACCATCCTTCACAGAGCTGGGGCTGTTCTAAGGTAACCAGGAGGAAAATGGTGAGAAATGGGATGAGAGAAACAGAGCAGGCCCATCTCTCGATACCTCTGTAGCAAAGACAGAGTTGTCTACTAACTTCCTGCCCAGGGCTGACCATGACCCAGGGAGGAATTCCAGACCCCTGACATGACAGTGCCTGGAAACCTCTGGGCCCCTGACCCCTCTTCTGCACCCTTAAACCCACTTGGCCCTACGGCATTCTGCTTGCCCACCCCATAAATGCTTCCTGATGGGAGGGAACTGTGATGACTACCGAGAGTGCTCTCTCTGCCAATCAGGGCATGCCCTGCCTCCTTGCCCACAGTGATTGGCCCAAGGGGAGCAGATGTGACCTGAGGAGGCCAATTACAGTGCTTCCCTGGGCTTCCCTGTTAGAGGCTCCTGTGGCCACATTCCCAGGCCTGACTGCCATGGGAAAGAATGAGGCCCAGGCTGGAGAGCAGGAGCGATGAGAGATGAAGAGAGAGTGAGAGTCCTCAGGTGGCACTCGTGCCCCCGTGCCTGCCTCTTCCTCGCTCAGAGTCTTTCCTAGCCCCATTTCCTCTTGTAAGCCAGTTGGATTTGGCTTTCTGACATTTGTCACCAGACCTAAATAAAAAGGCTTTTCTGCATTGACTTGTGTTTCTTTTGTCTCATAGGTTCTTTCCACCTGCTGAAAATCTTACCCGAGGTTTCATCTCAGCGCCCCCTCTCTGTTCTGTTCTTGGGCCACAGAACATGCCCCACATGCCCACCGCCATTCCTGTACAGGCTTCATGTTCTCCACAGCGTGTGATGGACAGAAATGGGACCGTGTCCTTTCCGGGCATCTCCAGGGCCCAGTGCCTCACACATGGTTGGTTTTACCTCTGTTCCCTAGAGCTGGAGTGAGAAGCTTACAGTGCCGTCTTCCTGGATCTGGAAAGGAGCCTTTTTGCCCCCATGGAGAGTCAGGAAGCTGGGGCCAAAGCAGGGCAGGAAGCCAGAGTACATTCCTGCAAGGAGAGGGTGAGAGGGCAGACCTGGTGGAGAGGCGCAGCAGTACGGCAGGGTAGGGTGGGGCTCGCTTGCCTTCCATTTCTGCTCCTGTGGATGAGATCTGGTTGAGGGAAAGGCTGGCAGTCCCAATCTCATCCCGGCAGTTGCTTGTGGAGCTGGAGAGAAACACACTGCAGTCTGAGCCCCTGGCCGGGCTCTGATTTTCTCCTCCCTGGCATGTTTTTCAGTCTCCACCCAGTTGCTCACCAGTCCAAGACTCTGAATTTGATGTAGCTGGAGAGGCAGGGCAGCTGCAGGGGGGAGGCGAGAGGAGCAGTGGGCGCATGCTCCTACTTGGAGGGTCAGGTCCTTTCGGAGACCGCAAGGCTTGGAAGTCTGGGTCCAGGTCCAAGGCCTGGCTCAGTTACCAATGCGCCATTTAACTACCACCAAAATTTCCCATGGGGGCTTCTGGGCCCATGGCCTTGGGGCCCCCACTGACATGGACCTCTTGCAAGGCCCTGGGAGAGACTAGGACTGCATCCTGTGATCGTTTTGTATTCTTGTTCTTCAAATGGCCCACTAACTGCATGCGCTCAGGGCCTGTGAGATCTGTGGACTTGATGCTTCAGTGCTTGCGCAGCCCTGCACAGTCTGAATGCATAGTCACCAAACCATCTCGTGGGGAAGTCGTGGGCCTAGAATGTCTTCATCGCATCTAGCAGTGGGACATCTAGCTCCTCAGAGAGTAAATAATAGTGGCTGCCTGTCTGGGGAGGGGCTCCTTTGTCCCCTGACCTACTGAATGATCTGTCTGGATTCACCTGAGTGACCCTTCCTGACACCCCCACTAGGCAGGTGCTGTTCTTAGTCCCATTTTCAGACAGGCACAGAGAAACTGAGTTCCTGAAGTTCTCATGTTACACGCAGGAGCTGAAGCAGCCTCAGAGTTCCTAACCACTCTGCCATAACCCAGTGAAGGCTGGGATTGTCCCTGTTTACAAATGGGGAATGAGGCCCAGAGAGGCAGAGGGGCTTGCTCAAGGTCACACAGTAAGGGGTGGAGTCAGGACTGGAATCCACGCTTCTGAGTCTCATCTCCACTCTGCTACAGGGTTTTCTCAATTATGAGAACAAAAGAGTCCATCTATAAAACAGCTGCTAGGGTTTAGGCCTGAGTGAGACCCCCATATTCTCAGCTGGGGCCTCTTCTCCCCTCACAGAAGTTCCCCCCACCCTCCGTTCTCCACTCTCCTCGTCCGTCCATGTCCCCCTTGCTGTGCAGGCTGGGGTCTAAGGGGAGGTAAGGAAAGGGCTTTCCAGTGGGGCAGCTGGCTAGTAAGAAATGCAGCCACATCAAAGTGAGGTTCACATCAGCCTGCTGCATTTCCAGAGGGAGAGTGACAATTAGGCCTGCATCCACATGGCCTCAGCCCTGGACACTGAGTTCTGCCAGGAATGGGGGTGTGTGGACACCTTCATACATTAGAAGGTTGAAGGAGGGACTGGTTCTGTGCCACTGGTTCTGAGCCTGATGGCAGCTGGACACAAGGGAGGACTTCCAAGGCTCTGAGCATCCATTAAGCACCTGGGGGGCTGGCCATGAGCCCTGTCATAGCCTGGGATAGGTAGGAGGGAGTTTGGCAAGGGTGGGGGACTAGGATGGACTAGGCCCCCTCTAAACTCTCTTCCTACTTTAAGAGTATATAAAATCATCCACGAATGTGGAGATTATGAGGAATGGTTAGAAGTGACTCACCAGGAGGCAGACTGACGAAGCTTCTAGAAGCAAGGAGAAGGGCCCACAGGAGTGGGAAGGGGAGCTCACTGGCTAATTTCATGTCACACAAACATAAGAGATAAGGAAAATGAACACTCTCTCTGTGGCCAAATAGATGCCACCCAAAGTTCTGTCCACTGGCACTCATGACAGCACTCAAGTTCTCTCAGAACTGTCATGTCTTTTTTGCACACAGCTCCCAGAAGCCTGGCTCCTGGGCTGGGCGACACCTGGCATCACCCACACTGATGACTGGTGACTGAGAAGGACTGCAAAGCTATAAAAATCAGACCGTAGAACCCCACAAAGAAGGGCATCTTGGGGCATTTAGCTATGAACGAATAATAACTACTCCAGAATAATAACTAAGAATAAAAACTAGTGCCCTGGTGCCTCTAGACCATCAACAAAGGGCTGTCATTGTATTCAGGGCCCTTGGCCTAGGAAATAAGAAAATGCATAATACATAATACTATTTAGAATGAGTCTTTAAAGTGATGGTTGTGGTGTACTTTTTAATGCAGGTGAGAGGGCACATTTACATTTTCTGGAAAGTTCAGTTGTATGGCCCACTCGTTTCTTAATACTGGATAAAGTAAGGTTTTCCAGTAGTCCTGGGCTTCCTGTGTGCCCTGTCAGCCAGAGCCCTCCCCCCTCAGTGCTCCTTGGCCCTTCCTTCCATCCACACCCCTACACACACCAACACCCCATCGTTCCTCCCATGTGTGAGGCATGATGGGATGGCAGTACCTGAATCCGGAAGGTCAGGATTTTGTTCCAGGTAGGGTTCTCGGTTTGGGTCTGCACCTGTGTCTTGAGCTGGGAACATCCCAAAGCAGTGTCAGTGCCAACCTGTCTCCCTCCCTCCGCTGCCTCACCTTCCAGCCCTTCCAGTCCAGCCCACAGAGGGACACTGTCCCTCATGGGAATCCCTGGTCTAAAGACACATGGACAACTTCTCGTCAGCTACAACTTCAGTCCTTTGTGTACCCACTCAGGTCCAGATTCCTCAATATTTGTCCTTAAATCAGCTTTCAATAGACTGAATTAGTAAATAGATATAAGGCTCTAAATTTATTACATGAGTGCATAAACAAACATAGATTTTGTTAGATAAACTCTAAGATCCCAATAGAAAAGTGAGCAGAAACAGTGCTGATGGCAACAGCACACATGGCACCCCTTCTTGAAGCATCACTTGCCTTCATTTATAAACCTAGCTTTATTCTAAGCAATCATGTTAGGGAAATCAAGGGTTGGTTGGACTGGTTAAACTTTTTAACACATGCTCAGAAAAACACAGAAATAAAATTTTTGAAGTGTGTGGCATCTCCCACCCATGATCATCTCAGCAGGAGCCGGCGACAAACCGTGCTCGGTGTGGCGGCCTAAGGCACGGGCACCAGTCCTTTGGTGCTCCTCCCTTCGAAGCGTGCACCCTGACCCCGCTCCCCTTATGTATGGGCCAGATTCAATGACTTCTTCTCACAGGTAGAATATGGCGGGAAGGGTGGTTTATAAATTTGGAGGAAAATTTATTTAACTTAAATCCTAGCATTTCCCAAATTTGAACATAGGACCTTTTTTTGCACATAATACCCATCAGCAAACTTTGGAAAACGCTACTCTATTTACAGAAGTTCATGGAATGTCTGCAACTCTTTTGCCCAGAACTTTCAATTTATAGATGAAGAAACTGAGGCCCAGAGGGAACGGAGACAGTTTCAATAACGGTCATGTTCAGGCATGTTGTTTCATGCACTCATTGGGCATCTGTACCTTTGGTTTTCTCGGGGGTGTCTTCTCCATGGGAGGCCCTGGGCACTGAGGTCCTGGTCCAGTGGGATCCCATTGTCCATTAATGGATGTACTGGGATACGATCCCTGGGGTCCTGCCCACCAACCCAGTCTTTTCCCCTACACTATTTTTTTCTAGGTGACCATTTCTCTAAGCCTTGCACCCTTTCTACACTTACCTTTTCCCCAATTAGTTCCACCTCCAACAGAGGACTCACTAGCTGGTGTTTCTCTGTGAACAAGAAGTTAAAGGATTCCTGAGACAGCAGCATTTATTTTATTTTATATATATTTTTTTTTTGAGGAGGGGGAAATAGAGAGGTGACAGAACAACTGAAAACCCTCCCCACTCTGGGCAGACCACTCCCATTTCCACTCTGTCTCTTTGTGCTCTTTTGTGTCATGACCTATATTGGCAGCAGGGGTGGGGGCCGGCATAAGGAGCCTCTGCACATCAGATAGGTCAGGGTGTCCATGAGGCCGCCATAAAAACAACTCTTGGTGGACTTTAGTCTCACCCTCTCCCTCCACCCTCCACCATGTGGGTTGGTGCCCACGTGGAACAGGGAAGCCCCATGAGGACCCAGGTGCCTGTGAAGGGAACCTGAGGGCCACTGTCTCCCCGCCACCCTGACTCTCACTGAAGTGAAGGTCCTCTGCACAGTAGATGAAGAACTGTAAATAGGCCATGTTGATTGGGACCATTGTTGACTTGAAAATCTGAATATCGGTGTCATCAGCCCCATAGGGCAGCTTTTGATCTACCTGGAGAAACCAGAGAGCTGGCAGGGTCAGAGTCATGGGGAGGCCACCAGATTTGGCTCTCCTGACCTTCCACTTGGAATAGGGCGAATGGACAGCCCTAAAGTGACACAGTGGACAAATGAAAGCAAATGAAGGTCAGTGGCCACTTGGAGGGCCCAGGGGTGTCCCATAGGAGCAGCCAGGGTAGGAAATATTACTGGGGTAGGGGCTAGCCTCACCACGGCCTGGTCTCCCACACTGAGGGCACAGATGGTGACTTTCAGGTAGCCTCTCACACCACTGCTGGGTTCATTTGGCTGGCAGAGGCCTAACCATTTCCTCAGGAGTGTGTGACCTGGAGAGGTAGAGGGTCCATGGGAGACCAGCCTCCAGTCTCCATCCTTCTCCCCTGAAACCAGTCTTTGTTTGCATGGGAGAGGGGTGTGGAAACATGTCTCATACATTCTTCCCATCCAGTGGTAGGAAAATGGGAGTGGCTCCTATCCTGAAGCCGAGATTGCACACACACCAGGCTGCCAGCTACTGCATCTGGGAAATAGGGACCCCGTATTCCTATCTGGGAACCTCAGCTGTTACTGTCCTGGTCTGAGAGAGGCAAGCATTTTCCCCAACCTTAAGTCCCAGCCTCAACCTCGTATGCATGTTATGGCCAGGTCACAGAGGAGACCTCCCTGCAAACTCCAATCCCCAACACTGGCCTTGAAAATAGAAATTCAACCCAAGGCTGTAATAAAAGGTTAGCATTTGACCCAAAGGGATGCCTTGAGTTTTGCGGAGAAAGATGTTGTTCTTATAAAACAAGATAAAATACCATAAATTACAGTAAAATGTTGTCAAGTACAGAAAATAATTTGCACGCTCGAATACTCTCCCCCCGTGTATTGAACGTAGAGGGATTTGGCGATGTTTTGACACCTAGTCTGATTTTTCTCAGAAGACACACATATTTGCAGTAACTGTTACCTACCTGGAGAATGGTAGATAAAACCAATATCTGTCTGAAAAGACAAGAGTGGAGTAAGAAGATTTGTAACACCAACTAACTTCATGACAATACCAAGCACTCGCACTGCCCTGACTCCTTTAAACTTTACAATCTAGAAGTTGGTCCAATATCACCATCACTCTGCAGAGGGTACTGAGTTTGGGGAAAATGCCCAAGTCCTTACTCCTAGTGAGTGAGGAGGCCCGGACTGCTCTGTACCCACCATGTGGCACTGGCTGAGCACAGCGCTGACTCTTGATGCCTGGGGGGCGAGGGTCTGTTCTGTCTTGGGGAAGAGGATGGTCAAGGGAAGAGTTGGCAGAGAGACTGTGGGTTTCCCTTTTCCCTGGGAGGAGGTTTCTGACTGAGGTGACAAGGAGGAACTACAAAGGGGCACAAGGAAACTTTGGGGAGTGATAGATACATATGTTCATTATCTTGATAATGATGGTGGTTTAACAGGTGTGTACATATTTTTAAATGTATCAAATTATCTATTTTAAATATGTGCAATTCATTATATGTCAATTATACCTCGATAAAGACAGAAGAAAACAAAACAATATAAAACTCAGTCGCCTCTAATGAAGCAATAAATCTAGGCACTGATCATTAGTAGTTGTTAACAACTTAAAAAGAGCCCAGCAGACATTTTGTGCCTTCTGCTGAAGTCATCTTGCCAGGTAATTGAGTTAAGTCTGATGGCGCCTCTAAACGGAAATGCTGGGCAGAGGGCCCTGTGACCTGATCCCCTGGAGATGTGTTGAGCAAGATCCAGAGGGGGGGGTGGGGAGGGGGGGGCAGGGGGGGACGCGGGAAATGCTACCGGACAAACTATCCAGTTTCTTTAGCAAATAAATTGCAAGGAAAAAAAGGGGGTGGGGCCAACAGAATAAAAGAGACCTGAAAACACATTTTAACCAACTGCAAGGCATGCATCTGGTTTGGATCCGGATTTGAAAAAAGTATAAAAAAAATTCATATGACTATTAGGGAAATTTGAACACTGACTAGATATTTAATGCTATCCAGGAATTAGAAGTTTTTAAATATGATAGTTGCACTGGTTATGCTTAATAAAATCTTTATATTTTAAAAATACATACTGAAATATTTTAAAATAAAATGATATCATGTCTGAGATGTGATTCAAAATAGCCCAGTGGAGGAGGGAAAGTGGGTCTGGTGTAGATAAAACCTGACTGGCAATGAATTAGTGAAGCTGAGTGATGGGGATATGGGAATTCATACTATTCTCTCTACTTTTCTGTATGTTTGAAATTTTTCAAAACAGTACTTTTAAAAAAAAAAAAAGCTCAGATTTTCTCTGCCCTCTGTAATTTACTCAACAGTTCATAACTTTGGTCACTGACTGGAAATTGCACAGTGGCCTTTGTCAAAAGCACAATGTTTTTGACCTCCTGTCATCTACCCTCTCTAGAATTTTAATATTAATAGTTTCTAAGCCTGTGCGGCTGCTGAAGGTGAGGTCGGGGAGGGGCAGCTCATGACTCTTCATGTGTTTATTACCAGTAGTGAGAAAGAAACCTAACATTGCTTTGTCCTAAATCTGCCATTTTCCAAGGGTGAGGACCTTTTCCATGGGTTGTCAGATTTGGGAAATAAAAATACAGATGCCAGCTTAAATTTGAATTGCAATTAACTATTTTTTCGGTATACATATGTGCCCTGCAATATTTCATGAGGAGTCATGCAATATTTGGGGCATACTTCTACTAACAAAGTATCTGTTGTCTGATTCAAATTTAACGGGGCATCTTGTATTTAACCAGGCAACTCTTCCTTTCTTCTGATCTTTCTGGATTTGGGGGGTCTTCACATAGCCCCTCATGATTGTGTGAACTTTCCTCATCTTCCAGCCAATGTCTTTCAAAGCAAACCTTTCCACTCTGTCCCCACAGGCAGCAATCTTTCTCTGGGTTTCTCCAACTCCTAAGGTGGCCTGTTTGGTCTGTGCTTCCATTTCCCAGAGGCAGAGGTTTGAACTGCGTCTGTCATATTATAAGTGTGGGGACTTCAACATGACACCCAGCACTTTTGTAAGTGTTACACAATGACCTTGTAGTTGAGTAAATTATCACCCTCATTTTACCGACGAGGATGTAGAGGCTCAGAATAACTTGTCTAAGTCACCCGCTTGGTAGGTGGACCCAAATCTGGATCTTTCTGCATGAAAACGCAAGTCTTTTTCTTGGCCTCGTGCACGGAGCCCCAGGTAGGGTTCTAACCCGTTCCCCAAACCTCCTCCTTTCCGCAGTGCTCACTTGGAATCTCCCAATCTCCGAATTGAATCTCATCACTGAGGAATTCATCACCTGCAGAGGAGTTCCCGAGAGAGCTGTTATCCGGTTATTGGTTATTCACAGTGGCAGTTTCCCCCACCCCCTCGGGAGGAAGTGTAAGGGCCCATTCAGGATTCTCAGGGTTTACTCCACGCTTCCTAGTAGCCAACACTTCCGCAGAGGTTTTCTCCTTTAATTTTCAGAGGAGCCCTGTGAGGGTCAGGTTTTTATTTCCATTTTCCTGATGAGGAAATTGATCACAGAGGCCAACAACTTGGTCCACCCAAAGGGCAACACGAAGGCAGTGTTGCTCTCAACTCTCTCCCTGCCCACTACCCTGGTTGTCTCCTGCACTCCCACAAACGTGGAAACTCTTTGGGGGCGGAGGGGCTCCTCGTTCTCCTCAGCCCTATGCTAGGCACAGAGGAGGCATGTGATAAACACATGTTCACCACTGTTACCAGGCTCCCTCTGGCCAGGGAACAGAATGTGCCACATTGAGGGGACACTTGAGGGGTCTCTGGTAGCATGAGTCCCAGCACATGAAAAGGGGCTGCTTTGTTCACCTCAGTGCCCAGCTCAGGGCCTAGCAGTTGGCGTTTCACATTTGTTGAATGAATGAATGAATGAATCAAGATCTGGGCTGCAGGGGAATAAAGAAAGTGGTGGAGATGCTGCCTTGGGGTCAGAAAGTCCATCTGAAGTGACTGTGGCACTAAAGGTGAGGTGGGACAAGAGAGTGGACCCATCTCATCTGGCTCTTCACCTGGATTAAGATGCTCTCATCGAAGATCTTTGCAGGAACCTCATGGAAATTCTGGAAGAAGATCTGAAGGAGAGGATGGGGGTGAGAGTGGATGACATTTCTTCCACCACTTCACGCAGTGACTCAGCATGTCTGAAGGTTCAGAACAGTTGGTGTCTGTCCATTTCCACAGCGTTAAGTATATATCACCCTCATGCTCCTCCTCCAGAAGCAGAGGTCTGCCAGGCTCCTGGAGGGTCTTCTGCCCAGAAAAAGGGCAAGGGTAGTGGGTCCTCAGAGAACCTGTCATGAGCAGCTCCAGGCCCAGCTAGCTGCCTGGGATGGAGATTGGAGCCTTCCCGTCCTTCTAGAATGCCCTCTCAGTCCACCACTCCACTCCCACTCCTGCTGAAGCCAGACTTCCCTTTCCCAGTGCAAACCTGACCCTGTCACTCTCCTGCTTCAGTCCCTCCATCGCTCCCAAATGCCATCTATGACGGGCCTCAGTGCATTTTGTAGGCTCCCCTCTGGCCACACCCATGTCTACAGGTCTATCAAGAATTCCTGCCAGTTATCCCTGCTGTATTCCCAGTGCCAGACACAGTGCTGTGCCCTCCGCAGGCGCTCAGTACAAGTTTGTGGAACAATTGAAAACACTTTAGTTAAGGGGCAAGCTGGGGGGCTGCCTGCAGGAGACGCCCAGCCCAACTGGCCCACTTGGCTGAAGGGCCTCATTCAGCCCTGAAGGGCATGTGTACCCACCTCATTGAAGAAAGGGTTGTTCCCCATCTTGATCCTTGTGTAGTACTGCTGGCCTGCGATGACGACCTTCACCACCGGCTTGAGGTTGTTGCCCATGAGCTGGCGGGCTTCAAACACCCTCACTCGGACCTACGGGGAAAAAACTCGACCCCGACGTGAGGGCTAGGCTCCCCATTCCCGCAGGGACTCCTCTCTAAAACAACCAAATGTGATGAGAGACATCTCCTGCAGGTAGAAGGGGAGCCTGGGGAGAGGCTGGCAGGAGTTGGATCCACCTGCTGGAGACACGCCTGGGGACGGCCTTGGCTCCTGTTTCCTTCTGGGATGTCACCTCCACTGCCTGCCTTTTTCATCTTCAGTGGACTTAGTGATTTCTCCATTTGTTGGTTTTTATTTTTCTCCATTTGTTGGTTTTTATTATTTTATTTTTGTGATCTTTTTAAGGAATTGAAAATTGTTTAAGTTTCACGCAGTTGAACATATGATCTGATTTGTGATTCCTTCGGCTGTTTTTGTGTGCTTTACTGAGCCTCAGTAAAGGGACTATAACATCTGAGGGACAACGACATCTCAGTAATGGGACTATGACTCAATAAAGGGACTATGACATAGAATTAGAAGGTGGGTGGGAGAAGAGCAACTTGGAGCTACTGACGTGCAGGCTGGCGGAGCCTGGGAGAGAAGCCTGGCAGCGGTGAGCAGGGCAGTCAGGGGGCTGCCGTCTGCCTGTGAGTAGTAAATAGCACACGGCATTCCCAGCCCACGCCGGGAGTCCCGCCACGCTCCATGAGGCCTCCTGTGGCTCCATCAAGTCCAGGGGCCCTTCCGGGACTGACACTCATGCAGTTATCTGACCATCAGAGGCAGGGTGGCCACACCAGGTTAACAGCCCGCGTGTCAGCATTTTGGCCTAACCACTAGGATACAGGAAGGGGAGTGACATGGGTTTGCTGACCTTCTGTCGCACGCGGTAAACTACCTGGTGAAAGGGGTTGGGGCCACAAGGGAGAAGGAAACTATTCCAAAGGCAGCATGTGCAAAGGCCTGGGGGCTAGAGAGATGCTTGAGAATAGCGCAGGGTGGGGACGAGCAGGGGCTGGGGACAGGATGGCTTGGAGGGGCAGGCTTGGGGTATCAAGGGACTGGGAAGCTATTGTAAGGGACTTGGGTTTTGTCCTGAGGACACTGGGGTGTCCTCATTTTTAAGCAGCTGCATGGCATGACGAGAATCACATCTTTGAAAGACCACTTTGAAGAATGGACAAGAGAGAGCTGGAGGCCAGGAGTTCGGGAGGTGATAATGGTGGCTCGGGCCCAGGAGTGGAAGTGCGATGGAGAAGTGGGTGCTGGCAGGTAACACTAAGAGTTGGCCTTGGCCAGCAACTGAATGCAGAAGTAGGATGAGGAAGAGGGGCAGGCAAGGATGACCCCCAGGCTCCTGAACAAGTGGCAGGCCGGGCAGGCAAAACCATGGCAGAAATGTTATGTCACCAGCTAGAGGACGGAGGGACATTGGGAGTTCCAGAATTCACAGTGGATCCCATGGACCTTCCCACGGATCCCTCAAACTTCCCTCAGCCTCTCCCACACAGCTGACCTCACCTCACATGTGGCTAGCCCTTTGTTGTCAACTGCCCTGAGGACCCCGAAGGGCAGGCCAGGCCTTCTGCTCGGCCCCCCGGCGGCTGCCAGGGCCCGCTGGGGCCCAGCCCCCATGCTTCCTACTACCCCATGGGACTGTCGCTAGCTTCAGCCACATGCACAGGTTTCCCAGAGCGGTCCCCAGAGGAGCAGGGATGGGATGAGTCTCTGAGGACCCGGAGCTCCCACCCTCTGTGACACACAACCTGCTGGAGAGGCGGGGGAAACCTGGGAACCGTGAGGGTGTCAGACCAACCACGTCAGCTTTCAACCTGAAGGTCCTCACCTGAAAGTGCTGAGGCTTTGAGGGCAGCTCCTTGGGCACAGCAGAGCCAGGAGCCACCAGTTTCTGCCTGGCTGCTTCTCGCACAGCTGTGTCCAGGTTTTCATCCCCTGGGGGAACACAGTGCAGGGTGAGTGCACAGAGGGCTCAGGACATTTGGAGGCGTTTTCCCCATTTTATCATTCCTTCCCCACTGACCAGCTGAGAACACAGCCAAGACCCGATAGGGACACGTGTTCTCCCCAGAACATTCCATGGGCCTTCTCTCACCCTTAGTAACCCCAGGTCCCAGTCTCTACACATAGGGCTCTTTGGAACGGCCATCCTTACCTCCCTCTGCAGCCCATTGGAGGTGGAGTCTTATGTCTAGCGATGACAAATGGACATATTGGGGTGACAGATGGCCTCAGCTAAGTGTCTGGAGAACTGGCCCCTAGACCCTAACTTGGTCACAATCCTTCTATAGGCCTCAAACAATGGGTCTTTTTTTTTTTTTTTTAATTTTTTAAAATTTATTTTAAGTGTGTTTTTCCAGGACCCATCAGCTCCAGGTCAAGTAGTTGTTTCAATCTAGTTGTGGAGGGCACAGCTCACAGTGGCCCATGTGGGGAATCGAACCGGCAACCTTGTTGTTAAGAGCACTGCGCTCTAACCAACTGAGCTAAGCGGCTGCCCCCAAGGGATGGGTCTTGAAGGCCCCAAAGAGCCCATCCAGCTATGCTTGGGGAGAAGCGGGGAGGGGGGGGAGGTAAGCTCAATGGAAGGACATACCTGTCTTCTCAATATCCTGGCAGGTCATATGGGCCACCTGTAGGGTGACAGTGCACTGCAAGGCAAAGACAAGGGAGCTGTAATCCAGACTGTGTGATCTGTGGCCAAGTCACAGTGGCGGTGCCCACCCCAGGCAGGTGCGTTTTCACCCAGTCCTCCAGGGTAGAGAGGCTGGTCACAGGGCAGGACCACAGTGTGGGAGCCTGTGCAGTCTAGGGTACAGGGAGGTGAGAAAGCAGTGGGTTATAGCAGAGAGGATTTGGAGATTAGAGGAGCCACGTGGCAGTGGTGATGATAAAAGAGGAGGCAGCAGGGTGGGGAGGAGAGGGAGAGGTGCCTTTGGACCAGTCTAGAATTGTTGATACTAATAGCTCTTCTCCTAGCCCAACATCTCATGATCTCATATGGAAACTCCTACAAACCCCTCTTCACTGACTTCCTGTCCCCAAGTGCTCTTACTGCCCATCCATCCTCCAGATTATAACCAGGATTGTCCCCTAAATACTCCCCAAGGGCCCTGAACAATCAAAGTAAAGTCACAACTCACCAGCATAGATGCCAAGGTTCTTCACCTCTGGTCCCTGGCTGCCCACCTCCCTTCACTCACCCCTCTGCCCCCTGTGAGATCAGTGCAGGCGGCCAGCACTTCTCCCTCCAGCCTTCACACGTGACCTTATACCCTTGTAAAGATGGGCTTCCTTTCCTGGCCATTGGGCAAACTCACACCCTTCCTTAAGACGTGTCTGGGAAACCGAACAGACAAATGGACAGTGGCCAGACCATATATGAAAATGGCACTCTGACCCACAATCTGCAGCATTTAGCCCAGGGAACCAACCAATTATCTACAGTAAGAAGACTAGAAAGCCAGCCTGCTGTAAGCCAGACATAGGAAGTCAGACCACCGGCTCTACCAACAATCCCAGAAGCCATACAATACTGATCAGCCCCAAATGGCCAGGACTTGATTAATATGTAACTGACAGCTTCCCTAACTTTTGTCCTCACTTGCAGTTTAGGACAAACCAGAGAAAACCAAATCGCTCCCCCTAACCAATCACATAGCAAGCCCAGCTTCTGTTAGCCCTCTCCCAATCCCCTGTGCCAGCAGCCACCAATCAAGCCTGGAGCCTTCCCTTTTTTCCATTATAATCTTTTTCTCTCCTTTGCCTATCTTTGAGTTTCTGCCAAAAACAAGTAACGGTGGTTGCCTCCCTCACTAAAGAAAGCTCTGAATACAAAGTCTCTGCTTGTTCTCATCTGGTTGGTCTTCGTTTGTTTCCACACGTCTTCAGCACCTCTTCTGTAAAGCCTTTCCATGACCTCCCCAGTGGGATCATTCATTCATTCCCTCTTGACCTCAGTGACCTAGCTCTCCTCACCCTGGCACATGTGAGCTGGTGCACTGGTCACTGTGAGTGGTGTCTTCTCCAACAGACCGTGGGTTTCATTCCATATTGTATCCCAGGCCTCGCACAGTCACTGACTCATTGGACGATCAACTAAATAATCTAAATGGGTGGGTGGGTGGTGGGAGGGGGGAGTTGGGGAGATGATGGCAATGTGATGGGACCCACCAGGGCTGGAAGTGCTCTCGGGGTGGGGGAACTGGGCCTCTGCTGGAGTGGAGTAGCCCAGCTTCTCTGGTTGTCCCCACACCTCCCGCCATCCCTCCTGGGGCCTGACTCACATCTGTGGGCATCATGGAATGGTTGAGTAGGGTCAGGTCCTTCACAAAAAGGACCTCTCTTGGTTTTTTCACCAAGGGCTTGAGCAGTATTGTGGCCAGGCCAAGGAACCTAGGGAGACGAGGAGCAGGTATAAGAGCCTGAGCCAGAGGAATGGGTGTCCTTCTCCATCCCAGGCAGAACTTTATCTAGAGGTGGTTTTCTCTCCTAGAGGCCTTGTTATCCACAGAGAAGCTGAAGGAGGGACACAGTGACGAGGACCATCCACCAGAGAGTGCAGGGCTCCTGGGTCTCTGGGAATTGACTTTTGGGCTCCCTGGACAGTGGGCACCCCAGTTACTGGCTCTGGCCTGCCCAGTCCCTTCCCGGGAGCTCTGCTCCCACAGCCTCTTGAATGGACACTGTGGCAAGTAATAGCTGATTGGACCAGGGGGTGGACACCTGACCAAACTTGGGCCAATCAGATTCTCTCGTTCCAGAGAAGGGCCATAGCTTCCATCTCAGTGGATGTCAGTCTCTGCTGAATGGAGCCTTGATGGGAAGCAGGGTCAGGCAGAAAGGGGTGGAGATTTGAGATTCCCTTGGCTTCAGAACTGCTGCTCCTGGGTTCCCAGGTTCCCAGTTGTAGCTGATCTGCACTCCTAGCCTTGCTACCCTTCCACAAATCCCACCGCCCACCCCCCTTTTTCTGCAGTAGCTGGCTGGAGTAGGTTCTGGTCCCTGTCTCTGAGTTATGGATGAGAGACAGGAGATGCAGCATTTGTTGGAGCTTTGGTCGGAGAGTCAGGCTCCTCGTGTGTCTCTCTGTCTCACCTTTCTTCCTTTATTGAACCCGAGTCCCAAAGGACGACTTGCATGGAAGAGTCACTCTGTAGGGGCCAGTTCCAGAGGTGCCATGTTAAGGTCTGTGGGAGGCACGGAGAGGTCAGCACCCCTCCTCTACCTTCCCCTTCCCGTCCTCTAGGAAACAAGGAAAGATGCAGACAATGGACTGGCACTGCTTCTCTCTCAACCTGATGAACCTCCCTCAAGTCTAATTTCCTCAAAGGATGGCATTTGCTACCTTTCACCAAGGTGCTGGGCATCTTACCCGGCCCCCATGGCTTAAACATCAAAATCGTATGCATATTAAGAGGTTTGGGGACCAAGGGTCAGGGAGATACGGATGGCTTGAAGGTGAGAGGGGATCCTGCACAGGGAAACTTGTCTCTGCTTCAGGTTTTTGGGGACACCAGAGTGGCCCGGTTGAACAAGATGGGCCACACCAAGGAGAGGAGCCTGGGCAGCACTGAACAGAGGCTGCCAGCCCTCAGGCCTCATCAGCTCAGAGGCTACTCCCCAACCTCGGGAAAGGCTTGTGAGGCCCCCTGTCCTCTCCCTAGAATTCTGAGCACAGCCTGACCCACCCTCACTATTGTGGTGTCACTGCCTCTTCTGGGCTTGCCCTGATACGTCTTACCTCGTTCCAGGTAGGGTTATTTCCTTCCACTTCACGAGTTTTCCTCTTGACATCTGCAAGGACACCAAGGGGCTGGCATTGGTGGCAAGAAATATGTCAAAGTCCAGGTTCGAGTAGGGTAAAGGGAGGTGGAATGCTCCAAGAAAAAATTCAAAGTCCACATGGCAGCTGTGCTATGACACCAATTCTTTCTTCCTCTGGGAGTTTCAAAATTTCTCACTTTTTATAAGCGTAACATCAACCCACGTGACAGATAATGTTATGTGTTCATTTTCTTTTGGGGTACATAGTTCCCAGCTGTCTTGCAGCCAGGTGGGGCTGTGTGACTCGTTCTGGCCCAAGAGGCAGAGGAATGACATTCACCACTGCCAGGCCTGGTTCCTAAATTCTGCCAGGAGATTCTCCACTCTCCTCCCTACTCCCCACACCCACCCTCATGATCTGCTGGCAGGATGGTGCAAGGGGGTAGGGGATGGACGACTCTGCAGCCATGAGCAGCAAGTGGTTGGTCTCTAAACCACTCAGGAGAGTTGCCTGACTACACCATCCACACAGGGCTTGGTGTGAGCAAATATGTTTATTGTGTTCAAGATTTATTCCCAGGGAAAAGCCCAGTATACCCGTAGACATCCTAAAATATCTCTAACGGGTTGAGAGCTCTTCATCCACTAAAATGCCTGTCCTCCAAACATCTTTAACAAATGTCTATAGCCCTGCAGAGAACCTCTAAATCACTAAATTACTTGGAGAGTGCCTGTTAGGTACTGGGAAGGGTGCAGGGTAGTGGTTGATATATGGAGAAAGAAGGGCTGGGAAGGACAGGTGAAACAGGAATAAAAAATATCAAACAAGTATTCAGTTATAAGAATTTATAGGTAAATCTGTGGGTCAATCCAGGATTCTGGGTTTGGGGCATCTTTGTGAGAGATATTTCTAGGAGGAGAAAAATGGTACCCATCTGTCAAGTTCAGGAAGCACATTTGCACAGACCAGAAAAATAATGGAAGTAATTTCATTCTTTTTTTCTCTCTTTTTTTTTTTTTTTAAGATTTTACTGGGGACGGGGAACAGGACTTTATTGGGGAACAGTGTGTACTTCCAGGAATTATTCCAAGTCAAGTTGTTGTCCTTTCAATCTTAGTTGTGGAGGGCGCAGCTCAGCTCCAGGTCCAGTTGCTGTTGTTAGTTTCAAGGGGCGCAGCCCACCATCCCTTGGTGGGAGTCGAGGAATCAAATTGGCAACCTTATGGTTGAGAGCCCACTGGCATATGTGGGAATCCTCCCGGCAGCTTTCGGCGTTAGGAGCATGGAGCTGCAACCACCTGAGCCACCGGGCTGGCCCCGGAATTTCATTCTTGACTCATGTTTCTTACAGAAATTACAGTGTCCTTTTCTCTTGGCCCCGATTTTCTCCCTCCCCACTCTTTCACTCTTCCTGGAAACCTTACCTGCCTTGTAGCTACCTCTTCAGCCTCTCCACCAGCAGACAGTTCATTTCCCCCCCCCTTCCCCTTTTGCTCCCAGCTCTTTGTTGCGAAGACAAACTTAATCACTTGCATTCTCTTTCACACCCTTTCACCTCCTCCCTCCCCAACTTTCTTGGGCTTTTTTCCTTATCTATAAAACCTGGGGACAATTGGGATGGCTGGTTAGCTCAGTTGATTAGAGCGTGGTGCTTATAACACCAAGGTTGCCCCGCATGGGCCACTGTGAGCTGCACCCTCCTTAAAAAACATAAAAAAATGGAGACAACAAAACTTGTCTCATTTGCATTATATTGTTGAAAAATGTAAATTTTTGGTGGTTATAAAAGTAATTAATAGGCTTTAGCAATTACTAGAAGTTGTACAAAGAGCTGTATGAGGTGTGCTCACAAAATATGGTGAATTTTTAAATAAAAAAAATTACTACAGTAAAAGACATTGCCATTAATCCCCCTCAAAATACTCCCCCTCACTTCGAACACACTTATCCCATCATTCTTGCCACTTCCTGAAGCACCCCTTTCTGAAGCACTTCTGGAAGTCCTCTTTCGTGAGTGTCTTTACTTCATACGCCATCATGACAATGCATTGTGTCACACATGGCTTCTGGTATGGCAATTTCTGTCAAATCAAAACATTACAGCAGGGCCAGCGTGGTGACTCAGGTGTTTGGAGCACCATGATCCCTAGGTCACTGGTTTGATTCCCACATGGGCCTGTGAGCTGTGCCCTCTACAGCTAAGATTGTAAACAACAGCTCTCCCTGGAGCTGGGCTGCCATGAGCAGCCAGAGGTTGGCATGAGCTGCCGTGGCTACCGTGTGCTGCTGTGAGTGGCCAGCAGCCAGCGTGAGTGGCCAGCAGCCGGCAAGAGCTGCCGTGAGCTGCTGTAAGCGGCCACCGATGACTGGCGACCGACTACCTCAGCCGGGGGCAGCACAAGGCTCATAACACCAGCACGGGCCAGGGAACTGTGTCCTGCACAACTAGGCTGAAAAACAATGGCTTGAACTGGAGGGTGGAGGGAGGCAAAAGAAGGAGGGAAAAAAATTCTGGTGTGTCGTCATCCACCTTATTCACTGGGTCTGGCACCATGTGACCTCTGGCTCTTCCCCAAAGTCGAATGACCATGAAAGGTAAACGTTTTGAATCAATTCAGGGTGTCAATGCAGCCACAACAGTGCAACTAAAGAAAAGACACTCGCAAAAGAGGACTTCCAGAACTGCCTCAGAGAGTGGCAAGAACGATGGGATAAGTGTGTTCGAGCTGAGGGGGAATATTTTGAGGAGGATTAATGGCAATGTGTCTTTTACTGTAATAAATTTTTAAATTTAAACATTCACCGCATTTTTTGATCACACCTCGTGTATCAGCTTTTTAAATCTTCACATTGCTCCTATAAAGCAGGTACTTTTGGGGCCAGCCCGGTGGCTCAGGCGGTTGGAGCTCCATGCTCCTAACTCTGAAGGCTGCCGGTTCGATTCCCACATCGGCCAGTTCAATTCCTCAAGTCCCGCAAGGGATGGTGGGCAGCGCCCCCTGCAACTAAGATTGAACATGACACCTTGAGCTGAGCTGCTGCTGAGCTCCCAGATGGCTCAGTTGGTTGGAGTGCATCCTCTCAACCACAAGGTTGCCGGTTCGACTCCTGCGAGGGATGGTGGGCTGCGCCCTCTGCAACTAGAAATGGCAACTGGACCTGGAGCTGAGCTGCGCCCTCCACAACTAAGACTGAAAGGACAACAACTGACTTGGAAAAAGTCCTGGAAGTACACATCGTTCCCCAATAAAGTCCTGTTCCCCTTCCCCAATAAAATCTTTAAAAAAAAAAAAGCAGGTACTTTTTTTCTTTAAACCTGAATTTGTGCCACAGCCCTAGCCATGCCCTGGAATAAGTGGGAGGGAGGCAGAGCTGTCATAAAAGAAAGAACAGCAGAAAAGGTGATCAGTTCTGAAGAACTGGAGGGTGCTACCTCAGCTTTCTGTCACAAAGGGCGTCTTTCACATAGGAGGGCACCAATAAGCCTATTTTCACTGAATGTGTGTTGCCTCTTGGGGTGCCTCTCTCCCATCCAGAACCCCAGTGCTCACCTCTGAAGTAGACGGTTACACAGGGTCTGGGTGGGGGGGTTAGGGGTGGGTTGATCTTGGCCGACTCCATCACAAGTCGAAGCATGGCGTCCACCTTCTTTCCTCGTTCCTCCTATAGGAAGCTCCCTTCTTGGAGGGCCTTGGTCCAAGGCTTCTCCCAGGGCTCACAGGGCAGTGGAGCCCTGAGTCTGTTGCTTAGCAATAATGGTGATGTCACAAAGATGGGTGGTTCCTGGTTCTGGGGAGGATCTAGGGGAATGAGAGGAGGAAGAAGTCGGAGTATGAAGCCCAGGGCTAGAGGTGACTAAGGCCCTAGAAACAAAACAACACAGCTGTTTTTCATTTCCTCTTTCTTTTCTTTTACTCTTGCAGTTGTTCTGATTTCAAGATCAGACAGAAGGGTAATGTTTTCTCTTTGTACAAGCAAGTTATCTGGAGGGAATTTTTGCCTAAGTCACACAGTTCAGATGAGAACATACAAGAAACAGGTGATTTGAGCAAAGGAATAGGAAAGTCAAAGACAGTTTCAGTGGTGTTTTGAGAGAAGTCTTGCCTGATGTGTAAGCAAACATTTAGGGAAAATCTCTTCTGAAGGAAACCTAAGTTCAGATATGAGTCTCTTTTTAAACAAAGGAAATTAGCTTTTAAAAAAAGATTGTATTAAAAATATAGCTAACATGCAATATTATTAGTTTCAGGTGTACACAAGTTATTCAACATTTATATACCTAAAGAAGTGACCACCCTCAAGTCCAGCAACCATCTGACACGATACCATGCTATCACAATATTGTTGACTATATTCCCTATGCTATATGTTCATCACATCTCATGACTTGTTTCATACCTGGAAATTTGGACCACTTATTCCTTTTCACCTTCCCTCCCCCCTTTTTAATTTTTCCATTACAGTTGACATTGAATATTATATTAGTTTCAGCTGTATAGCATAGTGGTTAGACACTTACATAATTTAAGAAGTGATCCCCCTGACTAGTCTAGTACCCACTTGGAACTACACATAGTTATTACCATATTATTGACTATATTCCCTATGTTTTACTTTACATCCAAATGACTATTTTGCAACTACAAATTTGTACTTCTTAATCCCTTCACCTTTTTTCAACCACCCCCAGACCCCCTCCTGTCTGGTAACCATCAGTTTGTTCTCAGTATCAATGAGCTTGTTTCTGTTTTATTTGTTTGTTTATTTTGTTCTTTAGATTCCACATATAAGTGAAATCACATTACATTGGTTTTTCTCTGTCTGACATACTTAACTCAGCACAGTACCCTCCAAGTCCATCCACGCTTCCGCAATGGCAAGAACCCATTCCCTTCCCCGGCCGAGCCATATTCCATTACACAGAGGGGGCCAAAAAAAAAAAGTATACACATTTTAAGAGAGGAAAAATCTATTAAAATTGTAATACTCAATATATACCAATAACAAAAGATGAATACAAGTCACGTTTGACTCTGCAATTACAAGAGGTGCTCAAAGTGGTTACCATCAGTGTCCAGACACTTCTGATTACTGCAAACTACTGCTTGAGCAACATTGACCAAAGTGTCCACTTGTGTACATTTTTTGGCACCCCTGATATATGTGTACCACCTCCCCTTTACCCATTCTTTTATTGATTCAGGCTGCCTCCACCTTTAAACCTTGTAAACAATGCTGTAATGGACATATGGAGGATGCACGCATCCCCTAGAAATAGCATTTTGGGTTTCTTTGGATAAATACCCAGAAGTGGGATACTGGGTCCTTCTTTGTCTCTTGTTATAGACTTGTTTTAAAGTCTAGTTTCTCTGGTATAAGTATTGCTACCCACTTGTTGTTTTTTAATTTCCATTTTCACGAAATATCTTTTTCCATCCCTTTACTTTCAGTCTGTGTGTGCCTTTTGATCTAAAGTGAGTCTCTTGTAGGCAGCATATATATGGGTCTTGTTTTCTTATCTATTCAGCTGCCCTATCTTTTGATTGGAGCATTTAATTCGTTTACATTGAAAGTAATTATTGATAGATATGTAGTTATTGCCATTTTATTATTTATATTTTTATCTTTTTGTTGTTGTTGTTCTTAAAGACATCCCTCTAACATTCCTTGTAATACTGGTTTGGTGGTGATGAACTCCTTAGCTTTTTCTTGTCTTGGGAAACCCTTTATCTGTCTTTTTATTCTAAATGAGCTTTGGTAGAATAATCGTGGTTGTAGGTCCTTATTTTTCATCACTTTGAATATTTCATGCCACTCCCTTCTGGCCTGCAAAGTTTCTGCTGAGAAATCAGCTGACAGTCCAATGGGAGCTCCCTTGAAGATAACTAAGTGCTTTTCTCTTGCTGCTTTTGGAATTCTCTCTTTGTCCTTAACATTTGCCATTTTAATTATGATGTGTTTTGGTGTGGGCCTCTTTCAGTTCATCTTGTTTGGGACTCTCTGCACTTCCTGAGCTTGTATGTCTATTTCCTTTGCCAAGTTAGGGAAATTTGCTGTCATTATTTCTTCAAATAGGCTTTCAATTCCTTGCTCTCTCACTTCTTCTGGTACCCCTATGATGCGAATGTCAGTATGCTTGATGTTGTCCCAGAGACCCCTTAAATTCTCCTCTTTTTGTTTTTTGGATTCTTTTGCTTTTTGTTCTGATTGGGTGTTTTCTGCTACCTTATCTTCTATATCACTGATTCGACCCTCTGCTTCATCTAATCTATTGTGATTCCTTCTAATGTATTCTTCATTTCAGTTATTGTATTTTTTATTTCTGACTGGTTCATTTTTGTTTTCTATCTCCATTTTTATGTTTCCGATCTCTTTGTTGAAGTTATCCCTGAGATCATTGAGCATCCTTATAAGCAGTATTTTGAACTCTGTCTGGTAGATTGCTTGCCTTCATTTTGTTCAGTTCTTTTTCTGAAGCTTTGTTCAATTCTTCCATTTGGGATAAGTTTCTTTGTCTCCCCATTTTGGCTGCCTCCCTGTGTTTGTTTCTCTGTATTAGGTAGGGCTGCTATCTTCCAGCATTAGTAGAATGGCTTTATATAGTAGGGTGCTGTGGGGCTCAGCGATGCAGTCTCCCTGGTCTCCTGGGCCAGGTGCTCCAGGTGTGTCCCTTGTGTGGGTTGTGTGTGCCCTCTTGTTGTAATTGAGTCTTGGCTGCTTTTTGCTTGTCAGTAGGAGGGATTGAGCCTGGGGCTGATTGGCTGTGAGGACTGGTTGTGCCTACAGTGGAGGCTCTGTGGTGCAGGGACTGACCCTACAGGATAGAATTCACTTTAGCAGTGCTCTGGTACCCGCCCAGTGACCCTTTTGGTGTGTCCTTTGGGTGATTCTCAGGCTGGGTCTGATGCTGGCTCAAAGTGAGTGGATCTGACAGCAAGTCAGTCTATGTACGGGCCCTTTAAGAGAAACGCCTGGGACTCCAGCTGCCCTCCACTCCACTTGGCCACCATCCCCACTGGATTTCACAGCCAGAGGTTGTAAGTACTTCTCTCCCTGGCACTGAGCATGCCAGCCAGGAGGCCTTCTGGGAGGGGACCCACCGCAGGCCAAATTCTGCTGCATACTGTGCCCTGCCCCGGGGCCACCTGGCATGAGCCACAAAGCAATCCTCAGATGGCTGCCACTCACTCTGGGCTCGGAAGTGCCTCAAGAGACCAAGCCGTGAACCAATGCCAACTATCACTAGTGCTGAGCTCAGCCAGAGGTACAGGACATGCCAAAGCCAGATGCTGCATGTTTGGGTTTTGTGAACCTTTGAGAGATTTTAGGAAAGTCTGCAGCATGAACCAAGACACGCCGTTTATATGGAAAAGCCACTGAAAGCAGCTTGGATGGGCCTGGAAGTTGGGTGGGGGGTCTCAGGGAATCAGGGCCAATGAACAGTGTTAGCCAGGTTGATGGAGACTGAGATATGGTGGCCACCTGCATCTGCTTGCAGGGAGGCGGAGGGCTCAACAAAGAAACAATGGCTTCTACCAGCTCCTCTGGCGAGAGGAGAAAGCTGCACCTCCAGTCCTTGCCCTGAAGCCAGACAACTCCGTTCCTCCCATATGTCCCTGGCACCTTTCGATCTTCTGCCCCAGTGCTGGAGCTCAAAATGAGTGGGTCTGACAGCAAGTCAGTCTATGCATGGGCTCTTTAAGATAAACGCCTGGGGCTCCAGCTGCCCTCCGCTCCACTTGGCCACCATCACCACTGGATTTCACAGCCAGAGATTGTAGGTACTTCTCTCCCCGGCATTGGAACCCTAGGCTGGGGAGTTTGGTGTAGTGCTGGGACCCCTCACTACTCCGGGACAGGGGCCCTCTGCAGCCGAGCTATCCCTCCCAATTTTTAATGGTCACACGTGGGTGTGGGACCAGCCAATTCCACATCTCTGCTCCTTCTACTAGTCTCAAGGTGGCTTCTTCTATATGTCCTTAGTTGTGGGGCTTTGGTTTAGCTAGACTTCAGGCGATACTCAATAATGGTTGTTCTGCAGGTTAGTTGTAATTTTGATATGGTTGTGAGAGGAGGTAAGCACAGTGTTTGCCTACTCTGCGATCTTGAACGGATCTCCCAGAAACTAGCTTTTTAATTAATGAGCTCCTATATTGGCTAGTGCCATTGGAATTTTGCTGTGGCATCCTAACTGCTCTCAAGGACTCTGGGCATGAGGACGGAGCTGAGTTATTGACTCTTGCCACCCACATGAAGGCTTTTCCTGCTTTAGGGTTGAACATTGTATAAGTTACATCTTATCCAATGATTAATGTGAAAATTAATGAATATTTTAAAAAATGTATATTAGTTGATGAAACCGTTTGAGTGTTTGCAGATCTGTACATGTGTTTATTCTGCCCTTGCCCTTGACTGACAACCTGGTTGGATGTGTCAATCAGGATGGGCTCTGTTATGCTGAGGTAACAAACAAAAAATCTCAGTGGCTTGAAACAATAAACATTTTCCCCCCTTTTCTCTGCCTCCCCCCCTCCAGTTCAAGCCCTTGTTTCTCAGTCTAGTTGTGTAGGACACAGCTCCCTGGCCCGTGCTGGTGTTATGAGCCTCGCGCTCCACCCCCTCTCCCCTCCGGTTGTTTGTGGGCCCAGCCACTCTCAGCAGTCGGCCACTCACGCTGGCCGGCACACCATAGCCCACGGCAGCACTCAGCAGCCTGCGGCAGCTCACACCAACCTCCGGCTGCTCACAGCAGCCCAGCTCCAGGGAGAACTATTGTTCACTATCTTAGCTGTAGAGAGCGCAGCTCACTGGCCCATGTGGGAATCAAACTCATGACCTTGGCGTTTTTGCATTAGGAGCACAGCACTCCAACCACCTGAGCCACTGGGCTGCCCCCGCCTTTTTTTTTTTTTTTTTTAATAACAGCTTTGCTGAGATATAATTTACATGCCATAACTGTATAATTCAGGTTTTTAATATGTTCACCAGGTTATACAATTATTATCACCACTATCTAATTCCAGAACATTTCATCACCCTGAAAAGAAACTCCCTACCTCTTAGTATTCACTTCTCATTTCCCCCTTCTCATAGGCCCTGAAAACCATGAATCCAGTTTTTGTCTGTATAGATTTGCTGATTCTAGACATTTCTTATAAATGGAATCACACAATAGGTGGCCTTTCATAACTGCCTTCCCCTCCTTTTTCTCCTCCTTGTCCTCCTCATCTCCTCTTCCTGCTCCTTCTCCTTGAATTTTTATAAGAGTTTATTTGAACCAAACTGATAACAGTTGCTGGGGAGCAAAATCTCAAATGCTTCTATGATGGCTTCTTTTACTGAGCATGTTTTCAAGGTTCATCCATGTTGTAACAAGTATCAGCATTTCATTCCTTTTTATGGCTTAATAAATCCATTATATGAATATACCATGTTTTGTTTATCCATTCATCAGTTGATGGAAATTTAGGTTGACACTATTTGGTATTATGAATGATGCTGCTTTGAACATTTGTATCCTTGTTTTTATGTGAACATACATTTTCAGTTCTCTTGCATATGTACGTAGGAGTAGAATTGCTGGGTCGTATGGTAATTCTGTGCTTAACTTTTTGAGGAACTAGCAGACTATTTTCCACAGTGGCTGCACCATTTTATAATTCAGCCAGCAACAGATGAGGATTTTTATTTCTCCACATAATTTCCAACACTTTTTATCCTGTTTTTTGTTGTCACCATTGATTTTTTAGCCATTCTAGAGGTTGTGAGGTGGTAAAGATTTATTTTTCATCTTCAACTGTGTCTCTTGTTCTGGTGTCAACCAACAGATCAATCATCAATCAGTCAACACAGGAACCATCCCTTAAGTCCTGGGCTATGTTCTCTGAAGGATACAAAATAGGTCAATGTTCCTGACTTTGATGATTTATGCTCTCTTTACAAAACAGAGGAAAATTAACACAAAGCAGTCTACGGCCAGTACCAAAATTCTTACTGGGGCCTCTAGGTCCCTGCAGGCTTTGGCTTATGTCTGTCTCTCCATTCCCTGACAATTGCTTCCTAGAAAACATTGTCCTCATTTTTTTGTTTTGTTTTGTTTTAATGTTATCAAGCTGCTTTCTGCCTCAGAGCCTTTGTCTTTGCTGTTGCTTCTTCCGGAGAGCTTCTCTCCCAGCTTCTAACCATGTTACCTCATTCCCCTCTTGGTTCAATGTCACTTTCACAGGGACACCTTCCCCATCACCCAAACCAAGACTGGGTCACTGTTCTCATCACCTTGCACTTTTTCTTGTCGTGGTAGGCATAGTGGAGAGCAGAGTTGCGAGGGGTTAATGCCTAGGTTCTGGAGCCCCACTGCCTGGGTTCCAGTTCTGCCTTTGGTACTGACTGTGTGACCTTGGGCAAGGTACTTTATCTCTCTGGACATGACTGTAATAGAACCTTGCCGACAAACTCACTGAGAGGGTTAAATGAACTAAGTCATTTACGTCACTTAGAACTTTTTTGGCATTCTCTAAATACTAGCCCTTGTTATCACAATTATGAATTAAACAATTATTTATGTAGATTAAAAAGAAATATGCCTTGTCAATGCTGTATCCTCAGCACCTAACACATTACTTATCACAGAGTAGGAATTTAAGAAATATTTGTGAGTGAATGAAGGCCAAGTGCATCCTACAGGATATCAGAGGAAGGAGGAATGTTATAGGAAGAAATGGCCATCTCTAATCCATTGATAGTGACCACTTGGAGTCCTGGGCAGGGAAAATGATTTTAAAGCTGCATCTGCGTTCAGAGCAAGTGGACTGTTATTAACTAATCATGTCTGCTATGGGCACAGAAAAAGAAAAAAAACACCTACAGGACGAGCACTACGGGGTTGACAGCCCTGCTATAGAGAGGCTGTCACGCTGGAAACAGTTCAGAATTGTGAAGTGACAATTTGCCTCCTTTCTTCCACTGCCTACCCCCAACCTCCACCTTTCCTCTAGACGCTCAGGACTGCCTGTGGCATTGTACAGGCTGTCTGGAGCACTGTGTCTCTTCCCACTATTTCCCTTGCCATTACAAGTCAGCAGTTTCACTCCTGCCATGGTAGGGCAACCAAAAGGAACCAATCCCCTAATCACCCTAAAATGACTGGACTTGACCTCTGATTGTGTTTTCCATCCCAGGGATATCTGCATTTAAATCTAGCCTGGGGGTGTTGTGCGAGTGAGTGTGCGGGCGGCCCACTGCTGAGTGAAGCTGATGCAGACCCCTTGCCTACCCCACCGGAAGATGGGTCCAGTGATGCCACAGCCACCAATTTTTCAAGAGAATCCAGAAATCTGGATGTTTACATGAAATCTCCCAAGTATAAAGTTTGCAATGGAATAAAATTTTAAGAAAGTAATGTGAAGGAAAAGGAAAATGGTTTGGGGGCTGTATTTGGCCTATTGCTATTTCTGCAGGGGCCCTCACCAACCTTTCCAGTCCTCCTGCAATGGCCTGGTCCTTCAGAAACCAGCCTCTGGTGACTTCCCCTTCACGACAGCACCCCACCCCCTTGTAGGAAATCTTCCTTCTTCTAGAACACTCTGGGGGTTCCTCGTGGTAATTACCGTCTTGAAATCTATTTGTGTTCTTGTCAGGTACCATGCATTATCCCATTTCAGCAGCACTCGGGAAAGTTCTGGATGTTTTATTTATTTTTAACAGACTTCAGTTTTTCTAGAGCAGGTTTAGGCTCACAGAAACTTTTTATTTTTAATTATATATGGTACTTGTTTCTTAAGAGTAAATTCTTCTGGAGCCTATTTGGGGGGCCTGGTCTGGGAGGTGGAGGGCGAAGGAACAACGGGGTGTGGGCAGCAGACACGGGCTGCAGAAGCCACTGTCCTCCATGGCCCTCGCTTTCCCGCTGAAAATGCAGGAGGTGGGACTCCGGACTCGGCGCTGACTTTTTGCCTCCCATACCCCTGCTTTCCCGACTCTCCCCTTCCCGCCTTAGTGGCGCAGCGCTATCTATTCCGGGTTTTCCCGCCCCCCGCCCCTCCCTTCCCAGGCTGTGATCCGCTTCCGCGTTTTGCTGGGCACCTGGTCGCTAGGCGTGGGGGCGGTGACGCGCACGCGCGCAGAGAGTCGGCCCGGGCCGAACGTGCGGCCCGCGGATTGCGGGTGAGGGAGGGTCGCCCTGGCGGGTGGCGGGCCCTAGGGGTCGCAGGCCCGGGCGGAGCAGGCGGGGGACTCGTCGAGGGCCTCGGGGTTCCCTGGCATGCGAGGATCGGGGGCTGGAACCCAGGCCGGGGCGGCCAGGCGTGTTGGGCCGGGGGCCGCGGGCGCCGAACCGGGCCAGGCCCGGCGGGTGCGAGGCCGCGCTTCGTCACGAACTCTGGGTGACCTTGGCCAAATCACTTAATCCCCTTGAGCCGGTGCCTTCGTCTGCGAAATGCGAGCGATAAACCCCGCCAATTGGATGGGGCCGTTTGGAGATTCAGTGGCGAGACCCCCAGGAGAGGCCGGAGTCCCGGGCGGTTTGCGGGGACCGCCCACCCCGGGTGAGGGAGAGGCCCTCCTGGGATGGCATTTGTTACCGGCTTCCGGGAGGAGCCCTCGTGTGTGTTTTTTAAAACTCCAGAGTATTATGAAGTCGTTGCAAAACTTTTAACAAAAACGAGAGCCTTCTGGGGCTTCCTTCCTTGAGGCCCACGTTGCCCCTCTGGTCCTGCGACGCCTGGGAAGCGTTAGGGGGGGAGTGCCGAGGAGCAACAGCGACCCTTAGCTTGGGAACAGTTAGTGCTTGTGGTTCCTGTGGTTTGCCAGGACCCTCCTGGCCCACACAGGAAATGGAGGCGCTGGCCGAGCTAGTTTAGTACCTGCCCGTGGGAGGCCTTTGGGACCAGTGGAGTCACTCGGCTTTCCAGGCAACGCATTTGTAGAGATTGAATATGGAGGAACGCATGGTGCCATAGCCTTTTTGGGGAGGTGGTGTGGGATCTCAGGAGCCCTCCCCATGGTGGATGAGGGTCTGCGGTGTGATAAATACTCAATTATGAATGATAGAGGGGTCACAAAAGTAAGAAGCATAAGAGATGCTCCAGGTTGGAAGAAATTGAGACTATTTGAATTGACTGAAATTTTCCACTTCAGGCAACTAGCATACAGACACCGGGGTCTCTGACTTGCTACCTCTCTACTGACATGGCCCACCGGGGTGCGGAGAGAGACTTCCAGACTTCAGCACGGCGCATGGGCACCTCACTGCTCTTCCAGCTTTCAGTGCACGAGCGAGAGCTGGACCTGGTTTTTCTGGATCATAGCTATGCCAAGCCATGGAGTGCCCACCCAGATGCCAGTAGTGCTCGGCCCACCCGCACACTCTTTGTTACTCCCCGGAGGCAGCACGAAAGTACCATGTGAGTTTGGGCTCCTCTCCTAAGGGCTGCCATTGCCCTAACTGGGCAGTGATCAGATGGTGGGGATTCGAGAGGATTTTTACTGTGGGAGACTGTGTGAGGGGCTTGGATGTTTAATTCAGGCATCTCTGGTAAGCAGCGGGAGGATATCAAGCCTATATGTGGACATCAACATTCAAGACATCTAACGATTTAGGAAAGCAAGATGTTCAAAGGAAAGCAAACAACCTGTTCCACTTAGGTAATAGGACTTGTTTGGAAAGAGGAAATTGAAGAGGATTATTTAACTGGTGAAGAAAAAGACTGAAGAGTTGACTTTTAAAAACTGCCATCCAGGATTAGACTCATTTCTTAGTCCAGTGTTCTGGCTTGCTCCAACTCTGGCAACAGTAACCTTTTTCTGGTAATGTGGTTTCTTTTCCTGGTTTCACCCACACAGTTTAGGAGCATATTCCCAAAACCTTGCTTTCTGCCTTAGCTTGTTACAGAACTGTCACCCAAGGGTGAGCTTACCTTCTTAGGTCTCATTGTATTTTCAGCCGGCCTACATTATAGGGTAAGGAATTGTTTTCATAAATTTAGTATGTAAAAGGTGATACAATTACATTTGGCCTAAATAAACTTGTTTAGCAATTCTTTTGAGCTTTAAGGTGTTCTGATTACTTATATTTCAAGATTTGTTGATATATTCTATTTCGATGATCAAATCACGCCCTTAATTATTTTATAAACTGTTTTGGGGAAGAGGTTTTTTTTGTTTGTTTGTTGTAATCTGACCTAATGTTTAATCTTTCCTTTAGCACAGGTTTTAGGTTTGTTGGGGAATATCTATAGTTTGTATTTTGCTCCTTTAGGTCCCCTACTCAGCTGTAATGAGCTTGGGATGCCATGATGTGTATGTTTTAATCATGTGCAGAATAGTGGTTTTTATTTCATTTCCCAATGAGGGCAGCATTTAGTTGGCTGTTTGGTTGTACAGGGCACGGGATCTGTGATTTTAGGAAATAATCTAATCCTTACGCCTCTGGCGCAGGGCATAACTGGTGAGCTCCTTCAAACAGAATCAGAAATCTTTTTCTCTTAGTTATGTAATAGCGTCTTGTTAACATGAAACTCCTGTGTTTAAAGTGAGATTTTTGTGGACTTGGTTATTTCTCAGTACTTAGAAAATTATTTATAAACCATCTCCATAAATAGGCCTTGAAAGTGGGAGTTTGGCATGTTCCAGGAACTCTTTTTAGGTTGTTGTGTCTGGAATATGGTTGCAGCTGGGGTGTAAGTGGGAGCTGGGGGAGAAGTTGGCAAGGCTACCTCATGTAGGAATTTGATTCGAGGAATGGTAAGAAGTCATTGAAGGGTTTTAAGCTGGAGATTGGATTTATATTTTTTAAAGATCACTGAACTTTTGTTGAAGAGATTATAGTGCAGGAGTGAAACAGAGAAGACCTGCTAGGAGGCCATTGCAGTAATGAGGGCCAGAAATCACGATGGCTTGGATAGGGGCAGCAATAGCACAGATGGAGAAAAATGGGTGGCCTTGAGGTACATTTCATAGGTAGAGTCATCCACTGGACCTGCTGTGGTGAATTGCAAAGAGGGGCCAGCATTAAGGGGCAAGGGGAAGTTAGGATGACTCTTAGGTTTCTGACTTGAGCAGCTAGATGGTGCCATGACTTGGGGAGGACAGGTCGGAATGGTGAAATCCAGAGAGCTCTTTTAGGCACACAGGTCCGTGTGCCTCGCCCGCTGTCTGGTCCAGAGAAGACAATCAGCTTTTTCACCCAACACCCAAACTAGCTGCTCATGATTTCACTTCAGTTCATAATCATGTGATTATTCCAGCCCTTGGGAATGGATGCAGTAGGGTCACTGAGGTCCAAAAGTTAAAGGTGATGTTTGGCAGACAGCCATTAAACCGGTTTGATTGGCAAGTATTTTGGGTGACAGAGTTGGTGATAAAGGACCCTTATGGCATTAGAATTTCATGAACAACATTTTAAAATATGAAAGCTCCTTCAGCTGTCCATTCTAGTTGTTTCATTGTAGGCTCCTTTCACAGTGAGTTAAATAGCTAAGGTGTCTCCATTCCAAGTGCTCTGTCTTAGACAATCATAGGCTTTTACAGCATGTAATTAACTACCTGTTGACTTGCTAGTGGAAGGAGAAGTTTGTGTGAATAATTTAAAGCTCTAGCCCAGCACTGTTCAACAGAACTCTCTGCAATGATAGAAACGCTCTGTGTCTGTAGCCACTAGCCATTTATGTCTTTTGAGCACCTGAAATGTGGCTAGCGTGACTGAGGAACTGAATTTTTAATTCTGTTTAATTTTTATTTATTTAAATAGTTGCGTGTGGCTTATAGCTATTGTATTGGAAAGTACATCTAGGCAATCAACTATTTGCTATGGAATGTATTTGTCTTTTTTAAAAAATAGCTGTTTGTCATTTTTTGCATAAACTCATTTTAAAACGACTTTGTGTCCCCCCGCACGTAAGCGTGTCGGAGGGCAGAGATCTGAACAAGTGTGGGAAACATGACTTTGGATCATAATTTTCTTGTGAATATAATGTGCTTATCATGCTTTAAAGCTGATTATATCAAAGAGATGTTTTTGGCAACCAGATGGTCATTAAACACTTGTGTTGTTTAAAGTCCGTGTGGCCTGGTCCTATTTTCTGGCTTGTTTACAGTGAATCAGATGTCCCAATAGACGTGGAGACAGTCACTTCAACCCCTGTGCCACTCTACGACAATCAGAAGGCACGCAGTGTGATGAACGAGTGTGAACGGCATGTCATCTTCGCCAGGACGGATGCTGACGCCCCTCCCCCACCAGAGGACTGGGAGGAGCATGTCAACAGGTAGGCCGCTCCTCAGGGCTAGTGTTCCCTGCACAGCAGACGTGCTGCGGCATCTTGGCACTGAGACACACTCCTGGGCACTTCGTTCATTATTTCATTTGCACCCACACAGAGTGCTCTAACCCTGCGTGCTGACTGTCAGCTCACTATGCAGTGCGCTGCTGGACAGGAGGGCTTGCGTCGCAGCCATTGGTGCATCCCTGACACCTAGGACCCTGCCTGGCATACAGTAGGCTTAGTAAACATTTACTGAATAAATAAGCGAATTAAATTTGATAGGTATGAGTAACTCTGTAGTTTATATAGTAAGATATGATATGGGAGTTAGCCAGATTACAAAAAAATCCCTGAAAACCATTAAATAAAAATACAATTGTAAGATAACTGTTTTATGTGGTCTACAACTAGAGTAATGAAAATGTTTTGGAGTCACCTGCAAAGCTAACATGTTTGATTTGAGTGGTTTTTAAAAACAGATTTGTGGTCTGCTTTTGAGGGAACGCTTTGGCCCCTTTTCGTGAGTCTGCTGGCTGCTTTTGTTCCCGTGCTTCCTACCGACCCAGGACTCCACTCTCCTCTCCAAGTCCTGTTGTTGTTCATTTGGCAAACATGTGTTTATTTTTTATTTAACTGCATGACAACTTGATGAAGTCAGAACTGACATACCATACCATTGACATTCACTTCTTTAGTGTGTACATTTTAGTATATTCGTCACCACGACGTGATGAACGTTTTCGTCACCCTAAAGAGAAACTCTCTATCCATTAGCAGTCACTTCCCAGTCCCTCCACCCCTGGCAGCCACCGCTACCTTCTGCCGCTCAGTTTGCCTGTTCTGAACATTTCACATGAATACCATCTTGCAACGTGTCCTGTGTCGGGCTTCTCTCACTTAGCAGATTGTTTTCAGGGTTCGTGCGCGTGGCAGCGTGAGTCAGCACGTCATTCCTTTTTATTTCCAGGTGCTATTCCGTTGTGCGAATGGACCACATTTGTTTATCCATTCATCTGTTGATGGGTGTTTGGGTTGCTAGTACTTTCTGGCTATTGTGAATATGCTGCTGTTAACATTCATGTGCTTGTTTTTGTGTGGACACAAATTTTCAGTTCTGTTGCATGTACACTTAGGGCTGGGATTGCTGGGTCATACAGTAACTCCATGTTTCATTTCTGAGGAATGTCCAGACTGATTTCCAAAGGGTCCACACCATTTTACATTCCCACCAGCACTGTAAGAGAGTTCCAGTTTTCCCCATCTTTGCCAACACTTGTTATTATGTCTTTTTCTTTATGAAAGAAAGTGGGTGTGAAGTGACCTGTCATTGTGGTTCTAATTTGCATTTCCCTGATGGCTCTCTCTGTACTTATCTCCTTACACACTTGCCATAATGTTGGAGAGCTCTTGTTTTATAATAATGGCAGAGAAAGAAGACATTTGTTAGGAAGAAAGGTAGGAAAGTTGCAGGCAGTTGTCATGATTCATGAGTCTGGGCGGAAGCAGGGGATGAGATGGAGCAGGTGTGCTCGTGCCCTCAAGGTCGCAGCTACTGAATGAGGAACAGCCCCACACCTTGGTTGAAGAGCTTTCGAAGATGTTGTTTGGGATCTTGAATTGGAATTAACGTTGTGCCCTAAACAGGGACATGTTGTCCAGAGCTTCCAATAAGGAGGGAAACTCTGCTGTGAGTGAAGATCAGCTACCAGAATATCCCCGGGCTCGGTGTCAGCAGAACGGTGAATAAGGAAACACAGTGGCAGCGGTAGGAACAAAAAGCTACCATTTGTCGAGTGCTTTCCAGGTGCCAGGCATCGTGCCAAGTGGGTCATGGGCCTGATCTCCAAATCCTCACAGGAGCTTCGAGGTAGAGCCCTTCTTCATCTCTTCTACAAGGTGAAGAAACTGAGCTCGGAGAGGTGAAGAACCTCAGGTAGGAAGTAATGGAGCAGGAATGTGTCCGCTTCCAAAGCCCAGTGTTCTCGACTCCTCCCCTCTCCTCAAGGGCAGTAAAAAGAGACCAGTTAGTGGTGGCTGAACAAGGTGGCCCCACACGGTTATGTGTCCCTTTGTGGTGTCTTCAGTGTAGTCTCAGAAACTGCCTGGGAGAACTGCATTAAGGTTTTATCAGGTGACCCATGGTCATTATCAAGAGGTTTTTGGGGATTCTGTACTTACCAGAGTTGTCAGAGACTCATACATATGAATACCAGCTTTTTAATTTATAAGGAGAGAGATTGCTGCGAAGCAGAAGGGACACTGGGTGGCCTGGCCAGGGCGCTGACTCAGTGGAGGAGGCTGGGAAGCCATCCTAGTCCCGAAGTGGATGGCCCCCTTTTGCAGCAGGGTAGTCGGATGCACCCATCTTTCCTCAGAGCAAGAGTGGACCAGGGCATGCCTTCACCTTCCCAGTCCTGTAGAGAAACAGGCCACATTCTTATCTTTGGCCTGTTTTTCTCCATAAGGACCTCCATCCTTCTGTTATGACATTGCCACGGATTGATGTGATTAATTAGTACTCATTTATCTCAGATTGTTTTTTAGTATCTGATGAGGTTTTTGGAGGCATCCTTCTCTCATTAGCAGCAGGCTTACAAACCCTCTCTTCAGGTAGGTCACTTTTGCACACAGCTGGTTTCATTGGTGATACTTACGGGCTTCACTTTCAGAAGTCATCATTTTATGATCTTGTCCTCGAACTCTGGATCCGTAGCCTGTTTGGGGCTTGCAGTCAGTTCCCTCTGCTCTGCTTATAACCACCTTGACTTGACTGTTAAATTGCAGCTTCTGTTCTTCCTGTATAAAATCATGTACAATTACAGTTTCCCACATCAAGAACTCATGGGCTATGGGACTAGAGATTTGTTTTTCCTCAGAGAGCTTACTGATCTATCAGTGGAGTCAGAAACTTAATTTTCTTTGTGAGTGCCCTGTGTTTCCCTCTTAATTATTTCAGTAGAAACTGCCTTGAGATAACTCTCTGTATATAGAAAATAAAGATAAAACTCCCCTCCCCCCAAAACAAGTGACTCTGAACTTTGCTGGTAATGCCTGATACTTTGTGAATGTTTAAATATTCCTCATACCCAATCAAATTGTCTAGATCAGGGGCTAGCAAGCTGTGACCTGTGCACCACATCGGGCCTGTTGCTCATTTTTGTACGGCCCGTGAGCTAAAAATGGTTTTCATGTTTTTAAGTGGTTGGAAAAACTCAAAGGAAGACACGTGAAATTTAAATTTCAGTGTCTGTCAGGCAGTTTTATTGGCCCACAGTCATGCCCATTCATTTAGGTGTTGTCATGGCTGCTTTTGTACTTCAACCACAGAGTTGAATAGCTATGACAGAGACCACATGGCCCACAGACTAAGGTATCTACTATCCCCGTCCATTATAGGATGTTTGCTGACCTCTGGTCTAGACCATCTTCCTATGTCTGCATGCCAAGGTCATATGACTCAGAGAAGTACTGAGAACGATTTACATTTCACTGAAGTAGTAATATAGTCCTGAAGAAGTTGGACCAACTTTTTCTTTTTTTTTCCAAATGTTTCTCAAATGCCAAGTTTAATTAGATGCACAACTTTTGAAAGACATTCAACAAAATACTCCTGACACATGATACATCTCAGCATTGCTCAAATGGATTTTAGGACATTTCCAATATTTCAGTAAAAGAGTCTAGTGTCCTAAAGCAGGTTGTCTTATCTTAGAAATCAGAACGTCTCTGAATTCAGCCAAAAGAAACCCATTCTCCTTTTCTGAATTTGCCTTAATTATATTTCTCAATATTGTATGTATCTATCTGTGTATCAATCTTAGGTTGGATGTTTGAAATTTTGAGTCCAAGATCTTTGAGTTGTTTATTTCTCCTCTTTCATTTCTTCCCCTCCTTTCCTTTTCTCCTTTATTCTTTCTTATTCCTGGTGTTTAAGCAAAGTATTTTTATAATCTGAAAAAGGAAGTGCGACCTATACTGTCTCTCTGATGTTCTTTGTCTTTCTCTGTTAGACTTCTGGTTTTAAAAACAGTCCTTTAGACATTTTAATATTGAATTTGTCTCCCTTGCAAAACTAGTCTCTATCAGAGAAAGAATAATTCCCTTTGAAATTATCAGGCTTTTCTAGGACCAATATGACTTTCTGGCTGCTTTGGATAAGATGAGCCAGAGATCAAAACCTCTTAGGTTCAGTCAGAGGACCAAGAATATAAGATTATCTGCTCTCATCTAAGAAATGAAGAACAGGCATTTTTGCACTCATGAAAATTGATAGGTTTCGGGGGGGGGGTGCGCATTGACTCACCACAGTTCCCAACAGCTATTAGACTGTTTAGACTTGTATTTAAATTCTGTCTCCTGTTTTTAAGATTTTCCTCAATTATATCTTTTGCATGCTCTTTATCTTAATCTTGGGTCAGATTTTTCTTCCTGCCCACTTAATTTCCCAGCCTCCCACGAAGCTGACAAAATATAGAGAACGTTTCAATTCTTAGAATCACTTTGTTACTGATCCAGGAACAACCCCAGAACTTTCTCTGGGATTTCAGACTGTCAACGTTGTGGTTTTTCAATTTAATTTCAGCTGTCATTGGCATATGGGAGTCATTTCTAAATAGCTTCCTAACCCCCTTCCCATTTTGTTTGCATCATTTCCCTTGCTCCCGTCATTTTGAGTTTCAGAATAAATATAGAGTAAGAAAAACAACTGGAGAAAACATCCTGTTATATAATAAAGAACGGGAAATGCTATTGATGCCTCATAAATAGGTTATGTTTCGTAAGTACATTATACCTCATTTGCTGTCCTTGGCATTAAAGCTTGCAACGTGATCAATAGGCTTTGATTATCAATGAGCACTACTCCTGGGGTGCGGCTGCAGTGTGATCCCACTCTCAAGATGTCGCAGGTTCTTTACTCATATTATTTTCACAGAACTGGGAACTGGAAAATTTTAACACAGTAGCCTTTGAACTTCCATTTCTACCTCTCGAAATTTGTCCTACAGAGTTGCACAACCATAGGAAGGTCACTGTGTGTGTGTGTTGGGGACAGGAGGGGTGTCACTGCGGCTTTTCATAAGAGCAGTAAAAGGGACACAACCTAAAGGCTCACCACGGTAGAACTGGCCAATAAACGAAGAAGTGTATTAATACGAAATACATCCATGTATCTCCGAGAACTTGTTAAACCACCTGCGACCACCTGGTCTCCTGGCATCACCCCCAGACCCTCAGGCCCACCCGAGACTCAGTCTGCATAAGAGAGATACGACTCTGTGTGTGTGTGTGTGTGTGTGTGTGTGTGTGTGTGTTGTGCATTGAAATAATGTGAACCAGCTGCTTCCCACAAACCTCCTGGTCCCAGGGTATCCTGAGTCCCGAAACTGAGTTGAAGCTTCCACTCCCTGTCTCTCAAGTACAAAATCTCTGAATATTAAACTGCAACAAAACCAGACTGGATCCTGATGAAGTAGCAGGAAAAAGCCAAGAGAACTAGGGGAAAATAAGAAAGAGGACAATTCCAGGGGCGGACGGGTGGCTCAGTTGGTTAGAGCATGAGCTCTGGACAACGGGGCTGCTGGTTCAATTCCCACATGGGCCAGCGAGCTGCACCCTCCGCAACTAGAATGAAGTCGATGAGCTGCCGCTCAGCTCCCGGGTGGCCAGATGGCTCAGTTGGTTGGAGCACGGACTCTCAACCACAAGGTTGCGGGTTTGACTCCTCGACTCCCGCAAGGGATGGTGGGCTGTGCCCCCTGCAACTAGCAACGGCAACTGGACCTGGAGCTGAGCTGCGCCCTCCACAACTAAGATTGAAAGGACAACAACTTGACTTGGAAAAATCCTAGAAGTACACACTGCTCCCCAATATAGTCCTGTTCTCCTTCCCCAATACAATCTTTGGAAAAAAGAAAAAGGACAATTCCAAAAACCTAAGACTGCTTCTAACCGACAAGTGCGTTAGGAAAGGGTGGGCGCTTTGGAGTTAAGAAAGGTTGTGGTGTGGCCAGGAAAGGAGAAGCACCTGTGCCTGCGGGCTTGAACAGCTCTCGCACCTGCTGCTTCCATCATAAGCGTAGCTCAGCTGCGGGACCTTCGAGAGCATCTCGTCCAGGCTGTTACACAGGAGACGAGGGCGCACGGCCAGGTCGCTGCTGCAGAGCTGGTGGGAGTCCTGGCCCCCGTTAGTATCTCCTGGACCATGGAGCTTCGGTCGATTGTAAAACTGGAGATTGTATTTTACAGGAGAAGAAGTTGGACCATTCTTTTCCTCCTTTCTAGAGGGTATTTACTCCAAGGGGTAGTTGTACAGAGTCAATTACAGAGGGTAGTTGTCCCCCTCACATAGTGACTGGGCCATGCTCTCAGTGTTCTTAGAGAGAGGAGCTATACAAAACAGGTACCTCCTTGGTGGGGGGTGATGGGAAGGATGCCAGTCGGCTGTAAAGTAAGAGGCATTGACATTATTTGGCTACCTGGTGTGGCGAAGGGCTCGACTCAGTCACTGGAAAGTCACGTTTCAGAGTCCAGCTGCTCGGTCCCCATGGACTCCATGTGGGGGAGGGGAGGGTTTGAGTGTGCTCAGCTGTTACAGGACTTAGAATGGCGGATGCACACATTTCATCCATACTGGCTCAAGTCCCTACTGTGTGTCAGACACTTGCACAGGCTGGCGTGGGATCTAGCGCTTAAAACCGACAGGTCCCTGCCATCTTGGCCTTCACATTCTAGCAGCGGGAGCCAACAAAACAATACATACACTGGGTAGAACGTGGCTGGAGAGGGGGCAGGGAAGCTGGGGTCAGAGTGGGGTGTTGACAGTTTTAAATAGGGGTGAGTCAGGGGACCCCTCCGTGGAAAATTACTTCTGAGCATCGGCCTGAAGGAGGTGAAGAGGGAGCCATTGTTCCAGGCAGAGGAAATGGCTGACTGGCGGCTGTGATGCTGGAGCATGCTGGGGGTGGGGCTGCAATCCTGTGAAGCCTGGGGCCACTGAGGGCTTTGAGCAGAGTGACATGATCTGACTTAGGCTTTTTGATTGATTTTTTTTCCCAAAAGTGATTTTCCAAAAGGTTGTACTAATTTATATTTCCAGCAACAAAGTATGGAGGGACCTATTTTCTCAATACCCTCACAACACAGAGTAATTTTTACTTATTTGGTAGGTGAAACACACTTAATTTTTACTCATTTGGTAGATGAAACAATGTTTTATTATTTTGATTTCTGTGTTTGAGTTTGAATGGAGTTGACTATACTTTTTTGTGTGCCTTTTCATGTTTTTTGCCCACTGTTTTTGTTTTGAGTATTTTCTCTTTTTCTTAATTTTCTATTTTAATGAAATGGCACTTAATTTTCCATTATTTATGATCTTTATTTTTTTCCTTTACGGAAGTTTGAAATTCTTACATAGTTAAATTATCTTTGTTTTATGGATTCTAGATTTTTAGGTCATACCTAGACAGGCCTTACTCATTCTTAGGTAGATAGGTAGACATCACTATTTTTTCCTAGAATTTTAGTAATTTTATTTTTTGATCTTTAACTTTTTGTACCAATTGAAATTTATATTGCTGTGCAGAGTGGTGAGTAGGGGTCCGGGATTCTTTTTCCAGTTGGCGCCTGGCTGTCTCAGCCCCACTAACTTGATCCCCACTGGTTTGAAATGCTGCCTTGGTTTCGTTCCACATTCTTGTTCAGGTCTGGTACCCACTTAAAAGAGTTTTTAAAGGTAATCTAATCACCCAGTCATTTTCACGGCTGGGAGATTTGGTAAACAAATATTGATTGGGTGTCTTCTATACCTTTCTCTTAGTGTCCTTAGGAAGATGACTGCCAGAGTTGGGGTATCAGAGTAATTGGCAGGAATGGGGTGGTGGGGACTTTAATAAGCTGCGCCTCACTGTGTGGGGACAGCAGTGAGACAGGTTTCTAATAGGGGTTTCCAGCTGGGTTGGAGGAGGACACGTGCCACAAGCAGGGTAGGAGTGCACACGGGCTGCCTGTGCTGGGCTGACGCAGTATTAAAGGAACAGACATTCAAAAGTAAATTTGATAATTGTGTGATATACAGAAAAAATATACCCGTGGAAAAGGGAGAGAGGTTAGTGTGGGGTGGAATATTAGGGAGCGGGAGAATAGCCACTTGGTTTGCTGTTTTTCTGTTCTACTTTTGTTCCTGAAGCTAATTTAAGTAGGCCTCTTATCTTAGCCCGAGGTTTCAGTACACTAAAATGCTTGCTCATCTTGTCTGCCGTTTTATGTGAAATTCGAGTATGTCTGCAATAGAGCCATGCTTTCATTTACTAATGTATTATTTTAGCTGCCAGGTGAATAATTAGCTTGGCTGGCACAAAAGACTCCATTGTGACTGGTTCTGTCTTGCAGGGCTGTGGTGGCCCCACGGCAGAGCTGGGACCAGGGGCTGGCTCTGTGCTTTAGCTCAGTGGTCTCGGACTAAGTGCCTTCGAGTTGCCCTGTTTCGTAGTGGCAGCAAAAGATATAGCATAACCTTTGTGCAGTGTGCATGCGTGGGGAGCATCTGGGGTTTAACTTTAACTCCTTGGAGTTTCTCTTGCAGGACGGGCTGGACAGTGGCCCAGAACAAGCTATTCAACAAGACCCTCAAAGCATTGCAGTCTGACCGGCTTGCCCGCTTGGCCAACGAAGGGGTGAGGCTCCAGAAAGCTGCCTGTGGTGGGCTTTCCCTAGTTCAGGCCTCAATGGCTGGCTGATGTGTCCCCCCACCCCCAGCTCCTGACAAGGTGGCCCTCACGTTTTGTCACTCCAGGCTTGCAACGAGCCGGTGCTGCGCCGCGTGGCTGTGGACAAGTGTGCGAGAAGAGTGCGGCAGGCCCTGGCGAGTGTGAGCTGGGACACCAAGCTGACCCAGTGGCTGCACACCACTCTGGTGGAGACCTTGAGTCTGCCCATGCTAGCAGCCTACCTAGATGCTTTGCAGACGCTGAAAGGGAAGGTAAGGCTGTGCATGACTGGCGTCTGCCCTGTCCTGGGGTAGCCTGCCTCTGCTGGGGTTCTGGGAGTGTGGTTGGACAAGGTCATTGCCAGGTCAGCCTGGAGGCCATGGCTGAATCTGCCAGGTTTGCTACTGAAAATGGGAGACGTGGTGTCATTTCATGTCTTCGTCTGGTGTAAACATCTTCGGCCCCACTGTCTCCAGGATGAGGTGTGGGGCCTGAAAACCAGAGTACACTTCTAACCTCTGCAGTCCTGAGCTGTGGTTTGAGTCACCTCTGAGGTGAGAAAGGAATTATCACAGAGAAGATGAAGAGTTTACCAGGGAGGAGTGCTGAGAAGGGGCCAGACAGAAGCAGCCGTGTGCTCAGTGCAGGGGTCGGGGGTGGGGAGGTGCCCATGCAGGGGGGCCGGTCGCATCTCCATCTGTCATCACGGGTGAACCTTCAATAGCAATACTTGGACTTTAATAGTTCTCTGTAAAACGTATCCTTATATTTCTCTGCTTTCTCACTGAGATAGTATCCCACAAAGTTAAACTGTTTTTCTTCATGATTCTACTTTGTTGTGATTTCAGTTACTGTCCTGGGCTTTGTTCAGGGTGGTGGAATGGAGTGCTCAAGGCTGATCCTACTGCCGTCACTAAGTGGCTGTGTCACCTGCATTAGTGTCTCAGTTCCCTTCTCTGTAATCTAACACCTAGCTAGGATTTTTGTGAAAATTAAATCAGCTAATCCAGATAGAATGCTTGGTATAACATTTGGTCCATAGTAAGCCCATGCTTTACGATGATGGTTTACGATGATGTAAGTGGTGCCGTCATGGGTTCTTGAAATTTTTAGTTTGCTCTGATACAAAACAGCCTCAGACAACTTGGATTGCTTCAGTTCTTAACTTTTTTTTCTTTCTTCTCCTTTGCAGGAAGCTGGCCCATCTTGTTGCTATAGTTTGCCTGGCCAACAGCTTCCCCCAGTCATATCCCCCCAATTTTCAGACTCATTGTTTCCCACCTGTTTTTCAGTTGAAGGGTGCTGAGTTTGTTTGAAAGCAAAAGAAGACTGGTTTAGTGCACAATAAAACAAAACTCAGGACTAGATACATGAATGATATGTATACAAGGTAGGAAATTTGACATTAACTTATTTATTCAACAGATAATTTATTTTGCACCTGTAATGTGCCAGGCACTGAGGTGAGCAAAACAGAAATGCCCCTACTCTGATGGAGCCTGTTTTTTGTTGGATAGACAGCCCAGACGTCCCCTGTCCTCTTCTGAAGCAGATTCCTGGGCCCAGGAGGTGAATGGCAGGTGGGCCTGGGCACAGGTGGGGTGTAGGGCCAAGACAGCACCCCGACAGAGAGTGTTTCAGTCATTTTAGCTGTCTCCGTGGGAGAGGTGCACACAGGCGCGTGTGGGCTGGGGGTGCGTGTGCCCAGAGTCCCACTTCTCTAGTGACTCCTTGCTTCGCACAGCCCCAGGGCTGCGATGTAGTTCCCCTCGCCCCACTTCCGCATTTAAGCTGCTGCCTGGATGTTCCCAAGTGAATGAGGTGGCGTCCAGGTTTTATGAGCGTCACGGATGTCTGGTGGCACTCCACAAGTGCGCACAGTAGTGGCTGCCCAGCCGCCTGCCGAGTCGTAGTGTGTGTTAGTGGGAATGGCGGAGGGCACACGGAGAGAGGCCGTGCTCTCAGCAGTGGTCCCTCTACCGTCAGACTCTCACTGCCCATGACACAGAGTCACAAGAAGTACTTTGGTTGTTTCCCACAACTTTTCGTGTGCGTGCTGGATGAAAATGCAGGGCATTGGCTCCTGTTCTTGGCCTGGCCCCTCCATTAGATCCGCCGTGAAGGGAGCAGAGAAGGTACAGACCCAGCCTCTTCACTGCTGAGAGAAGCAGTGCGGGAAAGACGGTCAGCTCAGTCAGCCGAGCTCCCAGCACAGAAGAGGGCTACTGATTAATAATTTCTAAGTCTTCTGTATTGACAGAACGTGGGTTTCAAGGCTCTGTCCTTTCAGAAGTGCACTCTACTGCTGGATAAAAGCTATTAGAGTCTAGTCAGATCATATCCTGTGTCTCAAGGTGGTGAGGGGCATAGAGTTGTAGAGTAAATTACAAAGAAATGGCCAGTTTGCGGTGAAGATCCTGTGCAGTTTGGCCCTGGCCTTGGATCTAGCCTTCTGTCCTCCTCCCTTACTCGAACCCCGACTTCAGGCCATCTGTGCCTAGAATAAGCCCCGCACATTCTTTTGTTGTTAACTATTTTTTATGATTTTTTAAATTACAGTTGACCTCCAATATTATATTAGTTTCAGGTGTGCCACATAGTGGTTAGACATTTATATAACTTATGAAGTGGTCCCCTCACAAGTCTAGTACCCCATCTTATTGACTATATTTCTTATGCTGTCTGTACTTTCCATCCCGGTGACTTTTTTTTTTTTAGTGAATAAAAGACACCGATTTTACTGGATAGACTGGTTTCCTAATGAGAGAAAGAGTCAATTTGCTGCCTTACTTTTGAAGCACAATTCACAACCTTTTAGGAAATTCTTTCCAATGTTGTCACCCCATCTCTCTCCAATCATTTTTGATAGGTTCAGCCATGCAGAACTAATAGTTATTAAGGGGAGAAGTGTGTGCCAGGCATGCATCTGGTTAAACAGAGCATGACTGTACACCTGAAAAATAAGATGAGTATCAGAAAAGAGCGATGTAGTACATGTTGAAAAATACGTTAACTCCTTTCCCCTGATGATTTCAAAGTTTTACCAGAACTTGTTTATTTTTGTGACTCAGATAATCGTTCAGTTTATTGGCGTTTAACCAATAGCCTTCAGAACCCAGCTGCAGTCTGAGTCATTCAACATCGTAATTTGGTGAGAACCTTATATCCCAGATAATAGAATATGCCTTTGCATATAGGAGCAGTATAGATGATTGAAAGATTTAAAAAGTGGATCAGTTTAAGAAAAGTTATGAAAAGGATGTTAATTTATTTGGAGAAGTAAATAAGAGTTTTGTCATTTTCAAGTAGGAGGATAATTACTATGGGAAGAACTGAGAATAACCTAGCAATTTTGAAGAAAGGAGACACCAATAACTAATTGTGTAATTATAGAAAAAGAGAAAATTTTCATGAAACAATTTATGGAAATCGATTTAGGTGATGGCTTTTTAAGTATGACATATGATCAAGGATTAGAGATCGAAAGACCATCACAGAAGATGAACAACTTTCAAACTTACTTCAGATCATATTGGTCAGTTCTAGACACGATAGTGTGTCCTAGGCTAATAACTGGGTTATATAGGGTTGACAACGGGTTTAAATTCAGCTTCTTTAAATTCATTTAAATTCAACGCCAATGAATTTAGAAGTCATTGAACAAGTACTAATAATTCATAAAAGTGCGGTTGCTATCCAGTGTTAACTCCCTTCCTTCTTCCTCAGTCACTTCTGGTTACTATTTTGTAACTACCAATTTGTGTTTCTTAATCCCTTCCCCTTTTTTACCCATCCCCCATCTCCCGTCCTATCTGGCAGCCATTGATTCTCTGTCTATGAGTCTGTTTCAGTTTTGTTTGTTCGTTTATTTTGTTTTTTAGATTCCACATATAAGTAAAATCACACGGTATTTGTCTTTCTCTGTCTGACTTATTTCACTCAGCATAATACCCTCCAGGTCTATCCGTGTTGTCACAAATGGTAAGATTTCGTTCTTTTTTGTGGCTGAGTAATATTCCATTGTACATATGTATCACCTCTTTATCCATTCGTCTATTGATGGACACTTACGTTGCTTCCATGGCTTGGCTATTGTAAATAATGCTGCAGTGAATATAAGGGTGCATACGAGCGTATATCTTTTGAATTAGTGTTTTGGATTTCTTTGGATAAATACCCAAGAGTGGAATTGCTGGGTCATAAGGTAGTTCTATTTCTAATTTTTTGAGGAAACTCCATACTGATTTCCATAGTGGCTGCACCAGTCTGCAATCCCACCAAAGTGCATGAGGATTCTCTTTTCTCCACATCCTTGCCAACATTTGTTGTTTGTGGAATTATTGATAGCAGCCATCCTGACAGGTGTGAGGCGCTATCTCATTGTGGCTTTAATTTGCATTTCCTTGATGATTAGTGATGTTGAGCATCTTTCACATGTCTGTTGGCCATGACGCCATAAAGAGAACTATTAACATTTTGGCATATTAATATTTTTTTCCTGAGTGGAGATAATTTTATACTTTGTTTCACCTTGAACATTTTAGCAAAATTATGCCCCTACATTATTACAAATTTTTAAAAACATTTAAAATTAACCCTTAATAACTAATCATGTAGATAATTTGCTTAACCACTCTCTTACATAAGCATTTAAGTAGTTTCCACTTTTTGATTGTTACTGAAAGTGAATTTGTCTTTTTCCAAACTCCCTGCTGTGTGTGTGTGTGTGTTATATTTTGTTAGGAAAGGTTCTCAGAAGTAGATTCCTTTTGAGAAGGGAGTTTCCTGATGCCTATCACCAGGTGTCTTTCCAAAGAACGATACCCATCTGCCTTTAGTGATGGAGGCTCACCTTTCAGCCACGCACTGGCCTGCACCTCTGCTCCTGAGGGAGGTGTGAAGGCACAGCCGCAGTCTGTCTGCTCACAGTGGGACTCTGCTGCTGCCTGGTTGCTGCTGGTGGGCAGGTCTCCTGCTTCGCACTGGAAGCACCTTTGCTCTTCCTGGCTTCTAGATCCCTACCTTGATTGACCGGATGCTTGTGTCGTCCAACACGAAGACGGGGGCTGCAGGAGCTGAGGCCTTGTCCCTCCTGCTGAAGAGGCCCTGGGACCCTGCGGTGGGGGTGCTTTCTCACAACAAACCGGTAAGTCGCACAGCTCAGGACTTCACCGTGGCCTATGGAGTCTAGAATCTGGTCTTAGAACTTTGGCAGGAGGGGGATAAGTGGCTTGTTTAACTTTCCATTAATAACTGGTTGTTATAGTCTTAACATAGTTTCATGAGCAGATCAGCACTGGTTGGGATGGGAAGGTCTGGGGACACTTGGGGTCTCATGGAGGGACACTTCACTCCCGTTCTCCGGCGGGTTCTTTCTCCGCAGAGCAAACTCCCGGGCTCTCCGCTCATCCTCATCGCCTCCTCTGGGCCCTCCAGCTCTGTGTTCCCCACCTCACGCCGTCACCGCTTCTGGCAGTCTCAGCTGTCCTGCTTGGGCAAGGCATGTGTGGGGACCAGAGGAACTCTGTCCTGGGTGGGCATGTCGTCTTGGGGTGCTGGGCAGACAATGCAGAGGGGGTCCAAGTGGATGAGCTTAGAGGTGGAGCTTCCCCAGCTTCTGTTTTGTTTGGAATTCGAAGGGTGCTTAGCCCAGTTGAAGGTTTAGGGTAGTTAGCAGATCTGAGAGAAGACTTGAAACTTACCTCTGCTGGCGTGGCTGCCACTTCCTTCCATTAGGTCATCCCTGTCGCTACTCACCTGCTGAGCAGTGGAAGTGGGGTCGGGGTTCTGCAGTGTCTCGAGCACATGATCGGGGCTGTGCGAAGCAAGGTGCTGGAGGTGAGAGCCCCGGCCGGCGTGCACGCGGCACCCCAGCCTCTGGGCTGGCTCTGCAGCCAGCGGCGGCCTCCTGGCTTACTGTCGTCTCTCTCTTCCCACAAAGATTCACAGCCACTTCCCCCACAAGCCCGTCATTCTGATTGGCTGGAATACAGGAGCTCTGGTGGCCTGTCATGTAAGTCATGCCCACTTCCTTGGAGGTTGTCCTGGGATAAAAGACGGCTCTGAGAGTCACCACGGAGTCCCCTCTTCGCTGCAGACCCTGTGCTAGCTGCTGCACCTACATGATTACGTTGTAAACGCTAGAAGACAAAACAGACTTACAGGGGGCACAGACTAGTGTAAAAAAGCCCTTGGGCCCTCACCCGGCTTTACCAGTGATCAACTCATGATCTGGACATTTTCATCTTACCCACTTTCTTTCGCTACAGATAGTTTGAAGAGAATCCCAACTAACGTATCATTTCATTTACATGTATTTCAACATGTGTCTATGGGAAAAAAATTCCCTCCCCCCCCAAACATAAGTTCTATTCTCGCACCTAAAAAACAACCAAAACAACAATTTCAGCAGGCAGAATTTTTACTAGCCTGGAATTTCCTGTCCTGTCCCTTTCCGAGTCATCAAGGAATCTTTTCTTTATTATTTTCCACACGTTTGTGTGTATGTTAGTTTGTGTAAGGGTCTCTGACCTGTCCAGAGCCCCAATTCTCAAGCAAATCCAGTCAGCGAAGTCTGTGCTGCTTTGTGTGGTCTGGTCAGTATGACGTCTCGGGCCATGAGACAGAAGGCCATTTCCTCATGACCCTGGTCCCAGGACGGCAGGACTCCATTAGTGACTGTTCTAAGAAATTTGGGATGTCTGGGAGCTACCCATTAAGTTGAGAAGGGAGCGATTTCTTCATTTAAGGGAGAAGAGCAGCATTTGTGTCCTGGTTGTGTTTGCTGGACATGGAGGAAAAGGCAAGCGGGAGGCCTCTGGCCTGGAGTTGGGATGGAAGTGTCAGAGCTACAACCCTGTGGTCCAGGCCCAGTTCTCCAGGTGGCAGCTACTTATAGAACAGCCCATCTGTGCGCTGCGCCATTACTGCTGCCGCTGTGGCTGGTTCTCCTGGGGGTTAGGATGGGAGGAGGAGATGGCACTCGCTGGGCTCGGGGTAGGATGAAGCACTTGACCTTGAGACAGAATGTTCTGTCATGTCTAGGTGTCGGTGATGGAGTACGTCACTGCAGCTGTCTGCCTTGGTTTCCCTCTGCTCACTGTGGATGGCCCCAGAGGGGTAAGCCTGGGCGCTGCTGGTAGCTGGGCGGTGAGTGTAAGGAGCGCATGGCTCACCCAGGCTGGCGTGCAGGAGACAGCGGCGACCCCGCCGACTGCCCTGAGCAGCCCAGCCCGGCCCGGCAGCCCGCGCTCAGCCAATCGTTGCCCTGTGCCTGTTGCAGGATGTGGATGACCCCCTCTTGGATATGAAGACTCCAGTCCTCTTTGTCATTGGTCAGAATTCCCTGCAGTGTCACCCTGAAGCCATGGAGGACTTCCGGGAGAAGATTCGGGCTGAGAACAGCTTGGTGGTGGTTGGGGGAGCCGATGATAATCTCAGGTGGGTGGGCCCCACAGGGCTGCGAGAGAGCCGTGCTGGAGAGATGCCTGTGAGGCTAAACCTGAAAAGGGGCGTTAAAATTTTTTTATTTACATTTTTAACTAATTCAGATTTGTAAAATGTTGCAAAATTAGTACAAACATTTCCTATATACCCTTCACCCGGGTTTCCCAAATATTAACCAACGTATAATTCTCAAAGTCAGGAAATGAACCTTGACCTGATACTATCATCTAATCCAGAGACAGATTTCATCAGTTGCTATTGGTGTCATGTCTCCTCCGCCTCCATTAATTTGATACCATTCCTCAGTCCGTTTTCGTCTTTCATGACCTTGATGGTTTTGAAGACTTCTGGTCCGTTATTTTGTAGACTGTCCCCCAAGTTAGGTTTTTAACATTTTCTTATGGTGGAGAAGAACGTTTGTAGCAGGAATGTCACAGAGGGGAGGTGCCCTGCGTGCACCCACATGGGATACCTGACGACCCGTCTTATCACTGTGATGTTGACCTTGATCACCGGTTAAGGTGGCGCCTGCCAGGTTTCTCCACCATAAAGTTACTGTTTTCCCTTTGTAATTAGTAGCTGTCTTGTGGGGAGAAGACACTTTGAGACCCTGTAAATATAGTCTTTGTCATCATGGTTTCACTGGGATAGGCATTTCTTTGCGTGTTGTTCCTACTAAGGACAAATGTGAACACAGATCGTATTTGTATCAAATACCTTTTATATATTTTGGAGTATGAACAGCCAGAGTTTGGGAGGGATTTAAGAAGGCCCCTGAGTCACTGAGCTGGACACTCTTCCTTAAAGTCTGGCTGCCTGTAGGGCCTTCAGTTCCGTTTTCATGCAATGTACTAAAAAAGAGTTTGTGTCATGTATCGGGCCGCCTTTTCTGATATGTGCACCCTTAGCGGTTCAGTCATTTGTGTGCTTTAACTAGAGAGCTTAAAGCATGTACCTGCTCACATCTGTCTGTGGGTTTCTTACCCAGAGGCGTTTGGGAGAAGTCCTTTTGGTCTTGGTTGTTTGACAGCTTCTCGTGGGCATGGAAGCTAGTCCTTGGATGTTCGGGGCCATGTGTTCTTGTAAATGCATCACCTCTCATGCTGTTCAGACAGACGGGGACAGTGAGGCCACCACTGTGAGGCTGCTTAGGGGACAGGTTGGCATGGTGCGCAGAGCACTGGACTGAAAACCGAACCTCCATTTAGCCTCGGTCCTTGGCTAAGAAGCTCGTGTAAATCACTTACCCTCTGGGACTCACTGTCCTCATCTCTAAAATGGGGTGTTACACACGGTCAGAGACCAATAACCAGTATATCGGGGTCTCAGAATTTGGGGGCTCTGGACGTGTTCCACGCTGTCACATGGTGCCCTGTTTCTCTCTGCCCACACCCTGCAGTCAGAAGGCAGGCTCTCAAAGAGGGCAGTGGTGCCAGCTGTAGGCATTTCTCTTACCCTTCAGAACTAGCATTTGACCCCTTTTCCTCCTGTCCTGTGAATCTCATTTCAACAGCACACAGAGATCTTGGGGTCTGGGCCCATGTTGGGAGACTTCAGTCTGTGAGGCCATAGCTCTGGGACTCCTGGAGCTGTGTTCTGTGCAGCCCCCCAACTTCATGAGTAAGGCGTACGAGTCCCCGTGTTGTAGATGTGGGAACTAAGGTTCAGAGAGGTTGTGACAGCTGCCTGAGGGCTAACGGAGTCCTTCCTGGGCCTACAACACCCCCGACACAGAAGAGAGACCCATCCTTCGCTCCACGTGGTGCCATGCGCGTCCCGAAAGTGCGCACTGCCTCCTTTTTGTCTCCTAGGATAAGCAAAGCCAAGAAGAAGTCAGAAGGGCTCACTCAGAGCATGGTGGACAGGTGCATCCAGGTACGCCGGTGCTGCGCGCTTCCTCGCTGAGTGTCCTTTATGGAGCCGTTTTAGCCTTGGCTCGTCGGCAGCAGCCTCTGGGCTCCAAACAGGAAGGGGGTGCCCCCCGGGGCCTCCAGTAACCCTGAATCATAAGCAGTGAAGGGGGAGAGAGGGAAAGAAAGGAGGCGAGGAACGAGCTAGGAGGTGGGTGGAGCACCAGGAGAAGGAGTTGGGGGTGTGGGGCGCACGGCCACCTGGGTGCCCCCTCACAGGGGCTCCTGCTTTAGGCATGAGGGGAGGGACTGGCCGCTCTGACGCCAGCGCCAGAGCAAATCAGCTTTAGGCAGAACTGTCGGGAAGATCCCTGTTCTCCAGATGAGCTCAGGCGTCCATCCCTCTTTACACCAGGATGAAATCGTGGACTTCCTGACTGGCGTGCTCACTCGCTCTGAGGGGCATGTGGGCACCGAGCCTCGGGACCAGGATGCTGAGAAGAAGAAGAAGGCCCGGGACATGGCCCGCAGAGACCTGGCCTTTGAGGTCCCCGAGCGAGGCAGTCGACCTGCCTCGCCAGCTGCCAGGCTGCCTGCCTCCCCGTCAGGCTCGGAGGTAATGTGGCAGGGAGGGGGCACTTGTGCTGGAGAGCCAGGACCACGGAGCTGCCGCCTCCACTTCCTGGGGACACCTGTGCACCTGGCCAGTGCTGTGGGCCTGTGGGGTCCCGGGGGAGAGTTCCTGACCCAGACAACAGCGGCTCGGCCCTTGTCCTACTCCCCTGCTCAGGATCTTTCCAGTGTGTCCAGCAGCCCCACCTCCAGTCCCAAGACCAAAGTCACCACTGTGGCCTCTGCCCAGAAGTCCAGTCAGATGGGGAGTGCTCAGCTGCTGAAGAGACACGTGCAGCGGACGGAAGCTGTGCTGACCCACAAGCAAGCCCAAGGTATATGGGCCTGGCCCAGGGGCCTTTCTCGGGCTCTGTCCTCTGCACTTGACTTCATGTGGCCATTGGCAAGTGTTGGTATCAGCTTTCTCCAGGGGATGTGGGAGGCAGCTTCCTATATTCTGCCCAGGCAGAATTAGGTCGACACGAGTACAAGGGCTGGGTGCGGGGTAACGCACCACAAGAGGTCTGTGTGTGAGTGGGGCTGCATCGTCCCACTGGGGATGGCTTTGCCTTGGCGTTCTGGGCCCCTGGGCTCGGTGCACTGACTACACACGTGCTGGCCTAACTCGCAACCGGATCAGGCCCTGCCCGGCCCCCACACACACACATCATGTTGGCAGGTGATTGGCTGCTTCACCAGATTCTACGGCAACTCAGCTGGACTCCTGCTTTCTCTGTTTTGTCCTTGAAGAGTTAAGATTTCCACACTGTGACTCCAGTGAGGTTTATCAGGGGTCTCTGCAGGTAGGGTTTAGATTAGGCTTGGAAATATTTGTGTGGTTAAGATTAGAGTTTGGCGGTCAGTGAGTGCTACGTAAGAATGTGGGGGGAGAGAAACGGTGGCTCCACTCTGGCCCCACTTTGATCCACTTGAGCGGCCCTGAGGTGAGGCCTCAGCGCGGGTGTGGGCTGTGTCCAGAAGCGCGTCATCAGGGTCAGGACCGAGGCTGTAAAGGCGAGGGACGCAGAGATGTAGGGGGCTGATCGGCTTGCGTGCTTCCTGTGTTTCCTTTAGTGGAGCCGAGGGGCAGGACATGAACCCAGGCCTCTTAGGAGGTCGCCCTTCAGAGTGACGCTGACAAGGAGCAAAGTGCGAGTGATCTGTGAAGGCAAGAAAGAGGCCAGGCCGCAGGCCCACGTAATGCTCTGTGACCTGGATCTGGGGAGTGGTGGCCAGAGCCAAGTTCTGGGTGGCCAGTGGTGTTCCCTCAGGCTCTCGATGAAGAGAGAGCCAGTGGTCTGCGGCGCTAACGGAGGAATGATTACGGTAGTCGTTAATTTAAGGCGTTCTGGAAGGCTGATCAGTGATCTGCGTCTGAAATAGGACCCAGAGTGTCATGAGGAGAGCAGCAGCCATAGCTCCTGGCTTTGGCCAAGCTCGTAGGCCAAGGTGCTGATGTGAGCGATGTTTGTGGAGCCCGCACTCTGTGCCACACCCTCTCCTGACACCTACCTGTGGCTCCGTGGACCTCTGTGGTGAGGGCCTCACCAGGCAGGCGCGTCTAGTATTGTCACCTTGTAGTTGACTCCATGGAGCTGCAGACCCATGCAGTAGTTCCAGGAAAAGCCCCTGTGGACCATTTTCTAGAACTTTTTCCTATCTTTTTCTTACTCCTTCTCATTTTCTCCTTTCCCTGGCTGGCTGTGATTCTGTAATTCTTTCTGATTCATTCCAGCACAGTTTGCTGCTTTTCTGAAACAAAATGTGCTGGTGAGGAAAGCTCTTCCTCCTGGCACCTCCTCCTGTCTCTTCGGTGAGTATTGCTCTCTCACCTCCTCCCTCTGCCTCTCCCCTACCTGGCCTCTCGCTTGTCCCTGCTAGTGTCCCTCTGTCCTTTTCTCTCTGCCTTTTTCTGTCTTCTGGGTTTTTCTGACTCCTTTTGGTCACTCCAGCCTTTGCTTTTTCTCCGTTGTTTCTGTTTGTCTCCCATGGTGTTTCTCTTTTTGTCTCTGCCTGTGGTTCTTGGCTCTGCTTCTCCCATGTGGGCCTGTGGCCGCTGCCTGTGAGCCTGGGTTCCCTTTTGTGTTTCTCTCCCTGCCTCTGGTCCCCTCCCTCCATCCTGACCGCTGCAAGCACACCAGCCACTTACCAGCATAAAACTTAACTCCTTTCCCTCTTGTTACCTCCTTCATCCCTGATTTTAGCCAATGCCTTTCCCCCTAAGCGAGCCTGCTTGCTGGTTATGCCCTGCTGTGGTCTGGGGTAGCTCCCTGGGGCCCGTGCCAGCCCCCTCCCTTATGTGACTGCTGCCCCCACCCCTGATTGCTTGTGCTGAGAAGGGGGACTGGGCAGGGGTTCGGGGGCCTTCTAGGTTTAAAGAGGAGGGGCTCTACGAGGAAGCTGAAGGGTGACCTGAGTCCAGGAGGCCTGGCCTCGCGCAGGATGGGTCTGACTCAGGGGAGGGAGAAGCCCATTGTGTGAGCAGGTGGCCTTTTTCTCTACTAGCACAAGTGACCTGGGACCAGGTGGTGACATGGGCCACTGTTGCCCTGTTACTTTTGAGCAGGAGCTGCACAGGGGTCTTGGCTGAGATGCTTCCTTACCTAGGAGCTCCTCAAAGCCTGCCTGAAATTCCTGTGGCAGCCCTTCTCGCTGCCTCCGCCCCATGAAGGTCCCCGTGTAAGAAGGGTGTGTGAGAGGAGTGGGCGGCCTGCTTCCCCGTTGCTTCTCCCTGGAACCTTCCGCCCTCCAGCTGTGTGGGGTGGGGGAGGGCTTACAGCAGGCAATGAGCTCATTCTGTGAGCACGGGAAGTGCTGTTCCGATCTGCTGCATGAGCCTGTGTTTGGGTTGGCCGCTGCTAGGCAGGGCCGGGTATCTTTTCCTTTCTTTTTGTTCCCACGACTCAGCCCCTTCCTTCCAACCCCAGGACAGGGTGAGGGGTGGGGCTGGTGTGCCATTCCCTGAGAGGGGCAAGGTGGGACCGAGGCAGTGGCCCTCATGTTGGGAGTGTGACTCCGGGCATGGCTGCTACTCCTGTGTGTCCCCACACACAGCTGTGCCCATGCGGGTCCTGGCTGTCGGTGTCTGGCGGCCTTTTTGGGTCAGGGAGGACCTCAGCACAGCTCCATGTCTTAGTTCCCGTTTCAGCAGAACACGTGGAGGAATCAGAGAAAGAGGACCTCCGGGCCCAGCTGAAGCGGCAGCAGCCCCCCAGTCCTCTCCCGGGCAGTAAGGCCCCCAAGCGGCCCAAGATCAAGGTGGCCCTTGTTGCCCAGGGGGACCCGGCAGGAGGACCTTCCCAAGGGGGAGCCCCAGAAGGTGAGTTTCCCCGGCCTTTCTAGGAAACGTTGCTTGAGCTATTCCCAGGGCGCATAGCGCTGCCCTCGAAGCTGCTTCAGGGCGAGACGTGCCTGGAGTGAGGGCTCGAGTGGCCGTGGGGACAGGGATGGGGAGGCAGGACGAGGACCAGAGGAAGCACGGGGGCATTCACAGCACCGTACGTTTTGGGGTTTTGTTTTGGTTTCTATTAAAGATAACAAAATATTCTAGAAAGTTTAGAAAATAGAAGGAAAACAACTCCACCCATCCCTGCTCTTTCCAGTCTTTCTCCACAGTATCTTGCATTCGCCCAGCTGTGGAGCCTGAGAAAAGTTGGCTGAGCAGCACTGACCAGTAGCTTTGGGGTTTTGTTTTGCAGCCGCGGGAGGGAGGCCCGTCACCATGACACTGGGGCAGGCGTCAGCAGGGGCGAAGGAGCTCACGGGGCTTCTCACCACAAGCAAGTGCGTCTGCCGTTGGTCTGTCCAGCTTTGCCCCTTCCTTCTCGTCATGCTGCTTCTGGTACACTTAGCGCCTGGGAAGATGGTGGATTCTGGATTCTGTCAGTTTGGGGAATGTGACTTCTTTCGAAGTGGGAGCTGTGTCTTTCTTTTGGGTCAACTCAGAGTTCATTTGTCCTTAGACTTTGCAGAGTGTCCCATAGCTCTTGCGTTAAGTCCTGCAACCTCTACTGTAGGCCTGGCTCTAGAAGGACTAGAGGCTGGGTTCCGGAGCTCGGCTGAGCAAACCAAAGATTCTGGTGTGTCCATTGCTGAAGCCTTGCTAGGCCCCACCCTGGACCCCTGTGTTGCCAGGGCCTGCGCCCCTGACCTCTGGGTAATGAGGTCCTGTCTTTGTGTGCAGGCCCAGTGCTTCTGAAGGGGGTGTCTCCGCCGGCCCCGTCCCCTCTGTGGTCCCCAGCAGCGCTGCGCCCAGTGGCTTGCACACACTCCAGAACCGCCTGGTGGCCACCTCTCCTGGCAGCTCCCTTCCAGGTACCTGGGGGCCCAGCATCCCTGCCTCCTGGCAGAGTCTGGGCTGCTCCTAGAGGGTGGTCCTGGGAAGGCATCACTGGAGTGGAGTCTGGAGGACGCTCCTCAGGGTCTCGGGCTGTGAGGCTGGAATTCACTTGGGGCAGGTGGGTGGGGGGGGTGTGATTCTTGTGCTTACTGCGCACAGTGCGTGAATACCCCAGTCTGCAGCCAGTGTGTCCCAGACTGTAAGGAGGAGAGAGCCGGTGGGAGATGCATGTGCTATGTTTCCTTTTGGTATTTTCAACACGTCTGATTGAATAAAGCTGGAGACATGCGAGAGTGGGCCTTAGCACTTGAGACATTTCTGCCATCACGTGTGCCCTCCCCTTAACCCCCACCCGACACTGGAAGGCTGGCAGCCTGTGCCCAGCGGGCCAAGGCACTGTAGCCATCCTCCTCCTACAGGAGGACCTCCCTCTGCTGTGAGGCCCCTGGACTGTGTGCAAGGTGAAGTGGAAGGCAGGTACTGGAATTCTTTTGCCTTCAAAAGTCTTTCCTCTTCCCTGGAAAGAAGCGAGGGAATTTCAAGCTCTGAAAAGTGGGATTCAGGAGCTCTTCGGTTTCCCTAAAACTGTCCAGAAGGTAGGGCCGATGCTTTGGAGCAGGCTGGGGTGTGCGAGGGACCGAAGGCTGTGTTGCCACAGAGCTCTCCTCGGGCACCCAGCCTGCATGCCGGGGAGCCCTTGCCGGCGTGTCCAAGGGAAAGGGCACGGTGTTTGGCATCGCTGCCATCAGGAAAGGTGCTTGCGCTGTGCTCATGTCTGTCATACTCTCCAGGGGCCGCGTCAGCCAGCAGCCTCCTCCAGGGGCTCAGCTTCAGCTTGCAGGATATCAGCAGCAAGACGTCCGGCCTCCCAGCAAACCCCTCCCCGGGGCCAGCCCCACAGGTGCACACCGGCCTTCAGCGGGCGGGCAGGAGTGGCAGGGGGAGGCCCTCGCTTGGTAGGTTTGGGCAGGAAGCCTGGGTCTGTCTGCAGCCTGGGTCAAGGACAGACAGACGGCCTCTGACTTCCCAGCTGGGAGCTATCAAAGGTTAAGGCTCTGTCACTTACAGTGTGGCAGTGGGCCAGTTTCTTGATCTCTCTGCATCTTTGTCTCCTTGTCTGTAGAATGAGGATAATTGTTTGTCACAGAGTAGTTTTGAGGATTAATGAGATAGTATGTGGGAAATACCTGGAAGAGATTCCGTTGTGTGCTGTGGGCCCTTCGCTCGCCATGTGGCTGGTGGGCGGCAACTGCTCATCACCTGGGCTTGTGTCCCCTAGGCCACCAGTGTGAAGTTGCCCACCCCCATGCAGAGCCTGGGTGCCATCACCACAGGCACCAGCACCCTTGTCCGCACCATCCCTGTGGCCACCACTCTGTCCTCCTTGGGTGCCGGTCCTGGTGGGAAGCCCACAGCCATCCACCAGCTGCTGACCAATGGGGGCCTCGCCAAGCTCGCAGGCAGCCTCCCGGGCCTGGCCCAGATCTCTAACCAAGCATCAGGTGAGTCTGTCCTGAGAACCGTGAGGACTCCCAGGGTGTGCCCCCCAGGACCTTCCCGTCTCACGTGGGCAAGGTGTGCTGTTGAGCCCACCCCCAGTGTCCTGGCATGGACCCTCAGGGAGTCGGCTGTGAGGGCCCATCCCCAGGGAGGTTGAGAGAACGCAGGCAGTTTCCTGTTGCCTTTCAGACCGACTGAGAGAGTGTAGGTGACCCAGCCGGGGAGGAGGCCAAGGTGGGAGGCTAAGGGGTGTGTTATGTGGGGCAGAAGGTCCCCAGGAAAGGAGGGTGGGGAGGTGACAAAATACCTCCCTCCCTCCCTCTCTCTCTCTCTCAGGTTTGAAGGTCCCCACCACCATTACGCTGACCCTCCGTGGGCAGCCAAGCCGAATCACCACGCTGAGCCCCATGGGCACAGGCGCAGGCTTGTGCGAAGAGCCCACGTCCCAAGCCCTGCCCTCTAGCTCGCAGGTGAGTTGCCAGGACGACGGAAGATGCAGGCTACAGCGTGGGGAGCTTCCATGCCCTGGGCCTGCAGGCAGACCAGGTTCAGGTCCAGACTTGGGGTTCGTCGCCTTGGGACCCCGGAGCCTCCTTTCCTGCCCACTGCCTGCGTTGTTGTGAGGATTCAGTGTGTAGTGTTCAGGGTGTCGCAGTGCCTGCAGCTCGGTGTTTTTGTTTCCTCTCCCTGTCTATCCCATTCTCCTCCTCTCAGCCTCACTGTGCAGAGGTCGGGGCAGAGGCTCCCCAGCACCGTGCCCTTTCAGGCCTTGGCACCCACTGCCGTCCTTTCAGGACACGTGGGTTTTCCTAGCTCCTATGCCATCAGTCCCTCAGCTGATCTGATGCCCACTACAGTCTTTGCACGTGAAGCATTCCTGATCTGGCGCGGTGGTCAAGAGCCACCCAGAGTCCAGAGGTTAAAACAGTGGTTTGCGTCCAGTCTGAGACAGCACCCACTGTCTCAGCCAAGGCCTCCTGTGTGGGCAGGGTGCTGTGCCACCTGCTGTGGCTGAAGGCTGGCCCTGGTCCCGGTATCGCCACACCCACCTGTGGGAGCTGGGGACTGGGGACCATTGGCAGGGGCAGTTCCCACCTGGCCCAGAGACTCTTCTGCATGAGGTTGCTTCCCAGCCTGCGTTGGTATCATAGCCACCCTCCCCCGTCTCGTTTCTTTATTTTAGTCATCATTTGCTTAATTATGAAGGTGATTATGCTTATTTTCAATAATTTAAACATTACAGAAATAATACAACTTAGAAAGTGAGAATTTCCCATGATACCATTCTCAGAGATGGCATCCACTGTTAGGAGCTTGATATGCATCTTTCTAGATTGCTCTTTCTATAAAAAATATTTTCTTTTTTGACAAAAATGGGATCACAGGATATGGACTTGTGTAGCCTTTGTTTATAGAACATTGTGACATGTTTCCCTGTTTGTTACATAGCGACCTGTCTGTGTCTTACACGTGGCTGCCTGTCTGGGGGGAGTGGTACAGAAGCAGGTCACCACCTCCTGTTAGATAGAGTTGGGTTGTGTTTTGTTTTTTGATATTGTAAATATTGGTCCAGTGAACACCCCCGTCATGATTTGGGTGCCTCCGGGAGATTTCTGCAGGCTGGAGACCAGTAAGTGGAGGGCCTTTAGAAGGATTTGCTGGTGTACAGTTCAAACCACAGTGACGTGAATACCTGTTTTCCTATACCTTTGTCAGTTGTGGAAATCAGTATTCTTAATCTCATTAACTTCATGGGTCCAAAGGGAAATTGTTTCAGTGTGCATTTTCCTGATAACTTATGAGGCTGTTGTGTCTTTTATGACTTGCCTGTCATATTCTGTCTGTTAATTTTGTAGCAACTTTATATATTCAGATGTTACTCCTTTATCTGTTGCATATGTGCTGCCGAAGGGAGCACTCCTTTATCTGTTGTAAAAGTTGTATATACTTTCTTCCAGTCAATTGCTTATCTTTTTTTTCTTTTTTCTTCTATTGAAGTATTAAGTGCTTGTCTTCTAACTTTTGTTTCTGGATCTTTTATCATATGGACATTAAAAATTTTTATACAGTAAAATCTTTAAATCTTTTCCTTTATGGTTCCAAGGTTTTGTGTCTTTAAATCTTTTTGCATTTTCTTTTTTTATGTTTTTTTTTTAAATTGTGGTATAATATACATACGTACAATTGACCATTTTAGACTTTTTTAGGCTTGCAGTTCAGTGTTATTAAGTACATTTACGTTGTTGTGAAACTGTCACCGCCCCACCATCCAGCTTCAGAACTTGCTCACCATCCCATATTGAAACTCGCTGTTTTCTTATAATGCTTTTGTTTGTTTACCTTTAGTTTTTCAGTCCACTTGGAATTTATTTTTATATGCTGAGTGAGGTAAGGATCTAAGGTTGCTGAGTTCATTCATCTGACATCTCTGCTCTCACACCCTGGCTTCCTGTGCACACGTGGGCCGCCTCTGTAGCCCTGACCTGTCTGTCCCTACCCTGGCTTGGTGTTCCTGTTTGATAATGCAGGTCCTCAAGTGAAGGAAGTAGCGTTATGTTTCTAGTTTGCTAATTCTTTTCCTTTCCTTAATAAATAGTAAGGTTTGAATTTTGTCCATTGCCCTTTTGGAATCAAAGGAGATGAGTGAGCATAGATATTTCCTTGTAGTCAGTTAAAATGATGAATTATTTGAATGGATTTCCTAGTATCGGACTGTCTAAATTCGAGATCCCATATGTCCTGTTCTTTTTTGCACATGCCCACATTGGTTTTTATTGTGCATACAAAGGAAACAAGGCCCTATCACAGGAGAACAAAGCAAAAAAGAAAGAAAGAAACCAAGCTTTCAGAGGAAAAGCACATCTCCTCTTCTGATTGCTTTTATTGTACTTAGGGTGTTGGCCTCTGTGTTAATAGTGAGATTGGCCTGTAGTTTTCTTCCCATCTGCCCCTGCAGCTTTCCTTGTCCAGTTGGTCAGGTGTGTGTCTGTCCTTACAGGATGAAATGCAAAATGTTCTGTTTTCTTCTCACATGCTAAGATATTTACATGGCCCGGAAATGATCAGTTCCTTGATGGTTTGAGGGAAACGACTTCCAAGCATTGGGGCCTATTTCCAGGCAGCCCTGACCTTTGCCAATGGCATGTTGATGACGAGGGGGACCGGATCCTCACCAGGGGACACCCTCTGTTAGGTGGGCCTGCCGCTCACTGCGGCTGGGGGCTATTCCGTGTTCGGAGCAGAGGTCACTGAGAACCCTGGTTCGGGGCTAAAGGGAGGCACACAGTAGGTGAAGGTGTGATGCTCCCTGATGGTATGAACGTGAGAGCTGTTTTTCCCTCAGTAAAAATGGGTGTATGCTCACTAAGATTAGGGTTCTAGTGGTGATTCTTTTCTTACAAGCAAAGGAGGTATTACTGGATTAAGACTTGCCAATTCGAACGCTTCTGACAGTTTCCTGTGTGTGTAGGCTGCCAGACTGTGATACCCAGAAAAGCACTGGGCTATGGGCAGGACCTCTATCTTCAACAAACTGTCTGATCCTGGGCAAATCACCCAACGTCTCTGGACTTTGGTTTTCTCATCTAGTCTAGTGAGGTGGTGATTATTGTGGTGGAATTAGTAAGGGCTCTTAGAATCTACTCAGGCTTTGGAAGGTGAGTTTCTAAAGGGTGAAAAACAAACCACCCATTTATGACATTTATGAGACAATTGGAAATTTGAACAGACCACATAATTGTTAATATTAAGGAATTGTTAGCCTTTTTATGTGTGATAATGGTGTTTAAATTTGAAAAAGTAATCTATTTTTATTATGTACTGCAATATTTATGGATGGAATGAATTTAAAAAGAAAAAGATCATAAACACCGACTAGACTTGTCTGAGGCACTTAGTCTTCTGTCTCGTTTCTGCACCGAGGGGTACTTACTGTGTGTTTCCTTCATGGAGCTGGACTGTTGGGCTCCTTACAACTAAGACGCTGCAGTAAAGAGGAAGGGGGCAGGAGACTGCCGTGCTTGCGTCAGGGTCCTGAGAACGGACCCTTGCCTGTGGTCCCCAGGTCTTTGTCCTCTCTGGCCATGCGGCCTTGCAGCCGCTCCTGGGAAACAGGCTCATTGTCAGGTATATTCCTCCCAGGACAGAGAGAGTATCTGTGCACAGCATGTCATGGGCATCTGGGACGCATGTCCTTTCCAGTTCTGACTGTCAGGCCCTCCTCAGCCCACCTCTGCTATGCCCTCTGCCTTCCCCTCTTTACTGCATTCTGAGACCTGAGGCGTTTTCCAAAGGTGAGATCCAGAGAGATGGGGGAACGTTGGTGGGGAAAAGCCCACCCTCTCTATGTTGTGTCTATCTCCTGAGCTGCAGGGCTCAGCCATTCATGGCATCCTCCGCCACACCTACCCCGAAAGTGTGGACAGATCTGAGAAGTGATGACATCAGAACAAGTAGGGCAAACTTCCCTTCAGCTCTGTCGCCCTTAGCATTCACCTGTGTTTGCCCTGCATTCTCTGCCTGGCCTCATCGTAATCATAGGAGCTCACCTTTGTATAGTTGTATAGGGGCTTTATGCAGATTGTCTCATGTCACCTCACAACCACCTGGGAAGTCGGTGCTGTCACCTGTATCTTATAGATGAGGAAAAGGGTGGTCTGAGAGTAAGTCACTGGCCTAGAAGGTGGTGGAGGTGGGGGTCTGATGCAGTGTCCATGTTCTGCGAACCACACACGTCCTTGCACCCCCAGCCTGCCTCTGCCCTTTTGAGAATTACTTCAGCGTAAATTCTCAGGAGTTGGGTGAGGGCTCAGGATCTGGCTGTGTTAAGCTGGCAGAGTTCTGACCCTTATTCATACCTCTCCTGCCACAGCGCCTGCCGCCAGCTCCCTGAAGACGCCGTGCGACTGTTGTCCTTTACCCGGTGGTGATGGCTGCTGCACAGTGAGCCTGGGCGTGTGTGCTATCCTGCTGAGCTGTCCACTTGTCCGAAGACCTCTTAACCACTTGTTTTGGCCTCCTCCCCAACTGTTTTCAAGGTTGGGCCTCTGGGTCTTATGAAACTGTTGGGCTGAGTGATATGGTGCCCACAAGGGGGCATTGCCCTACAGCCTCTGTTGGTCTGCTTCCCAGACGCCCCAGCTCTGGGGCAGACCCGGCCGTGCACAGACCAGAGGCCCTTCTTCCAGCACCAGTTATCACCTGCCCTGAGTAGCGGTGTTGGACCACTCGCTGCATTTCAGAAAGGAGCCCCTTCTGGAAGTCTGTGCTGCCTCTGTGCCAAGTTGGGAGACGTGTATGTGGCCAGGGCGGCAGGAGCTTGGACTGAGAGCCCTTGTCTGAGGCCCAGGCTTGTCCATCCACCGGCCGCTGTCAGCACCAGATGGGCATGCTCCTCGTGCAGCTGCCTCTTAGTAGCCTGCTGAGACCGGAAGTCCTCATTGCAGACCCACGAGAGGGCTGGGAGAACTGGGCCATCATCTCAGTCCCTTGGCCACTACATGTGGGGAGCAGTAGTTGCCAGGAGGTGAAAGCTGGCCGCTTTCTCTCTTTCGTCATGCTCTGGGCAGCTCCTGCATGCAGAAAGCCTGCGGGTCCAGAAAGGCTGAAGAAGAACGATGGGACAGCAGCTGAAGTGGCCTCAAGGACGTACCAGGAACTTCTACAGTGAAAATGACCTGGGCTTGAGGCTTTGTTTCTGGTACCTAAGGAACTGTTGAGTCCGCTGGAGTGGAGAAGAATTTGCCATGTTATCGGGGAAGAAGCCCCAACCCTCCCCCCCCCATCTGTCTCTAGTGCTTGGAGGTGAAAGTTAATGTCTGGGCTGTCCCAGGAAGTTTAGGCGTCAAGACAATGAGGCCATGCTTCAGTGTTTCTGTTTCTGTTCCCTGCGACTTTTGTCTGCTCGCTTAGAAGTGGGGAAGTGATTGGCATGGATGCCACTGGGCAGGGTTCTTGGTGCCAGCCTGGGCCGGAGGTGGAGGTTCCTGGAGAAGTGATCGCTGAAGACAGAGCTCAGAGCCCCTCCTCCACCTCACAGCACTTGTGCGCAAAGGTAGTTGTAGATTTGACTTAGGACCCACCATCCAGGGTAGGCTCCCCTCCCTTCCATACTCTAGAATGTTTCCAGCCACAGTGACAAGTCAGGCAATCCAAGTGGGACTCTGGTCTGTATCTATGGGCAGGGAGGGCCCACAGCACTCCATGGCCAGAACTGTGGTCCAGAGTCCTGACCCTCGTGCACCAAATATCCACACCAGGCCACCTGCATTCAATCCGGGAGCCTCAGCTGCCAGTCTGAGTGGCAGGCAGGAGGGGTGCACAGTGTGCGGGAGTCTCAGGCAAGACAGATGGGGGTGGCCAGGAAGACGACATCTTCAACCCTTACCCTCCCTCCCTCCCTGACTTCTGCAGAGCTGGTTCTCTGGTGATTCACACAGAATTAGGCTGTAATCTTAATTAGCTGGTAGGTAACTGCTTTCTGAAATTCAGGAGGCAGTTAGTGAGTTTGAGGAAGCTATGAACTCTGAAAGAGGATTGATAACTTACAGTAAGATAACAGCAGCAGGACCCGAGGACAGTAGACCGAGACTATGTGACACTTTCAGGAAATATTTGGGACAAGCAGAGGGTCCTGAACAGGCAGGTGTTCCTCACTCAGGAGCGCAGGTTAGGCAGCGCTGGAGGGACTGCCCCAGAAATGCTGGCCCTGTCCGCCTGCGTGTAAATCCTCGTATGCTTCCCGCGGTGAGTTCCCTAGGCTTGGGCCGTACACCCTGCAGAATGCCGGAATTGGAGAAGGGGACTTGTGAGAACATGGATGCTTTTCATCTTGGAGGGACAGGCTAAAGGGAGGCCACTGAAGCCCCTAGTCACATTCCCCGATTTCACATCTGCAACCACCCTGCTTGAAATGTAACAGGAAGCTTTCCTCTACCTGTCACATAGCAGACCTGCAGTCTACAACCTCAGACAGGGATACCTCTGGCCAAAAATGTAGAAGGATCAAGAAAGCTTTAGTTAAATTCCCGGATGGCATGCCTGCTGATGCCCCGTGGGAGATGGCCTTATGCTCTGAGAACAGGCCGCTGTGGAAGACGTGTCTGTCCTTGGCCCCACCACTCCCGCCACTAGAGCAGTCATGGGCTGCGTGGGTTATAGACCGAGCCGCCGGGATGCTTCTGTTCTGACATTGGCAAAAACAATTAATAAAAGCAACTGTGCATTGCTCCAGCTCGTTTACAGTTGACTTCCCATGTTTATTTGGTAATCGCCCGGTGAGGTGGTACAGAAAATACAAGCTGAGGTGCTGTGGGAATGCCTGTGGGCGTCTCACTGATGCCACAAGGTAGGTACTGCTGAAGAAACGGAGGCACAGAGAAGTCACATGAGAGGAAGCGGCAGGTGCGGACTAGAACCCAGGTTTCCTCGTGCCAGTGTCTGTTCTGTTCTGCACTGTGCTGGGGTTCTGAGATGGGAGCCCAGAAGTGAGGGTTAGCCCAGGACGGAGGACATGGTTGCCTGGCCTCATGTGACCCTTTTCAGTTTCCTTCCCACCAGGCCTTGCGTGATTGCTGCTGCCATGGTGGGGCTCTTGACTGGGCCCGAGTCAGTATGGTGGGGTCCTCGCCCTGGGTCCTGAGAGATTGAAGCCCCTCTGTATATCCTACACTCCACCCCAGCCGATAAAGATTTAGAGGTGAATGAATGAATTCCAACCTCCAGGTTATTTGTGACGTTGCGTTCAAGAGGACCTTCCCTCCGTCCTTGGAATTCCATGCCCGTGACCTGGCATTGGCACCCTGCATGGGTGCAAGCTGTCATGGTGGTAGACTGGAGTGTCCCATATGTGTGGGCTCACTGTTAGCCCATAGTGGACTGACGCCTTCTCCTCCCTCCCAACTCGGCTCAGTGACTCGGGGAGTCAGTAGGATTAGCGTTCAGGTGATAGCTGTCTTGAACATGAGGAGTATAGGGACAGGCCCGTAGCAAACTATGATGCAGAAGCTTTGTTAACCTTTTAGCTCCTTTTCTAAAGCATGTGTTAGCCAGGATCCATGCTTACAAGCAGCAGAAACCATTCACCACCCAAATCAGTTCTTAAAGGAAATCTCTCAGTAGGCATTCTCGGACCGGGGCCTGACACTCTGCTACTGACCTCAGGGCCTCAGGGCCTCAACGGACTCGGACTTGCCAGGGACCGGTTTGGATCCTGTTGTCCCAGGACTTTCCAGTTTGGGGGCCCTTCGTGGATGGCCAGTCTCTGTCTGTTGGGTCAGATTCTGAACACAGTGACCCTGACTGCCTCAGTCCCACTTGTGACTGGCTCTTACATCTCCCACCCCAGTCTAATGATCGTGTGTAGAGCAGGAAGTTGTGCGGTTCATAGTCCTGCCTTTCTAAGAAGACAGGAGAAGGGATGGAAAAACAAAAAACCATTAGGCTCTTTAGAGGTGTTTGTTTTTTTTAAACTTGCAGTGACGTTCCCTTCGTCCAGCATCCCCCACTGCTTGCATCTCACAGACCTAGGGCCAGATCAGAACCAGAAAATGACATTGGTACAGTGAGTGAGTGTAGCTCTACGTCATTTGATCCTGCAGCCACAGCCATGTCGAACCATCCCATCACCAGAGTTCTCCCTTGTAACCACACCATCCCCTTACCTCCCCACTCGGGACCTGTAGCATCCCTGTTAGAAACGACAGATAAGTACCGTGTTTCCCTGAAAATAAGACCTACCCGGAAAATAAGCCCTAGCATGATTTTTCAGGATGATATCCCCTGAACATAAGCCCTAATGCATCTTTTGGAGCAAACAATATAAGACCCGGTCTTATTTTCGGGGAAACACGGTAGAACGCTACGGTGCCTGGCCTCAGACACTGGCTTTTCCTCGCTCAGCAGAAGTCCGTTGCTATCCCTCCAAATTGTGTGTATCAGTAGTTCTTGTTATTGCTGAGTGGACGGACCGCAGTTTCTGTAACCACCTACTGAGGGACATCTTGACTGTTTCCAGTTGGAGCTGTAACACATAAAGCTGCTCTGAGCAAGTGTAAGCAGGGTTTTGTGTGAACATTCGTTTTAATTTCTCTGGGATACATGCCCAGGAGTGTGATTACTGGGTCATGTGGTAAGTTGTTAAGTTTTTTATGAAAGTGTCCAACTGTTTTCCAGAGTAGCTGTACCGTTCTTCATTCCCACCCATAATCTGGGAGAGAGCGTTTCTCTGCTCTCACCCGACTTGGGTACCGTCTCTTATTTATTTAATAATAAATATTTATTTATATAGCGATTCTAGTAGGTGAGTGGTGATACCTCATGAAATGTGTTGAGGTTTGTGTGTGGTCCCGGATATGGTGTCCTGTCTTGGTGTATGTTCTGTCAGCACTTGAAATGAACGTGTTCTGTTGGATGGTGTATGAGTGTTGGTAATTCTGTTGGTTGATGGTATTGTCAGGTTCTTATGTCCTTGCTGATTTTTTATCAAGTTGTTCTACCAGTTGTTGAGAGAGTGGTGTTGAAATTTCCCACCGTAATTGTGGGTTGCCTGTGTCTCCTCTCAGTTCTGTCCATTTGGGCTGCACACATTTTGCGGTTCTGTCATCTGGTGCATACACAGTTAGGGTTCTGGAGTCTTTTTGGTGGATTGACCCTTTATCATTACGTAATGTCTCTCTCTGTACCTAGTAATTTTCTTGGCCCTGAAGTTTACTCTATCTGACATTCTGATGTCAGTCTCTATCTTTTAATTGGTGTTTTTAGACCGTCCCCACATACTATAATTATAGATATGTTAGGGCTTAAGTCAGCCATTTTCATTTTGTTTTCTGTTTTTTTCTTTTTGTGTTTCTTTTTCCTGCCTGCAAGTAGGTTACTTGAATATTTTTTGAGAATGCCATTTTGATTTATCTGTAGCATTTTTGAGTGTATCTCCTCATACAGCTTTTAGTGGTTTGCTCTACATGTTGTATATAGAAAAATTAGCACAGTCTGCTGGTGTCCACATTTTCCCAGTTTAAAGTATAGAAGCTTAACCTCCCTTTATACCCCTTTACCCTCTGCCATCTCTAATAAAATTGTCCGTATATGTTGAGAACCACATTAGACAGTGTCATAAGTTTTGTTTCAAACATGATTTAGAAAAATCAAGAGAAGAAGGAAAATCTATTGTATTTACCCATATTGTTATTTTTACAATGTTTTTCCTGATGTTCCAAGATCCCTACTTTGATCATTTCCATTTTGTTTAGAAAACTTCCTTTAGCCATTCATATAGAGAAGGTTAGCTGGCAATAAATGTTTTCAATTTTCATTCATGTGTCAATGTTTTAATTTCCTCTTTATTTTTACTGGATATATATAATTCTGGGTTGACCATTCTATCAGCACTTGAAAAATATTATGCTACTTTCTTGGTTTCTAATGAGAAATCCACTATCATTCAATCCCCCTGCCCTGCCCTCCCCCATAGACAAGGTGTTGTGTCTCTTTGTGCTTTCAATAATTTGTCTTTGTCTTTAGTTCTTAGACTTTACTATGATGGGTCTTGGCCTAATTTTCTTTGGGCTTGTCTTGTTAGGGTTTGCTTAGCTTCTTTGCTGAATTTGAAGAATTTTCAGCCATTATTTTCTCAGCCCCACCCCCCTTTCCACTCCTCCAGACTCCAAAAACATGAATGTTAGATCTTTAATTAGAGTCCCACAGGGCCCTGAGACTCTTCCTTTCTCTCTCTCTTTTTTACTCCGTTTTCTCTCTATTGAGAATGTATAATTTCTGTGGTTCTGTCTTCAAGTTCACTGATGCTGTCCTCTGTCCCTTCTATTCTGATGTTGAGCCGATCCATTGAGATTTTCACTTAGATGATTTTTCAGTTCTAAATTTTCTATTTTGTTCTTTACATCTTCTGTTAACCTTGCTGAGAACATTTTTTTCACTTATCTTAAGTGTGCTCATAATTGCTCACTGAACCGTTTTTATGATGACTGCTTTAAAATCCTCATTGGCCGATTCTAATATCTGTGACACAGCAGTGTTGTCAATCTGTTGATTTTACATTCAAGCTGAGATTTTGCTGGTTCTTGTTGTGTTCTTTGAGTGGTTTTGATCGAAACCTGGACATCTTGGGTATTATCTATGAAACCATAGATTTTATTTAAATTTTCTGTTTTAGCAGGCCTTGTTTGAGACTGTTGTCAGAATAAGGAGGGGCTGTTTTGTTACTGCCAGGTGAGATGGAAGTCTAGCATCCCTACTTGGTTTTTGTTGACACTGGGGTAAGAGAGGGGATCCTCTTTACTGCTGGGTGGAAGTAGGATTTTCAGCTCCCCACTAAGCCTCTGCTAGTGTCCACCTGGCTGCAGTGGGAACGGGTCACTCATTATTCTTCCTCACACTGCTTCAGTTCACACTGCAGGGGTTACGTGTCCTTGTCTCTCCTGGGCAGTGGTGAATGTTCTGACTCCTCTAGACCTTTGCTGACAGTACCCTGGTGGGTGAGGGTGCCTTGTTACCTCCAGGTGGGGCTGGATGATCGGGCTAATCAGATGGTCTCCAGTGATGCAGTGGGGATGGGGGATGAGACCTCATCACCACTCATTGGATTGAAAGCTTTGGTTCCCCACTTGGCACCCTTTGACACCAACACCTAAATACTAGACATTTGAAGAGACATCCACCTCATAAAAAGACATCACACTAGACAACATGTACGTATGAAGCAGTCATTGGAAGAAATTGACCATGAAGTTCATATATGATAAATACATGGAAGGAGTTAAGGCTAGAAATCATAAGATGAAACAACAATAAGAAAACACCAAAAAAAAGAACCAGATGGAGATATTAGTTATGGAAAAAATATAATTAAAACAAGATAATGATGGGGTAGCAAGTAGAAGGGATATGTTCAAGAATGAATGAATGCTCGGGTGCAAACCAGCGCACGTCCCCCGTGGGTCTCCGCCTCCCAGCGCGTCCCTCCCGTGAACCTGCTAACAAGAGCCGGCCCTGCCTCCAGATGACAGGCTGCAATCAGGAGCGGTGGGGAGGGGGCTCTGACGCCACATAGGTCACGTTCCCTTAAAGTCAGTCACTGCTTCTGCACCTCGGTGTCCCCACCTGTAAGGACCCAGTTAGAATTCTGTTAGCAAGAACAAAGGAGAATTTGGAATGATTCCTTTAATATATCATCTATTGCTTTCCCCCATACTCAAGGCCACAGGTCCCATTTCAAAAGCACCACAGTTACTCTATAAACGACAGTGCAGTTCCACTCCCACTCTACTCTTGGTTTCAATCACAGATTATCCCTGTCCACACAACCCATTTTTGCAGTGGGGTCTGGGGTGGGCAGCTTACCTGGGTTTCTCCCAAGAAGCTGCCTCACTCATTACTACGCAGGCATTCAACCTGGGAGCTCCCGGGCAAGTGATGTCCCACCCCGGCTTCTAGGATTGGGTTCCCCACCCTGGCCCTGCTACCCCACAGCCCTTGCTCACGTGGAAGGGAAACCAAACAGCTCTGCACAGGACCTGTGGCTGAGAGGTGGCAGTGGTGCCAGGACCTGAGTTAGTCCCTCATCAGGTGGTCACCAGCTGGTTATCATGCTGATAGAGCTGGGGATGGCAACCCTGGCAGCTGAGCGTGCCTCCTGCCCGCTGTGGCCTGGCAGACATTACCGATCAGTCACGCACTTCCACACTGAGTCAGCCCAAAGCTGCAGACATGATCAGGCAGAGCTGGTACCTGGGTGAAGGGCAGGGCAGGGGCAGGGCGGAGCAGGTGGACCAAGCAGGAAGAAGCTGCTGACGCACACTCGTGCAGGACTCAATGCCCAGGACTCTTGAGGTGGAAATTACTGCCATGTCACAGGTGAGGACTTGGAGGCCAGGGAAGCATTTTCACCTGGTGTCACCAGTGTGACAGCTGCCGTTTTGGTCCACTTGGCGGCCGCACTTCCTCTGAGGTATGGGTGGGTGTCTTGGGAACACAGGTAAGCACAGGACAGGAGATCAGATTCTCTCTCCTGAAAATGTATTCTGGAGCTGAGACCCACTGGGAGGGAGGTAACCATGGTGGTATGTGGTGTGGTGGAAGCTGGGGCCTGGGACCAGGGATGGGGAGTCCTGATTTGCAGTGGTTGCTGATTCCTGGGGGGTGTCCTAACTCAAGCTACCAGCGTGTCACCACTGAAGAGACAGCAGGAGCCAGCTCCAGTTTACATGGCAGCCCCAGAGAGGGGCACTAGGCTGTGGCATCTTGGCCTGGTTGTAGCACCTCCTGCAGTCTGTGGGCCACGCAGGCTCTCCCCTGCCTGAGTGGGAGTTTGTTTCTGTTGCCTGTAAAGGCCTGCAAACCCCCACTCACCCACCAAATCGGTCTCAGGGCCTGTGCTCTAGCTTCCAGCTCCTGGTCTTTCCTCCCCACCTCGCAGCTCCCTCCAGTGACACAGCAGGCACGTGGGAGGAACCCCAAGACCTGAGACAGTCAGGAGCCATGGGGGAGGAGTGAAGATGGGAGGCATTCACCTTCCCAAGACACCTGCCCAGGAGCCCCTTTCCTCCCCGTGGGGGCCCCACAAACAGGGCTGAGTGGTGGCTGCCTCTTGCTGTGGACAGATGATGTTTGCTTTGCAGGAGTGGCCAGGGGCCAGTGGAACTGGGAAGGTCCTCTAGGAACCAGGAGTGTATACAGGGTGCAGGCCACCTGCCTTCGTCCGTCACTAGACCCTCTGCACCTCGTTCTGAGTCACAGCACGGAACCTGGAAGTGACAGCACTCATTTTGCAGATGTGCAGACGTGGCCCCGGGAAGGGCAGAAGCTGCTGGCTATGCAGGAGTCGGGCATGCCCTGTCCAGCCCACCAACACCAGCCCCAGCTGGCCTGTGAACCAGGGACACTGCATGGACGACCTGGCAATGACGCCAGTTTGCCTTGCAGTCCTGTCTGCAAGCCCTCGGAGTGTTCTCGCAGTGACACCCTTGGAGTCCTTAGCTTAGGAAACTGGCCTTTGCCCACCCATGACAACAACGAACAAGGGCTGCCGCCCGGTGTCTCAGCAGCCCAGGACTGGCTTGTTGAGTGGAAACGCCCCAGCCCACAGGAGACTGGGTGGCCTGGCAGGGCTGGGCCTGCCAGGGTAGGGAAAAGGGGGGGTGAATAGGCGGATACACCCTGTTCAAGGGGCAGCAGCCACTTCTCAGCTCCTGGTGGTGGTCTCACATGGCCATCAATTCTCACCATCACCATCAACAACGGCTCGAACAGCACAGATGGTTTTAAAGGGGTCCTTTACACCCCAAATGTAGTCCTGCTGGTTGGTGGATACCCAGGGCAGTCAGGGAATGTCAGGACCTAGCAGGTAACACAGGAGCGCAGATGGAAAGCAAGCCGACCTGGAGCACCCCTGCCCACAGAGGGCAGCGGTGCCCAGAGGCACGTGCAGGCTGCCCTTCCAGTAGCCAGGCTCCCTCCTGCTCAGCCTGGCCTGGAGCTGAACGTCCAGGTCTCAGAGCTCCTTCTCCATTTGTAAATGGGCAGTCACTTCCCCAGGAACTGTGAGGAGTGAGAAATTGTGCAAAGCCGGCACAGCGGATCTGCAGGGCACAGCGCACACAGGCTTTCGAGGAAGCATGCCCACAGTGAGCCCTGGCATTTGTGGATCCCAAGCAGGGACCTCAGCGTCCTGACCACGGACTAACTCAGCACACTGACGCCCCATGTGGACTGGTGTACTCCCCAGAGCAGCCTCCAGAGGGTGCCACCACCACAGCTCTCAGCAGCCAGTCAGTGCCCAACCATGTCCCGCCACCGAGCAGACCTGGCTACCTGGGTGCCAGGCAAGGCTGCTGCTGTGGCTTTGCTGATGAAAGGGACCACAGCTGCCCTATCTCAGGCAGGACCCCACACACACATGGCCTTCACTCCCCTTACCCAGGGGATCTGACTCTGATGACCTGCAGCCCAGCACCCTGGGCACTTGCAGGGAGGGTGGCAGAACACGTCCTCACCCCTCTGTCAACCACTGAGACTTTAGAGGTGGGTAGCACATGGGTGCCTATGGGAGCCGGAGCTCAGGGCTGGAGGCCACACAGCTCCTTGCATCCGCTTGGGTCAGCATCTGGCAGCTCCCAGGAGGGGTAGGGTGGGGAATTGAAAGATACTGCCCCCAACCCCCCCCCCGCCATGAGTGTGACAGTTTCCCAACAGCAGTGACCACCACTCTGATTTCCCCCATCACTGGCCCCAGGTCGGAGGGTAGCTACCTCACATGTGCCTACCTGAGCTCCTCCAGCTGGAGGCTGGAGAGGATGCCCTTCAACCCTGGCAGCCCCACACCCTGGTGCTAGACGTATGTGACCTGGTCTGGGTTCTGTCATCCTCAGAGGTGGCCTTGGGTAAGCAAGATGTCTCTGGCCTCGGCCTGCTCACCTGTTGTTTGTGTGTGTGTTGGGGGGAGGTAACACTAATTGCCCCTTGCATGCCTGAGGTCATGAGCATCCCAGAGGACAGGGTGAGTTCCAGTGGCCCCACACCTGCCACCCAGCATCCACCTGGCCAATTAGTGGCGCTGCCTTTCCAGAAATGTGTGCAGCTCCACAGGTGGCTGTGCCCGGCTTCTGGGAACAGCCAGCCTGGCAGGGGGTGGGGAGTGATGCCTCTGAAAGGCGCCCTGACTCCCTCCCTCTCACTGAGACAGGGGCCCCCACTCCTCCCCCGAGTCCCAGGAAGGGGATTTTAGGCTGCGGGGTATGCAGGAGCCCCTGGGGCACCCAGACCTGGAGCAGCACAGATGCCCAGGCTGATTCTAGCCCCTTTACCCCCTTCCCTCCAGGTGCCCCCCCCCCAAGCAGGAATCTCCTGGCCAACGAGTTGGCAGGCAAGTGAGGGCGGTTGGGGGGCTCAAGGAGGACTCAGCCACATCACTTCCAGGACAGGCTGATTCAGGCTTCCCACTGGCACCTCAGACCCCAGAGCGCTAACAGCTACCGGCGTATCCCTCTGCCCGGGTCCTGTGGCTTAGCTCCCAGTGCTGCAGTCACCCCTCTGCTCTGCCACTTACCTGCTGGGGAAACCTGGGTGTCACTGGACCTCTCTGAACCTCAGGCCCACAATGAGGAAAAGTAACAGGCAGTTGTCTGAAGACTCCACCTGGAAAATGGACTGAAGGCACAGGACGGACGTCACAACCGCAAGCAGGAGCAAAGGCTGTTCTGCATTGTGTCCCGCTCTTCAGTGGGCGGGGGGAGGGCACCATTCCAGATCCGAGTGGGTGCTGGGCAGTCCCTCTCCTTGACGCCCAGGGCTACCCCACTGGTAGTCCCACCCACAAGCATGTCCACGCCTGGCCGGCCCTCATAGTCACACCATCACACCTCAGGGCTGAGTGGGTTCACACATTTTATTGGGTTTTTCTGTGGACACCTGGATGCCTCAAGCTGCTGTCCAGCTTCTCTCGTCCCTGGCCCCAGTTCAGGGCCCTAGCTGCGAGCCCTGCCCCCTCCCAAGGCCTTCCGACCAGGCCCCCAACCCCCAGGCGCAGGCTGCTACCTTGAGACAAACCCCGTCTTCCCGCAGCCTCCGTCAGGCTGCCCGGCAGGGCCCATTCCTGTGTCGGGCACAGCCAAGCTCTCCTGTGGAACGGGCTCAGGCGCAGAGCCCCCTGGCAGTGCCCCCACCTCGGGCCACACGAGACCCTCCAGAACGCAGCACAGCACAGCAGTGCTGTAGGCTCCAACCTACAGCTTGGTGTTGAGGTGGAAAGAGAAGCGGGGTGCTGTATAGGTGGTGGCAGGTGGCACATGCCATGCTGACGAGGCCGGGCAGAGTCTGTGGCGGAGGGCACTGTCGAAGGATGCTGGGGGCAAGTGCATCAGGCCAGCGGCCATGGGCGAGGGGGCTGTGGTGGCCAGGAAGTGAGCCGGGAAGGCTGGGATGATTAGGGGGCTGAAGGGGAGTGAGGCCTGGCCCTTTAAGGGGTCCGGGGTGCCGGCAAAGTTCAGTGGGCAGCGCAGCATGGTGCCCCTGTAGGCGTCCGGGAAGCCAGGCCCCAGGGCCTGGCCCAGCAGGCAGGAGACAGCCAAGCCGGGCCCCACTGATTTGGCCCCACACTCCTTGGTGTCCATCTCCTTGCGAAAGGGAGACACTGCGCGCATTTTTTTGCCACCAGGGGCAAAGCCCTCTTCCTCCCGGCCGCGCTTGCTGAGGCCCGAGCTGCTAGGGAAGGTGGGCAGGGGCATGGGGCTCTCGGCAGGGACCTTGGCCATGGGGGTCACCCAGCAGGCTTTGGGCTTGGGGTAGAGGCTGCCCTTTCTGGAGCCACCTTTGTGGAACGCAGAGGGGCGGTTTACGTCCCCACCCCACACCAGCGGTGGCTCTTTGACTGGCAGCCCCTCCGCTTGGCCAGGGGGCCCCAAGAGCATCCCATCTTTGAGATGAGGGAAGAAGTCCCGGGGGTGCTGGCTGATGGGCTTCAGCACCTTGGTGGGGTAGGCGTGGAAACAGCCCGTGAAGATGGGGGCCGGTGGGTGGGAGCTTGCCTGAGCCTCCTCCCTGAGGCTGCCACCAGGGGCCTGGGATCCCTCCTGAGGGGCCAGCCGGTGCCTGGGGTTCTCGGGTGGCCCTCCTGGGCTGTGAGGACTCTCCAGGAAGCAAGCAGCTGGGGACACCTGGGGCTCCCCATTAGGGCTGCCTGCCCCGTGGCGACAGCCCTCCTCCTGGCATCGCAAGGCCTCTGCCTTGCTCACCTGGGCCAGGAGCTTCTTTTTGGCCAGTGGTGACATGATGCCATGTGTCCCTTTGCAGTAGAAGCTAGACAGGAGCCGCTTGTAGGCCTCAGGACAGCCGCTGGCACCCACGAAGGGCAAAGAGGACCCAGGGGATGGGCCCAGCTGCTCCATGCCGTCGGGGGGGGGATCCTGGCTCGGGGGCCTCGCCAGCTCAACATCTGTCTTCACCTTTCCTGGTATCATCTAGAATGAGAAAAGGCCAGGCCTCAGGTCTGGGCATGAGGCATGCATTCTAACCAGGGGACCTGGTGACAGCAGGGCCAGGTCGGTACCCAGGAGCCTCTGCTAGCCCTTCCAGTGCCTTTGTGCAAAATTTTCAAAAGGTCCTCTGAATGAACGCAGCCTGGTGTCAGGACACAGGGCCTAGAGAATGGGGTGCAGCCTGGCATTCAGACCCCACGTGGGCCCTCAAATAGTAGACAATTTGCGCAATAGGTTCTGAGTGCTCTGGGCAGGGAGCTCTGTGGCCATGCTGCGGTGACAACAGGCGGGGGCAGCTATGAGCGGCAGGGGATGGAGGCCCAGGGTCAGCTGGCGGCCTGGCTGGGCTTGGCACTTACCTGGCCCACCGGCTTTTCCTCCTTGGCCTTCTTTGGCCTCTCAGCAGCCCTGTCATCTCCCCGAGGCTCCTTGGCCATCTTGTATTGCTTCCTAGGCTTGGAGGGGGGCAGCGGCTTGTCATCCTCGCCCTTCAGGTGCCGCACATACGGGAGGACCAGCCTGAGGAGGAGCCGCATGTCCACAGGAGGCCCAGCTGGCAGGCACAGCTGCCCCTCACGCCTCCTCCCTGCAGGCACAGCTGCCCCTCCCGCCTCCTCCCTGCAACCATGGATACCCTGTGGACAGGGCACGACAGTCCACAGCCAGGGCCACGCTCATCTCGTCCAGGAGGCCTGCAGCCTGGCCGCCCCACCAGCGCTCTGGCCACGGTAAGCATCGTGCTCGGCCGCACCCCATCGCTCATCCCGCCCCACCCCTGTACACTCATGTATATTCTCCCACAAACTACTCCCAGCCCCTTTGCAGCTCTGCCCACCCCTGGGAGGTGAGGGTCGAGGTGTCCTGTAACCTGGCCCCTAGCCGCACCTCTCGTAGTGGCGGCGCGTGCACGTGGCCGCACTGGTGCTGCCCGGGCTGCCCCCCAGCTCGTCGTACACGTTCTTCCAGAGGCGGCGGCCGGTCACCTGCAACGGCACCACGTGAGGGCGCACCCCCTAGCGGCAGGGTCCCTGCTCAGCAGGGCTGGCAGTTTTACAGCTGTTTCTCCAGCAGTGGGGCCGGGGAGGTTGGAGGGGGCTCATCTGGCGGTGGGCCAGTTCTCCCTCTCCACGGCCACCGGACTGCTGGCCCAAGCAGCTTTCCCAATCCAGGGCAGGCAGAACAGATGGGGAAGAGAGGAAAACTTGCTTTGAGCAGCAAAGTACCAGCGGGCAAGGCCGGCCCCTCCCCCACCTCCTGTCTGGAGGCCAGGGCAGCCCCATTGGGCTCATTCTCTTCCCCAGCCTCCCTGGGCCCAGTGGGGATGCACAGGGAAACGCAGCACAGTGCAGACTCAGCTGCCTTCCTTACCATCTCATAGGCCCCCAGCTTCTCCACTGCCTTGTAGATCTTCCACAGGTTAACTGCAAAAGAGAGGGCAGGTCCGCTGTCAGTCTGTGGGAGGACGGTGCAGCCAGCAAGCAGCCTGTTTCCATGGTCCTGTCAGGTGCGCTCAGAACCAGGGCCACTGCAATGGATGGCAGGCTGGGCCCCATGCACTGGTGGCCCAGGGACCGGTGAGGATGGAAATCCAGCCCCGCCCGCTGCCAGCCCAGTACCTGGAAGGGGATACCGTTTCTATGTGCAACCCCTGTGGGCTGGTGTCAGGGTCACCCAGAGCATAGGTGCCTGCCCCAGTACCCTGCTTGGTGGGGTCCCCTGCTGGGCCCCCCTCCCTGCCTGCACCCCAGGGACGCACTCTGCTTGAAGCCAAGATGGGGCACCCTCTCGATGGGCGTGTGTCGCTCCTTCATGAACTTGTAGAGGCTGACCAGGAAGGCCTGTTCCTCCTCCCGCTCCCCGCCTGCCTCAGGGGGGTCCTGGGGAAAGAACAGGAGGCATTGGGAGCAGCCCCCAGCTGCTGGGTGGCAGGGGGCAGGCAGTGCCACTGGCTGGGGAGGCATGAGGTGTATGACCCTCCACCCCAGGCTCCCCAGGAGGGAGCAGGTCTCCAGCACCCAGTCTACTGCTCTGGCCTAGAGTGTTGTCCTGGCATCAGAAAGACACAGTTGTCACCTGTTAGTGCCCAGGACCCCAGGTCGGGTCCACAGCAGCCTGGCCCCAGAGACGGCCATAGGAGCAGCCCCGCGCCTTCCCCGGGCCTCTCCAGGCGCAGATCACTTCTTTATCGTGCTCTACATCTGTGACACCTGTGTCTCAACTCCCCCACCAGACTGTGAGTCCTGGTGGCAGGCTCGGTGTACCCTGTGCTCAAAGCTGAAGGAACAAAAGTGCTCGGTGCTTCCTGGCACTGGGGGGCCGCTCGGCCGGGCCTGCGCCCACCGAACCTTTGACATGGCAGCCTGCCTCCCTGACCCGCCCATCTGAGTGCTGAACTCAGGGAGCTGAGCGTGTCCTGGGCTCCTGGTCCACTTGCCGGACACACGGGGCTTCGGTTTCTGCTACCAGACAGGCAGTTTTATGGATGCTGCTCATCTGGCTGGGGGTTCAGGGCAGAGGGGGTGGTCGGGCTGGGGCTGAGGGCTCGGGGGACAGACAGCTCCCAGGCCCCGGCTGGGAGGCCCCAAACACCAGAAGGATGGAACCATCTGGGCCAAGAACAGCTCAGAGAGCCCTGGGTTCCCTAAATAGTCTACTCAAGTGCCGTGTCAGCAATTTTTTGACTTATCCAACCTCTGCTGACAATAAACACGCACGCTCACGTTCCCTACGACACTGTAACATACTGGAGACTGAGGCCCTGGGCTGGGGCCGGCCTCAGAAGTAAGGCGACAACTGCCGCTCTTCACATGAACTTGCACTTTTGTTCCTCTTCTCTGACCTCCACGCAGGCCCTTAAGCACTGTGACCGCCTGCGACTACTTGTCTACATAAAGTGGGATTGTGACTCCAGACTGTGCCACCCAAGCAAACGGCCAAAATGACACTGCTCTGCCGTGTCACCCATGGCTCCTCTTCGGACTGTGCTCAGCCCAGCGGCCTCGTGGGCCTCACAGAGTGACTTTCCTGTCCACAGGCGGCTGGCTGTGTGCAGTTCTGCATCACAGAACGGTGCTTCTATTGGTCTCATCTGATCAGGCTTCCTGGTAATCTTTGTTTGATAAAAGGCTCAGCCATGAAAGTGAAGTCTGCCAGCCCTGCCCTGGGGAGGGCAGGCCCTCCTGCCTGTGGTTCCCACGACTCCCACACCTCCCAGCAGGACGCAGGACGCGGCCAGGACCCTCTCCTGGCACTGCAGGATGTGGGAGGGAACAAACCTCCCTCCTGAGAGCTTGGGGTCTCCAAGTTCACCAGGAGCGATCCCTGGGGGATTGCCCAACTCACCTCCAGCTGGATGGGGCTCTGGCTGCTGCTGTCCTCACCATCAGGTTGAGGGGACACAGGTGGGTCTAGGGTGTCACCCCCCTCTGACTGCTTCCTTTTCCCTTTGACAGGAGGTGCTGCGAGGAGGAAGAAGAGGGAGAGGAGGCAGAGGACACATGAGACCACAGGCACGGAAAGGCTCCCTGGAGAGGCGGTAGGTCTGAATGGTGTCCTCTGTCCAGGCGGGAGGCCCTGTAAACACACATGTGGGCGCCCCCTGGAGAGCTGACCCTCTGCTCTCCCCACGTCACTCCCACCAGGCCCGCCTGTGTCACGCCTGCCACCTCTGTCTTCCTCTGTTCCAGCCATCTCCCCACGTCTCTGAAGGGAACCCTAAACAAGCTTGGGGTCAAGTCAGAGAAGGCTGGAGTTGGGGCCGTGGCGCTCAGGGAAATCCTGTCTCCAAAAGCTGCCCACATTCACACAGGAAGTCTTCACAGCAGCTCAGCCAAACTGGGAAAGCTGCTGAGGTTGCCATGCTTGTGGGCCCCCTCGCACCGCAGTGGGGCTTGGACCTTAGGTCCTCCAGGGATAACTGAGCATACTTTCTATATGGGACCTCGCCGACCTTTCCCTGAGTACCTACACAGTCCGCGCTGCCCCTTGCTCCCCTCGCTTGCAAGGATCCTGGTGACTCTTCAGGTCCCACCTGACAAGTCGCTTCTTCTGGGTGGCCCTCCCCAGTCCCCAGCTAAGCACAGCGCTCCTGCCTCTCTGTCTGGTCTCCTCATGGCCCTTCTGACATGCTTGTTGCTCATCTGCCTGGTAAGTGTGAATGCAGGGAGGAGCCAGGGGCCACACTTCACCCAGGGCAGGACAAGAGCTGATGCTTGCAAAAACGCAACACCCCTGTCACTGACAAAAACACAGCCACAGAAGGTGCCTCGGGCCTGCGGCAGGCTGGCAGCAGATCCCAGACCAGGAAGCTTGGTCATTTGAGCACCTTTTCTTTTTCTTTTTTTCTCCCCCCGCCTTTTTTTATTTTTATTGATCTATTATGAAGTGCCCCATAGTGCTGGTTCACTCCAGCTCAGGAAATCCTTACTGCTGGGAACCTGTGAGGTTCCCCACCCCATGCCAGACAGAAAAAGAATCTCCTTAAGGGTAACATACCCATGAGGCCAGTGGCACCCAGAAGCACGTGCTGTTAGAACTTGCTGTCCCCTTTGGTAGCTGTTAACATAAGCGCCACTAAGCCTCCAATAATTCACCCTGCACGGGCCTCAGCTCTCTCGTGCATGCATGTTAACGAGGGGGAAACTGAAGAGCCAGAGAGGAGACGTTCTTGCCTCCCTGGGGGACCAGGATTCAGAACAAGGTGTGTCTGACCCCCAGTCCAGTGGCCTGGCCTCACCACCACTGTGGCCACTGTGGTTACCGCCAACATTTGCAAAGCCTGGAGGAAAAGTCTAAATACACCTGGAAGACAAACCAGTCCTAATGCTTGTCACAGAAGAGACTCGGCCACCCTATCAGGCTGACTCCTGACCATCCACCAAAGACACGGCTGAGCTCCAAAAACAACTGGGCACTGAAAAATGAACCCCCAAACTCTGCTCAGTCTTCCTTTCTGTGAAATGGGAGAGAAAACCCTGGTGTCCTCTACTAACTGTCCAAGAAGTGCTGAAGCCTTCTGGGTCATGGGGGCACCCACTGCCACCAGCTGTTCTCCTTCTCCTGCTGTCACATCCCTCCCTTTTTTCCTGCTGGCTCAGATCCTCAGCTTCGAAGGACTCTCTCCATTTGTTCTGTGACCTGGGCTTCTCACTGGAGCCCTCCTGCAAATTTGCTATGTGACCCTGGCAAGTCGCTGCCCTTGGGCCTCAGACAAAGGTGCTTGGACTAGGGCCCATTAGAATTACATGGGGAGCATTTTAAAGACTGATAATTGTCTCCCCACCACCACCTGAGTTGGAGTCAAGGGGCATCTGAGATTGAAGCTCCCCAGGGGATCCCAAAAGGCAGCCACGTTGAAAGCCACCGAGCCACAGGACCAATAGTGCCTTCTGCTGGGTCCTAGAGCTGGCATGCTCTACTTGGGCCACACTCAGGGAAGGTCTCCTGGAGTCAGGCGCTCTGCTTACCTGGAAAGGAGGTCACCAGTCTGAGCTGTTTAACCCCAGACAGCGCTTGCTGAGAGCCACAAAGGGACACCCTCTCTTTACCTCTGTGTCCAGCTGAGTCCCCACATGAACTTGGCCTCCATTCTCTCCGGACCAGGGCCAGCGTGCTGGGTGTCCTGGCAGGGCCTTCCAAGCCCCGCTGCCACAGCCTTAGGTGATGGCGGGCTGGGAGACTCCTGGCCCTCCTTCCCCAGGGTGCCCTCAGGCCTGGCCGCTGCCCTAATCCCTCCCTTCCCCATTCATTTGTAGATCAGAGTTCTAGGGAAATAAATCTGCATTTGGAAAAAGGGTTCTGCCATGAAAAATGTTTGAAACCGCCTGCCTTCAGTGATAGACGAGCCCTCCTGCCTGCCCAGCTTCCATGCAGGGCCTGAGACAGGGGCCTGGCCCCTCTTCTGACTCCACAGGGGAGGGAAGAGGCTTGTGGCCCAGCTGTCCCAGTTTCCCAGCCACACCCAGCCCTCAGAGGCAGGACAGACCCACCGCCCTGAGTGACTGCCATGAGCCACGGCCTCACTGTCTTGCTCCACGGTACAGAGCCCCTCTGAGCACAAAGCCCAGATGCCCTATTGTAACAGAGGAGGCAGATTCAATTATAAAAACCTCTGCTCGCCAAAGGAATGTCATTCAGACATTACTTTTTCCATCCAGGAAGCAGTAATGATAATAATGGCAATTGCTGTTCCATTGTTTACTTGGAATCCGTCTGGAATCTATAAGGTATGAGATAAGGACCTAACCCCCCCCCACACACACACACACACACTGGTTAGGTGGTTCCAGTACTGACTGAGTGACCCCTGCCCCAATAATTTGAAATGCTACTTTTCCCCAATCTAAAGGCTTTTGAGGACATCTGGGACGGGTTTGGACTTTCACTTGTGTTCCATTCATGTGGAATGCTGGGGCTTCTGTAATTTTTGTGGCTTTCTAAAAGCTTACTCTCCAGAGGGCATGTCCCCATCGTTACTCTTATGTTTAAAAAATTCCATCTGAATGTTAGGATAAGTCTGTCAGATTCCCTTGAAAAATAAAAAACCACTGGGGTTTTGACTGAATTGCGTTTAAATCTAGAAATTACTCTGAGGAGAAATAACACCTTTCTGTGTGGCATCTCCCCTTCCAGGACCATGTGTCTACACAGGCTCAGGTGTCCCTCTGCGATCCACACACGGCCCTGACAGGTCCCGGGTCCTTCCTGTGGAGCCGATTCCGCACGTTTCACACCGCGAGATAACAGTGCGAGAAAAGCCTTGATTATCCCCAGTAGGCCTTGGCTCCACAGACCCTGACATGCCCTCACTTCACAGTCCCTGACAAGACAGAGGAAGGCTGCTGGCTGGGCCACATGAACCCAGTCCCTCCTGGGCAGCGAGTGGCGTGGCGGGTGCTGGGCGGCGGACTGCTCAAGGCCCTTCCTGTGTTAGGCTCTGATTTCTGTTCACCTCTGTGGCGTGTCCAAGTCAAGCTTAGCCCCAGACCCTAAAACCAGAGCCACGAAGAGGTTAGTTTCAGTCCCTAACTCCAAAAGAGGGTGCTCCCTGCCACCTACTCGTCCTGCGGCCGTCCCCTTGACCCCTTTCCACACTATACACCCCACTAACTCAAGGCACTGCCCTGCAGGCCTCGGATGAGGCATTCCTGCACACGGCCTCAGCCAGTCTTCCCAGCAACCCAGTGGGTGCCATTTTTCTTTTACAGACACACTGCCTGAGGCTCTGAGAGGCTCAGTAACTTGCCTGAGGTCACAGCTGGGATTCAGAACCAGAGCAGTGAGACTGGCCCAGCACACAGAACCCTAAGGTCTAGAGGTTCTCTTTGCAGGAGCAGGGAGACTCAGGAATGCTCGGGGGCACGGGTCTCCGCCTCCCAGCGCGTCCCTCCCGTGAACCTGCTAACAAGAGCCGGCCCTGCCTCCAGATGACAGGCTGCAATCAGGAGCGGTGGGGAGGGGGCTCTGACACCACATAGGTCACGTTCCCTTAAAGCCAGTCACTGCTTCTGCACCTCGGCGTCCCCACCTGTATGTAAGGTGACTACACTCCACGAGCCCAATGTGCTGAGCAGAACCAAGTAAGAAGTAAGGTTTCCCCCACAAACCACAGCTGTGTGTATGTGGGTGTGTGTGTGTGAGTGTGTGACTGTATGAGTGTATGTGTGACAGTGTGAGTGCATGAGTGTGTGTGTGTGTGCAAGTATATGTATGAGTGGAAGTATGTTGTGAGACTGTGTGTGCTGTACGACTGAGTGTGAGTGCATGTGTGTGACAGTGTGTATATTGTGTGTGTTGTGAGTGTGAGTGTGCGAGTGAGTGAGCGTGACTGTGAGTGTGTGCGTGTGCGTAGGCAGTTGGTGAGGGCTGAGGCCCACCTGTCCTGCTGGCTGCCCCATGGCCCACTGCCCAGAGCAGCGTACGGCAGGAGCAGTGCTCCATAAACATTTGCCCCACTTGATCTCAGACATTCCTGATGCCCAGACAAGGGCTTGGGCTGTGACTAGTTCAAGGCTACTCAGCTGGTCAGTGACCCAGTGCCAAGCTGCACCACCTCTCTCTCTCTCTCTCTCTCTCTCTCTCTCTCTCTCTGCCCACTGCACCCCATTCACTCTTGGTGCAATGAGAAGGAAGTGACACTTCCTTTCATGAAAAGTCACCCACTAGGAACACTGTGTCAATTGCCACATTAATGGTAACAGCAGCCTCAATAACAACCAGCAGGCCGGCCCCACCCCCTCGCCTGAGGTGGTGTTTGGCTTAAGTTGCTCTTAACTTCAGCTGGAGCCCAAACAAAGGCAGGCTTTGAAGCAGCCTGTGGCCCAGGAGCAGCTGCCTGATGTGGAGCCTGCTCTGATGGGCGGTTCTGGGGTGGCTGCACTCCAGCCAACACTGAGGACACATGAGCTGGACATGGGACCCCTGAAGGCTCAGGGTGCCACTCCTGCTACAGCCCTGCATCAGTATATCAGCTGGGGCGTGGGGGGACAGGGTCTGTGAGCACCTGGGCCAGGATGACAGCCTGACAGTACAGAAAGGTGGGTTATGAGGCATCCAATGTGAGACCGCCCACTCTCAGGCCTCTCTGCGACTCCAGCCCCTCCTAGGGGCTCTGGCATGTCCTCAGACACCCTACTCCAGGATGGGGGCGCATCCCCACACCCCTCCGCGCTAAGTCTGGGTGACATCTGATAACATGTAGCAGTTCCAGCCCTGTCCTGTTTCCTGTGCTCCCAGGAACTATGCTTTGTGTTCCCATTGCACCTGAAGAAGCCATGCTCAGGGGCTTGTCCAAGGCGGGCCCAACAGGAGAGGCACAGCCTGACCCCTGCAGGGACACTCAAGTGCCTATGCGCCTTCCACCCTTCTCCCAGCAACCCCCGCCCCACGGTGTCTCTCCAAGGAGTGTGGACTATCCCAGCCACTTTCTCACCAAGACACCGGAACGTAGGGACGGAGAGAGGCGGGGTCTGGGAGGCCTGCCCTCCCCCTGGGTCGGACCCTGGTGGTCTCCCCGCCAGTTTCTCAGACTGTAAATCAAAGGAAGGACTGAGTCTTTGAGGCCTTTCTACCTCTGCCACTCCCAAGTTCTCGGGACTGACGGGTTCCCGGGATCGTATGGACTTTGGAACTCCACTCGGCCCGATCCTCTAGCAGCCACCTCCCATCCCTCCCCTGCTCTGCAGGAGCAGAGGCCTCGACGCCCGCAACGGCGGTGCTCCGATGGGGCAACAAGTGCCGGTTATCCTCCCCTCGGCCCGGGGACCCTCCTCGCCCGCCCATGACCCCGCAAAAGGACGCTGGTGGCCCGGCGGGGCGGCGCCCCTGGATGCTGCGGAGGGACCGCGAAGGGCGCTCGCCGCCCGCGCTTCTCCCTATCACTCCCGGCCGCCTTTCCCCTGAGAGGTGGGGGAGAGGAAAGATGAGAGGACAGGAGAGAGGAGGGCGGCGACCCCCTTGTGCCGCGGGGCAGAGGAGGGTGGGCAGGAGACACGAGGAGAGGCCCGGGAAGAAAAAGTGAAAAGCGAGAGGAAAGAGGACGAGAAGCGGGTGAGCGTCGAGAACCAGCACGACCCCGGCGGAAAGAGGAACCGGCGATTCTTCAAAGTGCGTCGAGCAAGTTCTTCAAAACCCGCGCAGCGTCACTTTCAGGAAACGGCGGGTGCGGTAGGGAGCGCGCCCCAGACCGGCGCCTCTTCCCGGCGGCGCGGCGGGTTCTGAGAACCCCGGGCAGATGGGGGCGGGGGCAGATAGAGGCGGGGGTCAGACGTGGGTGGAGGGCAGACAGAGGGCAGATGGAGGTTGGGGGCAGTCCGGGGCGGGGGCAACAGGGGGCCGGAGATGGGGGGCAGATAGGGGCGGGGGGTCAGACAGGGGTGGAGCACAGATGCGGGGGTAGATGGAGGTGGGGGAGATGGGGGCAGGGGGCAGATGAGGGGGCCGACGGGGGCAGGGAGACGGCCGCGGACAGCTGTCACAACAAATTAGCTGAGGCCAGCTCGAGATTGAAACCACAGCAGGAAGTGGGATGACAGAGCGCGCAGGACTCGGTACATCTCGGTCAGGAGACAGCGAGAAGAGTTTCGATATAAACGCCCGGGAAGCCCCTGGCCGCCAGAACTTTTTGTCTTTCCTTTTTCGAAGAGTGCGCGCCGACACCCGGCCTCCCCTCACGCGCGGGTGGAGGCGCTGGCGCCCCGGGCCGGCTGGGTCCCCGGGCCGGCTGGGTCCCCGGTCCGCGTACCGGAGTGCGCCCCGGCCCCGCTCCGCCCCCCGAAGCGGCGCTGACGGCCGCAAAGTCGGGGGAGACCCAGCGCCGCAGCCTCGCGCTCCCCGGGGACTGCCCGTCCCCGCCGGCTGTGAGCTGCTTACCCATGGCCCGGCGAGGTCCCGCCGCACGCCGAGCCCTCCGCACGCGCGGCTCCAGGACCCCGCGCTCTCCGCGCACTGGTCGCCGCGCCGCCCCGCGCCTCCCCGGCCCCGCCCCACCCAGGAACCGCCCCCGCACCTCTCAAGCTTCGGTTGGTGCGTCCAAGTCTCCGCGAGGGGCAGGAGCCGCCCCCTGGACCCCGAGGGCCTCTGGGAGTTGTAGTATGTTCTCCCTTCCTCAGGCTCTGGGGCCGTAAAACAGGCTCCTTACCTAGTAGTAGGGCTGAGGCAGGACATCCAGGAATCTCCGCTGCCTTGTGCTCTACAGGCACAGCTCGAGTCTTGGGGAAATCCTCCTTGCTTATCAGCAGGCTCCTGGGGGCTCGGTGGGGTAAGCAAAGTGCTTCTGACTTTGGCTTGAACTGGGTTTTGGGCATTTCCCAACTCCCAGCTCAACACTGAAGTAGATAGAGATGGCTGGTATTAAAAGACCCCAGTCCTCGGCCGAAGCTCTGTGGGATCCCAGAAATCCTGGAACAGGAAGCCTGCCCTTGGTGGCCAATGTCCACATATATCATGAAGACAGAAAGTGGCAGCTACAAAGTAAGCAGTCGAAAGAGGGGTATGACCCCTCCTTTGAGAGATGAGGGTGAGGTTTGGGGTAGAGTGGAGATGCTGAGCCATCTGAGGGGGGTTTCCACGGGAGTGGGGAGTAACTGGCCCCACCGTGTGCTCGCCGTACAGGAAGAAACTGAGGCTGGGGTCTGAGAGCCCAAGGTCTTGCAGTGTCATTCACAATAGCCAAAAGGTGGGAGTAATCCAGTGTCCACCGAGAGATGAATGGATAAATTGGGGTATAGACATGCAATGGAATATTATTCAGCCTTAAAAAGGAAGAAAATTCTAACACATGATAGAATGTGGACGAACCTTGAGGACATTATGCTGAATGAAATAAACCAGGCACAAAAGGACAAATACTATATGATTCCACTTATGAGGGCTGACAATTAAGTTTGCGAACTTGTTGCAGTGATGTCGCTAACCTTTTTTGATATCAGAGGGATTATTCATTATGCATTGTACCAACTGGATAAACAGTTAACCAAGTTTACTATTTGGAAGTGCTGAAAGGGCTGCGTGAAAAAGTTAGATGAAAACGACCTGAACTTTTTGCCAACAATTCATGGCTCTTGCATCACGACAATGCACCAGCTCACACAGCACTGTCTGTGAGGGAGCTTTTAGCCAGTAAACAAATAAACGCATTGGAACACCCTCCCTGGCCCCCAATGACTTCTTTCTTTACCCAGAGATAAAGGAAATATTGAAAGGAAGACATTTTGATGACATTCAGGACATCAAGGGTAATACGACCACAGCTCTGATGGCCATTCCAGAAAAAGGAGTTCCAATATTGCTTTGAAGGGTGGACTAGGCACTGGCATCAGTGCATAGCTTCCCAAGGGGAGTACTTCGAAGGTGACTCTAGTGGTATGCAGCAATGAGGTCTGTAGAACTTTTTCTAGGATGTGTTTGCAAACTTAATTGTCAGACCTCATATATGAGGTAGTATAGTCAAATTCATAGAGACAAATTATAGAATGGTGATTGCCAGGGGCTGATGGTGGGTGGGGGGATGGGGAGTTAGTGTTTAATTAGTATAGAGTTTTAGTTTTGACAGATGAAAAATTTCAGGAGATAGATGGTTGCACAACACTGTGAATGTACTTAATGCTACTGAACTGTACACTTAAAAATGGTTAAAATGGGGCCGGCCTGGTGGCTCAGGTGGTTAGAGCTCCGTGCTCCTAACTCCGAAGGCTGCCAGCAGTGGGCTCTCAACCACAAGGTTGCCAGTTCAATTCCTCGAGTCCCGCAAGGGATGGTGGGCTCTGCCCCCTGCAACTAAGATTGAACACGGCACCTTGAGCTGAGCTGCTGCTGAGCTCCCGGATGGCTCAGTTGGTTGGAGCGTGTCCTCTCAACCACAAGGTTGCCGGTTCGACTCCCGCAAGGGATGGTGGGCTGTGCCCCCTGCAACTAGCAACAGCAACTGGACCTGGAGCTGAGCTGCGCCCTCCACAACTAAGACTGAAAGAACAACAACTTGAAGCTGAACAGAACCCTCCACAACTAAGATTGAAAGGACAACAACTTGACTTGGAGAAAGGTCCTGGAAGTGCACACTGTTTCCCAATAAAGTCCTGTTCCCCTTCCCCAGTAAAATCTAAAAAAAAAAAAAATGGTTGAAATGGTAAATTTCATGTTAGATACTAGGTGTGATCAAACAATATGGTGAATGTTTAAATAAAAACCCTATTACAGTAAAAGACACCTTGCCATTAGTACCCCTCAAAATACTCCCCCTCACTTTGAACACACTTATCCCATTGTTCTTGCCACTTTCTGAAGCAGTTCTGGACGTCCTCTTTCATGAGTGGCTTTAGATGTGCTGTCATGGCTGCCTCGATGTCCTGAATCATTTTGACTTTAGGAAAGAGCCAGAAGTCACATGGTGCCAGATCCAGTGAATAGGTGGATGAGGACACACTGTAATGTTTTTATTTGACAGAAATTGCCATATACCAGAAGCAATGTGTGACACGAAGCGTTGTCATGATGGAGGATGATTTACGGCACACTTTAAAACAGACTTTCTCTCAACTGTAGCTCACAGGGGACTGACTGCACTGAACAAGTTGAAACTTGTTACACAGTGTTACTAAGTTTCGACGTACTGCTTCCTTTCTTCTGGATGGCACTCAGCAGCAGTATTCACCATATTTTATGATCACAATGGAAAGGCTCTGCCGTGTCACACATCCCTTCTGGTATACTCGTATGGCAATTTCGGTCAAATAAAAACATTACGGTGTGTCCTCATCCACCTTATTCACCAGATCTGACACCATGTGACTTCTGGCTCTTCCCCAAAGTTAAAATGATTCAGGACATTGAGGCAGCCACGACAGCACATCTAAAGACGCTCACAAAAGAGGACTTCCAGAACTGCTTCAGAAAGTGGCAAGAACTACGGTATAAGTGTGTTCAAAGTGAGGGGGGTATTTTGAGGGGGACTAATGGCAATGTATGTTTTATTGTAATTTTTTTTTAAATTTAAACCTTCACCATAATTTTTGACCACACCTCACATTCTTTACCACAATTTGGAAAAAGAACCTAGGATCTCAGCATGTGGCTAGCTAGGACTTGAACCCTGTTCCTAACACATAGTAGGTACTCACAATTGTTTTGTTGATCAGTTTTGATACAACATCTCTATGCATTTCATACCATCATTATCCTCATTTTATAAGGTAAAACTGAGGTTCTGGGAGGTTCATTAGCTCCAGTAACACAGCTGGTAACTGGTGGAGCCTGAGCTAAACCCAGCCATTGGGGTCCCAGAACAGGCCTTCTTAACCATTTGCCTCAGCCATCTCTTGGCAGTGCCGTTAACAGAATCAGGGACCACGGCCTGAGGAGGAGAGCATAAGGGGGAAGACCTGGTGAGGAAGTGGGGGGCCAGCGAGATGTCCAGCTAGCAGCTGGAACTGAGGCCTGGTATCCAGGAGCAAGGTGCAGACTGGAAATACAGATGGCTAAGGAGCCCTCATACCTAGGCACACACCAAACCTGTTTGCACCCATTTGCGCCCAGCCATCACCCTAAACAAATTGGCCAGGGCTGCAGGTTGGTGACCCTGAAATCCTGGCCTTACGCTCTGGTCCTGGGGTGGAAGACCTCTCCAGGCTCAGCCCAGAGCAGACAACGATGTGGGCTCGCTTCTCTGTCTCATCATGGGTTGGTTTATAAGAGCTAGTGCCTGTCGATTTGGCAACAGACGCCTCATGGAAGGTATTTAGTAACTGCCCCAAACAATCGTTATAGTGGTGATCACAGTAGTGCACCTCACTTCCCAGTTTACAAGCTGTCCAGGAGAGCTGAGGCTGTGGGACAGACACAACAGTGGATGCCATCAGGAAGCCTAACAGGCTTCTAGTCCCACCTTCGCCCATTCTATAAGGATCCATTGCCCAAGGTTCGTGATGGAGACCTGGCCATTGCTTTCAGGGTCTCAATCTAGGCCAACTCCTCCCTCCTGGATTGGATACCCCCCTCTGATGAGGAACTCACTATCTTACAAAACAGTAGCTCCTCCCATATGGGATAGTTATTCTGCCATCCAGGCAGCCTGGCACACTCTCACAGTCAGTAGCTGTTATGCAATGCCTCAGCGAGTCAACACCTGCCTGTGTCAACCTGGGAACAATATGATCTAAATTTAATTGCCTCCTGAGGCAACTATTTGCAATTGAAAGTAATTTACAACGGCCAATAAATCTTGCCTAGAAACATCTCCATTTGCTTCCCTGAAAGCATAAACACTTGCATTGCTCAAGCCACTGTCTCACACATCCCCATTTCCCACCCAAGGCCATTCTCCAACCACAAAACCCCTGCCCAGGATGGCCTGAGAGAAGTCGCCTTGGCCCACATGTTGGTGTGTCTCAATTAAAAAGAAAAACACCACTAATAAATGCATTCTTTCTGTCAAAATGTTAAATAAATCAGCGCTCTCTGACACCACTCCAAATTCAGTTCCCTCCTTGCCCCAGAGATAAGGACTATTATCAGATTGGGTAAAGCCTTCCAGAAGTTTCCCTACGTATTTTCATAAATGTATGTATTCATAATGTAGAAAAAGATATAACTGTTTTATGTGTGTTTTAAAATAAATGATGCAATTCTAATTGTTTCTTTCTGCAACTTGCTTTTCCGCCCAACAGTAGGTTTTAGAGAGCCCTCCATGTCAGAACACTGATCTCTCTCTCTCTCTCTCTCTCTCTCAACCACTAGGCTGCATGAGTTGGTGTGGAGCTATTGCAATGTCTATTTAATCCCCTCTGGATGGTGGTTGACCTTTTTATAATGACATGAATCCTCTGAGAACACTCTGGACCCCCTTAGAACACTGTTAAGGCTCGGGATGTTGCTTTCTCCCAACTCCTGCCTCCATGTCCTAATACCCCTCACTGGCCCAGTTCTAAAGAAAACCTGGCCTTGGAGCTCTCAGAACTGGAGGGATAACTCAAGGTTACCTTTCCATCTGGCCTCATTTTAGAGAGGAGGCCACTAGACCCAGAAATGTTAAGCTAGTTGCCTATGGTCACACAGCAAATCAGTGTCGTGGCTTCTTCTGGGACCCAGTGCACAGTTTCCCATCCTGCCAGTTTTCTGCCCTGGGAAGCTCAGTTCCCAGGCTCAGCAGTTGCAAAGGGCCCCCTGGGCTTTATTTTCAAAGGAGAAATGAAGTGGGAAGTATTTGTAACCACTGGCCCCGCCTTGCTCCTGCCCAGCTCCCTCCAGCTAGCTGTCCAGGAAAGGCCAGCTTCACAGTGGCGTTCACAACTCATGGAAAACAACAAATGCCCAAAATAGACGATACTGAAGCTCAGGAATGGAAAAATTGGCTCATGGCTTCAAATGCCTCTTTTAGAAAAAGCCAAGAATAGCTGTAGGCCTTTGGGGAACTGGTGGGGGTGAGGGATTAGGGAGGTGTGGTGCTGGGGTAGGAACCCAGCCCAAATCGCCAAGTTTTGGCCCCTTTTCCCCATGGCACGTGAAAACTCGCTTTCCCAGCTTTGTCTACACTGGGCGCCAGTCCACACCTGGCTGCCTGTTCCCTCCACCCCACAACCCCCTCAGCCCTGCCCTTCCACTGAATCTGGAACAATTTCCTTCGTTGGGCTGGGCCTGGGCGGGGAGCACCCCCTTCCACCAAGGTCCCAGCAGACTGGAAACCAAGATTCTGCCCTTCCTAAGCATGAAGGGTGAAAGTCCAATTCCCCTGTGTGTGTTTGGTAGGGGCAGGTGACAAGGAGAGACAATTTGGGTTTTCATTCCCCCTACTCAGACAGCCCAGCTGTGTGGCCGTGGGCTAGTCACTTGACCAAGTTGGAGCGTCAGGTCTCTCATCTGGAAAGCAGGGATAATGCTTCATTTGTTCATTCATCCGACATATGTTGTGGTCCTACTATGTGCCAGCACTGGCGTATCGCCACGACCAGTCTTGCCTTTGTGGACCAGACGGTGCAGCCCTTGCCAGCCTCGCAGGCTGTGGACACCCAGCTATTCTTTCTCCAGACAGTTGCTGAGCCATGGCCCAGTGCTGAGGACGGTGGGGAGGAGGGCGTCCAGCAAATGCCTTGCCCAGTGTTTCCTCTATCAGCACCGCACCAAGCATCTTACAGGATTTTCATTTAGTGTCACCCCAGCCCTAGGAAATGGGCATCATAGTATTTATCCCCAGGTTCCAGTTGAGGACACGAGAGTAAGTGCTGGATACGTTTCTAGGTTCATCCACAAACAGTAGGAATTGGAAAGGCCACCATATGCCACGTCCCTGTTAAGTCCTGGGGACCCTGATAACTAAAGCCTGGTCTATGCATCACTTTATGACAATAGTGATAAGTCTAGACTGGAGGTCACTACAAATGCTCCGGACAAAGATTTTTTTAAAACGTGGGGTCTGTGTAGTGCTTTTACTTAAAAGCTGACCCTTCATTCCTGTCCTCTATGATTGTCTCCCATTTCACAAGTAAGTAAACCAAGGCATGCAGAGATCAGTGACTTGCCCAGGAACCACCAGGGTTTCTGCTGTCGGGTTTCTCATCATAGGGAGAGATGCCCCGGGCAGGAGGGTGGAGAACTACGTCTCCCAGCATGCCGCGCGCGGGCGTGGGGGCGGGGCCGCCGGCGGCACCAAGCTGTCATTTCTTGGTATTAAAAAGAATAGAGAGAAAGAATCAAAGCCTTGAGCGTCACGTCTAGGAATAGCCTCGGAGTCAGGCCAAGTCATTATAGACGATGAGTAATCCGGTTAAGTCATTTCTCTAAACACCATTCCTTGTAAGAAAATTAAAATATCAACTTACATCAGAGGGGCAGAGGCGGCTCAGGCTGGAGCTCAGCCAGCAGGGGCGGGATGCCAGGGCCCTGCCAGCTGGGCCTCCGACTCGTGGGCAACAGCCTCTAGGCTTCAGTTTATCTCGTTGTTAAGGGCTTCGGAAAATCTGGGGCTAACTTCTCTGGGTGCCTCGTGGGGGTGGCCCTGCAACCTGAATGAGATGAAGGGGACTAGGCCAGAGGAGGCTGGGGGTCCCATTTCTTCAGTGTCCCCTCTTTCTCCAGGCCCGCTGTTGGAGCACAGGGCTGGGCTGGCCTGGGGACACTTAGTGAGGAGGGGTGACCCAAATCTCCGGGGACGTACCGATTTCCCTGTAGACTTGCAGGAAAGTCCTCGGGGCTGGGTGACCACCAGGACAGCTTTTGGCATCCTGAGGGCAGGACTGTAAGGCACTGGGGAGGGCCAGCGGATCGAGAAGCTGCCTCTTGGCTGCTAGAGCCTGTCCCCTAAGCTCCCTCCAGGGCCAACAACATGCGTTGGGTTGCAGCTGTGAGCTGGACACATCCTCGGTGGCCCTACCCTGGACTCTTGGCTGACAAGGCCACTGGGGCCCAGAGACTTCCCTCTGGCTTCCCACGCCAGTCCCCAAGGCAGCATAGAATGACTCAAGCTTACAGCCACTGAACACTTGAGACAGCCAGGCCCAGCTCTAAGTTCTTACACACACTCACTCTTGCAATGAATTAGGCACTTTTAAAATTCCCGCCCTTTCGGTCTCAGCTGCCACCATGGCTCCCGTGAAAAAGCTTGTGGCTAAGGGAGAGAAAAAAAAGAAGCAGGTTCTGAAGTTTACCCTTGACTGCACCCATCCAGTAGAAGATGGAATCATGGATGCTGCCAATTTTGAGCAATTTCTTCAGGAGCGAATCGAAGTGAATGGAAAAGCTGGGAATCTTGGTGGAGGGGTTGTAACTATTGAAACGAGCAAGAGCAAGATCATGGTCACTTCTGAGGTGCCTTTTTCCAAAAGGTATTTGAAATATCTCACCAAAAAGTATTTGAAGAAGAACAATCTACATGATTGGTTGCGCGTAGTTGCTAACAGCAAAGAAAGTTACGAATTGCGTTACTTCCAGATTAACCAGGACGAAGAAGAGGAGGAAGATGAGGATTAAAACTCCTTACTCTGGAATGTTTTGTATGAGTTCTTGAATAAAACTTAGGAACCCCCCCCCAAAAAAAAAAAAATTCCCTTTTCCCTGAAGGACAGAGGGAGGCACAGGGATGCTGACAACTTCCCGGGAGGCTGTAGTCGCTCTCAGTGTGTCCACTGGTTCAGGCCGTCCCAGGCTCTGAAGCCTGGCCCACAGTTGTCCATCCTGGTGCCCTAACTTGCAGGTGACCTTGGATGAGTTACCCGGCATCTCTAATCGTCAATTTCCCACATGTAAAAAGGGGTTAGCAATAGCTACCTTGAAAGATTATGAGGGTTAGAAATAACATAGGCCTTCAACAAATGGCCATTCTATTGTGTCACTGGTATTATGTGAAGACAGCCTCTGACTGGGCAGATTCTGTTTGCTTCCGAGCTTGTGGGAGAAATCCTACCTGAAGGCCAGGTCTCTGTTTTCATCATCTTGGCATTATCTGCCCTGCAACTGCCACAGGGAGGGGGCTGCCCTCCCTTCCTGACGTCCCAGTAACATTTGTTTGAAACAGCACCAGGCAGGGCGAGCCCAAGGGGACCTCAGGTCTAAATGGTCCTAACACCAGGCCTGCCTGCCTTCCCACTCTGCCAACCAAGAGCTCGAATTCTCCCCACACCCGCCATCTATCCTGTCTGCTCCTGCATACCAAGAGCATGTGTGCAAACCTGTGGATACACACCTGTGTGTTTGCACATACATCCACACACAGAAGCACCCACAGCTCAGACATAGAAACACACATGTGTACACACTCTAGTAGAATTCCCCGAGGCTTCCTTCTCCATACCTGGGGCATCACTTTAGGCTGCCTTGGGCACCCTGAAGTAGACAGAGATTGAAGAGCCCCTGTGCCTCTCCCCAGCTGCCTAGCTGTGCCTTGGTGTTTTCCGCCATGGGGATGGCCTACTTTGTTACAACTGCCTTCCCTCCCAGCCCTGGCCTTAGCAGGCCCTTCCAGACTTGCCTGTGTGGTCCCAGCCACAGCTGAAGGCAGGGGGCTGCATGGAGGTGTTCTCCCTGAGGTAAGGACAGCTCTTGGGCATGGCTGTGGCTTGGCAAACCTGGCAATACTGGGGGGATTGTCCTCTCAAGGCCCCAAGCTCTGTTCCCGACAAGCGTTTACATGTGCTGTTCCCTCTGTGCCTGAGTGCCCTTCCCCGCTCAGTAGGTCCCACTAGGTCCACCTAGTCAACTTCTATTCATCCTACAAGGCTCCACCCAAAGCAGGCATCCATAGCTCCTCTGTTAAGTTCTTCATGCTCAGTTTCCTCATCTATTAAAGGGGGTTGAGTGAGGGGGCATAATACTAGCCCTCTCACCTCCTGGCACGGTATGTGCACTAGATGAGCTATTTCTTACAAAGGGTTTCGCACCTGCCTACCAGGAGGAAACTCTCTGTAAAGACCAGCTCTTATCTACAGCTCAGGGCAAAGCAGACGGCGTGGGGTGAGCCAGGGCACAGGGAAGGAGACAGGACACCCGGGTTCCAGGTCCAGAGCCAACACCATAGATGGGCCATTTGGTCCTGGAAAGTGCTGCTCACCCCACCTCCCCTCCTTCTCTTCTTATGCGTCATATATTGTTGGTTTGGGGGGCTTTTTAAAAAAATAAACAAGGGCTGCCTGAAACCCCTAATATTCTGGTTAAGTTTTGAAATAGCTTAGAAATCCCCTGCTCCCATGTGAGTCAGTGGCAAGAGTAATAAGCAGAACTGCTGTGGATGCTGCGAGAGAAATTCTGCAAAATAACAGCTGGGTTGCCCTGTGGCCCCAGGGATTTGAAGAGGAGACTTGCAGATGTTGGGGTGGGCTAGAGAGGCACCCAGGCCTGAGGGCCCTGGGACAGGGTGGGGGAGGACACAACCCTGAAAAAGATTATGATGCCCATGCCTCGCGTATTCCGAAATAAAAACAAGGCTGAACGGTTAAATTAGTGTAAGGAAGTCCCACAAGACTGACTTTTCCCGACATGGCGATTTCATGCTCGTTTGGAAATAGCAAATTCTTTCCAAGCATTTTTCTTTTTCTATTTTGGTGCCTGAAGCACGCGCTTTGCGGGCCAAGTCGCACCCAGGTCCTCAGCGACACCCCAGGGCGCCCCGCGGAGAAGCCGCCCCTTCCTCCACCCCACCCCGGGGGAGGGAGATGCCCCGCCGCGCCCCCACCAATCCCGCGGGGGGCACGCGCGCTTGGCCTGGACCGGGAATGCGCTGGGGCGTCTCCCAGCAGCGCTCTGCACCCCTCTACCCGGTGGGCTCGCTGAGCCGAGGAAGCGCTTTCCTTGCTCCGCCGGATCTGAGTCAAAAGGGGGAGCTGGTTCAAACCGAAAGAATAATTCGGTTAGCCAAAGCAGCCAATATTTCTCTGGGGCCCAGGTGACTGCCAGGCAGGGAGCCCCAGGGCCAGAGTATTGCTGGTCTTGCGGGCCTGGTTGAAACCCCCGCGCCCCCACATAGTTCCTCTTTTCCCCAGAAAAGGGGCCAGGAGGGACTAAGGGCAGAAAGGCTGACTGGGATGGTGCCTCCTCCAGGCCACAGGCTCTGTTGGGTGCCCAGGCTGGGCCCTGACCCTCCTTGAGGCCCATATCATGAGACCTCCCTCTACTTGCCCCAGGAGGCCCTGCTCTGTCCCCATCCTCCTCTCCCTACGTGCCTCTGTGCGTTTGCACCCCTGTTCCCTCTACTGTTCCCTCTCCACTAGCTTGCAGATTCCTGCCTACCCTCTGGGGTAGAGATGTGAAACTTTTCAGAAAGTTTTCTGGAACTCTCATATTGACACTCCTGGAGGTTTCTGCCCCTCTTAGAACAGACCTGGCTTCCCATCATAGGGAACAGCTTAAAACAAACTTCAGGGCTGTCCTGGTGGCTCAGGTGGTTGGAGCTCCTCCGTGCTCCTAACGCTGAAGGCTGCCGGTTCAATTCCCGCATGGGCCAGTGGGCTCTCAGCCACAAGGTTGCCGGTTCGACTCCCTGACTCCCGCAAGTCACAAGTCTGCGTCCCCTGCAACTAAGATTGAACACAGCACCTTGAGCTGAGCTGCCGCTGAGCTCCTGGATGGCTCAGTTGGTTGGAGCACATCCTCTCAGCCACAAGGTTGCCGGTTCAACTCCCACAAGGAATGGTGGGCTGCACCCCCTGCAACTAGCAACGGCAACTGGACCTGGAGCTGAGCTGCACCCTTCACAACTAAGACTGAAAAGACAACAACTTGACTTGGAAAAAGTCCTAGAAGTACACACTGTTCCCCAATAAAGTCCTGTTCTGCTTCGCCAATAATAAAAATCTTTAAAAAAAAAAAAGCTTGTTTGTGACATATGATGTCCACCAAGACACTTGGCAGAAGCCAAGCCTATTATGTCAAAATGACAAAAAAACCAACTTGAAAAGAACCACTCCAGTTGGTTCAACAGCCCAATACCAGACCCTACCGGCAAGTTCATTTCCAGGACCCAAGCTCAGCAGGGCTTGCCCTCTGGCCAGCATCCTACACAGTGAGACCCAAATTAACAAGGTATTTTGGGCTGACATTAATTCAGAGAAACAGTGATCTATAGATAGTAGCTAATCATTGTTTTTAGCGGGACTGCCAGGGTAGAGTAGGCCAGGTGGGACCCGGGGGCTCCCTCACCAACTTTTCCAGCCTGACACCTGTGTGGATTCTGAACCCTCCAGACCCAGCGTCTACTGTCACAGAAACTCTCTGGCTCAGGGACCCTGCTGGACTCAAGTTTGTTCTGACCTCAAGACAGGTGTGGGAAGTGGATGCTGATGGTCCATCTTCCTGGGCCCCCAGAACACCTGGCCTGTGCCCGCTGTACCGCTGCCCGCCTCAGCCCCTCTCACCAACTCAGCACAAAATGTGCCCTGTAAGCAGGACCATCGTGAGCTCACGGGCAGGGTCAGGCACACAGCTGCTCAGGCAGGAGTGTCCTATGGACAGCGAGACAGCTCTGGCATGGAGGACCTGGCTTTACAAGGACAAGTACAGGGCACAGCCAAGGCCAGGGGTATGCAGGATCAGCTGAGTGTGTGAGGAGAACACAGACGCCTACGTACACACACACTCACACTCACACACACACTTTACAGGGCAGTGCTAGTGGGTGGGGTTGCTAGGGCTAGGTCAGCATGGCCACTGACCTACCAGGACCCCTGGCATTACACCCCTATAGTTGCCATATTGTGGGGAAATCTGGGGAGTCGGGGAGGTACCAAAGTGGCCTCCTAGTACGGACCACTGTAGGAGCCTGGCACAGCAGGTAATATGGATGTTGAAGTCTGTCGATATTATAATAAATGGTTTAGAGCAGGGGTACGCCTATGAACCCTTGCAGTGAAGGGAGCCCCCTGGCACCTGGAAGAAAGCTGGCAGCATCTCCATTTTTAAGAAGCTGAATGAGAACTTGGAGGTAGGATGAGGAGCAGACGGGGTTCTGCCTTATTCTGGTACATTCTGTCCTAGTGTCATACAGGATCTCAGCTCCCGCTCCCCACACCAGACCGCAGGAAGGATATGGTGAGGCCAAAAAGGAACACCAATGGAACCATAGATAGGGGAGTCATACTACTATATTCTTGATGGCAGCTGGTCGAGGCACAAAAGAAAACATCCACCAGTACCCCAGCGAGGGGTCTTCCTGCACCCCAGTCTCGTTGGCTGGGTGAGACACAGGAAGTAGGAGCAACACGATCTGCAATCCACAATCCGCTCGCTAACTGCACTTGCTAGCCGCAATCCGCCGTCCGTTTCTCTGCCAACCAACTCCCTAGCGTAGCCACAGCAGTTATATTAGTGCCTAATGGCTAACCGGAAACAGCTGATGGCCACTCAGCCACAGCGGATGGCCATCTGATTACAGCTGATGGCTAATAACCGAGCCAGCACTTTTCCACGTGAGGCCGAGAGCCTGGAAACTGCTCTCTGGGACTCTGTCCCCACACCTGGTTCCAGTTTTACAGTGTTTTACTTTTTTAAAGGTTTGTTTTAAAAAGCACACACACACACACACACACACACACACACACACACACACACACACACGACTGAGACTTTAAGCCCCAAATATTCACTATCTGGCCCTTTACATAAAAAGTTTGCTGACTTCTGATTTTATACATGGAAAAACTAAGCACCAGAGAAGGGAGGTGGGTGACCTGCTCAAGGCCACACTGCTGATTGGTGCCTGAGCACTGACTTGCACCTGCCAGTCCCCTGTTTTTTCTTCCGCATTGCGGTGAGTACAGGGAGGTGGCCTGCCAACCGGGGTCAGCTGCTCATGAGAGCAAGGAGTTGGAGAGGGAACCCAAATGGATGCTTGTGCCCCCCACAGTGGCAGAGGTTGCCTATGCCTTTCCTGCCAGTTGCTTGAACAAGGTATGTTTGCTACCTTTTACCTGGGGATCTCCAAGCACACGACTGAATTCAGAGAATATAGCCACTGGTTCCTGTACATTCCCCTCTGTGGTCGGGCCTGTTTGTGAAGAGCTCTGTTCATGAGAACCCTGAGTGCGTGCGGGCACACACATGCACACATGTGTAGGGCCTTCTGGAGAAATGGCTGTTCTGGGTAACTGAGGGTTAACTGGAAACCCTTGTTCTTAGGCCTTGGCGAAAATTTTTCTACAAATGATGAGCATTTCCCCAACTTTGTAGTTTGAGAAGTTCCACCACTTTCTAAATATGTGACCTTGGTCAGGTTACTTAACCTCAGTAACCTCAGTTTCCTTATCTGTAAAAGCGCAGAGCAATTTCTGTCTGGGGTGTGAAAGGTTCTAGAAAGAGGAGCTGTGTGTTGTAGAAACAGCCACTGTCGGTGTCATGGCTGTTGTGAGCTCATCTGTGGAAGGATGCCCTGTGGGGCTTAGGGTGAGGGTTTGGATGCTCACTGACAAGGAGATGGGTCAGAACCAGCGTCAGTCTACACTTCTGCCCCAGTCAAACCCTCCCGAGGAGCCAGTTTCCTTATGCTGTGCTGCTCAGCTGCCAGGGCAGTCAGGGCTGCCCACACCACGAAGTCAGGGCTGCCCGCTCCACGAAGCCAGAACCCTTGGTCCCTGGAGCCTGAATGGTCTCTTTGTTTGAGTTTTTTGTGCCTCCTCTAGACCTGGACAAGGGTCAGCAGACAAAGGGCAAGTCTTGGACGCAGTCTTGCCATCATCTCATCCCACTCCTTCCCATCCTATGTTCCCTGCACGTAAGCCAGGACCCACCACCATGCTACAGCGCCAGCCAAGAAAGAGACGGGTAGGCAGGACCGCCTGGGGTGAAGGGCACCCGGGTCTGAGGAGAAGGATGAGCAGGTTCTAGATTCCCAGCAGATGTAGGGGGACAGGAAGGGGAGGGACTAGTGACCTGGTGCTTTCTGGGAATGCATTCTGGGAAGCGTTTTCAGACTGGGCCCAGATTTGGGAGTGGAGGGGCTGCCCTAAAGTGGGGAGCCCATGGGAGCCCGAGTTCCATGGCATTGCTCTTGTCAGCTGTGGAGGGGATCGGTGGCAATCAGGCACCCCACCCTGCAGGGTCCTGTTTCCTCTGCTGACCCCTGCTGCTTCAACCATTCAACCCCAGGCCCCAGACTTGTACTTTGAAGAAAATGAACTTCTATGGATAGACTGAGCCATTTTGTGCCTCTGTCACTTACAGCTACCGTCACTCACAGGCACTCACTTCTCCAGCAGCTGGTCCTGGCTCCTGCCTCCACCCCTCCTCTGGTCCTGTCCTCCAACCACTGACCTCCTCCTGGACCAACCCAATGGCCATTTCCCAACGTTGTCCCCACACACACTGGGGTCAAGCTTAGCCTGGTCACCTCTTGTCCCTCTCGGTCCTCTGGGATGCCGGGCTCCTGGCACCTGCCTTGTCTCTGACATCCCTTTCCAGTGTCCACAGAGGCCCTTTCTCTTCAACCATTCAACCCCTGTGCTTGTCCCTCTCATGTTGGTTTCAGTCTGGAACCATCATAGGGATAAGGGCTTGACTGGCCTCGGAAGCAAAGGGGTGCTGGGCTTCTAGGCTGAGGTGGGGGTACTATCTACCCAGACTCCAAGCTGGGCCTTTCCTTCTGGTTGACATTGGCCATGCCCCACGGCAGGGCTCATGTGGACATGTGTGGGCCCCTGCTCTGCTCGTGGACTGGCTGGGTTCTCTCCCTCTGCCCCAGCAATTGTTCTTTCTCAGTTTCCAAAACAGCCTGCGTCTCCCAGGAATCATCTCTGTGGAGCCCGTGGCGGGTGCTGGAGCACCCCATGGCAAACGCGTAATGCCCTCCCAAGACCTCATCCAGGGCTGCTGGCGCCCCTGCCTGGGGACCTGGCTGTGCTGGGTCGGAGGGCCTCAGGGCCCTGCAAGTGCACTGTGCTCGCTGGCTCCCCAGCCAGCCCATACAGGGCTCCAGTGGGAAAGCTGTAGGGCACACCCATGGCCCCAAGAAAGGTACTGGTGGCCCCTCCAGGAAGGGGAGGGTGGTTGGCCCCTTTGATGGTAAGAGCTGTTGTTGCTGATGAGTGCATTTCCCTGGGCTAATCACTCACCCACTCAGTTCTCCTATCAGTCCTCATGTGGGCTTCTTCGTTCCCATTTGACAGATGAGAAAACTAAGGCTTAGTAAGGGCAACCAGCTAGCCCAGGGGTTCACGGCTATTAAGTGGTGAAGTTAGGATTCGAACCCAGCTGTCTGACTCCAAAATTTGTGCACTTACCCACTTCGTTGTCCTCCTGGCCTGGTAACTCCAGGGTCCCTCAGATCCCTCCAGCTCAACAGTGGGGCGCCCCTGTGGGCTCACCGCATCCACCTCAGCACGGCTGGTGACTCCCACATGTCTCCCCAGCCCTGTCTTCTCCCCGTAGCTTTGGCTGGATCCTCAGGTGCTCTTGAGCCACCTGACGGATGGTTTGCAGCTGCCCCAGACTCAGATATCCTGAACTCGCTGGGTTCCTCCCAGGCTTGCTCTCAGCAGCTCTGGGTCCCTCCCCTGAGACTGGCATCCCCTCCACTGTCACTAGGGCTTAGCTTTGGCTCTTTATAACGCACCGATTCAAGCGTGATTCCCTGTTTTCTACAGAATAAAGTCCAAACTCTCCTTAGCATGGCCTTTGTGGTCTAGTCCTTTGCCATCACCTCTCTCCATGCCCTGGAAGACCACTGCTCTACTCTAGCACTGGGCTAGACACTGCTAGCTGCCCATCCAATATCCATTTGCTTCTTCTTTCTTAATAACAAAACCCCAGTTTTAAGCTGCTCCCTCAATAAAGACTACATTTCTCAGCTTCCCTTGCACCTGACAAAATTCTGGCCAGAGATGCCAATGGAAGTGTTGCATAAGCCCTCCAATAAGTCCACTTAATAGGGAGCTGACTTGGCTGAGGGAATGCACTTTTGGGTCTTTCTCCTTCTAGCTACCTGGAATGCTGATGTGCTGGCTGGAGCTTCAGCAGCCCTTTTGGTCCATAGGGTGACTTTGAGTATGATGGTCAGTGCTAAAATGGTGTTTCTTAGGGCCACAAAGCTGTCACGGTTACCCTGGACTGCATATTTTCAACTTATTTCATGTGAAAAAGAAAGAGACCGCTCTTGTTTAAGCCACTATTCTTTTGGATATTCTGTTATATGCAGACAATCCTAATCTTAACTGATACAAGTAGACAGCACTGTGCATGACTACATTTCTGTGCCTTTGCATATGTGGTCCCTTCTCCCTGGAATGCCTTTCTTTCCTGTCTTGTTGTTGAAAGCCTCATTATCTTTCAGGGATCCACTGTAGTATCTGCTGCTCCACAAAACATTCACCATTTCCTGGGCATAACAACACCCTTCTGCACCCAGCCCTCAGATTGGCCCTCTTGTAGTACTTACCTAAGTAGCGGGGCAAACATGAATTGGCAGAGGGACAAGGATTGAGTTTTCTTCGATCTCTGTCTACCCAGAAACTGGACAGTACTTGGCACAGAGTAGGTACTCAATAAATTTCTGTTGAACACACACACACACACACACACACACACACACACACACACGGCAGATGCCACAGTCTTCCCAGGACAGATACCCTGACAGATGTGTGTGGAATGAGTGGGGCACAGGGAGAAGGAAAACAGGAAACCCAAAGAGGAGAGGACATGACTCTCTGCTTCCCCTCCCCTCACCTCTGAGCAGCTACGCTGGCCCCACATCATGCCTCCTTCCCCCAGCTCCCCTCTCTGGCAGGCTCCACTCTCACACTGCGGGGTGCTCTGGTGCTAGCAGGGGAGGAACCACAGGATTCAGGGCAGTGGAGGTACAGAGAAGAACTAGGGCCCAAGAAGATCTGGATGGGCCAGCAGGGTGGGAGTTAGCGGCACAGACCCAACTAGGGGTGATTTTGCTGGCATACCCTGGCCTCCCTCTCCTGCACTTTGGCCCATAAGGCTCAGGGTAGCGGTCCAGCTACTGATCCAGAGGATTTGATGGACCCCAGAGTTGTTAAGGGCTCATGTGCAGGAAGCGATTGGCAAAAAAATGAGCAAGTGGCTGGGGTTTCCCTCCAGGGCATGGGACACATGGTCAGTTCTGTTTTTCTCCACCAGGTGGCAGTGCTGGCCAAGCGCTCTGGCTTCCAGGACAGGTTTCCCACCATTCACCAGTTCACTCAGAATCAGTTTTAGGGTTGGAAGGGAATTTAGCCAATATACCATCAGGGTGCAGTTGACATGCGATTTGAGGGTCCAGCTGGATGGCTTTTTCCATGTGTATACACTCCACCTGATCCAGATGAAGGACACTGCCAGCACCCCAGAAGCTCCACATGCCCCTCCCAAAGGTGAGCACTAGCCTGACTTCTAACAGCACAGATTCATTTAGCCTGGTTTTGAACTTCATATAAATGGAAGCATGCGGTGGGTGCTGCTTGGATTGCTCTGGGATTAACCACGTCTTTGCGGATAATAGTAATTTGCTTTTATTGCCATGGTGTGACTACGTGGTGATTTCCTTTTCCAGTCTCCTGTTGATGGAGGTGGGAGGTTGGGTGCCCCAGGGAGCAGCCCTGAGACAGAGATGGGACTTATTAGGGACGGTTCTGGGGAACCACACCTGTGGACATAGGACAGGACAGAGGAAGGAGCCAGGACTGTGGTGCATTTCTGACATAAACCACTTGAGGGCAGCACTCCAACCTCTGAGGGACAGAGCCCTTCATTCCTGAAGAGGGATATGAGCAGTGTTATCACAGCGCCCAGCACGATAGACATTTGTGTTGTTTCTAGTCTGGGGTGTCACAAACAGAGCTGCTCTGAACAGTCCTGTACCAGTCTCTGTAGACATAGGCACCTGAGTCTGTTGGGTATTCACCCAGGAGTGGAATCACTGGGTTATTAGGTAGGAGGGCAGGCAACTGTTAAAGAAACTGCCACTGCGCTGTTTGGCACTGACAAATCCTTACCGACCACCTACTGTTCTAGGGGCTGGTTTCCAGGCATGGCAGCCCCCTGCCTTCCAAGATTTCAGGCCAGTGGGGAACAGTTGAGCACAGCAAGTATAATAAGCTAGGGGTCTCAGGGCCCCTGATGGCAGGAGAGACGGGCTGGGCTGCACATGTCCCAGACTGAGCTGGTACCCATGACTTTCCACTTCTGTTTGGCCTCAGGCTGGCATGAACCCTGGGCCAGCCCTCAGCTTCCTCAGCTGTATGGTGGGGACCGAAACAGCTGTCCAGCCACTTGTTAGAGACCTGGAGGCATCTTAGGGGATGAACTGTGAAAGCCCTTTGAAATAATGGGGTCCTGGACAAACTCAGGGCAAAGCCAGCGAGGGGGGCCGTCAGGAGGGAGGCTGGGATGTAGGGAGCTTCAGGGCTGGTGAGGAGGTGCAGAGGCATGAGAAGCCTCAGCTGTTGTGACCTCCTCTCCTGCGGGCGCCCCTCCTAGCTTTGAGGGTGTGTAGAGCATAGTTGGATTGAGGTTTGCAAAACAAGTTGTTTACTAGTAGGGACAGGACTATGGCCACACATGTGTGAGACTGTAAAGAATGAAGTAAAAAACATGTTTTTGTGTGAAATTGAGCATAACAGAATTGAGTGATAAACACATTCACCAAACAACTTCTGGTTCTCACCTAAGAGGTAAACAAGTCCAAGGAAAAGAGGATAAAAGCAGAACTCCAGAGCAATGCCGTGAGTGGTCCAATTGGGCGCTCCAGCTAAGACCCTCTGTGAGGCTCCGAGCCAGACACTCTGGAATCATCTCCAGGATGTTTGTCTGGGTGACCCGACAGAGTCCCCTGCGGGGTGCAAGCCGTGATAGTCCGGGACTCCGAAGTTCTTCCTTGCAAGACCAGCTCGCCTCAGACCCGTCGGGGGCCCAGTCGCCTCTCCCGGACCAGGGACCTTCTCCATCCCGATTGACTTGGTTCCTTATTAAGTCCTATTCTATTCTGTATAACCCTCTGTGCTGACCAGAGCATTGGCCTCTGGAGGGACATTGGCTCCCAAATAAAGCTGTGCTACTCACTCTATCTGAACCTGTGTGCCGGGACTTTGTTCCTCACTCGCGTCACGAGTACCACGTAGGGACGTAGGGCCCTGCCGAGGGGTTAACGTCCCCTTGACTTTCAGGAAGAGACTGAAATGTAGCGACTGCCCTTACAGGTGCTCACAACAGAGGGCACAGCGCATCGTGCAGTAGTGATCGCAGCCACAGGGGGGCGCGTCAATCGCTGTCCGAAGGCTGCCCTCCTGCTGAGGGCCGGCCACTGCCTTCTTGGAACATTTAGGACAGCCTTGTGGCGCTGGTGGCTTTGAGGGGAGGGAAGGATGCAGCCTCCATCGTGGGGCAGCCTCCGTCTCACACTCAGGTGACAGTCAGCAACTACCCTTAAGCTCCCACTGTGTCAGCACAGTGGAATGGCGCAGACCTTAATAAGAACTAAGTGCTCAGAGGGTGCAGAGTGGCCTTAGTGGGGAGGCAGTGAGGAGCGCAGCACAGTGGTTGACACACCGGTTTCCAGCCAGAACCCCTGGGCCAAGTTCTGCCTTGTCACTTACTGCCTTATGCTTGTGAACAGGTTGCTTCACCTCATCATGCCTCAGTTTCCCCATTTGTAAAATGGGGGTGATTACAAGAAATAGAATCTTTTTGAGGCATTGCCATGAGCATTAGAAGGCTAACACAGAACTGGACTCAGGACAGTAGTGTTTGTTAACTACACACGTGGGAGTGTGTGGTGGGGTTCTGCCTGTCCTCCTGGATGTCAAGCCAGGGCCGGGATATCAGCTTCTCAGAAGACCTATTCCCACTGAGGTCCTAAAGACGGATCCATACCTCCTCAGGATCTGACAGCCTGATGTCTATAGCTTGTCCAGTAATTTTCCACACAGGCTGAGTTCAAGGCCTGATTTCCCTGATAAGATTCTGTAATTACCTGTTTTGTAGGAATGTGGTTTTATCAGCAAGGTGCTCTTGGCTCCAGCACTCTGGACACTGCCCAAGGCAGCCGGTGGTACAGGTAGAGCCAGGATGGGGGGTGGGGAGGAGGGAGAAGGCAGGATCTCTGGGCCCTGGCGCTGCCCAGAGACAAGGGGAGGCCCTGCACCTGGAACCCCAGGCCTCACCAGCAGGACCGTGGCCCTCACCTCAGTCTGACCTGCTGGAACCATCAACCTTGGACTCATGCTCATTGCTGCTGGCCTGTCACCAGTTTGCCTTTGGCCTTTGCTTCTATAGGAGGAACCAAGAGAGCCTGGCAGGGAGCATGGTGTGGCAAAGAAGGCCCAGGGTGGCAGCAGCATCTTCTGAAGTTACCTGGGTCCAGGCTGCAGTCGCCTCTCCATCACCAAGACCAAAGTCATGGCACATCGGGACTGGAAGGGACCCATGGACCAGCTTATCTTGGCTTCCTGTTTTACACGTGGGGACACCAGGGCCCAGAGAGGGCCAGGGAGGGCAAGGAAACACAGGAGCCAGAGCCTGGGGCTCCAAACCCACATCTTTTCCCACCCACAACCTCCCAGACCTGTCACCTGCACCACTACTCCCAGCTGCTCCAGGGAACTGCATGGGGTACCTGTCCCTTTAGCGAGGTTCAGAGTAGCATGATCATGGCCTTGACGCGGGGTCCTGGGAAGGGCTTAGCTTGGGGGTGGAGGTACTCACAAGCCTCCAGACTCGCCTGCCTAGTCTCTAAAATGGGGTCCCCAGAGCCCCTCTGTTAGAAAGCAGGATCCCAGGTATGCCCAGACCTGAACCTATCCCCGTTTAATAAGCTCCCCAGTCGTGTCATATGTGTCAGGATGTGAGAAGCGCTAGGTTAGACCCAGCCACCTGTCCCCCCAAACCTCAGTGTCCCTGTGGAAATGGAGGGGCAGAGGTTCTGTGGCTTCTTGGCCACAGCTGACACCAAGCCTTTCGTGGGACCTCCTGGGGACCACTGGTGCTTTGGAGGGGTTTTGGAAGGTGGAACTCCAGCTCCAGCAAGGCTGGGGAGCAACCACACCCTCCCATTCCACCTGCCTTGCCTTCTCTCTGCACAGACCCTCAGTTCATAGGCCCTGGGATGAGTGAATTCAATTAGCCCACTTCAGCAACATTGATTACACCTTCTGTGTGCTGGGTGACTCTCCACCCTGTTTGTACATTAGAATCACTCAGGGTGCTTTCAAAACTGACTGATGCTGGCCCCACCCCAGGCGCTGGAATCAGAGCCTCTGGGGGCAGGTGTGGGACCAGGTACTTTTTAGCGTGCCTCAGGCAACTATAACACACAGGCAGTTGGCAGGGACTGCTCAGGACTGGGAGAGGAGGACACCGTAAATCCCACCCAGACCATCTCAGTCCCTGCTTCCCTGAGGCCGGCCATCTGGGCAGGCCATCTGGGCAGGCCCGCTGCGGCCTGGGGACATCGTCAGGAAATTCCCTGGATATGGTAACTCGTGACAGCAATGTTTGATTAATCATCAACCCTGTAGCGTGATCCCGGCCCATAAAGGGGACTGGCAGAGACTCTGGAAACCTGTTCACCGGCCTCTCCAGACAATTCCTCTCAGACCCAGGGACCCCGGGCCCGAGGACCCCAGGCCAATGGGGGCTCAGCTCTGCTCCCAGGCTGGTAAGTGGCAGCCCTGAGCTTGGTTCTTGGACTGAGGATGCAAGAAGCAGGGTGGGCTCTGGGCCATTGTTGGGGGAGAAGTTCCAGGAGACAGAGGTGTGGTCGGCGTAGACATTGCTCAGAAAGTTTGATACAGGCTGGGTTGCCCTGACTGGTGAGCGATGTTAGTGAGCTTCTTGCCCCTGCAAGAATCTAACAGAGGCCAGTAACTCAGGTCCAGCATCCCTGTAGTGACCGGATGACCCACATGACCTGGCTGCAAGGAGAAGACTGGCTGGCTGGGAAACGGTAGTTTGAGGGGTCCCAGCTGTGAAAGTTGAGCTTTGGGACCTGGGGCAGGTGGCTTTTCCCTAGGACCTGTTTCCTCATCCACTGGTCCAACCAATGCAACCCACCTGCTGACTTACGGGGCAGCCAGGGCACAGAACAAAATGTCACCCACTGTATCTCACCTGCGGCCACAGCGATCCTTCAGTGTGCGGGGCGGGGGTGGGGGACCTGGGTTTTTACCTCTGGAGATCTGACCGTACCTCTCTGGACCCTGGCAAAGAGCCCCAGCCTCTGCCCCTGTCCCCTAGCAGCACTAAGGGCTCGCACAGCAACACTGGGGGACACCCAGAGTCTGGGGGCAGGGAAAGACCAAACCACCACTGATGCAGCAGCTATATTTGGATCTAGGCACTGATGGTGCCACGAAGGGGGCAGTGTAGGGGTGCAGGGAGCAGGGGCTGGGCCTGGGCTCCCCGACTTCTGGCTGCCAGACGCCAAGCAACTTGCATACCTCCCCAGGCTCATTTTGGTCTGAGTGCTTCCCTGAGGGGATGTGGAGGAGGAAAAGGGCTGCAAAGTGCTTAGTAGGCGCCTGGCACCCAGAGAGGATGGCTGGCTGAAGGGCCATGATGAAGACAACAGTGATGTGGGGTCCTCGCTGAGCAGGGGCTGACTCACATTCACATACATTCCAAGAGCTTTGCTGCAAAGGTTCTCTGATTGGAGTCCACCTGTGTGTGTTTGGGTGGGGGGACATCCAAAAGGCCATGACTTGTGTTCCCTGAACTCCCTGGCAGTCGGCTGATGTGGGTCATCTTTGTCATCCCTGGGGCAGGGTCTGTCCCCTGCAGCAATGGAGAGCTAAGGAGGGAGGTGGGGCAACTGGGGAGGTCAAGTCACTCCACTTATGCAGCCTCAGGACCTACCTGAAAATGTGGCTGAAAATAAGAACAGCCACCCTGTGGGCATGAGGGTGCTCGGGCCCCTGCGTGCTCTGAACCCCATGCCAGCCCAGGGCTGGGCACAGGCCTACTGGGAGAACCATACTGGACCTGTGCCTACCTCTGCCACTCCCCACCCCAGGGAGGATGGGAGGGGCCCTGTGTGAGGGGTGTTCATGGGGTGGGGTGGGCGCCCACCACTTCCACGCCACTGTGAGTCAGCTCCAAACTCAGGCCGCCAAGCCCATTCAGCACAGAAGGAAGGGCCCCCGTGGGCCATGCGCCCTGGAGGCTCTCTAGAAAGACGCGCGCCTGCCCAGGGAGCCCTCCCAGCAGGGCCTTGCGGGGGCCACACTCAGAAGCTCGGGAGGGGCGGTGTGGAGCCTGGGCATGCAGCCGGGAGCAGGGTACTCCAGCCCCCTGGCTGCCTGTCACCTGTGCAGCTGGGTGTCCTCTCAGCCTCCCTCCTCTAACCATGGTGACATGAGGACATAGTCCCCACGGGCTGCTGGGAAGCTTCCGAGGCAGGGATGGGTGAGCTTTGCAGACTGTCAAGGTCCTGTCTAGGATGAAGCCTGCTTCTCCTGAGGTCCCCAGGGCCCCTCTGCCCTGCCGAAGAACTCACTGTGCCCACCAAGGCCACCCCAGGGCCAGTCCTCCTCCCTACACTGCCTTCCAGTCAGCCAGCTCCCTGGCTCCTCCTGTCCCAGTGACAATCCTGCCTGAGTCAGCCTCTGTCCAGGGCAGCTGGGCAGGGGACTGGGTGGAAACTCCATCCGCTGAGCCTTCCCAAGAGAGGGGAGACAGCTTCCAGCCAGGCCGGGCTCATCTCTGCAGGTTACTGTCCCCATCCAAGGAGCTGAGCATGAGGGGTCTCTGTTCCCCCAACCCAAGGGGGGTCCCTTCCCCTATAGGGGCTGTACTGGGCAAGGCTGAGGCAACCTCTTTGAATCCCAGCTCTGCCCTGCTTGCTGTGTGCCCACTCTCAGGAGGGGTCTTTCTGCTTGGCAGGGTGGTGGCAGGAATGGACGTGGTGTGTGTCGACAAGGCTCAGATGCCGCTCACCACCCTGACCAAGCCCCTTCCAGGGCTCATCTCCAATCCCCACCTCGGGGAGGGGCAGTGATCCAGCCAAGTGAGGGGGGGTGGCCTCCACCCACCCAGGTAGTTTTGGTTGGTTACCCCAGGAGTCCCTACCTGCCCCCACCTCAGATGGACACTTAACTCCTCACATTCGGGACCCCAGGCAGGCACCTTGGGACTCTCTGGGCTGGGGTCTGGCTCAGGTTCAATTGAACTCAGCTCTTACTTTCAGCCTCCCTCCTCCAACCCAGAATGAGCAGGGCCAGGAGGGGAGGAGGGAGGAGAGGAGGGTGAGGGAAGAGGCCAGGGCAGTGCTAGGCCGGAAGCTCCTCCAGCTTCCTCCAGCCTCCCACCCCCCAGGCCTGCCCCAAGCTGCTGGGGTTGAGAGGAAGGGCTGCTGCTGTAAGCGCCTTTCCCTTCCTGGCTGCCTAGTACTCAGTCAGGATGTCTCTGGATTTCAAAGCTCACCCCAGGCCTTGAGGGGATGACTTGGGACCTTCCTCTCCAGCCAGCAAACCCCACCCTGAGGGGAGCTGTGGGAACCCCGTCTCTCTCGCAGGGCAGGGAAGTCACCCTCACTGGGGGCCACGGCCATCACAAGTGGCGCAGGTTCTCTATTGGAAAATCAGAAAGTCAGACAAATTAAAGGAACACAGCTGCATCTGGAACCATGGGCCAGAGCTGAGCACAATTACCGGCCTAGCTCCTTCAGGTTGTTTCTAGATACAGACAGAACATAGATGTACACCCTACACGAGAATATCTATAGAACAAAGCCAGGACCATGTTACGTGCACTGTTCTCAGACCTGCTCCTTCTATGTAATGACAATAACTATTACCGGGTATTAACAGCCCTGCTGGCACCAGTACCCTTAAATTTTACAACCATCTTAGGGAGGGGGATTGAGGCTTGGGGAGTTTCAGGGTGGGAAGCCAGGTCCCAGTAGGCAAAGTAGGCTCTTCAGGACTCTAAGCAGGTCTGGGGGAGGTCCCTTGGGTGGGAGGGGTGTGGCCCTGGGGAACAGGGGATGGTGGAAAAGTCCCACCCCCTGCCAAGGGTCAAGGTGGCCCCAGGATGCTGAGGGAGGGGGTAGAGGGTCGAGATGGCCCTGGAACTCAGGGGGTTCCGGCCAGGCCGCACTGACATCCCCCCCCCACCCCGCCAACCGCAGATGCCAAGGTGCCCCCCGAGACCCTTCGCTTCCACCCTGAGGCCAAAGGCGCGCAGGTGCATCTGGACAGGCAGCGGAGCACTGCATGCCGGCGCGCCACCTTCCACGACGGCATCGTGTTCAGCCAGCGGCCTGTGCGGCCCGGGGAGCGCGTGGCACTGCGCGTGCTGGGGCACCAGGGCGGCTGGTATGGCGGCCTTCGCGTGGGCTTCACGCGCTTGGACCCCGCACACGTGTCCGCGCCGAGCCTGCCTCCCTTCGTGTGCCCCGACCTGGAGCAGCAGAGCCCGACGTGGGCGGCCATGCTGCCCAACGGCTGCGCGCTGGCAGGGGACATGGTCTGCTTCTGGGTGAACCGCCGTGGCTGGCTCTGGGCCCAGGTCAATGCGGGCCCCCGGCTTCTGCTGCGCAAGGGTGTGCGCATGGGCGCCCCGCTCTGGGCTGTGATGGACGTGTATGGGACCACCAAGGCCATCGAGTTGCTGGGTGAGGCCTCCCGCAGGGACTGGGTACCGCCCCTGGGGGGGAGTGGGGCTCAGGTGGCGCTCCACCTACAGCCAGAGTCCCCGGAGGAACCGTTCATTCACATTCAGTTTTCCCCTCAGCTCCTGCCAGTGTCAGGTATAAAGACCTGATAGGGAGGGCAACCTTGTCCTTCAAGAATGATGAAGTATGACCAGCACCCCAAATATCCGTCAAAGAGCTGATCACCTTTCACAAAGGAAGAAATTTGGGGGTGGGGTTTTGCAATCTAAGTAGGAGTTTACAGGAGACATGGCTGGTAAGCCAACTAAGTGTGAGGGGTAGAGGTAAGCAAGAAGACAGCCTTTGGAGCAAGGGTGAGATATGGTCAGTGGGTGGAAACAAGACCATCCCTCTAGCCGCCTGCAAGGAGAGTGGATTTCAGGGCAGTGAGTTGATACAGGAACACCCATCGGAAGAAATATTGGCATTTCTGGGCTTGTGGTTCCAGGGCCCTGCACAGCATGGCTTGTCACAGATGCTGGAGCACCTGGTTCCGTAGGTGTGCCACGGGGCCCAAGCACCCGTTTTCCTCGCCTTCCGTGGGATTTGGACGCACATCGGGTTTGGGACTGTGGGTGATGCTGAATGTCTCCACACAGGCAGTGTCAGTAAGGAAAGAGGAAGTGTCTAAATGAAGGGAAGTTTAGGAAAGGGATCCACAGCCTCAAGAATTCTCTGCTGCGTGGGGCTGTACATCCACTGGGAGCTCCCGAACGGCAACCCTGAAAAGAAAGGCCATGGGCACTGCCTCAGGGGTTGGGGGACAGGGGCTCCCTGGCTTTGCTTTCCACAGGCCTGAGTCTCACTCTCTGCCTTAGACCCTGCAGCCAGTGCCTTCCCCACAGCTGCTCCCTGGGCCCTCCGGGAGGACACGTGGCTGTCTGAGCCTGAAGGTGAGTGGCTTCCTGGAGCACCAGGGTCTGCCCAGGTTCCAGCCCCAGGGGAGCCCGGGAGGCCCCGCCCTGGAAGTGCTGGAAAATCTTTCACATCCCGTCAAATCTTTCACAGGCTTTTATGCCAAATGATTTGGCTCTGCCTACTGGAAGCTAAATGCAGCCTAACAGCTCTGCCTTCTACAACATTGGCTAATTTTATAAGTTACAAGAACACACTCATGAGCAGATAATGGTATTTTGTCTCTGCTTTAGAAAAGCAATCCGCCATTCATAGTAAATGCTTTACCAAACAGGAATAAAACAGATATTAAGGGATAAAGAAGGAAGTAAAAATTTTAAATATCGCCCATTATCTCTCAGGTGGATTTCTTCTCAGCCATATATATATATATTTTTTTCATATATATATATATATATACACATATATATATATATATATATATGTATATACACATATATATATATGTATATATATGTATATATTTGTTTACATTTTGTTTTCCTTTTTTCTAAGTTGGAATTTTATGATTTAGATGTTTTCCTACCAATTTTTTTCACTTGATTATGTCATGAACATTTTCTCAGGAGAACATATAGTCTTCCAAACACAACTGCCTGGTTCTCTGTGCTGTGGCTATGTCATGAGTAGGCTGCCCACCCACTGGCCTGATGTGCCCCCGACCTACGAGCTACTTTGTCCCCTTTCCCAGCCACAGCAGGAGAGGAGTGTGTCATCTGCCTTCACCGAGCCACCAATACCTGCTTTGTCCCCTGCGGCCACATGCACTTCTGTAGCTACTGCGCCTGGCGGGTCTTTGCGGAAGTGGCCAAGTGTCCCTTGTGTCGCTGGGAGATTAAGGCGGTGGTCCCGGCACCGGGTCCTCCTGCCATGAAGACTGGAGAAGGCCTCCCAGCATGGGTGGCAGATTGGGCCTAGCTCTGAGCTGGACCCTGCACAGAGAGAAGGTGCAGCCCACTCTTTTTCTGGAGAAAAGTCGGAAAGCCTGGTTGGTAATAAGCACAGCAGAGAGCAGGAGGTCGGACGCCATGGCTCTTCCTTTTCCCCAACGAGATGGGGCCAGTGGCACCAGGAGAAGCCGCTCTTTCAGCCCACACTGGAACTAGCTCCCTGATGGGGGGCCTGACTGTAGACAGGGGTTCAGCAGTGACCAGCGGGCTTCTGGTCCCGCTGCTTATCTCCACGTTCCTTTGTGTCCAGGGCTTGCCAGAACTTCTGAGCCACCTGGCATAGACACCAACCTAGCAATCCCTGTCACACACAAGTGCCAGGGTTCTTGGGCTCCAAGAGCCCATTTGTGCCAATGAGGAGGACCTTTGTTCAGAGATGGGTGGCCTGACCCCTGCTTTTATAGCTGAGGATGTCAAGGTACCTGTGTGCACCTGGGGCAGGCCTGCCCACCTGGTGGAGAGGAGCCGGACTGGACACACGAGGCCTCCAGGAGCAGTGTTTACAGTCCCGTGTGGGAGCTGGGTCACTGCCACCAAGTCCTCGGTAAAGTTGATCTGCAGTCACCCACCTTGCAGCGTGGTTGTGAGGTCCCGGTGAGATCACACATCTGAAGATGACTCAGCACGAGGGATGGAGGGCACTGTTGTCATTGTGCTATCTCCTTGCTGGTTTCTGAGATACTGAAATAAAGCTTGTCTTTTATGAATGGCTGTGTAGTGAATATGCCCCTTTGTTGCAGTCAGTGGGAGTGGGTGGAGCCGTGGGCTGGTCAGGATGCTGGGGCATTGGGTACATACCCTCCTGTCCTGCACAGACACAACCTGGGCTTACAGTGAACTGGGCAGGGCTCTGCGCACTCAGACCTGTGGACTCGATTTTTCTGAGCATGTGAAGGGCACCGTCTTACAGTCACAACCAGGTTTTGCCCTTGCCACTCTTGATTTGGGGGGACTGCCTGGAGGCTCTGGCTCCTGAATGAAGGGAGGAGTTGACCTAGGAGCCCCCCCAACAGGTGTTTGTGGCAGGGGGCAAGCCATACCTATGATTTTGCTGTTGTTCCCTGCTCCATGACTGGTGGGGAGGCATCTCCTGGGGGAGAGGGCTAAAAAGGGGCTCCAACCCCTTTGCTCCAAATTGCAACAATGGGACCCCCACAAACTGCCTCCCTGCCCACGCTATAGCCAGCCAGAGGGTCAGGACACTGGGTTTGATGACACTGCAGTAGTTTTCGCTCTGGAGTGACAGGCCCTCCCTGCCACCCATGAGTGCTCTAAGCTTGGACATGTGACGTGACTTCTGTGAGCCTCCGTTTCTTGATCTGTAAAATGGAAATAAGATTATTTTCTTTGCTGGTAAGTTGTGAAGATGATGAGCATGAAATTTGTAGCTTAGAGGAAGTACTCAGAACATGGCAGCTCCCGTCCCTGTACAAGGCATCTTCCAGGGGAAGCAGCCAAGAGGTCATTGGCCTGGGTGTAATTTCTGGCAGCCCGGTGACTTTTACCAAGGGCCCCCACATCACCTCAATATTTTGGAGTGATTCCTATGGCTCCTAAAATAATATTTTATCCTTTAAGTGTCTTTTTTTTTAAACCCAGATACCTCCAGGGTGAGACATTACTTTAATCCTATTTCCAGTGAGTATCTCCTTATTAATTAATGCCTAGCCTATCTTAGAACTGATCCCTAACCAGAGGGGGGACTTTTGGAGTGGTGAGGTAAGGACTTCTGCAAATCCGTTCCTCCCCAAAAGCAACAAAATTGGCAAGATTATAAAAATCATCTTTTCCAGATCTCTGGATATTAACCAAAAGCTAATAACAATATGAAGAGGGTTTATCCAAACGAAACTGAACATAAGGACAGTGGGGTGTGTGGGGTTCGAACTCAGCCTACTCCCAGTTCTGTAACTCCACTCCACAGTAGCCTTGAAAACCAGCAGCCTTGCAGCCACCCAAGGGGACAGACTGGGTCAGGAGCTCATCAGAAACCTTCATCAGAGCTTCATCACAGGGACCTGTACTGCAGTTCCCCGGAAAAGCTTCACTTACAGGGTATTGTCATTATTTGACCCTACTTGAAATTCTCTCCATGGGAAAACCCCTACTCCCAAGGCATTATTTCCCTACTTAGGGCTCTGTCCATGGGAAAACCCCAATTCCCAGGGTGTTTGTCAAACATAATCATCTTCAATTGTTAACACTGCAGCTACCTAAAACTGTGATACCAGTTGGGACAAACAAAAGCTCAGCCAAAAATGTAAAAGGCAGATCTGAGAAATGAGATGTTCACAGGGGAGACTGAAAAGCTGTGGGGATCTGAAAAACTGTGTACATGCTCGGAGAAGACCTGAAGGGTCCCCAGTCTCTGAGTTCTAGCTGACATTTAGGCCTGGCGCAAGCAGAAAGTGATGGCTAAGACAGAGCTGTAAACTGCCTGAGAATTGAAGGCATACGTCAACCCACACACACAGCTCCTTGGCAAAGGGTGGCTTAAGGCATTTAAGGAAATCTCTGTCTGATCATTAGCTGACCACTAAGGTAACTGAGCAGAGGGTTCAGTGGTTGCGCACTATAGGGAATATATAGCTGACAGAATTAGTCCAGGAAAGTTAGTAAACAAAGAGCAGCGACAACAACCCTGGTGTGTGTGTGTGTGTGTGTGTGTGTGTGTGTGTGAAAGAGAGAGAGATTCAGAGTTGACACACTGCATTATCTTAAAAAAAACAGTTTAAAAAAATACCAAGGGTGCCAAAAAATATGTATACACACTTTAAGAGACGTTATCTATGTGTTACTTTTCGAAGTTGAATTGAATTATGGTAGCAATGTGTAGTATGACGTTCACTCAAAAGATGGCATTAATCAAATGAACCCTAGCAAAACCATGTGACAGGCAGGACAGTCAAAGAAAATGTGGAAGCATAGGTGTCGTTTGAGGAGTGCAAGACCATTTTGAAGTGGTATTTGAAATTCGAGAATGTTCTGGAAGTACAACAACAATGGAGACCTGAGTATGCAACAGAACCTTCAACATGCCTAACAATTGTATGCTTTTGTGATAAGTTTGAGACGCATGGTGCTGTGTGAAGAAATTGAAATGGCATGTGCAGCGATACAAGTGGACACTTTGGTCAACGTTGTTCAAGCAGTAGTTCTCTGAAGTGTCTGGACACTGATGGTAACCACTTTGAGCACCTCTTGTAATTGCAGAAGTCAGATGTGACTTGTATTCATCTTTTGTTATTGATATATATATATATATATATAATTTTAATGCAGTTTTTTCCTTTCTTTAAATGTGTATACATTTTTTGGCACCCTCTGTGAGTGTGTGTGTGTGTGTGTGTGTGTGTGTGTGTGTGTGTATCCTGGAAAGCAAAAGGAAAGTGTGGCCTATGTACAGGAAAAATAATCAGCCACTAGAAACTGTCCCTGATGGAGGCTGAATGTTGAACTTTCTAGACAAAGACTTCACATCAGCTGTTATAAATGTCTTCAAAGAACTGAAGGAAACCATGTCTAACAAATTAGAAGAAAGTATGTCATTGGTGGCTCACCAAATTGAGATTATCAATAGAGAGAAATTATAAAACAACCAAATAGAAATTATAGAGTTGATAAGCATGATACTTGAAATGAAAATTTTACTAATGGAGTTTAACACAGATTTGAGCTGCAAGAGAAAGGATGACTGAAATTTAAGATAAATTCACAGAGATTTTCTAGTCCAAGAAACGGGGGGAAATGAACAAAGCCTTAGAGACCTGGGGGACATCATTAAGTGCTCTAAAATGCACATAATGGGAAAACCAGAAGGAGGAGAGAGAAAAGGGAAGAAAAAAATATTTGTATAAGTAAAGTTTAAAAAGTTTCTAAATTCGATGAAAAATATGAATCTATACATCCAAGATGAACAAACTCCAACTCCAAGTAGCATAAATTCAAAAAATGTATACTAAAACATATCATAGTTAAATTGTCAAAAACCAAAGACAAAGAGAATCTCAATGGCAAACACAAAACAAAACAAAAGCAACAACAAAGAAAACCCCACAACACATATAAGGGGTCCTCAATAACAACTGACTTCTCATCAGAAATCAAAGCAGCCAAAGGATAGTGGGATGATATATTGAAAATGCTGAGAGAGAAAAGACTGTCAAGAATTCTATATCCAGCAAAACTGTCCTTCAAAAGTGAAGAAGAAATTAAGACATTCTCAAGTAAATAAAAACAGAGTTTTCATTGCTAGCTGACCTGGCCTACAAAAACTACTAAAGGAATTCCTTCAGATTGAAATGAAAAGATTGTTCTCTCCTTTCCTCCAATTGTATACATAGGAAAACTGTGGCCCAGATAGGAGGAATGGTTTTTACAAGTGATGGGACAAAAATTAGAATCCTCATTATAACCACTCTGACTCAATCATTTCTCTGTTCTTTCATCAAATTAATTCCAAAAAATATTAAGCATCAGGCAATGGAAGCCATCCTAGTGTGAGTACAGCCTTGTCTGTATCTTTGGGACTCACACTGGGGAATAAACAATTATAGTACAAGGTGGTGGGTGTTACAATAGTCTGTACAAAGAGCTTTTCAACTTCTTCTTCAAGATAGCAGACTGAGCACATGTAGTTGTTTCTTTTTCAATTCTCTATAAACTGCTCATAAAATATCTGAAGAAATTCATATCCTCACTAGAAAACAATACAGGGAACACCTAGTGAACCAAAAACCATTATAAAAGATTAAAAACAGATGGGATCAGACTGAAGATGGAAATCATGAGCTAAAGCTTCACAGAGGAGAGGACAGAAGCAAAAGGTGGGAGTAGCCCAGAACAGGAGCAGGAGAGGGCCCATGCGTGACTGGCCATGAATGGCTGGGGCATCACAGGATGCATAGCCAGGAATATTCCTCTGAGGCCGGGAAGTGAGCCAGAGAGTAACCTGCCTATGGGCAGGAGCAGGGGTGGGATGTCTGGGTCAGAGAGACGAGGTAAAACCCCAGACACAAACCCCAGCACATCCCATCCATTTCTCTTTATCTTTGTAGACAGGCACAGTGCAATTCACTACGCATTCTACTCCTTGCAAGCCAGACCCTCAGGCTAACAAGGAATCCCAGTTCGAAGGGAAGCTCGGATCCAAGAAAATCCAAGTATTTCAGGAAATCTAATATCATGGGGGAAAAGGCACCCAACTCAACAAAAGGAAGAGATCATCCCGAAAAAGATAGAGTTAATAGAGCAGACAGACCTGGGCATTAGAATAAATATAATTAGATGCCAAAGGATATTGTGTCAAAAAAATATATAGGTAACTTGTAAATTAAAAACTTAATCATTGAAATAAAATTAGATCATTAGACGGACTGAGAAGCAGAGAGATTATAGCTGAAAATAAACTCATGATCTGGAATCAAACAGAATGCACTGCAAAATTACAAAGAGATGAAATGTATGGAAGGAAAGAGAATAGATGCAGAAGTTCAAATATCTGAAATTGCAGAAAGAGCAGATAGAAACAGCAGAAGGAAGAGAATACTTAAAGGAAGAATAGAGAAAAATTTATACTGAAGAAAGACATGACTGTTCAGATTGAGAACACCCACCAGTTGCCAAGCAGATTATGTAAAAAGAGAGATCTTCATCTTGACATATATTGATGAAATTTCAGAACATGGGGATGAAGAGAAGACCCAAAAAGAAAAAACTAGATTGCATACAAAAAAATGTGAATCACATTAACAGTAGACTTCCTCAACAATAGTGGATGCTGAAAGACAAAGAAAGAATATCTTCAAAGTTCAGGAGGATTCTGTTATTTTATTGAGGTATAATTTACATATAGTTAAAATGCACAGATCTTAAGTATCCATTTTAATGTGAGAATAACTTTGAAATCTAAAATTCTACTGCAGCTACTTACTCTCTATTCAAATGTGGAAGCAAAATGTAATTTTCAGATATAAAAAAGACTCAGTTTTTTATTCATAGATACTTTAAGAAAGAATTATTTGAGGAAACGCTTCATAAAGAAGAAAAATTAATGCAATGTTGATCAATGAAAGCCAAAAAGTTGAATCTACATAAATGTCAATTACAAAAAAAATTCAATAATAATCTGGAATGAAAACCACAGAAGATATCATCATAGGTGGAGTGGGGGGAAGCAAACGATGCTAAGTTTCTTTTCTCATTAAGAAGAGGTAATTATTAACAATGAAAATGAGAAAAATATAAGTTTAATTGGTATGCTGAAGAACATACAAACAGAATATATAATTTCCAAACCACCGAAAGAAAAATACACTTCCAATTCCAGCAATCCAACAAAGTCAGGAAAGGAGATAAAATAATAAAAATAAAGTAGCTAAGAATAGGTCCAAACAGAGCAGTACCAATAGTAAAAGTGAATGCATTTAAATTCACCTATTGATTGAGAGGGATTTTCAGTCTGGGCCAGTAAAATAATAAAACCAGGAAATGTAATCTAGTTACATCCTGTCTCTAAGAGATGCCCTGAAAACAAAATTCAAAAAGATGGAAAATAAAGGAAAAGAAGAAGATACCAGCAAGTGCAAACAGCAAGCAAACAGGTTGTGGCAGTCCATAATGAGACTTGCCTTGGAGATCCCTCAGGGTCATGTACAAATCCCTGAGCCTTGCAGCCCAGGTGCCCATAGGAGGCAATTGGCCAGTGCTGACTGAGCAGGGAGCCATGCCCCCATGGGTTGAGTTTCTGTGTACGTGTGGTATGGGTTGTTTCTGGTGCTACAGTGAGACCACGATTCTACACTTCTGACATATCTTACTCCCTCCAGGACCACCAAAATTTGGGCATATCTCTGTGAGACGTAAGAGGGCAACCAAGAGTCACCTCCACACCCTGCAACTTTATCTTATGAGAATCCTTTGATCTACTAGTTTGTAAGCCAAACTAAAACTTACCTTAAACTAGGTCCAAATCACTGTTCTTGTTTATCACATAAGCCAGATCAGGCTCCTTGGTCTTACCTACCACTCAGGTGTAACTGTATTAACTTCAGACAAACTAGAATTTAAGGGAGAAACGGATTGTAAGGGATAAAGAGGGAATTTATATTAATGGGAGGAATAATCTGCTAAGAAGACATATAGTTGCAAATGTTCATGCACCCAACAACGTACCTTCCTAATAAAAAAAGCAAAAAGTGAGATGAATAGAAGGAAAAATTTAAAAAGGGACTGTCACTTTAACATAACTCAGAAACGGAGAGATCAAGAAGCCAAAAAATCAATAAGGCTACGAATGATTTGAAGAATGTAGTTCATGTTCATCTAGTACGTGTTCCCCCGAAAATAAGACCGGATCTTATGTTAAGTTTTGCTCCAAAAGACACATTAGGGCTTATGTTCAGGGGATGTCATCCTGAAAAATCATGCTAGGGCTTATTTTCCAGTCAGGTCTTATTTTCTGGGAAACACGGTAGGTGTATACAATGTTTCAATCCCCAGACCAAAGAACATATTCGTATATTTTTTTCAAATGTATCTAACATTCCTAAAAATGTTCTATGTGTTAGGCCACAGATTTTAAAAAGAAAAAGAAAATCACATAAGCTATATTCACTGAGTGCAATGCGATAGAGAATCAGAACTAACGTACCAACAAAAAGGGGAATACATTGAACAATACAGAGACTGAGCAAGAAAATATAATGTGCATCAATAAACTTATACCAATACATCTGAAAACCTAGATGAAATGAAGGATTTGCTTGAAAAATATCAATTATCCAAATTGGCTCAAGAAATAGAAAACCCTAATAGTTCAAAAACTCTAGAAGAGTAGGTAGTCAATTTTTAGGTAGTCAATTCCCTAAAAAGCTTACAAGATAACACCCAAATATTAATAGGCTTTGGTTAATAACAGTGATAACAAGTAGATGAAAATAGTCAAGAATATTAAATTAGCAATGACAATAACCTTGTAAAATACCTGGGAATCAAGGTAATAGAATAATCAAGTCACTATGTAATAATATGAAAAAGACCAAAAATTAAAAGATCTATATATCATGGTCATGGATGAAAGCCTCGGTGTGGTAAAGATATCACTTCTTTCCAAAATCCATATGTTTTTAAATTCAGTGCAGCCCCATTCATAAAGCTCAAGGGGATTTTCTCCGGGCCTTGGGAAGCTGTTTCTAAAATTAATATAAATGTTTAAATGTACACAAATAGCCAAGATCACTTTGAAATGAGAATAAGATATTATAAAGTAATAGTAATTTAAGCAATACTTTGATTTTTGTGGATTTGTTGAGGAAAGACAAATCAACAGATTAGAAGAGTGCAGGAGGCAAAAAGAACTATCAGTCTAGAGTTCCATGTTCAGAGAACTAATCCTTCAGGAATGAAGAGGAAATCAAGATCTTCTCACATGGAGGATGATAAAAGTGAACTGGCATCTTAAGATGCTTAACCATAGATCTGGGAGGACTATGGGTGGAGCTGGTCCCCTTGTTAACTCTCTAGTTCTGACTTCCTGTTAAAACTTTGTGGTAACTTCTGGGGGAGGGATGCTAATAAATAGAATAGCCACCTTGGAATTGGGGCCTTTCTTCTTCACGTGGGCAGCCGGTTGAAGTGCCCGTGGGAAGTGTGCATTCGCACACTCCTGGGGTGACCTCGTTTCTTTTCCTTTTCCTAAATAAACTGTTCTTTTGGTGGATTTGCTGGAGAGTTATTTTTGCCAGTTGACAAGGAAAACCTAAAGATTTGTCACCAGCAAACCTAAAAGAATGGCTAATGGAGGTTCTCCAAGCAGAAAAGCAATAGTAAAGAGGGACTCTTGGGACATCAGAAAGGAACAAAGACGGGGAAAGGATACAAGTATAGTTTGGTCCAGCAGAACAATGGTGCATGCAGTGAAAGGAGATGTGTGTGTTATATGTGACCACCACCCCCGGCTGCTCTGTTGTCATACAGTGTCCCGTGCCCATGATGTCGAATGCCTTGGACCCACAAAGCATGGGTTTTTAGCAAGACTCCAAGCGAGAACAAATACAGAGAGCTGTTGCTGGGAGGCAGCTGCCCAGCCTGGGACTACATTCTAAACCTTCTCCAAGGGAATTGTCCCGAATGGGGGTGCCCTGTGCCTTCTACTTTGAGATTTAAACCTCTGATGTAATTTGATTTGACAGTGGTTTGGCTTTGGGGACTTTTTGAAAGCCTTTTTGTTTTTTCTTTTCTTTGCCTCCCTCCTGCCAAACCTTGATGTCTCTCTTTACTGTGCATTTACTGTGCACACCCACCAGTTTCAATGGGAGTTTACTTCGGAGTCCAGTGCTTACCCGGCCCAGTGATTTGGGAGTCTTTGCATCTGTATGGGATCCACTCCTGACCCTGAGGCACACCAGCCTCTGGGAAGTGTTTTTTTCCTGGAGTTGTCTGCCAATGTCTCCTTTTTTTCCCCTCTTTGTTCTGCCTCAACGGCCTGCCTATATATAAAATGTTTTGGTGATATTAAGAGTGGGAAGGCAGTCTTTGTGACAGGGAGTCCACTGTCTTCCCTTAAGGCTGGCATTTTGGAATAAACCTGCTTTTCTTTCTTTTTTTTCTTTTAATTAAAATTTATTGGGGTGACAATGGTTAGTAAAATTACATAGCTTTCAAGTGTACAATTCTGTAATATATTATCTACATATCACATTGTGTGTTCACCACCCAGAGTTAGTTCTCCTTCCATCACCACATATTTGACCCCCTTTACCCTCATCTACCACCCCACCTCTCCCCTTACCCTCTGCTAACTACTAAACTACTGTCTGTGTCTATGAGTTTTTGTTTCTTTATTTGTTTGTCTTGTTCCTTTGTTGCTTTCAGTTTTATATCCCACATATCAGTGAAATCATATGGAACTATATGAAACTAAAAAACTTCTGCACAGCAAAAGAAACCGTCGACAAAATAAAGAGGCAACCAACCGAATGGGAGAAGATATTTGCAAACAATGCCTCTTATAAGGGGCTAATATCCAAAATATATAAGGAACTCATACAACTCAACAACAAAAAAACAAACAATCCAATAAAAAAAATGGGCAGAGGACCTGCAGAGACATTTCTCCAAAGAAGACATACAGATGGCCAATAGACATAGGAAAAGATGCTCAACATCACTAATCATCAGAGAAATGCAAATAAAAACCACAATGAGATATCACCTCACCCCAGTCAGAATGGCTATCATCAACAAGACAAATAGTAACAAGTGTTGGAGAGGCTGTGGGGAAAAAGGAAACCTAATACACTGTTGGTGGGAATGCAGACTGGTGCAGCCGTTATGGAAGGCAGTGTGGAGGTTCCTTTAAAAATTAAGAATTACCATATGACTCAGCAATCCCTCTCCTGGGTATCTAATCAAAAAATCTGAAAACATTTATCCATAAAGATATATGAGGTCTGACAATTAAGTTCACGAACTCATCCTAGAAAAGGTGCCACATACCCCATTGCTGAGTACTTTGAGTCACATTCAAAGTACTCCCCTTGGGAAGCTATGCACTGACACCAACTTCCCGTCAAAGCAATTCTGGAACTCTTTTTCTGGAATGGCCATCAGAGCTGTTGTCGTATTACCCTTGATGCCCTGAATCTCATCAAAATGTCTTCCTTTCAATATTTCCTTTATCTTCGGGTAAAGAAAGAAGTCACTGGGGACCAGATCAGGTGAGTAGGGAGGGTGTTCCAATACAGTTATTTGTTTACTGGCTAAAAACTGACTCACAGACAGTGCCCTGTGAGCTGGTGCATTGTCGTGATGCAAGAGCCATGAATTGTTGGTGAAAAGTTCAGATCATTTTTGTCTAACTTTTTCATGCAGCCTTTTCAGCACTTCCAAATAGTAAACTTGGTTAAGTGTTTATCCACTTGGTATAAATTCATAATGAATAATCCTTCTGATACCAAAAAAGGTTAGCAACATTGTTTTGATTCTTGAGTTGAACTGATGGAACTTTTTTGGTCATGGAGAATTGGCTGACTTCCATTGTGCACTTTGACGTTTTGTTTCAGCGTCCTATTGGTACACCCATGTTTCATCACCAGTGATAATATGGCCCAAAACATTGTCTTGTCTCTCTAAAAGATCTTGGCCAACTTTGACTCTCCTTTGTTTTTGTTCATTGGTGAGCTCCTTCGGCACCATTTTTGCACACAACTTTCTCTTGCCAAGATTTTCAGTTAAGATTTTCATAACTGTTTCTCTATCAATGTTTACCTGGTCTGCTACACTTCTCACAGTCCACTGATGATTTTGATGCACAATTCGATGAATTTTTGCAACATTTTCATCAATTCTACTCGTATTGGCCTCCCTGAACTCTCTTCATCTGTGATGCGTTCTCTCTCCTGAGAAAAACATTTAATCCATTTGTATGCTTCTGTTTTCTTCATGGCATTATCCCCATAAACTTGGACTAACATGTCCCTGATTTCACTTCCACTCTTGCCAAGTTTAACAAGAAATTTAATGTTTGTTCATTGCTCTAATTCAAGCTCAGACATTCTCACGACAGCACACAAAAACACGCAACAACAATAATGAACACCACTCAGCAAGACACTGCCACATGTAGACACGAACACAGCTGTGAGACACTGATATGCCTTACTGAGCTGTTTGTACAGTGCTGCTAATGTTAACACACGGTGGAAAGTTTGTGAACGTAATTGTCAGGCCTCATATGTGCTCCGGTATTCATTGCAGCTTTATTTACAGTGGCCAAGGCATGGACACAACCTGCTTTTCTTTCCACCAACCTCGCCTCTTGAGTGTTGGCTTTTGTGTGGTGAGCAGCCGGATCTTTTGCATGGTAGCAAATTGGTGCCTAATGTGGGGCTGGGATCAGACCGGACCAGGAGTTGGTGAGTTCACTCACCTACCCCCTACCCCAACCCCCAGGGAGGGAGCAGGGATGGGGCACCATAGCCAGTGTCATCCACAGTTGCTCCTGGCACGCTATCCCTGGGGAGATGGGGAGATGATTGTGACAATGTCCCAGCAGCTGCCAAGACCTTGTTCGTGTTGGGGATTTTTCCCGACTCTCCCCTTCTTGGCGTTGGCCACCTATAAACGCTTGAGCTGGTGGAAAGAAAACGGTTGTCTGGAAACCGCAGGGTTAGGGCCTCATTTGAGGACCATTTGCAATGTCAGTTTTGGGCTTTATGCCATCTGGGGTTTTATGCCATTGGGAGTCTTTCGAGACCCATTTGAAGTCTGCAACTTGTCAGACAAGAGTGTACACCGGAAATCCTCTGGCTCCAGTTTGGGCATCTATGCCATTTGGGGGCCTCATATGAGGCTCTGGTACCTGTTTGGGCTTTTATGCCATTTGGGGCTTGTATGCCATTTGGGGCTTTTATGCCGTTGGGGGTCTCTCGAGACCCATTTGAGGTACCAGGTTTGGTAGGAGAGCAGGTTCCCCTCTCTCCTGTTGGGGCATCGATACCATTTGGGAGCCTCATTTGAGACCTGTTTGTGGTACTGGTTTGGGTTCTCTCAAGACCCATTTGCGGTACCAGTTTTGGTGGGAGACAAGGTTCTGACCCCCAGCTCCTCTTTGTTGAGGATTTGGCATGAGTACTCACGTTTGGCTTTATTTTGTCCAGATGTAATCTGTTTGTTTGTCTGTGGTTTGTTTTACTGTCTTTTTCCTTTGTTTGTGTCTTAAGCATGAATCGGAGGCTCTGTGTCTATGCCATCAAAGGGTCCTCCGCGTCACATATTAGTTGACTGGTCAACTTATAACCTGATGACAAGAAAGAAAATGGTGTTTTACTCTAATACAGTTTGGCCCATGTATGTATTAGAGTTTGAATGACCCCTTAACAGATCTTTGAACTATTACACTGCTGTGCAGTTAGAATTGTTTTGTCAAAGGTCAAGAAAATGGGATGAGGTCCCTCATGTGCAAGCTTTTATGATATTATAAGCTCAGTCTTGCCCCAGAGCTATGTAAACTCTTCCAGTCTGAGATCAGGACGCCCTGAATGTACTGAAAGACACCACATCAGCCCTCTTTATTGATGGCATGCTAATGGGACTGGATGCGCAGGGAGAAACTAACACATTGGAGGTGTTGGTAAGGCCATGTGCTTCGTGCGGGGGCAAGACAAACCATTTAGATCCAAGGGCCTGCCATATCAGTAAAATTTTACAAGACCAATAGTCAAGGATGTGTGGGGATAGATGAATGATTGCACCTCCCACCATGAAAAAGAAGGTAGAACACCTGGTGGGTCTGTCTAGGTTTAGAAGCAGTATGATGGCTGCAAAAACCAGTAATAAGAAAGTGGAACGGGTATGGATTAGACACCAACTCTATATTCAGAAACTGCCAAAAGTGGAGGTCTTGTAAGTCTTTTTCTAACTCTCAGTGACTTCCAAGATCTTGCAGATAATCTGAAGGGTAAACACAGCCACTACTGCCTGAGGCTGAGGTAACTGAAGGGGAAAAAAGGGGGCATTTTTAGAAACAAGCCACTGGTCAGTCTCTCTAGCCAGTCCTCCATCCTTTTATTCCAGTCTCTTTGAAATTATAGGGAGCAATTGAAAGATCTTAGGTCCTCTCTGCAATGTTAATAGTTCTGTTAATAGTTCTATTAATAAGTGTATAATCTCTGATATCTGTCTGTGTTTTATATATAATGTGATGTTTTTTGCCTCTGCATGGTATTACCTGTTTATATTTGATTGGCTTACAGAAAAAGATTGTTTATGTAAATTAGAAATAAATAATAAAAACTAACCCAAGTAGTTTGGGGATCACATGATCTAAGAAAATATTTGATACTAAGGCTGGTTTCACTTTTGGTTAAATAGACATCTCTTTTAAGATTATTAACATTAGATATGGTATCTTTTGTTTTACCTGAGTTTGCAAAAATAAATTTATGTTATCTCTGTTACAAAATTTGTCAAGAAAATAGTTTGGGTAATGATGAACTTTGAAATCTCATAGAGTTAAGAACTAATAGATGTGTAACTAAAATAAAAGGTTGTTACAAAGCTCTTCAGTAATAATAGTGTTTTATTCACACACACACACACACACACACACGTATAATGTATGATATATATGCTTAAACATGGTTTCCCAAATTCTGTTGGTGATGTAGGTGATGTTGGATCTGCCAGCAGTTTCTGAGTGTGGGCCGGGATTGGGTCTCATGAAACCAAGGAATGGAAACACGGACCAGGGAGAGGCAAAACATTTTAAAAAGAGAATAGTTTATTAGAGGCAGGAGAAGAGGTTGCAGCTCCCAAGCGGGAGGGGGTCCGGAATGGGGGGTGCCCCATGACTGAGGCAAAAGCTCTTACTTTTATACCTTCCCTTGCCTGCTTGGGGGGAAGGGAAGCTGTTTGAAGAAGGCAACTTGTTTGAAGGGAACTGGCGCCTTCTAATGAAATTCGTCTACCAGGTTTGTTCTGCTTGCCCATCCTAAAGGAATTAGCAAAGTAACCCACTCTTTATCTATCAGATCTGCTCCATTTGTCAGGCCAAAATGAATTTTGTGATTAACCTCAAGGCCTTGTTACGTTATGTCCTGGAGCGAAGGAGTGATTTCAAAACCTAAAGTTTTAGGATACACTGTCTTTGTTTATTCCACCAGGGACCTCCCTGTCTACCTAGGGACATGCTAGCTAACCTGTATCATTGGTAACTTGAAACCTTGGAGTTTTGCTAGGTTGGGTTAAATGATAAAAATTATTAAATGTCTAGCTATTCCAAAATAACAAAATACTGAAATATTAATTATTAGATGGGTCTGAGTTCAACTTTTGGTTTCTTATTACAGGAAAGATAAGCGATAAATTAAGATCTGTTAATAAATGTATTTTGTGCTTTAATAAAAATATGATTGTAAAAAAATTAATTTAGTAGACACTAGAACCACTTATTTGGTGTTAAACACTAAGCTGACTAATAAAGGCTCCATAACTGTTTTGGTAGCAGGAATAACTGGTCAACTACAGCAAAAAGTTTTTCCACAACCTTTACAATGTAAAATGGGAGATATAAAAATGACTCATGGCTGTCCGGTGGCTCAGGCGGTTGGAGCTCTGTGCTCCTAACGCCGAAGGCTGCCGGGTGGATTCCCACATGGGCCAGTGGGCTCTCAACCACAAGGTTGTCAGTTTGATTCCTCGATTCCCACCAAGGGATGGTGGGCCGCACCCCTTGCAACTAACAAGGGCAACTGGACCTGGACCTGAGCTGCGCCCTCCACAACTAAGACTGAAAGGACAACAACTTGACTTGGAAAAAGTCCTGGAAGTACACACTGTTCCCCAATAAAGTCCTGTTCCCCTTCCCCAATAAAATTAAAAAAAAAAAAGACTCATAGTTTTCACTGTGTACCAGAGTGCCCGTTTCCCCTCTTAGGTGGGGATCTTATGTGTAAGCTCAATGCCTGAATAACCTTCTCACCCCAAAAGCAAGAGCTTCACAGGTTCTGCCAGGACATGCCCGGCAGCTTCAGATGCTACTTGTCTCCCTGGAAAGGACAGAAAGAGAAATCAGACCTCCAGAGGTCTATAAAGCAGTGAGTACAGCCGTTTGGGCAGACAGGACACCTGAAAAATAAAGCTAAAGGAGGGGCTACAGCACCACATCAAAAACAATACCCCTAAAAAGGAGGCTTTGGAAGGAATACAGCCAATTCTGCTAAAGCTCCTGAAACACAGATTGATTCGGCCATGCCAGCCCCCATATAGTACCCACACTGTGCCAATTAAGAAGCCGCGCACGAATGAATATAGATTTGTACAAGACCTTAGAGCCATCAATAACATAGTTCAAGGCCCCCACCCTGCGGTGCCCAATCCACACAGCATGTTGCCTGCAGTGCTGAGAAATTTTGAATGATTTTCAACATTAGATCTCAAGGATGCCTTCTTCTGCATCCCACTTGATGAACGGGTGCAATCATTATTTGCCTTCGAGTGGCAGGACCTTAAAACAAGTGTTACTTTTCAATATTGTTGAACTGTGCTATTGATGTAAATGATGTTGGATCTGCCGGGATCGTGTCTCATGAGACCTAAGAATGGAAACGTGGACCCAGGAGAGGCAAAGAGTTTTAAAAGGAGGATAGTTTATTGAAAGCAAAGGGTCAGAGCTCCGGAGCAGGAGAGGGTCCCTAATGGGGGTGCCCAGTGACTGAGGCAAAAGCTCTTACTTTTATACCTTCCCTTGCCTGTTTGGGGAAGGGGAGCTGGCGTTTTTTAATGAAATTTGTCTACCAGGTTTGTTCTGCTTGCCCATCCTGAGGGTATTAACAAAATAACCCACTCTTTATCTATCAGATCTGCTCTGTTTGTCAGGCCAGAAGGAATTTTATGATTAACCTCAAGGCGATGTTACATTTTGTCCTGGAGTGAAGGAGTGATTTCAAAACCTGGAGTTTTAGGATACAGCTGTCTTTGTTTATTCCACCAGGGACCTCCCTGTCTGCCTAACAACGTGCTAACTAACCTGTCTCACTATCCCAGGGATTTAAAAACTCTCAGACCATTTTTAGTGAGATCTTGGCAAGGGACCTATGTGCCCTTCAGCTAACTGAGGGAGTCTTGTTACAATATGCAGATGACTTGCTGATAGCAAGCCCAACCTTGGAAGCCGGCCAGTCCAACACTATCTTATTTCTAAATCATCTGGCATGTTGTGGATACAAAGTGTCCCCCAAAAGGCCCAAGTCTGCAAACAGGAAGTAACTCATCTCGGTTTTCAACTAAGGCAAGGCACTAGGAGCCTAAAATTTGGCCAAAAACAAGCAATAGCAGCTCTGCAAGTCCCTAAAAATAGGACACAGCTGCGGGGATTCTTAGGTATGGCAGGATTCTGTCTCATATGGATTTCAAACTTTGGCCTGAGAGCTAAGCTTCTTTATGAATCCTTAAAGGGACTGGACACTGAATACTTACTCTGGACGTCGAATGCCAACTGGCTTTTGACGCAATCAAAGAGAAATTAATATCAGTCCTGGCTCTAGGTTTACTCAATCGCCAGAAGCCATTCAAGTCACATGTGCATGAAAAACGGGATAGGCTTAAGAGTCCTTGAACAGACACTAGGAGACTTGCCACAATCAATAGCTTACTTCTCCAAAAGGCTTGCTCAAACACAAGGGTGGCCACCTTGTCTGCGGGCAGTGGCAGCAACCTGTGACATCCTACAAGAAGCAGAGAAAAGTGTTTGCACCACACCAAGTCCTGCCCTTATTAGAACAAAAGGGATGGTATTGACTAACAGCTGGGCGAATGGGCCTGTACCAAGCCATTGTACTAGACAATCCTAATGTAGCACTGCAAAACACCATGACTTTGAACCCAGATACCCTGCTACCGGCCTCTGGCTCGGACCCTAGCCTAACACATGACTGTCTGGAAAATTCTTGACTTACTCTATTCCAGCTGACTGGACCTGTCTGACTTACCACTGAGAGAGCCTGAATGGAACTTTACACTGATGGGAGCAGTTTCATGGACAATGGAGAGCGAAAAGCTGGGTATGCTGTGGTGACGCTGGACAAGGTAATAGAATTTCATGCCCTTCTGCGGGCATCTCTTCACAAAAGGCTGAACTAATTGCACTTACCAGGGCCCTGGAATTATCCCAGGGCAAGCAGGCAATTATATATGTTAGGTCAGCTGCAGGCATGGTCAAAGCGGCCAGGAGCCAAAAATACCCCTCTGCCAAGTCAGACCCCTCCTCACATGATAGAAACTGGGGCCCCTGGCGTTTCCCAGAAAAGCAGCAGACCCTGGTGCGATAAACAGCTCCGGATGCAGCCGCTCACACCCGATCTGCGCTGGGGGTGCCTGCTCATCTGCCACCTCACTCAGCCAACCTCCACCCCAAAAATCGCATATATGCCTCCCTCACTCTGCCCTGGGCATGACTTCACCGGCCCCCGTCTGCGGACCAGTGAACCTCGCCCGGGGCGCAGAATAAAGCACTCACTTTGGTCACCTGCTTGATCTCTCAGTCTCATTATCTCGCCGCAAACCTTACACTATACACTGACTCTGAGTATACCTTTATGATTGCCCATGATTGCCCTGGAAAAAAAGGGGACCCTTGACATCAGGAAACAAGGAGGTTAAATATTGGACAGAAATATTAGCTGTCCTGGAAGCTATAAACATGCCTGACCTAAGTGCCATCATGCATTGTCCAGCACATCAGAAGGGAGTCACTCAGGGCACCCAGGGAAAAGGCAGCCGATAAAGCAGCAAAACAAGCTGCTTGAGACACCCCAATATTAGGAGTGCTAATACCTCACATAAATTTATCAGAATTTAAGCCTCAATATTCAGAAAAAGATGAGGAACATGCTCAAAAATGGGGGTTTACAAACACTGCCCCCACCCCAATGTGGAAATTAATGCCCCTGGCATGATATTACTTCCTGAGGCTTTAGTGTGTCCCTTTTTTTTTTCTGTTTTAAATTTCTTTGCCTATTTTTTTTATTAGTTTCAGGTGCACAAAACAATGTAATAGTTAGACATTTATCATTTATATCCCTCACACATTGACAGCCCCCCTCCCCCCATCCACTATCCCTGACTTCACACACAGCCATTACATTTCCAGTCTCTATTCCTAATGCTGTACTCCACTTCTTATAACTATATATATATATACATATATACATATATATATATATATATAAAATTGTAGTTGATGTTCATTACTGTTCAGCTTCAGGTGTCAGTGCGGTGGTCAGGCGTCTGCAGCTGCCCTGAGGTGGGCTCCCTGACGAGACGCGTGTGCATCGGCTAGTGCGTCCGATGGTCAGACGTCTACATGAAGGGACTCACTGCGGCAGAGATGCAGTAACGGATTTGATTTGGCATCATTTAAAGGGACCACAGTTGTTTAAGACTCTTTAGCAGATCCTTCAAAGATGCCACTTGTATGCTAAAAACATTCCAAAAACTGAAAGTAATCCTCCTTAAAGGTGGTACAATATGTTGGGGTATACCCTTATGAAGATTGGCAGGTTGATTTTACTGAAATGCCTCGAACTCATAGGAATTTTAAGTTCCTTCTAGTTTTTGTAGATATTTTCTCAGGGTGGGCAGAAGCACAACCCCACCCAGACTGAAAAGGCTGTTGACGTGACCTGATGCTTGCTCAAGGAAATTATACCAAGGTTTGGCCTTCCACGCTCCATCTGAAATGACAATGAGCCATCATTTGTCTGAAGTCACCCAAAAAGTTGCAACACTCACCAGAGGAACCGCTCCCCCCGTTCCACCCAGGAAACAAAGTGCTGCTTACGACATGGGAAGAACAGGGACCTGCAAACCCCCTCGCTGAGAAATGGACCGGTCCCTATGGTGTGCTGCTCATCACACACACAGCTCTGAAGCTCGCTGGAGGGCACCTTGGATTCACCACACTCGAGTGATTCAAGCTCTTATACAGGTAACACACAAGTCCAGCAAGTCTGCATGGACTTGTGCACCCACTGAAAACTTAAAACTACTCTTTAAAAACAACTGAGAGATACTGAGAAAGTTGTAAAAGATTTGTTGGAGGAAAAATCTTCAGAGAATTTATATATGGTTAAGCTAAATATGATTAATTAAGTTCATCTGAATATCAAAAGTAAGCTGATGCAAAATTAGAGTTAAGTTTTCTCTCTCTATCAAGTAAGACAAAGTTTGTTAGACTGTTGGTCTGCTACTGATATATAAAAAGTTTTCTGCCTAAAAAGCAAAGATTGTGTGTCATCGATAATTTTCTATGTTTTATATGATCTTAATTAGGTCTTTGGTTACTAAATCTAAGAACTAAGTTTTGCTAATAATTAGATAAGTTTCCGTGTCCTAGGACTGCTAGAGTTCACGTGCCTCTTAACTGTCCGAATATAAGCCAGGGTAAGGAAGCATCGCCTGATGTTTTCCCGAACCTATCAGGATATTAGAGGAATTCTGACTTATTGCATCTTGATAAGACAGCTCAGATCCTAGAGAAGGCCAGGGAATTTGTTTAAATGTCTTTAACAACTGAGACAGGGAAAACGAAGGAAAAAAGGAACAACGAGACCAAAGGAGGCCAGAGACAGGCCAGACTTTTGGCTGCAGTTAATAGACAGACCAAGGCCAAAGCCACCTCAGGGCCACTGGCAGCCCCAGAAGAGACACACCAGGTAAAGGAGACTGCTTTGGATGTGGAAGCCCAGACCGCTGGAGTAAGGCGTGTCCTAATCCTCCAAAACATCTGTGTCCCCTGTGCAAACTAAAAGGGCTCTGGAGGAGGGATTGTCCCCTGTTCTGAAGGTAGCAGGGACCAACTCCTTCCCTGCAAATGGCTGTGATCACTGACAGAGGCCTGAAATTCCCAGCGGCCTCCCAGGAGGAAGAGGCTATTCTCATCACAGGAGTGGACCCTTGATGTGGCAGGTAAGTCTGTTAATTTCCTGATTAATATAGAAGCCATTTATTCTATCTCGAACACTCACTCTGGACCTGTTTCCTCTAAAACCTGCTTGGTTGTGAAGATAAAGAGAGCCCCCAGATTTGGGCTCATTTTACTCAGCCTCTTCCTTACCATTGGCCTGTACCTTAGAGGAAATGTCAAACAAGCAGATCAGACTCTAAGAGGATTCTGGAAAAGTTTTGTCAGGAGACCTCTAAGCCCCGGTTCATAATTACTGCCCATTGCTTCTGATTCTGACCTTAATTCTGTTCTTTCCTATGTTATTAACTTGGGAAGAAGGCCAGCAGGCACTCAGGAAATATGGGGACCGGCACCTCCTCCAGGCCAAACTTTCTACATATTGTAGCCCCAGAAAGCCAGGGGACCAAGTATTATTAGAAGCCTAGAGACAGAGGGGTCCCTAGCAGACAAGTTAGCTCCTAAATGGAAGGGACCCTTTACAGTTCTTCTGAGCACCCCAACTGCTGTCGAGCTGCAGAGAGTCAGCAGCTGGGCTCACTTCTCTCAAATCAAACCTGTTCATTTAAGCCTCCACAGGACTCCCCCAGAAGGAAAACTGTCACTCCTGTTTCTGTGAGCCAATTGAAGACTTTAAGCTCCACTGATGGGAGAACTGACCTAAAATGGTGGCCCAAGCGAAGAGAGAAGTCCCCAGCCTAAGCCCCAGCCCACGTCTGCATAACCCCCTCCAAGCCATACCCCGAGCTAATCACCAGAAGACACCTACCCCTTCCCCAACAACAGGAAGTCCCCAACCCATAAAAACCTGCTCAAAACCTTGTTAGAGGCTCAGTATTTTGGGAAAGATCCCGGCTGAGCCCGCTGGCGTAATAAAGTTGACCTTCCTAACTCTCTGAGTGCAGCTTGGGTTCTTTCCGGTCCTAGTATCCGTAACACCACTTTAGACAAACCAGTCGATTTCCCAAGGTTAATGCGAACTGATAACTGCTGGAGCTGCCCAGTATGCCTTTCTCTTGGGCCTTATTTTTGGTCTCGCTTTTCCTTTACATGTGCCCCACATGGGATCCCCATTTAATACATCACCATGATTTTAGTCCCTTTGGCTCTGTGCTTCCCCGGGCTCCCCCGGGGAGAATGAGAAAGTAACTTTTTGTCAATTTTCTGGCACTGCTGATCTTTGGCCCCTGTGTTTTGGTCTCATTATCAGATTTGTCTCATCTGAGACACAGCAGTTTCATCTCCAGAAGGTCACGATTCCCACTTGCCCCTCCTGAGGATGACCACACCATGCCAGCACCCACTTGACCAAACAGACCGGCTTTTTTTCTCTTGCAGTTCCTCGTAGCCCCCTCCTGCTGTAATAGAATAGAGAAGCACTCCGGTGCCCATAGATAGGCAGGGAGTACGCCCACTCTCAGCAGGAAGTAGCAGGAGTGGTCTCCATATCTGTTTATAAAAGGAGTAATATAGTTGTTTTTTTCCTCTCTAATCTAACTTTACTGATTTTATAAAAAATAAGATGAACAGGGGCCAGCCCGGTGGCTCAGGTGGTTAGAGCTCCGTGCTCCTAACTCGGAAGGCTGCCGGTTCGATTCCCACATGGGCCAGTGGGCTCTCAACCACAAAGTTGCCGGTTCAACTCCTCGAGTCCTGCAAGGGATGGTGGGCTCTGCCCCCTGCAACTAAGATTGAACACGGCACCTTGAGCTGAGCTGCCGCTGAGCCCCCAGATGGCTCAGTTGGTTGGAGCGCATCCTCTCAACCACAAGGTTGCTGTTTCGACTCCCGCAAGGGATGGTGGGCTGTGCCCCCTGCAACTAGCAACAGCGACTGGACCTGGAGCTGAGCTGCGCCCTCCACAACTAAGACTGAAAGGACAACAACTTCACTTGGAAAAAAGTCCTGGAAGTACACACTGTCCCACAATAAAGTCCTGTTCCCCTTCCCCAATAAAATCTTTAAAATAAATAAATAAATAAATAAGATGAATAAAAGACCAGGGGGAAGATTGTAATGGTAACTCTATACCTTCTATTTTGAGATTTAAACCTCTGATGTAATTTGATTTGACAGTGTTTTGGCTTGTGACTTTTTTGAAAGCCTTTTTTTCTTTTCTTTGTTCTCCTTCCGCCAAACATTAATGACTGTTTACTATGCATTTACTGTGCACCCCCACCAGTTTCAGTGGTTCTGTTTATTCTGTATGGGATCTGCTCCTGACCCTGAGGCTCATCAGTCTCTGGGAAGCATTCTTTTCCTGGCTTTGCCTGGCCAACATCTCCTTTTCCCTCCTCTTTGTTCTGCCCCTCCTTGCATGCCCATAAAACCTTTTGGTGGTATTAAATGCGAGATGGCAGTCTTTGTGACAAGCAGTCCACTGTCTTCCCGTAATGCTGGCATTTGGGAATAAACCTGCGTTTCTTTCCATGTTACATTTCGAGTTTTGGCCCCTGTGCACTGAGCAGCTGGACCTTTTGCACGGTAAAAGAATGAGAGAGAAAGCATAGGTGCTGTTTCTGGGCTGAGGCCCCACCTTCTTTCCCTACCAGGTACTTTCTGGATTCAGAGGATGCTGAGATTCTAGGGGACAGTCAAAACTTGAGAGAGAAGGTGACGTTGACCAGGAAACAGGGCACTGCTGGACCCTAATGTGGGTGAGAAGCGAAGCAGCATTGTGCCAAGCCACGGAAATTGTGGCATGGGTTTTGACTGCAGCCTGAGTTTCCTTTGAGTTGTTATCTTTGCAGCATTATAGCACTTGACTTTTCCATTCAATAGCTAAAGTTTAAGTCTCAGATAATTTGTATAATTTTCTCAGCAAATGTCTAATGTGGGTGATGATACAATTTACTTTATTTCACTGGTAGCATGATTTTTTATGATTATGCTCTGTACTTGACTCACATTTGATGAGTTCAAGATATTTTGCAGTAGATACTGGAGGAACAGTCTCATATTTCTACAAAAAATTATAAACAAAATAGGAAAATATTGGGAGGCCAGCCTAGTGGCTCAGGTGTTTAGAGCTCCTAACTCCGAAGGCTGCCGGATCGATTCTCACATGGGCCAGTGGGCTCTCAACCACAAGGTTGCCAGTTCAATTCCTCGACTCCCGCAAGGGATGGTTGGCAGCGCCCCCTGTAACTAAAGATTGAACATGGCACCTTGAGCTGAGCTGCCACTGAGCTCCCAGATGGCTCAGTTGGTTGAAGCACATCCTCTCAACCACAAGGTTGCCGATTCGACTCCCGCAAGGGATGGTGGGCTGCGCCCCCTGCAACTAGCAACGGCAACTGGACCTGGAGCTGAGCTGCGCCCTCCACAACTAAGACTGAAAGGACAACAACTTGAAGCTGAACTAAGATTGAAAGGACAACAACTTGACTTGGAAAAAAAATCCTAGAAGTACACACTGTTCCCCAATAAAGTCCTGTTCTCCTTCCCCAAAAAAATCTTTAAAAAAAAAAAAGGAGAATATTGGACCTCAGAGTAATGATGGCTTTTTACAATAAGATACAACAACCAAACGCCTAGAAAGGGAGACTGACCCATTGGATTACATACAAATTTTTTAAAAGTTTCTGTATGCCAAAAGATACCATAAATAAAGCTAAAAGTCAAGTCAGTAGACAGGAAATAGAGTTTTCCAACATGTATGATAGAGAATGGATTTTTAGATTGGGTGATGCCCAAACGTCTAAAGCGCTCACTTCTATAGTCAATAACCAAAGCACAGGTTGCTCCCCAGGAAAATGGCTAAGCTCACACTCGGGGAAATTAGCCCACATGGCCAATATACACGTGGACAGATGACCTCCTTCAGCAAGGTCTGGGAAATACAAATCAAGGCAGCAATGAGATACCAGCAGAAGAGAAACTGATTGAGCAAAATAAACGGCAGATGTCTCTAGTAAAATGTAAAGGACTCAGACCCTGTTATTGCCCCAGCAGTACCTACTCTAGAAAGTCGCTCACACACGTGGGATGGGGGGGTTACGAGATTAAAACAAATGGAGGAAGTGTGTGAGTGAGCTCGTGTGCAAGGATGCTCCTGGCAGCGACATTTGTCACAAGAAACCTTAGGAGCACACCTGATATATTCACCAATAGGTAAAGGGTCATATCAACTAGGGTTACCTGTATGTTGGACTCTGTGCCTTGGTTACAAAGAATAAGTTATCACTATATTTCTGACATACAGAATGTGATATCTAGTAAATCTCAAAGATGTAGAAATATATAAAAGTGTGTGTGTGTGTGTGTGTGTGTGTGTGTGTGTGTGTAAATGCTTATTAGTCAAGAATCTGGATGGATAAGAGAGGTTACCTTGAGGAAACGTCCTTGGATGGAGGAGATATAATTGAGAGGAAATTTAAATTTCACTGCAATTGTTGAACTCTTTTTTTTTTTTTTTTTAACAAAGAGTGAGTTTCTATATCGGTCAAAAAAAATTGTTGCTTTGGAAAACAGTCTGGTAGTTCTTCAAAAATGTATGCAATCTCACTCCTAGGTAGATACCCAAGAGAACTGAAGACATATGTCCATATAAAAATTTGTGCACGAATGTTCACAGCAGAATTATTCACGATAGCCCCAAAGTGGAAAACAGCCCAAGTGCCCGTCAGCTGAGGAATGGATACATAAAATGTGCTCCATCCACACAGTGGGCTATTATTTGACCTTGAAAAAGGGAACGCAGTGCTGACTCATGCGACAATGTGGATGAAACTTGAAACATGCTGAGAGAAAGAAGCCAGCATCTAAAGGTCACACAATATCTGATTCCATTCATATGAAATGCCCAGAAAAGGCAGATCCACAGAGACAGAAACTAGGTGCGTGGGTGTCAGGAGCTGGGGAGAGGGAGGAATGGGGAGTGACAATTAAGGGGTGTGGGGTTTCTTTTGAGGGGGGTGAGGAAAATGTTCTAAAATTGATTATGTTGAGTTACGCAACTTTGTGACTGTGCCACAAACCATAAAACTGCACACTTTAAAGGGATGGATACTGTGGTATGCAGGTTATATCTGAATTTTTTAATTATGCCAAAAAAACAGCCCAAATGGACAAATAAAGAAGTGCTAGTGGGAGAAGAAGAAGAAGGTAGCGTTGGCCCGGGAGCAGGAAGAGTGAAGAGGAAGTGACACTTGCACTGGTCTTACAGGGCACCGGCTGGGGGAAAAACGGGTGTCTGCATCGTGGGCACAGCACATGCTCAAATGGACAAGGCAGGACGCGTTGGGAGCAATGAGGAGGTCACCCTGGCCGGAGCAGGAGGCCACAGAGGAGCCCACGGGGAGAGAAGCTGGGGCTGGCTGTGGGGTGGCCGCAGGACGGCTAGTCTGTCAGGAGGCCATAGGTCAGTTGGTCTGCCCCACCCCCACACATACCCCAGCACATGTGTTTTGCTTCTAAGGCACCTGAAGGGGAAGAACAGGCCAGGCTAGGTTTCACTTTCCTAGAAGTCCAAGATTTACAGGTTGTGGAGCTGAGAGGTCACTGGATCACAGCAGAGGGAGGATAAACACAGTGAAAGGAAAGTAAAAGGGTAACTGAGGCCAGCCGCTGCTTAAGCAGGAAGCGTCCTGGGCTGAGGCCAGAATGTGCTGTGGGGCTTTCCTGGAGACTGCAGAAAGTCCCTTTGTCCAGGTGGCTTTCAGATGAGCCTTCTTGTTAGTCTCCTGGGGTGTGGGGAATAACAGCCCTTCCCCAGGGGACCAGGTCCACTGTGTCCCCCAGCACACACACACCTCCCTCCCCCACACACACACCCCAGCAGCGTGTTCAAAGGCCTCCTGTCTGCTGATGAGCTGTTCAGGAAATTCCACTTGGAAAAAGTTCACAGCCAAGGCAGGGGAGTTGGGAGGGCACTGTGAAGAGAAGGAGGCTCCATCCAGCCTCCAAGGAACTGCACACCAGATCTGGTCCTGTGTGCCAGCTGTCCCGCTCCCCTCACCCTTTCCTTTGAAGGAGGATGAGGGAGGGGTTCCCCTCATGAGCCTGGAGGTGGTGACTCTGATCCTGGGGTATAGCCGGCTTGTCCCTCTCACACAGGTCTGCGTGAAGTGGGTGGGCCTCAGCAGATGGTAGTAGTCCAATTTTACAGCTGGGAAAACTGAAGCCCAGAGACTGACTTGCCCAAGGCCACCCAGCAGTCCGTGGTGTTGCCGGGACTAGATTGGGATGCCCTGAATCCAAGCCATGGACTCTGCTGCCTCGGGCTGTGCCATCTGTGGTTTGACATGAACGCAGATCACCCTGTAGGTACCACCTCTCCCCATGCCTCCCAAAGTTCCCAGCAGAAAGGGGTCAATTTGGACACAAACAGTGATTGCGATGGAAGGGCTGACAGCGAGAACCCTTCCCAGACTCCCTCCTGGGCCCCAGCCATCTTTCTGGCTTCCTCTCCAGGACCCTTTCTGTCTCTGCTCTTCTGGGGTCCTGCTGGCCGAAGAGAGGGTCAAATACATTTTGGCTCCTTATTCATCCCCTCAAAGTGGGCGTGGTCCTGGGGTTGACTCCCCAGGGGCCCTGAGCTCCCTGAAAGGAAGAACCCAACTATATTGGAGAGGATAGATGGTCACTTTCCTTCCCCTAGTGGAAGCTGAAGAGGACGCGACCCTTGGCTAATGGGGAAAGCAGACCTTTGGGTAAAGTCCTTTTCTAATATTTGTGAGGAAGTACACCACTGTGGTCAAGGGCCCCACACCTATGTAGCACACGTGCTGTTCCAGCCACACGGTTGTGTCGGGACTGTGTGTCCTTTTAGAGGAGGAATTGGGGGTTGACTCCAGAGAGACCTGAAATTGGCCTTGTTACCTCAGTGAATTTATAAGGCTCAGAAATCGGGTTTTGTCAGCTCCCCAAGGATGCAGCCCGCTCGGCAGGGTGGGTCCACGTCACCGCTCTGCCTGGGGTAAAACCAATCAAGGTCAATGTGAAACAAACCAAATGCCTGGGTTTGCCACAGAAACACCCTGCTCAGCCCTCTGCCATGGGGGTGTGGGTGGCCCACACCCAGTTTCCCACAGCTGCTCCCAGCCTTTGCCTGACATGGTGGGTGCTAGGGCAGGCCACTCCTGCGGGAGGGGCTGCCTGTACCCATGCCTTTGGCTTGAGGATGCCTCACCAGCCGGGCCACACCTTCCTTTGAGCTGTCCCATAGGCCCAGAACCCGCCATCCAGCCTTCCTTCCTTCCCCTCACCTTTCACAGGCATCAGGCCTGCATCACATCTCAAGGTTCTCCCCTCCGTCTCCAGCTCACTCCCCTTTATCCTTCAGAGGCATGTCCCCAACAAATGCTGTGATGTCTACTTGTGTCCGGGCATTTGCCCCTGGGGGAATGCGACCACCACAGTGTTCGAGGAGAGAGTGGCGGCATGGTGCTGTGGTCACACAATGAACAAGCCTGGACAGACCTCCAAAAGTCAGTGTTGATTGGAACAAGCACATTGCAGAAGGATGCTTCAAATTGGTCCCTGCTGTCCTAGCACTGGATGCATGTGACACTCACACCGGCATTCTGAACGAGGGACTGTCAGCGCCCTGATGTTGTACCCTGCGTCAGACTTGCCTTCCTTTTTAAGGCCCATTAATATTCCATTGTATGTACCTACCATTCAGCTGTGAATGACACTTGGGCTGTCTCCACCTTTGGGGTAGGTAGTGCTGCTGTGAACACAGGCACACATTTCTGTTCAGTCTCTGCTTTCAGTACTTTTGGATCTGTGCCCAGAGTGGAATTGCAGGGTCACGTGGTGATCAATAGTCAACTCCTCTCAAGAGAAATGAGAATGAGAACTCTAAATGAAGTAGCTTTCATCTGTAAGGCTTACAAAGGTCAGAAAGGGTGTTTGCTGCTCTGTGTGGATGGAAGTGCGTTGGGATGGGGTGGGAGAGAGGCCTCGCTGTCACCGCACACCCTTTTTGTTCCGTTTGCCTTATAGTCTGGGTACGATTGTCCACCACTCGGACGGTGGTGCTGACTTCAGCTGGCGGGAGGAGGCAGCAGGGTTTTTTGCGTCCAGGCCACGTTCCTTGATTCCTGGTGTGGGGGAAGGACTCCTGCCCACCTGGCCATGGTCCCTGCTGTGCCTGCCCGGTAGCTGGGCAGAAGCACCTCGGCCAGGCAGGTCCTCACTGGGAGGACCAGTAGCCAGGGGCTGGGGTGCAGGCCCTGTGTCCCACCCTGACCTAGAGGCTGTGACCAGCGGGCTGCCAGGGGTTAAAGGCTGTGGGGACCCTCCCTGGCACCTCCCCTACTGGCAGGTGCCTTTCTCCCATAGCATGGAGGGCAGCTCAGATGGTGCTTTGATACAGAATATATTTTTTAAAGGAAGAAAGGTACTGGGGAATGCCACTGGAGAACAGCTCCCTTCTCATCATGTGGCTGGGGACAGGGAGCAGCCCGACCAATGATGGGGTATCCACAGGGTGGGGTATCTACACTCAGAGCTGACCCCAGGGCCAAGGGGAGGGCTCAGAGGGGCTCTGCCACTGGGCCTTGGCCACCATGCCTTTACAAAACACAGCTGGGGTTTGAACCCCAAAATTCTGCCTCTCCACCCAAAAGAGTGTTCTACTCTATGCCAGGAGGAAACCCTCCCATGTCACACCTGTCCCCTTGAGTGGAGTCCTTTGTCATAAGTACATAAGGACGTTCTGATCCAACTCAATGGACACTTTCAGAAAAAGATTTTAATAGAGACACTTTATTTTGTTTAAATTATAAAACTGATACACAATTATTGTAAACAACAAAAAATCAAAGACAATAGAAGGGCATGTAGGGAAAATAACGTCCCCTGCCGACCTCTTCCTTTACCTGTGAACAAGTAAATGCCGTGCAACTTGCCTTAAACAGTCAGAAAACTGAACAGAATACATCAAACAGCTCTTGGCAGACACTAGGCAACACACAGTGCAGGAGAGAAAGGAAGCAAGTCTACACCGCCCCCAGTTTTCTGCCCAGAGGCAATTTCCAAAATGTGGTGGAGGGGGATTCCAAGCAGAGCTCCGCAGTTTTAGTGAGTAGAGGAGACGGGACATCAGAGCCAAGGGCTCCCCTCTTCCAGCAGCTGGAGGAACACGTGCTTCCTGCGTGAGGGGTTCTGGGCAGCATGTGGGAAGGCATTCACCGCAGGGCTTTGAGCGTGAAAGAGAGGACCAAAACACGACAATGAGTCTTTAGTATTTAGTCAACTTAGGTTACACTTGAATAATGTACTAGACACAAAGAATGAGTCAAGGAATTGTGTTTTAGCAATCTTCCTTCAATGAACTTGTATGTGACCTAGCACACTATTTCCATTTCACTTTCACAACGATACTGTAAATATTTAGTCATTTTATCTGTCTCCCCAAAGGTCTTGCACAATCCCTTGGTATTTAAATAAGTGTCTCTAAAAGCACTGGTGATGCCACCATCTTGTCGATGATTTTCTCCTCTCCCATGATTAGTTTTTCTAACTGTAACAGACCCTTGTTTGTCAATGACTTCGTTGCATTGTTGCATATCACTCTCATCCATTTTGTGAGTTTCTGACATCTTTTGCAGGATTTCCAATTTCTGGCATCTTTTGCAGTCACTTGCCTCATTTTTTACGGTATTCCCACATCCAATCATCAGCAGGAGACAGACCATGAAAGCAGCCAGAGTGGGGGTGCTGCACGGAGACATCTGTTGGGGTTCTCAGGAGGGGGTGACAGGGGTCAGTTCATCAGTGAATGGCCTGGGTGTGTTGGCTGTAGCCGCCTGACACGTCTTCAGGACAGAAAGCTTTCCTGTGATCTCTGGGGTGGGACATGGGTCATCCCTCTCCCAGAGGAACCAGCACTTACCATGTTCCATTACAGCTCTGTTCTCCTCCTAGTGGCACGCTAGAATGAACTGAAGAATTTCAAAGACTCCCTGTGCCCCGTCACCACCCAAGTCATTCTAACATAATTGGGCTGGAGTTGGGCCCAGACTGAGGTATTTTTAAAGAGTGTTCCAGATGATTCTACTGTGCAGCTGGTGGAGAATGGCTGGTGTTTCTGGATGTGCCTGTCCCTCCCATGTAGGGGGCCTGGGGCGGAGAGCATGGTATCTCCTCTGCTTTGCCTCCACTGCCACAGCTCACCGAGTGCTATGGGACTGTGAGCGTCCCAGGCCCGGGACAAGGACACAGGGGTCCTGCTACGTCACGGTGACCGAGTGAGGAGGAGCCGGAGCACCACAGGGCCGGGGCTGACGTGATGGCCAGCAGCAGTCATATGCCCGTCGTCTGCCTGCACCTGGGAGGCGGTGTTAGCTTGCTAAGGTCGCCAGGACAAACACCACGGCTGGGGACAAACAACAGAAATGTAGCGTCCACAATTCTGGAGGCTACAAGTCCAAGATCAAGATGTCAGCAGGGTTGGTTTCCTCCGAACCTCTCTCCTTAGCTTGTACCTAGAGGTCCTCACGTGGTTTCTCCTCTGTGTGCGTGTGTCCTAATCTCCTCTTCTTACAAGGACACCAGTCATACTGGATCAGGGACCTCCCGAGTAATCTCATTTTACCTTAATTACTGCTTTAGAGGCCCCATCCCCAAATACAGTCACATTCTGAAGTATTGGGGGCTAGGAATTCAACTGTGAATTTCGGGAGGTACACAATTTAGCCCAGAACAGAAAGCAAATTCTGGGTGGGCATGTGGCAGGCAAATGGGCAGTTGTGCCCTGCCAGACACCTCGGAACATCTCCCGGGCTGCACCAGGGTGGGGACTGCGTGAGCGCACAGAAAGCAGGTCTCAGACGAGGGCTGGTAGCATGCAGGTGTGGGCCTAGGGCTGTGTGAGGGGGCAGGTTCAGGTGGCTTCCTCCTGAGGGGTCTGGGAGGACAGGGCCTGGGAAGAGATCTGCACAGGCCGAGCAGGTGGTGGGGGCACTGTCAGGTGCTTCTGAGGAGTGTCCGTGCCTGCCCAGAGGCTTCTCAGCCCTCCTCCAAGTGCCTAGGCCTTTGCTCTGCTATTGCTACCGTGCAAAAGGTCCGCCAAAGGTTTTAGAGACTTGCAAGGAGGACAGAACAAAGGAAGGAGAAACTGGCCGGTCAGGCAACCTCAGGAAAAAGCGCTTCCTAGAGGCTGGTCTGCCCCAGGGTCAGGAGTGAACCCCGTATAGATGCATAAACCCCTCCCAAGTTACTGGGCCAGGTGTGCACACTGGTCCAAAGTAAACAGAACCATTGAAATTGGTGTGCATAGTAAATGCACAGTAAACAGAGTCTTCAAGTCTTGGTGGGAGGGGAGGGAAGCAAAGAACGGGAAAAAAAAAGAACTTTCAAAAAGTCCCCAAGCCAGTATGTGATGTCAGAGGGGTAGCAGATGGGAGCAGGCGGGTTATCACTGTGTGAGGGATATAAATGATAAATGTCTAACTATTACATTATTTTGTACACCTGAAACTAAAAAAAAAATGTCCCAAGCCATACCACCACCTAATCAAATTATATCAGAGGTTTAAATTTCAAAAAATAGAAGATAGAGAGTCACCATTACAGTCTCACTGGCTGAGGTTTGGGAACCAGAGGGGCAGAGTGGGGCTTCCTTGTGATGGTAAAGGGGCCATTTGCGACAAAGTGGATGGAGCTTGAGGGCGTTATGCTGAGTGAGATAAGTCAGAGAAAGACAAATACTGTGTGATCTCGCTTACCTGTGGAATCTGAAAACATGGAACTCACAGAAGCAGAGAGTAGAGTGGTGTTGCCAGAGGCTGGGGAGAGAGGGGAATGAGGAGACTGGTCACAGGTTGCACACTGTCACTTATCAGGTGAGTCAGTCCCAGAACGTAAGGTACAGCTTGGTGACTAGACTTAACAATCCTGTATTGTATGCTTGAAAGTTGCTGTGAGAATTCAGCTTTAATGTCCTCACTGTCAATGAAAAAACATCCAGCCTAAGAGAAAGCTTGTAAGAGTTTATTTGAGCCAAACTGACAATTGCCAGGAAGCAAAGTCTCAACGGATTGATAAAATGCTCCGGAAGATGGGCATTTTGCAATTTATTTGTACAATTAGAATCAAAGGAGGAGGGTTACATGAAATCCACTGGTTGTAGATTAAGGGGATGGGAGAAAGCAAAGCGGGGAAATCTCTAGGATTGGATCAAAAGCAAAACACACAGGTCTTTTACATTGGTGGGTATAGGATAGCTAATAGCATTTTACAGCACAAAGAGATGGTATTTGGGAAACAAGATAACAGTGAGGGATTTTGTAGTTTCCTGCTCTGGTGGGTTGTACCCCCTGGGGGGTCCGGAAAAAGTAATTACTCTTACATTCCAAGGATATGTTATCTTAGATGCAAAAAGATGACAGACAGGCTCACTTAAGGTAAAGATTGACCTTTGTCAGGGACGCTACAGGCCAAGGATGTGACTTCCCGCCATGGCCCACCTTAGGAATTTTTATGTTCACGCCATCCTATGTGGTTATTTTCAGTCTCCTGAGCTTGTCAGGTTTCGCATGTGGCCCCTTTCCCGTCCACATCACCATAACAGCAACAACAGCAAGTAATTATGTTAAAGGAGGTGTTAACTAACCTAATGTGGTAAACGTTTCACAATGTACAGGAGTATCAAGTCATCATATTGTAATCTTAAACTTACACAATGTTATATGCCAATTATATTTCAATAAAGCTGGGGGGAAGCTAGTTAATATGTGTGTGTGAGAGAGGTTATGTGAGTGTGTGTGTGACCATGTGAGTGTATGTGCTCATTGTGTGAGTATGTGAGCACATGTGAGTGTGTGAGGGCAGTAAGTGTGTGTGGATGTGTGTGAGCGTGCATGGGTTTCATTCCCGATTGGCAGTCCAGGTTGCATACCTAATGAGGAGGAGGAGGGTCTGGAAGCCAAGCCATGTGACTAGGAGGGCCTCAGAGGTCCCTCGGGCAGGGTGCCAAGTCAGAACGGAGGCCCAGCTTCCAGCCCCTCCACCTGCTTTCCCTAGAGCAGTGCTCCTTGAAGTATGCCTCCTGGAAAGTATGGCCCTGATTCTGGGCAGGGTCTGCATGGGTATGTTCTGAGGCCCGCCAGGTGACTCACAGGTGTAGCTACCTCTTTGGGGGCTCCTCCCCAGGTGTGAGTCCCTAGGACTGCCAGGTATGATGTTCTCACCTGGGTGGATGAGGGACCTAGCCCTGATGCCCTTGGTTGGGATGAGGGGAGGAGAGCGAAGTCCAGGTGTTGCAGAATATCGGCGAGGACCGAGAGACACAAACGGCACCCAGAGGGCAAGGAGAACTCAGCATTATTACACTAGTGGGCCCAGTGGGATATTTCCCAAAGAACTGAGCACTGACTAGGGTCAGGGGTTTTACTTTTATATGCTTAGGCCTCCGGGTTGAGGGGGGGAAGTCTGGCCGGGGTGCCAGGGATATCCGTCCCTAGCAGCTGTGATCCCTCAACTTTGTTTTGACAGGGAGGCCTCTAACTATGGTGCCTGTAGGAGTCATCTCTGATAAGGTATGGGAAGAGGAGGGGGCAGAGCTCTTAGGGGGAGCTTGCTGGGGACATCTCCAATAAGGGGGAGATTGAGCTCTTAGGGGGGGCCTGCAGGAAAAACCTCAACACAGGTGAAGAGTCTCCCACTGGGCTTGAAAGCCCCAAATCACTGGGCTTCTGCAGAGATTTGCATGACACTCCATAACTGTCCACTATGAGATGGCATGAACCAAGGCACAGATGGCTGAATGAATGCATGGATGTCTGACAAATGCGTGGATGGATGAATGAACAAATGGATGGATGAACGAATGCATGATGAAATGAGTGAGTAGGTGCAGTAAATGGGCTCTAATCTCACAAACACCTGAGGGTTGGTAGCTCTCCTGTGCTCCCTCGTGCACGTAAACTTACAGCCTATGTTGATGCATGCCCTGGAACCATTCTCCACACACTCCTGCCCCACAAATCCGTGCCCAGCGTAAGCTCACCCCATCCACACCCCATCATGAAGAATCTGTGACCCCTGCTCATGATGGTGGGAGGGTAGGGAAGGGGGCAGAGAGGAAAAGGGAGGGGCCAGCCCCCTCCAGGAATACTAGTCCTTGCCCAGCTGCCCGAGGCCCAAGCTCACTCCCTGCCTGTCATAGCAGGAGACGTCCAGGCTTCTTACTCACGTAGGTAGGTGGCTGCACCCACCCTCTGGTCCCTGGGGGATCTCTGATGCCAGATTGAAGCAAGGACGATTCTCCAGTACTAGATGCCCACTGACCCCTTCCTGGCGTCCTCCCACCCCACACTCAACTGAAACTCGGGCAACTGGGCCACCTACAGGCTGGGAACAGGGCAGCTGACATTGGCCCCAACTTAGCCCATCACTGGGGGCCAGTCACCAACAGCCAAAGGTGTGAAGTGTTATTGGGACCTGTTTGGTCCTACCTTGTACTACAAACCTGCTCTTTAGAAACCTGCCCCAGGTAAACTGGACGTCTGGCCAGGGCCACCTGCGCGGGGAGGGCTGGCAGACAGCAGATAGCACAGCCTTCTCCTCCTGAGAGACCCTCCTGCCCTGCAGCCACCAGCATTGCTGGGGTGGACACCTCCCTGAGATGAGGGCATTTCCCACCCAGGGGAGCTGGGGAGTGGGGCAGAAGAGAAACTCCACCGCCTCCCGCTCTCAGCGCACTTTTGTGTCCACGGCCAATGCTGCAGCTCCTGGTGGAGGTCAAGACAGGGGCCAGAGGAGGGTGAGGAGGGTGTGCAGGCTTCTGGGTAAGTAGCTACCAAGCCACTGTGTTCTCCTTCCTGTAACTGGGTTTCCTTCCCCGCACCACCCTCACCAAAGGGCAGACCTTGGTCAAAGTCCTTTGTATACCTGGCACTTCTCCTTAACAACCTCTTTCTGGACTAGACAGCCCAGAGCCAGTCTCCCAGCCATGTTACCGGGAACACCTGGATCGTTGGGGCACTTGTCAGTCTGCCCGGGTACCCTGCTTGCATGCCCGAGTGACTCTTCCCCAGGGCTGAAGCGAGGTGTGTGCTTTCTGTGACCCAGTTGCATTCTGACCCCTGCAGCATGCCCTACCTACTGAGTGCCGTCTGGGCACTCCTATGCCCACGGGAGGGAGCGTGGGGTCCCTGCCTCGGGCTACGCTAAGCCAAGTGCTCTGACGACAGGGGAAGTGTCCTCAGGGAGATGGGCCCAGAGCACCTGAGGGCTGAACCCGAGTGATGGCAGGAGGGCCTGACTTCTCAGAGCCTATGCACCCTCTGAGTCGTTCCACAAAGTTGTTATAAAAGCCACTGCTGGGTGCCAGGGGCTGGGCAGCAAACAAGTCTGGGACTGGAGCTCTGCCAGTGGGGCATGAGCCTGGGAATACATGTGGTGAGCAGGAACCCTGGGCAGAAGCTACTGTCAAAGGGCAGGTCAAGGCACGGGAGCATGGGTCTCAGACGACGGGGAGGAGTGTGGGCTGAGCTCTGGACTGGGGGTGGGGTCTGAGCCCTCAGGAGCATGAGGATGAAACGGGAGTGAAAAGGGGCAAACAGAAGGTATTTCTGATATCCAGAAGAAAGGTGACTTGCTCAAGGTCACAAGGCTCAGCAGGGCTCCTTGAAACAGACAGTGTGAACAACGTCTTAGGCCGACAGTCCACCTAACGGGTTTAATCTCGCAGTAATAATATAATCAGCATTTCCTGAGCACCTACTATGAGCCAGACACTGAAGTAGCCATGTCCTCACAGTGCCGTGATGCACGTACCGTTATTATTATCTCTCTGTTGCAGCTGAGGGTGCAGAGGTCCATGAGGAATGCATTCAAGGTTACACAGCTAGGAAGGGGCGGGCCTGGGGTTGCCATGTACCATTGGCCATGTTACTTAGCCTCTGTGAGGCTCAGTCTTCTCAAATGAAAATAAAGATTATAGAAGTACCTGCATCTTGGGGATGTTGGAGGGTCTGTGAGTTATACGTGTGAAAATTCTGAGAAAGGCGTAGAATCAAGCCAAACCAGCATTAGCTAATGTTGCCTTACAGCTGCCAAACAGTTTGTTCTCCCGCGCTCTTCCCAGGATTTCACAAGGAAGTGCCTCAGCAAACTGAGGCCCGATGGAGAGATATTGGAAAAGCTCCTTTGAGGGGAAGTCTCAGCAAACTGAGACCCGATGGAATGATATCGGTCCCTCCCCTTCAATGGATTCCTTGGAGATGTGCGTGTGTGAAGGCAAAGTACAAGCTGGAACACAATGGGAACTTTCAGAGAGACAGCCAGCAGGCTACTAACACACAGATCTTAAGATTAACAATCATTACCTCTTTAGAAGTTTACCAATAAAAACTACGCGAAAGCCGGATTCGGAGGTCAGTCCTTGAGGCTGCAGCCCCTTGGCCCCGCCCTGGCACTCTATTCATGGCTGCTGTCTTTTCTTAATCCTGCGCCGCCCTTCTCTGTCTCCACAACCCTCATCGTGCTGGACGCGACAAGCTATCGTTAGCTATTATGTGGGTTCATTTCTGAATCTGGAACACTGACATCTCTGAGACACTGAAATTGAACTTCAAGGAGGCAGTGACTGGAGATGGAGCAGGAGGGGGTCCTACTGGAGGCACAGGAAGCTTCCATGACAAACAGGACTGTTGTTTGCACCTGGAACCGTCTCCTCAGCAATCTAGTTGCCTAGTTAAAATCAACCATGGAGACCTATATGCTTCCAAGATGGAGTAACAAGGACTAAATTATTCCCCTGGCTTAAACAACTAAAAAAACCAAAAACAACAACAACAAAAACCAGACAAAATATATGACAATGGTTTTCAAGATGTCGGATAACAGACAATGAAAAACAGTAATCCATGAGAAACAGAAAACAAAAGATGTGAACGCTGTGTTGACAGGCTGGCGGCAGACCAGAATACCTGCAAATCACTTGTCTGATAAAGGACTTGTGTCCAGAATATAAGAAGAACTCCCACATCTCTGTAATGAGAAAGCCAACAAGTCAGCTTTCAAAAATGGGCAAAGAATTTGGACATTTCACCAATGAGGACTTATGGGTGGCAAACTAGCACACAAAAAGGTGCTGAAACCGTTAGTCATTAGAGAATTACAAATTAAAACTGCAAGGCAATGCAACTATATGCCACCGATTAAAATGTCTAAAATTAAAGACTTAATATGCCACGCATCGGCAAGGATGTGGGGAGCTGGAACGCTCACACGCTGTTGGTGACAATGGCGTCCACTTTGTAAAACTGTGTGGCAGTTTCTGAAACGGTGAGACATCACCCACCATAAGATCCAGCTATCCTAGTCCTGGCTGTTTCCTCCAGAGAAGGAAAGCAGACACCCGCACAAAGACTCGTCTATGAATGTTCAGAGCAGCTTTGTTTGCAATCGCCCCGAACTGGAAACAACTCAGATGGCCACTGACAGGTGACAGGTAGACACATGGTGGTTCACCACACACAGGAATAGTATTGGGCAATAAACAGGAGTGAACTGCTATACAAGCAACCACATGGATGCATCTAAAAATAATTGTGGTGAGTGAAAGTAGACAGACAAAATTCCTAGAGAAGGCAGACACATTTGTGAGGGGTGGGGAGGGGCAGGAGGAACCTTTCGGGCTCTGCTTGTGACCTTGCAGTAATAGTTTCACAGGCTACAGGTATATCAAAATTTGTCAAATTGCACAATTTAAGTATGTGCACTTAATTGTATGGTAATCAGACCTCAGAGCTGTTTTTAAAAATCCAGGAACCCCCCCCAGCATTCCTCGCCTGGGGGAAAGCTGCAGACTGGGTGTGAGGACGAGGATGGCCAGCCTTCCGTGCCGCCACCCAGGACGCCATACCCTATTCTGCACTGCCACCCACTGGCCAGGGCGAGGCCTCGGAGTGCTGCAGACACGGCCGAGGGGCCACCTCAAATGTCACTGACGCAGCTGTCCGAACCAGGGCCCAGTGTTGCCACATCTTTCTTTCTTTTTTTTAAAATCTGGAAATCTAGGTTCCCATGGGAAACCTTCCAATTTTTTAATGACACACTTGTTTGATGGCTGGGCTATATTAAAACATGTGTGTGGGCCAGAGTCAGCCTGGGGGTGGCCAGTCTGCAGTCTCTGTGCCAACACCTTGCATTGTCTTGCCAGGAGCCAGCCTTGGGGCAGGAGACCAGGCTCACTCTGCTTGCTCCCACGAGAGATGAGATGTCCTGAGTCTACCCAAAGAGGGAGAACCGTGGATCGAGAGGCCAGGTTTGTTTCCTGAGGCTGTGCCATTATCTGTCCTTCCTGCATCTGAAGTTAAGGCCCTGGTGTCAGTCACTGGAGAGGATGGAGGGAAGGATTAATGAAGACTCATGGAGGGAAAGTTCAAGGCCACAGAGCATGTCCCCCAGAGAGAATCGGCTCCCGCTTTCCCCTTTTCCTTCCAGCCAGCAAGGAACTCAGTGTATCCTTGTCCCCTGGATGGGACTGTGGCAGGAACAGAGCACCTCGAAAGCCAAGACACTCCCTGGAGAGGAAGCCCACAGAGCGCCCTCAGTCACCAATTGAAGGCAACCAGATGTCCAGCCCACCTCCCAGGGCAGGAGGAGAGCCAGGGCTTCTGCAGGGTGTCTGTCCCCTTGCCTGACCATGGCTCCAGGCTGGGCAGCCACGGCCTGGCAGACAGTGGCCAGAGACCACCTCCGCTATGAACTGTCCAGCTCCAGCTCCTAACTTCCTAGAGCAGATGAGGTGGACAGCTACTCCCATGAGCTGGGCCTCTCAATGGCCATGAAACCACGTGGATGCACCCAAAGGAGTCCTCCGATGTCTGGAGGCTGAGGAAGCACAGGTCTTTCTTTGGGGGTCAGTTGGTCAGTGTCCATCCACCATGCGTGTGAGGAAGGCCATACACATGTGTGTCCTGCTCCTGCCACAGGCCAGGCCAGACTCGCTGAGCAGTGGCAGCCCGATCCCCGTTCCTGGGCCACTTGTCCATGGGGGCAAAGAGCACGAGATGTGAAGTCAGATGCCCCTTGCCTGCCCCAGTGGGAGCCCCTGGCCCTACCCACCTGCCCTTGTTTCCATAGGCAGGCGGAGAGGACCAGCAGTGGACACACAGCCCCTTGGAGGGGCTCCTCCCCTCACTACAGCTCTTGGGTGACAGAAGGCACACCTGCTCATCTCAGAAGCCTCGCTCACGCCCAGAGCTGCCGTCTCTCTTGGGGTATACAGCAAAAGCCCCCCCGGGTGGGTGCCCTGGGAGATACCAAAGCAATGACCTGGACCCAGCAGCCAATTCTAGCCTCTCCCAAGGGACTCAAGGGTCAGGGGATGACGTGCTGGGGTGTGGACAGTCCTGCCAGACTCTGAGCCAGTGCTGGGCAGCACCCTGTGGCAGAGGGGTGGGGTCAAGTGAGGATGGCAGGCTGAGGGGAGCAGTGTCTGCAGAAACATGGCCAGGACACAGAGGGACACGATGTCCTGGGCCCACAGCCCAAGCACTCCTAGAGGAAGCCTGGGAGACCCACTCTGGGGATCAAATGGCAGACAGGGAGCCCTGAGCTGGGGGAGGGTCAGGAGCCACCTTCCTTGGGCAGGGACACCAGAAATGAGGAGACAGGGATGTGTTAAAGAGAAGCTTATTTAAGACACCTGTTAACGAACGGTGAGGTAAGGCAGACTATTCCAGGGGGTCAGGGGGATGGGGAGCAGGACCACTGCAACGTGGTCTGCACGTGGAGTCTCAGATCTGACTTTTAAACCCTCCTGAGTCAGGGAAGCCAAGCTAGGAACTCTCCACCAGATGTTCCTTGGGGTCCCTGTAGATTTGGATGAATCCCTCTTTTGTCGAGGTCCCCAACATACCCTGAACTTCCCAGGCCTGCAGGACGTGACCGTCCTCACTCACCTGTAAGGCTGGGAACACTGGAAGGCTGGCACCGGGCCAGTTTGTCCCAGAAGGCGTTGTAGCATCGGCTCCATCACGTCAGCCTTCGCTGCTTAGAGCTACCTGGTCATACTCCATCTGTGCATCATTCTGAGATGCGACAGTCCACTCAAAGCCTGGGTATTTAACCATGTTTCCGATCGTCCCATTACAAAGGGAACAGATTCTTACTGGTTGTCTGCAGATATTGCCATGGAAATAAGAAGATTCAGAGGCGGCCGGTTGGCTCAGTGGTTGGAGTGTAGTGCTCATAGCACCAAGGTCTCAGGTTCGAATCCCACATGGGCCAATGAGCTGTGCCCTCCACAACTAGACTGAAGAAACAATGACTTGACATGGAGCTGATGAGTCCTGGAAAAACACACTGTTCCCCAATATTCCCCAATAAAAATTTAAAAAGAAAGAAATACGATTCAGTAAGAGTTTCCAAATTCTGGAGAGATCAGGTAGGGAAAAAAGATAAATGTTTCATTTCTGTTTACGAAAGTATAATCTATCTACTAAACTCTTATAAGTTACAGATAGCTTAAGTGAAAGGGATTCCTTAGGTCTGCAAAATAGAACATCAAAGAACTAGCAATGTTACAAAACCATGACCACAATCATCCTTTATCAGTTTATTCAGACTCATGTAATCGATTTTTGTTTGGCTTGATACCCGATTGGCAGTTTCGTGAACTCATCAGCTTCTAAAGATCTGATGAGAGTTCATTTGATAAGAAAATGTGGTTGTTTCTGTGACACACAACAAAAATAACTAGAATTATGACCGACAGCCTTATACCAGGACTTATGGACAGCAAGAGAGCTGACAAGTTTCTACAAACTTTATACAATTTCTGAAATATTTATGTTAATAGTAGTTACCCACACAGATACAGGGAAGGTTAAAGCAACTCTTCGACTGCATTCTCATGCAATTTAGCAAATCAAATACGTAAACCTAATTGTGTAACATCTCTTTTTACAAGGCAAGAGAACAATCTTGGAGACTTTCCAGGGGCCCTCTGGGAAATCCCAAAGTTGGTTCGAGATAAAAAAAAAAAACTTCATTTAGGATTTGACTGGGGGAAGACAAAATTGTCAAAAACATATAAAAGCTTGTTTTTTTTGTTTTGTTTTTTTGTTTTTTTGTTTTTTTTAACAGGATTTTATTGGGGAACAGTGTGTATTTCCAGGACTTTTTTCCAAGTCAAATTGTTGTCCTTTCAATCTTAGTTGTGGAGGGTGCCCTTCAGCTTCAAGTTGTTGTCCTTTCAGTCTTAGTTGTGGAGGGCGCAGCTCAGCTCCAGGTCCAGTTACCATTGCTAGTTGCAGGGGGCACAGCCCACCATCCCTTGCAGGAGTCCAACCTGGTAACCTTGTGGTTGAGAGCCCGTGCTCCAACCAACTGAGCCATCTGGGAGCTCAGCGGCAGCTCAGCTCAAGGTGCCTGTTCAATCTTAGTTGCAGGGGGCGCTGCCCACCATCCCTTTCGGGACTCGAGGAATTGAACTGGCAACCTTGTGGTTGAGAGCCCACTGGCCCACGTGGGAATCGAACCACAGCCTTCGGAGTTAGGAGCATGGAGCTCTAACCGCCTGAGCCACCGGGCCAGCCCCCAAAAAGCTTGGCTCTTTTAAAAGTCGGAAGTCTTGGTTCTCTTAAATAAGCAAGGGCATGATGAAGGTTAGCAGAAAGCATGGGAAATTATTCTGATAAGACACAGATCTTGGTGTCCCAGGCAGATGACTCAAGGTAAAGAAAAAACCTTTACAACCTTTTGTTAAGAGCAGACCATGAATCGAAAAAAACGTTGTCACTCCAGCAGAGAGACCAAATTCTAGTTGTGCACTTTGATATTAAGCCTCATTTTTTTTAAAAAAACCTTATAAATAAATCTATTCAAATCTGATTCAACTTGACTACATAAGATCATTTTTTCTGCAAACCTTTTGCAACTTTATCCTATTCATTGAGATGTTGTTTTCCTACATTTTCCTCTTTTCATTCTGGAACACATCATTCTATTTTAGAATTAAACGACTCTCTTTATCCCTTAACAAAAACATACCCTTCATACCTCATACCTGTGCTTATCAAAAACACACTCTTCCCTCTCACACTTTTCATACACAGTTGCTTTCCTTCACCCTTGTTATTTCTAGTAGTTTTAAAATTTTTATTTTTAATTATAGTTGGCACAGATTTCTAGTAGTTTTAATGACATATATTGGTTATAATTTTTAACCATTTGTAGCTTTCCTGTTATATAGAAAACTAGCAAGTGGACAATAGTGAGCTGCCTCTCACATACCAGCATTCACTATGAGCAGACCAGCACATTTTAGGAATATATACCATCTCACAATTTTTAGAAACATGTTTCTTAATAGTACAGTTCTCCATGTTTATTAACAGATCCAAATATACTTATCTTCTCTATGCCATAAAATCAAAGTGCTGACACTATATAGGGTTTGCCATGATCTGTTCAGCTAACACAGTAGAAGGGGTCCAGAATATGCCACCCCCCAAATATGCCATTTTGGCATAAGGATTATTGTGAGCTGCAGGCAACTAAGAAAGAGCAGACACGGGAAGCTTGTCTGCTGAAAAGCAGGACACGAGTTTCCATTTGTAAAGATGTTCCCCCTCCCATAACAACATAACAAACCTTATTAAACAACCCTTATTTAGTATATATTTCCTAGTCACCTTTCCACAATTTACAGCCCCTAGGAGCCCAAACCCTCTTTCCTATGTCTAGTTAGTTCTCCCCAATTTATCACTCTTTATTAAAATGGTATGTAAGCAGCAGGTTCTAACAGCTTCTTTGGGTTTCTCGCATCTTTTCTGTGAAGCCACCATGCACATAAAATAAAAATTGTATACTTTTTCTTCTGCTAATTTGTCTTTTGTTAGTTTAATTTGCAGGACTCAGGGACAGAACCTAAGAGGGTAAGAGGGAAAGTTTTCCCTCTCCTATATGGTAAAGTGCTAATTCTACCCCAAAAGAACCATTTTTCATCAAAATTAATGAACAGAGCCCTGCCTTAACCCTTCACGCACTCAAGTTGCCCACAGCAAGTTCTGCCTAACACAACAGTGTCTTTCCAAGTGCTTAATGGAGGGAGAGCAGGCACTGACAACAAGAGTCGCCTGTCAAAAACTCAAGTCCTATTGGCCCAGCCTCTGCCCAGTAGCCCATTTGTGTTTCAATTTAGTGCTTTATGCAAAGTCAGCAAACTGGATTTGGCTGTTGCCAGGGCCATTTCTCTCTTCACCAGACAACCTAGAGCTGAGCTGACATTTCTGCAAGCATCCACAGCACAGGTCTCTGCATTGTGGGGACTGGCGGCAGATGGAGACATGGGGGGGATCAGGCACACGTTGACCATCACACAGGCTGGCCTGGGGTTGGGACGCTGCCCAGTTCTGCCTCTGAGACTCACACAGCCACACTCTGGAGACCTGGAGAACAGGGCTCAGACAGGCGGCATCATCCTTAAGAGCAAGAGGAGAGGGCTCAGCAGGGGAGGCCAGTGTCAGCCTTGCCAGAGCCCCCTGGCCTCTCAGGGCCTGGCAGCAGGGCCAGTCTGAGTCAGCTGAGTGGAGAGGAACACGTGCCCTGGTAGTCATTCAGGCAGGACTCCGAAGGCACGGCCTGCTTGGTGGGTGCTGGGTACAGGCTGGCTTCATTGTCTGCGGGAAAGCAGAGAAGGGACCCTCATTCGGGTCGCATGTGTCCTTTCAGATAACTATGTAGTTACAACTTGGGTCCTTTCAGCCAGCGTGGGTGCTGATGTCGCAGGTCTGACATCAGTGTCCCTGGGCCACTCTGGGGGAGCTGGTCCCCATGGTTCCTAAGGCAGAATGATCTGAGGAATGAAAAGCATGCCTGGCTGGTACAATGGGGCCACTGTTTTCAATAGGTGAAAACCATGCCAGCTGGAAGAGGTCCATTCAACTCATGTTTACACATGAGGAGCCGAGGCCCAGAGCAACAGGAAGTGACCTGCCCACGGCACAGAAGGAGCTGGTGGCATTGCCAGGGCTTGCTAGTGGCTCATGGCCCACAGACCCAGCCAGCTCCCTCCACACTGGGTCGAGATGATTTACAGAGCAGCTGTCCGAAATGGACGCTTGGGTCATGTCCACCTTTTGCCTGTTGTGGATGATGTTGCAATGCACATGGGAGTACAAATGTCTCTGTAAGACCCTGCTTTCAATCCCTTTGGACGTATGCCCAGAAGAGGGATTGCCGGGTCACATGGTAATTCTATTACTAATTGTCTGAGGACCCTCCATACTGTTTTCCACAGCGGCAGCACCAGTTTACTTCCCACCCGCAGTGCACGAGGGGCCCCCTTCTCCACATCCTCGCCAACACTTGCTGTTTTCTAGAGGTGGTTCCCTTTTCCTAAAGACGCCTGTCACTCTGGCTCAGGGCCCACCTGACGGCCTCATCTTAACTTCATCATCTACAAAGACCCTCATTTCAAATAAGGCCACAGTGTCACCGTGACAGGCACTGGGGCTAGGGCTCCAACGTGTCTTCTAGGGACACGGTTCAATCTAGGACACAGGCACACACACACACACACACACACAAATGGGTTGTTTGTGTTTGGCTTTTTACCTAAACGGTGTACCTTTCTCCGTCTTCTTTTTTTCTTTTTTTTCTTTTTTAATGTAACAGTGTGTGTTGGAGCTGTTTCTGGCCCAGGATGTTCTTTTTAGCTGCAGCATATTAGTACATGGTATGGCTGTTTAGCTAACGATCTCATGAATGTAGGCATTTAGCTATTTTGGAAACTTCAAACGATGCTGTGAAGAACATTCTTTACAAGCCTCACTGTGCATCTGGGCGAGTGCGTCTCTAAAACAAAGACCTAGACATGTACCTGTTGGATTGGAGAGTACGTGTGTGTATGTTATAAACACCTCTGGCCAAACTGCCCTCCACAAGGGCCGGACCACGTGGACTCTCACCACAGTGGTAGCGCAGAAGCAATTTCCCCATTCTCGCAAACCCTTGATGTGATCTGTCTTTCCCGGGTTTGATCCCTTTGTTACATGGACCTGCCTTTCCTGGATTGTCTGTGACACTGACCATCTCCCCACCTGCTCCTGGCACGTCCTCTGGGTGACTTGCCTGGTCCACAACGGTGAGAGCTGATTCCACAGAAAGGACATTACTGTGGTTCAGACACATACGTGTTTGTTCTGTTTTCACATCAAAGAAGTCTTATCAGAGGCAGTGGGCAGCTTCCCTGGCAGCTCCGTGGTCACTAAGGTGTGAGCAGAGCAGAAACAGGCAGGTGCCTGGTGACACGTTAGAGTCACACACGTCTGTCCCTACACTGGGCTGTGGCCTCTGATTGCAGGGTCCTCCCCAGAGCCTATGGTGCTTGGTGCTGGGGTATGAGAGCCCACCCAGAGTGAGCAGCTGGGGGCCGCAGGGCAGGGCCGCAGCAGGGGACCAGCGGGGCTGCGGGGCTCCCCAGCGGAGGCCAAGGGCCAGCAGTCCTGGACACGGGAGGCTCAGTGGAGACTGGAGGTGTCTGACAGCCCCAGGGGTGGGTGGTGGCACAATGCAGAGCTGGCACACGGCCCACAATGGCTCCTCTCTGGGCCTTGATAAAGCTTCTAGAAGCATGGAGTGTAAGATGGAGAGGTGAAAGCCAGGGACAGGGGCTGGAAGGGAACCGAGGCAAACGGGGCAGAGCAGATGGAGCTTTGTGCTGGGGCAAGAGTGGAGGTAAAAAGCAGCAATAGTCTACAGTTGCAAAGATGAGGGAGGAGGGTAGGGGTGGAGGGAAGGAGGCCATGCATGGGGGTGGGTTTGCCCACGCCCCTCTCAGCCTCCACCCTATGAAGGCAGGTACATGGCACCATCTCCTGCTTGAGGCCTCACTGCTCACCTTCTGAATATTTTACTAGCATGTCACTGAAGGTAGGTAAACACATACCGATAAATACCATTTTAAACAAAAGTAGCAAGGAAGAAAGGAGCCTAGAAATCCTCAGATGACGCCCACCCTGTGCCAGCTATGCAGTGACCAACTCTCAGCTCCAACCCCCACATTCCGTTCTCTGTGGGTGACAGTCTGGCACTCTAACCACCTCCCTGCTTTGCCAGGAGATCCTGTTAGGTCATGCCAGGGGAGGGGGAAGTAGGGCTGGAGAAAAGGGACTTCCCTTCCCATCCTGTGTGACCTGCAGCTTCTTCTCCCTGTGGTATCAGTTCCTGCTGTAGCAGCAGTTTGCAGATTTCGCAACACTCAGATGGCTGCACAGTGTCCGCTGGGCAGCCCATCCCCAGGGGTCAGAGTCTCGGCTCCATGGCCTCCTCCAAGCTGCTCAGCTTGTTTCCCTCACTTCCCAGCCATTGGGCTTGAGGGTTTCCCCCAGCAGCTGCTACTTACCTGAACCTGAGATTCTTTTTACCCTTTCAGTGTTAACAACTCTGTACACCCAGTAAACAGTTCTTAACACGTGGCGTACAGATCACGAGAATCTTCGTTTTTTCTGAGCGGATTTTTATGAGGGATTTAAACCCCGCCATACGCAACGTGTTAACACACACGTTCTGTTCACATGGCAGTTTTCTGTCCCCTGACCACACTCATGGGTACAACGCCTGCCTGTTCTGCACAGGAGGTGACTGAGACCCAGGGGACCAGCTTTAAGGCAGAAGCAAGGATTTCATGCTTACTTATCCATAAGAACAGATGTGGTTTCCCAAACGGGCTGCTACTTGACAGAGGGTGGCAGTCCTGTTTCTGCTGAGGCCACCAGGCTGTAGTGGGCTCACCTCTTCCTTCGTCACCACCTGCTTTCCTGCCCTGGCCTCCCTGTTCTCTGGTTTGGCAACGTTCTTCATTCCTAAGGGACTGTCACCAAACCCCACTCTGGGAAACCCAGTTGTGAATGCATTCCATTCATCCTCATTCAGGGGAAACTCTGTCTAGGAAAAGGGTTTCTGTCAGGAAAAAGATACTGCAAGTTTGGACTCGCACACCCAGGACACTTGTCCCAGGGCCTCCCGACAAGCAGGGACATTTAGGAGATTGAGGTTTCCTTCCTGGGAAATAAAATGGGCTTGTTCAGCAGAGCTCATGAAGCAATCCTGCCAGCCAACTGTCCCCACAGAACAAGGAAGTTCGTCTCCACTGGAAATAACCGCTATCGCCCACTGCAACTCCACACAAAGCCTGACTTGTCCTCACGGAGATGGGGCAGGGACATCGTAGACAAGAGACAGGAATCCGGAAGAAATAGTGCTGAGATGTCACCCGCTCCGAGGCACTGCAGGCCTATAGCACACAATGCTATACTGTCCCGTTTAACGAAAGGCTCTTTCCTCCTTGATCTGAGGCCTTACTCATGAACATCTTACAAAGGTACATGAGCGAAATTACCTTTTATTTTGTAAGTCCTTTTGGTTGGAAAGGATAAAGTGTGGTGTGCTCAGGACTCAGAAGGAGTCGATGTCTGGTGTCAGGGGAGCCCGAAGGATGCAGTCGGACGCAGACAGTGTGGCCAGCGCACGTGCCGGGCAGGGAAGCAAACAGCTCCTCGCTGCATCACCAAAGTCATCTGGGGACCGACTCCAGCCTGGAGTCTGCGTCCCATGGGACAGCAAGTGTGTACTGGCTCTGCAGGAAGCTTTGGCCTCCCCTTCTGCCTCAGCAGGGGATTAAACATGAAGTCACGTCTGGGAAATTTGGGGAAGCTGCTGTGGTAGATGTCATTTTATGCTTGTACAACTTCAACTTTCCCCAAGCCACTTCCCTACACAATAGGCCTGTGAAGTGGGGACAGAAGGCTGATTCTGCCAGACAAAGGAGGAAGCTGAGGCATGGGGAGGCGAGCGGTCTGGCCCAATGTGCCACGCCAGGTGCCTTTAAAGCTACGACACCTGACACACACACACACACACACACACACACACCACAAAAACATAAAAGGGGAGCAGGGGGTAACCTTCCGGTAGTGGCAGAGGGGTGAGGTGAGCACGTAAAGCTCCAAGATGACAATGATAAATACTGGATTGAAAAAAATATTTAGACACTGGGAAGCAGACAGAACCAGAAGAGTTCTAGTTGAAAACAAAACAAATAGAAACCGACTGCACTGGAAAGGGAGACACTGCAGTTCAGGGCTTCCTGGCCCCAGGGCTGCCTGATCCCCAAGGCTGGCTGTAGACCTGGCGATGGGAGAAACCATCTTTACTAGCGAAAGGTGCCAGGCCTGAGCTGGGAAAGCCGTGGCAATTTAAAGGGGGAAACCCTGCAGCGTGGGACCCTCAGAAGGATACACATTCTGAGCATGAGCTGCCCTCCCCAGCTGACAGCCCAGCGAGGTGCAGGCAGGGACCTGGTGAAGAGGTGTTTACTTGTCTGATGAAAGTGCTGTGCAGAGCGACAGCTGAGACGCATTCCCCACCACGGGCACCTCGTGGCCAAGCGCCGAACCTGGATGGGCTCGGACAGAGCCCAGATGAGGCAGAGCAGCTGGAAGATGGGGGGATCCGTTTAGAGTAAGGATATCACAGAGAGGAGCCTCATCTCTGCCCAAACCCCGAGCCCACACCCAAATTCTGCGGGCAGAGAGCAGGCACGTGGAGTGAGGCCTGAAAAGCAGCAGTGGGTCGCTATAGAAACGGGAGGCAGTAAGTGCATACCAGAGGAGGGGGTGCAAAGCTTGCAGCTCGAATCCAGCCAGAGTAACTGCTTACGAGAGGAAATAGCCGAGCATCCGCAGAACATGACATAATTCAAAGTTACCATAACATTTTATCCACAATATCCAATTTTCAACCCAAAATACTAAAATGTAAAGAAACAGGAAATATAAATGTATATCCAGGAAAAAGAGCAATCAATAGAAATTGATGCTAAATGGGCCCAGCTGTTGGATTCAGCACAGACTTCAAAGGATTGTTGAAAGAATTAAATAAAAACTACCTTAAAACAGAAATCCCAGAGCTGAAAACAATAACTGACACAAAAGTTTTGCTTCATGGGCTCAAGAGCAGATTGGAGACAGCAGGAGAAAGAACCAGTGAAGCCGAAGACAAATCGGTGACCATGACCTGATCTGAAGCACAGAGAAACAAGACTGGAAAGTGAACACGCAGCATTATCCTCCAGGGAAATGCAAATCAAAGCCGTAATGAGACCCCACCTCACCACCTCACACCCGCTAGGACGGCCAGAATCACAAGACAGAACTGGCAAACAAGCGGGGAAAATGGATCGCTTATTTGGACACTGCTGGTGGGAGTGTAAAACCGGTGCGGCCGCTTCGGAAACACCCTGGTGGTTCCTCAGCAGGCTGGGGTACCAGATGACCCAGTAATTCCACTCTTGGGCACATTTCCAAAAGCAGGAAAAGCATGTCCATGTAAAGACTCATGCATGAATGTTTCTAGCAGCATTATTCACAGCAGCCAGAGTGGAAGCGGCATGTCAGCAACTGAGGAATAGCTACACAAAATGTGGCCCATCCATACAGTGGAATATTACTCAGCTGTAACAAGGAATGAAGTGCGGACCCTCGCTGCATGAGCCCCGAAAACACTGTACTCAGCAGGAGCCAGTCACTGCGTATTGCACGATTCCATTTATGTAAAATGTCCAGAAAAGGCAAATCTATAGACTGAAAGTAGGTGGGTGGTTGCCTTCTCCCCCAACCTCTCATCCAGCTGCCGAATATGGATGATGGCTGGAGTCCAGCAGCCACACTGAAACACAAGGGTAAGAGCTCTATGTTAGGGCTGGCAGAGGAGCTAGAATGATCCTTGCTAGGTCTTATGATTTCAAGGAACGGCCACACTAGCCCACTTACTTGCAAACCCACTTATTTGGGTTTTCTATTGCACGCAGTCAAATAAATTCTGACACAGCAACGATATAAATGGGGGGGGGGGGTGCAGAAGCTTGGGAGAGGCAGAGTGGTGGGCAAGGGAGGCCACTGAGGAAGCTGGCAACACCCCAGCCAGTTTTATGGGCCACTCAACCCCCGCCCAGCCCCCACCATAGAGGACTGAGCGCAGACCCCTGGTCAGTCCCACCCCCAGGAGCCCCGGCCAGAGATGTGCTGCCAGGTGTGGGCGGTCACAGGGCATGTCCACAAGTCTCACCCTCGCAACAGAGCAGAGCAGGTGACATGTGGGACAGTTTAGGAAGCACACTCCTGGGGAGTGGGGGTTACTTGTTCTTCCTTTTGTTTTCTGAGTTAGGAGCAAGTTCTTTACTATCAGGACTAATCACCAATTATACACTCCATTGCTTCTGACCTGACATCTAAAATGAATGGTGACAGGACCCTCTGGCGGAGACCCAGGACCTGCCAGGTCAGACTCACCCGGACCAACACCTGCAAGCACTGAGCCTGCAACCTGAGCAGCACGTGGCACAGTGGCTATGAGCAGACTCCAGAAGCAGATTTCCTGGTCCCAGGCCGAGCGCTTGACAGTCAGCTGTCTGCCGTCCACGGGGTCCTCGGCCTCTGCGTCCTGTTTCCCCACTGTGAATGTGAGAAGAACAGTGACATTCTTCTCGGTGAACAGCGATGTGAGGCTAAATGGAGTGCCCTGCAAGGGACGCAGGGGCCACTTGAGAAATGTCAGCAACTTTTACAGCCATCACCCTCCAGCCAGTGACTTCTCTCCTTCACTCCATTGTGACCCATCATCTCCGCGTTTCCTGCCTCACACGGACACGGGGGTATCTTGTCGACCTACCAAGACTCTACCCCTTGAGCGTAAGGACAAGTCTAGACTTATCTAGTGGGTACTCAAGTATTTTGCCAGCATGATATTTAGAATGATTTTATTTTGAGCATTATATACATTTATAAGTGTACATGATGTATTTTACGTACATGAATTAGGTAGTTATTAAAGGACCACAAATACCTACTGGGAACTCATTTTCTACAAGAGTAAAGCGTGGAAAAGAGATCAATTTAGGAGACTAAAACCACACACGGGCAGTGAATGGTACAGTAATGCACCCTCGCCCTCTCCTCCCACCTAGTGGTCACCACAGGGCAGAAAGCTCTAGTGGAGGGTGGAGCTTCGGGTGCTGGTTCACCAACTGTGAGGGACAGAAGGGGAAGAGCGAGAGACAAATGGGCACCTAGGAAGTTGGCTATCGCCTTGCCACCAGCCCCGCATGGTAGCACCCCGAGTGGAGACGTCCTGCTCACTGAGGAAGTGACGAGCCCCCTTTGCTGACTTCTCCTGGCGAACTCAATCCCCTTGCATCACAAGAACATCAGAAAGGTCCTCGGTTCCTTGCAGCTTTAGATTCTGAAGGAAGATGAAAGACACATGGACGCTGGTACACCGAGAATGCAGGTGTAACAAAACAAACACTAATTGAGGCAACAAGGCAGTGACTATAAGTAAAATCATGTCACAGCAAATATAATTTTCATGATAGAGCTGGTTCCAAATCCTTGCCAATCGCAGGGGGAAAGCAGCGAGCAAGCCTTCTGTGCCTGAGTGCGGCAACGATCTGTGTACAGGGCCCAGGTGCTCAACGGCCTGTGACGGGGAGGCCACCAGGAGCCACAGCATGTTCAGGGACCGGCCGTGTGTGGCCTCTGGCTCTCCCCCCTCACGACCCATACCGCCCTGGGTGACAGCCACACAGCCACTCTCTCCCCCGTCTCTGTGCAGGCATTTTCCCACCCTCCTACTCCATGACTTTTCCACCAGTCCCAGGAACTGTCCCCTCAGGACCTAACCAGCCAGAGCCCCTTTTGCCTAGCTCATGCCACCCCACACTGGGCACTGTGGTGGGGCAGCTGCCACATGCTGCCCTCAGCAGCACCCTCCCCAGCACCCCTCCCGGACTCTCCAGATGGAAAGCTCAGCTCACACCTCCCAGGTGTGACATCTGCAGCCTGGGGTCCGGAAGTTGCTAAGGTGTGGCTGATCAGTCACATATTGTGGGCACCTAGGGCCAGCGCCCATCAGGGGGTGCCAAGCCCCATCACAGGCATATGAGGGGCTCGTGACCCAGAGGGGAGTGGAAGAGCAGGAGTAGGCATTCCGGTAGAGTGTGAGGAGATTCCTCCTGGTGGTGCTAAGCTCTGTCACAGATCCCTGTAGATTCTCATGGTGACTCTCAGAGCCAGTGACCATCAGATAGTCTCCAATAGTCCAAAGCCAGGCCCCAGAAACGGCCTCAGTGCTCTGCCCAAGAGGGCATGGTCTGGGGCCACCTCCTTATGCTTCAAATGCTGAGAGTCCTGCGGCCCCTTTCAGAGACGCAGCACAAGGGACAAAGCTGGCACTGCCACAGTGGGGGGAGCGGAGCAGTGGTGGAGCCATGTCACCGACCTCAGGAGCGGTGGCTACTTGGGAGCCAAGGGAGGGCCACAAGGAGCTCCCACAAAACGAGGAAGGATTCTGAGGCCACACGCCCAGGGAGCGCTCTGCTTCCTGGACTGTGCTGTGGGGGCACCCCCCATTTCAGGAGTCTGCATGTGCTAGGAGGACACACCCGGGGTCCCCCAGCTCCATCCATAAGCATAGTGATCCCAGGTCCCCCACTGAGAAGCTCAGCAGCAACACGTGGCAATGTCAGATGGATGGTGGCCAGCATGCCCCCGCCTCAGGTGGGGTCCTCCTCAGAGCCACCTGTGGATTTCTTGTCAGTATAACAATGTATCCTTTTCTTCTTTCTTTCCTCTTGACCATTCTTTCCTCATGTAGTTGGCTTCTGCCATCAAACGCCTTCGGACGTGTCAGGAACCACACGGAGACACTGTCACCTCTGTCCTCCACAAGCACACGACTGCTGCCCAGGACACTGCCTTCCAGCCAGCAGCCTGTGACTTGTGCCTCAGTCCACACCCAGCCACCACGGCTCCTGGCAGCTGAGCTGGGCCATTCTGCTCAGCTGTTACCCAGCCTGGTGGTGACAGGCCCAGTGGTCAGCCCCACTGTCAGGCACATACAGCTCTTGGCCCCAGCTCTCCTACATCTGTCCCTACCCCAAATCAAAGGGACAGTTTCTTCTTCTTCAATGAGGTCATGGGCTTAGAAGTTGGCAAGAGAAGTGGCCCCTGATTCCCAGAGGCAGGTCTCTGGGACTGGCTGGTGGCTTTGCCACACAGGCCATCCTACTGGGGACCATGTCTGCTTGGGGACTGAGTCAATCCAAAGCAAAGGCAGGCCTGGGAAGCAGAGCCAGAGGTCAGGCACCAACACACAGGAAATCCGGGGTGCTTCTAGCAGCACCCCAGTTTTGCTACCATTCCATTCCAACTTGATCAACCCTCTCCAACCATACATCAAGGTTCACATAGCTGTCGCACTCCGACAGCCACCTCTCCCGCGGGGCAGGGCCATGCCCCCGAGGTTGAGCGTCTGCAGTGGTGGCAGCGGGTGCCCCGGGCCTAGTGATGGTCACAGCACGAGCTACAGCCCAGCCCATGGTCTGCTCCGCTAAGTGCCAAAGTCTGCGTCAGGGACCAGCTGCCTGGGGACACTAAAGGACAGCACGTTTCCGGTGGCACCAACAGGCCCCTAAGAGCATGGGTCTCCACCTGCTCTTAGAATAACTGTCCCACAGCTCTGCTGGCTGGCGTGGCCAGCGAGGGGCCTGGCACGCTGTCACAGGTGGCATTTCTGCTGTCTCCCTCCTGTGGCAGACAGCTCCATTCCTGACTTTCGTCATTGCTCCTGGCAGCCCCACCTGGCTGGCGGCCTCCATCAGTCTTTCTTCCGCCCTCAGCTCTCCCCTCTTCTCCACCTCGTTTCCCATGTGTCTTGACCTTGGCACTGGCAGGATTTGGCCTGTAAAGCTTTTGCCACCCAATAACATAGACGTACTTTATGTTTCCTCGTTGGGAATGGACATGTCTAAATATTCCCATTTGGGTCTTCCTAATTATTTTCATTGCTAATCACAGCTGATGGCCTTTTCCTAAGTTCCTTCTTGGGGCCAGGTCAGTCTTCTGGGTTGAGGGGACGGTGATCCTGTACATAAGATATCGTATGAGGTCGCCCGTGAAAAAAAAAGCGGAAACAGGCGGACACAGACAGAATATGCCATGGTAACCAGTCACCCACCTTCTCATTGGCTAAGTGCAGGAGACAGGCGAAGGCCAGGGGTACAGAAAGGTTCTGAGCCATGGTGGGGGGCAGGCTGGAAGACAAAGGGCAGTGTTTAGCTAGGTCACTGTGACTCTATCAACAGGAGCACACACGTCCCGTGAATCAGCTAATGAGAAACAAAGACATATTTCAGATGCATTTCATAAGCAGGTTTTTCCGGTTTCTTATCTGAAACTAAAACATCTCCTGTTGCATTCCAACCACTGGCGCAGAAAAAGCCCGTCTCAAGTTGGTCTGCGTTAACTCATTTATCACTGCAGGGAAGAGTCAGAACACCTGCCAGAGTCAGAACAGCAGGTGGTGTGGGGGGCCCGTCGCCCAACAGGCTCGAGCTGATGCGCCCTGTGTGGGGCCCTGACGCCAGTCCCTGTTGGCCTGCACGTACCTCCTCTGCAGGTCCCGGGTTAGCCCGCTGAGCGCCTTGTCGCCAGCCACCTCCACTGGGGCCCCTTCGTTGCCGGTCTCACTGCAGTTGGCCTAACAGAGGGACATTTCCACATCAGACATTTGGGGCCAGTTCACTTTTGAGGGTGCAACGTAAACGTACAAAGTTCTATCTCCAGAAGGAAAAGTCTATATCGGAATGAAAGCAAAACAATTTCTTAGCTACGTTTTTCAAGGAAAAGCCTCCATAAAGGGACTCAGTGCCTTAGGCCTGGCCCATGACACCGACATGTACCAAGTATTGGTAAACGGGGTGTCAACAGCCAGTGGGATCCCAGTGAAGGAAAAACTACAAAGAAAATAGGAAAACAATGACAAAATACTAACAAGAAGCCATAACCATGTAGCTGCAACTGGAGCATACAGCCAAGGGCAGCACAGAATCCGTACCTGAAAGCAGACTCGAGCTTTTCACTTAAGACCCGCACACACACTGGCACACACACTGGCACACACTCACGCACTCACAGATGCCTCCGTGTGAAGGCAAGCAGCTATGAGGGGTATTATGTCCGGTATCTGCATTAGAACAACCCCGAATGTGTACCTGACGGCGCAGGGACAGGGCAGGGCCGGGCGGCAGCACAGGTAAAACACTGATGATCACTGAAGGCAGCTGCTCACTATACTAGTCTGTTTTCTCTCTACTTTCGAATATGGTTGCATGTTTTCATAATAAAAGGTTTTTTTAAAAAAACAAACCTTTAGTTAACCAGCATCCCTGCAGGACAGGGTATTCTGAGTCATTCAAATGTGAGGTTAAGCAGAGTCCCCTTCCTACTTTTTAAAAAGCACATTTCTCTTACATTTGCATCCTATCCCATGAGTTGCTAAAACCTCCTAAGTGTGACTGAAGCTCTATCTGCTGTCCCAGGCTACACAGCTCAGGGTCCTCAGCCAAATCATGGATGTGGCAGAAGGTACGCGAGAGCGGGCTGAGTGGAGCCAGAACACACCTGAGCAGAGGGGTCTGAAGGGGGCGGGGCTCGAGCTAACGGAAGCTGGCGCAGCTGGAAGCATCACCAGGTTTCACCTTGCCCTGAAGGTGAGACAATTTGAATTTGACAGCATAAAAACTGTTTTCTCACTTTGCTACTTAGAATGCATTTCCCAAGTCAGAGCTATTAGCTCCAAGGGCTTAAACACCGCGTGGCACCTGACGTTAGAATGTGCTATCCACAGGGCCACGCCAACTGCAGCGGCACCAGCAGCGACCCTCCTTCCGCCTTCCCTCGGCTGGGACCGAAGCAGCACAGACATCCGTCACTGTGCTCTGATCCGCAGTAAGGCTGAGGAATCCACGTGCAGCCTCGCGGCTACCTGGTGTGTGGCCGCGGGTCACACCCCCGGTTCACCTGTCAGGTGTGACATCCCTGCATTTGAGTGATGCCTTCTGGCGTCTGAGTGACGTTAGCGCTCTGGATCCAGGAGCTATGGACACGGCAGCCCCCCCGCTCCCCACGCAGGGCGCCAGAGGGGAAGTGGAGCCCATCGCCTGTCGCCTCCTTACCTCGCTGGCCAGTGCGGACCCCGCCAGCAGGTGCCACATGCTCTGCTTCAGTTTCTTCATGTCCATCTTTTTGGCTGTCTTGGCATAACGGGTTTCCACTCTGTTTACCTGCAAGACGCATGTGACGGAGTCAAACTAAGCAGGGGATAGAAACATTACCATGAAGGCATTATAGAATGAGCCTGGAGTTCAAGGAAGGAAGAAGTGAGTTGAAACCACGGAATCAAGGTGCTTTCTTCAGACACATGAACATAGAGTCCCTCATTTCAACCTAATGTCTTCTTGGTCAAGTACAATCTACAATAAAGCTCACCTGGAATTCCAATGAAAAGGAGGTGAGTGAATCTAATACATATGACAGCCTTTCACCTGCTCTGAAACAGACAGATGCTTAATGCAGACCAGTTAATAGGAACTGAGTCCGGCCGAGGTTTCCGGGGCCACATGGCTAGCTCCCCGTCAGCACCTGCAGCCTGCTTCACAGACTTCGTGTGACTGGTTTATCACGACCGTCAGAGACATGGCTCGTTCCACACACACCGAACGAGTGGCAGTTCTTCCCCTATTTAACAATCAGCCTCTACAAGAGCAATGGGTTAAAACTGAGGAGAAAAACTTGAGCTCAGACCCACGAGACTCTCAGCCAGGAGGCGAGTGACACAGGTCCCCAGAGACACTGTGAGACAACATTCTCGTTCCATCTTACCTTGTGCGGCTCAGCGACCAGGTCTGACTCCTTGTAACTGGTGACATCTCCTCGGACAAGAGGTGTGTCATTGTTCTCTTGTGTCGCCTGGGGTGAACCGCTAGGACAAGCTGCGAGCTCAGAGACCCCATCTGGCCCCACAAACAAGTCATCCGACTCTTCATAATCACTGTCAGCAGCCTGGGCAAGGAAACAGTGGTTCAGGTCTGGCTGAAGCGGTGCGAGGGGCTATGAGGTGCCCCTGAAACAGACTCCGCATGACACGGCAAGAACAGAGATCGTTATGCCGAGTCAGCCCAGGGTGGGCCTCGAGAAGCTGCTGGCTATCCTCCAGAGGGAGGCGTCTGTTAACGAAGACTCTAGAGTGGGATTCAAAAGGACGCAGTCATCACAACAGCCACAGGGTCCCCTGGACTTCCAATGAATATAGGGCTGCCTTTCCCGGCAGCAGAGCTCCCAGCGGGAGCCGGTGAGAAAGGCATCCTTGGCCGAGCCCAGCAGGACAGACCAGCTGTGTGGGGTGGGGCCCAGGAACGGTTTTACACTGAGCTCTCCCTGTGAGGTCGTGTCTGCTACAAGTCTGAGAAACACTGGTCAGGAGGTCAGTGTGGGTTTACAGTAAAGTACAAAATCCCACCCACTCCAGGTGAGAAAATAAGGGGAATAGCTCTTCTCCCAATTGTCTCCCCGCTCCCCACGTGCAGGGCCCCAGAGGCGACCTAGTGCTCTCCTGTTACCCCCACTTGTGTCTCAGGAGCGGACTCGCTGGAGGGACACCGATGTTGCCGGGTCTGGCTGGGCCCTAAGGACGGGAGCAGTGTGTGCGAGTCCACCGCGAGAACCAACACCCGGCTACAGCCTGGCCTCCCGAGCCCACCACGTTCACCGTCTTCTCGTGTCTACGAGGATGTGTTTTGTCTTCCCGACCGAAGCATCAGCTCCTAGGGCAGGACATGCTCTTTTCCTTTGAAATCCCCAAACAGGCAATCCTCGTGCTTTGCACAGGCTAATGACCCCCCCACGTGGCCGGGGTTACTGGACAGTGTCTGCTCTCCCAGCTTAGAGGGCGGTCAGCAAGGCAGGCCAGGCCTGCACACGCCCCCACTGACCAGCATTTCCTACGGCCTCCCGCCACCCAGGAGGGGTGTGGGGGTGAGCACAGCGCTGTCCCCTTACCTGTAACCCGGGGCAGAAGTTGGAGGTGTCGCCGGGGTTGTTGTAATCATAGTCCCCGATTTCCTCATAATGCTCGCTGTCCTCCCTCTGGCCTCGCGCTGACCTAAGTAACTGGGTGAAGGCAAGAACAACTGCACACAGCCATTTCTAGAAAAGGAGCCACAGGTAGGTTGGGGAAATCACTGTAGTTCCTCTGCTCAATCTCCTAGAATTTGAGGGTCATAAGGGTCCCGAGAAGTCACCCAATGCAAGCAACTCTCCAGCTCCATCCAGGGCAAGCCCAGGTCATAGGGCTCGGAGTCTCCACCACCCAAGTGAACCAGAGCAGCTGGTTTGCAATTCGGTCTGCACACAATTTTATTTGAAAAAGCATTCCTGCACTAAAATCGAAACTGCCTACAGGTGCCTGAAAAGAAGACAAACTGCTGCTCGAACGATTCTGACAGAACACTCACTCCCTGACCAGTGTAGTTCACAGGCAGCCTGTCCCATCCGTGGGCAGTCGCTGTTCCCCACAGAGATACAGAAGAAACAGCCAGCTCTTCTGCCTGTCACCACTGCTTCGGGGGCCTGCTGACCACAGCCCTTAGATAGTTGCAGGCCCTCACACCACTCACTTGGATGTTTGTCTTTGGGGTGAAGAAATGGGATTAAAGGGGTGTACACTTTACACATTCATTATTTTAAGGCAACTATGTACTCCAAATGCAGCCCCTTTCAAAAGTCCATGTTTTTGTAATACAAATCCAAATATAATATTAAGCAATAGACATTTATTGAGTTAAGAAAGGCCCATCGTCTCCCATGGCTCCTCATATGACCCAGTTTCTAAACGCCCTGGACACACTCTAAAGTGTCCAGAGCCCACAAGGAATGGTTCAGAAAAGGTACGTGATCGGCTCCTGTCTGGTTGGCCGCTATTGGAACCCCCATTATTAAGCTGCTGGCTGGCTGATCAGTAGAGTCCAGCCAGAGCGTTCACTGTCCAGTGTTTACCACGTGTGCCCAGGGTCTCTGCTGGGTGAGGGATCGTGGTGCCCGTGCCTGCCACATGTGGGGAAATTTGTTCCTGAGGGTGATCAGAAGCAGCTCGAGGCTGGGCTGGCCGGGTGGGAGAGGCCTACCAACCCCTCAGCTGGCTGCAGCCAGGCTCTACTCCTCCTCAGCCTCGATTCCTATGTAGAGAATTTGCTGCCAGCATCTAACCAATAGAGATGGTAGTCATAATTGCTACTACCGCGGCAACTTTGTATTTTTATGGTTTTATTCTTTTTTTCAATTGCAGGGTTACTGATGTATAATGGTATGCTAGTTCTTTCTGCATTTTTAAGAGTATAGTTGACCCTTGGACAACATGGCTTGAAACTGTATAGGTCTAGTTACACATGGATTTTTTAAATAAATACTGTAACTGTATTCTCTTATGATTTTCTTAATTTTCTCTAGCTCAGTCTGTTATAAGAATATAGTATATAAGACACATAACATACAAAATTCATGCTAATCAATTATTAAGTTATCGATAAGGCTATCAGTAGTTAAGTTTTTGGGGAATCAAAAGTTACATGTGGATTTCCAGCTGTATGAAGGGAACAGTGCCCCAATCCCCACACTGTTCAAGGGTCAAATGTATTTCTATTAAATGAGCAGTATTGCTTAGAAAGAAAATTATGTCAGGGTTGGTTTCTAAAAACAGAATGTGAGGTATCAGTGAAATCAGGGAACTGTATTCATAAGACCTGTGGAGGAACAGGCAAAATAAGGAAGAGGAAATGTAGACTGCACACTCGACACCAAAGACTAACAGAACCAGGAACGCAAGTGAGCAATGGTCCCGACCAGATGAGACCTGCATGAACCACTGCCAGTCGCCCTGGAGATAGGGACGTGCTCCCAGCCTCCCAGAAGAGCCACAGGCAAACGCCGTGACCAGCGACTGACTGGGGTGCAGCAGGGCAGTCTCGCGTGCAAGTCCTGCCAGTCGCAGGGGAGCCTGCTGGCTGTGTGGTCAGGTGCTCGGCACCTCCATTGCCCCAAGGTCACAGTGGGCTCCCATCTATACCTGGATCACGAGGAAGCCACGTGGGCTGGAGAAAGCATCTGGCTAGTGAATCCACAACTTCAGTGCAAAAATGAGGGAATCAAGAAACAACTAACAACTTGTACAAACCTCAACAAACGATTTTGTTTATCCCCTTAGCATATCACCACGTGAGCCCGTGGCCAGCCTTCTAGCCCCACCGACGAGGCATTTCCAAATTGAGAGGGTGCACTGATCCTATGAGCTTTTCCCCTTAGCTCGGCCTCACCCCGACCTCCCAGCAAGTGCCCTTGGCTCACACCCTGCCCCCAGGAGAGGAGGCACAGCCTGACCGTCACACTACCAGCCACCTGACAGCTCTCATGCTGGAAACAGGCTTAACGACCACAGCGGCCTCGAGGAAGCGACAACCAGCCTTACTTACCCTGGTGCCCGGTTTGAGGTGCAGCCGGATGAGATCGTCAGTCTCATAATGGAAGTCTGTCGGGAGAGTGGAGGCCCTCCAGCTCTGGTTCCCCAAAGTGGACTTGGTCAGGATAGTAGGAGCCTAGCAATTACAAATAAACAAACAAACAAACAAACAAACAAAAAAGTGGTTTTTAGGCATCTTTAATGAAAATGTGAAAACCTATTCTTTTTTGGAAGGAGCTCAGGAAAGGTTATGGGCAGCACTAATCTGCCATCAGAGTTCCAAGTTCACATTCTAAACATGATTCTCTCTGCCACTGAATTTGGTACAATTTCTCGATTCCTCTACAAATTAAGGGACACTGAAGCCATCCATTTAAGAGTTAGATTTATAATAAACGTTTAAAAATCACATCTAAAAGGGAAGGAGGAATGCAAAGAGTAACCTAAGAAAGTACACACGGTAATAAATGCAACACAAACCTTTGCTTTTCTGAAATAATCGTCCAAGTCGATGTCGCTATCAAAGTCGATTTCAAATTCTTTCTTTGTGCTCTTCTTTCTGTTCTCTGATTTCGAGGTAGCGTCTTCTACAGAAACGGACACAGATGGAACACTGCTCGCCGCTGGGGCCTAGGCCATTTCCTCAGCTCACGAGACACACCCACAGCCTCCCCAACTGATCCCTGACAGCGCTGGGAAAGGCAAACCACACACCTGATTCTCATCCTTAACTTGTAATTTGTGTTTTTGCTAATAAAACACAGTAAAATCTATATGCTAATTAGTCCCTGCTTTTTGTTCAAAGAGGGACTGCGACACACAGGAAGCTGCCACAACCCCCTACAGAGCCCCACTGGGGGCCGCCTCGCGTGGGCCTGAGTCCACTGGTCATTCCCACCTACAGCCACTGTGTGAAGTCACATGGACACTAGGGCACAGGACCAAGCCGTGAGCCCAGCTCTGGGGGCTCTTCCTACTCAGAGGCCTCAGTCTTAACCGAGCTTCCATCCCAGGCCCGGCCAGCTGACTGTCCGCGGGAGGCTGGCTCGTCTGTGTGCTTCTGACCAGGGGCTGCAACAGAACAGCGACCAGCATTTCCCGTCCTCAGCTGACCCGCCGGCCTCTCACCCGTACTCTTTTCCTAAGAGGTTCCACCCGCAAGTACATACGTTTGTGTCGGGGTCTGAAGCGCCAGTGCTCCGGCCCGGCCCACAGCGACATGGTACGGGGGCTGAAATAGGAATATTCTCCAGGCTTCATGGAGAGAAGGGGGCACATGGTCCTGATGTCTGCATCCCCCAGGGGGATCATCTCTTCCCTGCAACACATGGAAGCACATTTTTACATGTACAGCCACGTCCACGCCGATAAGCACCAGCGTGCATTTACACGTAAAAGGCATGTGACGCGGCTGAAGACCACCTACCTGCTTCTCCACAACGAGCAACATTTCTGAGAAAGGCCAATACAATACAAATGCTTCGTCATCAACAACCCCCGAGCTCTGACTTCATCAAAGCGTTGTTTCTCTTGATTTGATAACAATATGATCGTATCTACACAAGTACTTTGGATGTTTCAAAGTGCTTTGTAAAAGCAAGTTTAACCACTTGAGAAACAAGAAAACAGAGGTAGAAAGAGGCTGTTTCCCATGCGATGACCCAGCGAGTAAACTGCCAGAGCTGGGAGTCGACGAGCCCTGCAGCCCAGCCTCGGTCTGCCCCACACAGGCTCCTGTCACAGGCTGGTACTCCTCTCCTCTCCTCACCACCCTTCCACACAGGAGGGCTCCAGCAACTCTGTTGCAGTTCTCTACCAGCGAAGATGTTACGCTGATTTATGTGCCTCAGATGTTGGGGCCCCTCATAATCTATCTGGAGTTCATCCTTCGCCGTGGGAGGTGTCTCGCTCGCCAGTCCAGCATGGCAGTCTGGGTGGGGTTTTCGCCCTTCCTGCGAACCATTAGAGCGTGAGGTAGCTTCCTCCTACAGGCCTCTGCCAATCAGCAGGGGTGTGAGCTGCTCCACTGCCCTCTAAAGGGGTAACAAGGAACCTTCAGAAGGCAGGGGCTCTTACCTGCAGTGAGCCACACATGGAAATCCCCTTTACAGAAGCCTGATGGAATAAGCTAAAAATACTTTAAAGGGGACTTTGCCTGTATCTACAGAATCTTTTTTAAAAACCAGGAGACTGTACCTGCATATTTATTGTGTAACTAAAAATTAATTTTACAAAATCAAAATACGAAAACATCCCATCTCTAGTCTGCAGGAGACCCAGCCTGTTATCAAGTGCACTGAACTGCCCTGCAAACCCGAGGGAGAGAAGACGGCTTTGCAGCACCCCCACTCAATTCTCATGGGTACTCCATTCGTTTCGGCGGCCGGGCTGGGAATGAGGAACTGTAGGCAAAGCTATAAAGAGCTTGGTTCCTGTCCCGAGTCTGTGGGCCACGACTGGACGGAGGCCCTGGAGGCTTCAATGCAGCCCTGTGATAATTCAGTATGGTGCTGAGCGGCAGATAACACAGTCCCCACTCAACAAGTAACCTAACCACAGCCTACCCCTTTCGAGGCCCGTCCCTCCAATCCCCAAGAACTCCATTTCTTCTTCCTGCCCCCTCGCCCCCCTTCAGTTTAGCACCAGCTCAGCCTGCGGGTTAAAGGTCTCCTCCAGCTGGCCCCGCAGAACACCTCACACAGGCCATGTCTGCAGCCCAGACCAGGAGGGGCAGGCTCTGAGCTGTGCGGACATCGAGAGCTTCCTCCGGCGGGACCTTCCTCAGGCGCGCAGAGCTCCCCTTTTTACACTGCTGCTGCCATCCAGGGACAGTACCATGGGCATCCCTCTGACCCGGGTATTTAAGTCTAGCACCGTCCCCACCCCACCGAGCTAGAGAAGCGCTTGAAGACCTTCTAGTGCGGTGCATGGTATTCAGCCCTGGTACGCAGGACCGTCACCTAGGGAGACCAGGGAAACGGTAACACAGTAGCTGCCTCACACCCTGTCAGCTAAGGGCTCTGCGTGGAGCCTGCCATCCGTCACTCATTACATGCTGCCAGGACTTCTTAACCTCTCTGAGCCTGTTTTCACATCTGTAAAATGGGGCGAACAGGACCTAATTATACAATTGTTGTGAGGTTTAAGTAATTACATTTTATATATTACAAAAATCAGGTGAGATAACACAGGTAATGGGGAGCTGAGTAAACATCAGATATTACTGTTCTCATCGAGTCCCAACCTTCGTTTTACGGATGAGGAAACAAAGAGCCCGGAGGATGAGGTCACTTGCCCCACATCCCATGGCCAGGTCCAGTTCAGCTCCAACACCTATTGAGGGTAAGGCCAGCACCATGCCAAGGGTAGGGGGCTTCAAGATGGACAGAATCCTAGACTAGAACACAAGCCCTCACCCCTAAGGCACTCAGCAGGATGGACTCTAAGATTTTGTTCTGTCTGAAGCTGGGGAGAGAAATGTAGCTCAAAGTAACTGTGTACGATCCGAACAAAGTAACAAAACGAAAGTCTCTTTGCTGCCATCAGTTCCTCAGATGTCACCGCATTGTTTAGGAAGAGTGACAGCTCTTCTCTGACACCTGAAAATGTCCCACCAAGCTGCCTGCTATTTCTCACTTCTCAGAAGACAGGATAGCAACAGGGACAAAATCACAGGTCTGTCAATACGTAGCACAAACCAGGAGGGGGTACTGGAGGGTCTGGAGGTGCCCACAGGAGCCCCTCGACCTCTACTCCGATTTGAGGACACATATTCAGTCAAATCACATCCCACACGAACAAACTGAGCTCAAGAAAGCAGTCTCAGCCTGGAGACATAAAGCAACACTCTGGAAGGGATTCTCGCCTCGGTGGGAAATTACACTGCACGACTTCTGAGATTTTACCCACTCAACCAGTTTGGCTGGCCCCAAGCCCAGCCTTGCAGAGCTGCTCTTCGAGGCACAGGCATCATCAGAGCTGTTCTATACCCAGGCCCACTCAAGACCGTTAGGGGCCCTCAGCACTGGGGGAGGGCGGGATCCCGCTTCCAAATCATATCCAACATTTCAATAATACCACTCTATTACGCGCAGAACAACAAAGTTCTGATTTTCTGAGATGGTTACTAGAGTCATGAGAACTTTAAATGCCTACAGACCAATTGTACCACCTCGCCTCCCACCCCACATGCCCAATGCTTTCTGCTTATTGAGTCTCCCCTGCTTTGCACGGCCCCGGTCTGCCTACCTGGTGACCCAACACTGCCCAGCCCCGCTTCGCCTGGCCCTTCAGGCAGGGGCCACATTTTGTTCTGTAAGCAGCACATCAGCCTGTTTCGGTCTGTAATGATATGGAGTGACTTGGCCGAAGCACACGCGTGTGTAATGGGAGCACGCTCCATGCTACTGCACGCGAGTGGGGCCGAGAGCCTCCAACGGAGCAGCTCCTTCCCAGCGCTCCACCTACTCAGCTCTTCCTTACAAACTCCTGCAACGTCACTCTTGTAATCAGTAAGTGGCTGAGCGACATTCAAAGGTAGGTGTGATTCCATCGTGAGTCGGATGGCTCAGCCCGTGTGAACAGCCCGCACAGCAGCCCAGCCAATCAGAGAGGAAACGAGACTGTCCCAGCAGGAGGTCTCACGGGATGCTCCCACGGGAGCATTTCCGTAGCCTGAGAGCCTTACTGGCAGCTTTGGCCGTGGGTGGGCTCCCTCCAGCTCCTGAGCTCGGTGTGCTCCCCGGAGGCGGTGTGGTCGGGCTCGTCGCTGGCATCCAAGTCGTCCTCCAGAGGCCCGTCAGGGAAGTCCCCGCCATCACTGTCCTCTGCCTCGGCATTGATGTCAAACACCTGGTCATTCTTCTTGAACTTGTCTGCCAGGGCCGACACAGACTGAGGGAGCAAGGACAGGGCTGCTGGTATTCCCACGACTACCCTGGTCACGGCCGGACGCGCCTCCTCCCCCTCCCAGGAGCCGATGTTCTCAGGACAGAAAAGCACCAAGGACGGTTACACTGGGGCACAGGGCGGGGCTGTAGCGGCCTTGGGCACATTTTGTAAAACATGAACAGAAACCCGCATCCGTTAGCTACATGTTTAGAGAAAACAGTTGTCCGTGGAGACCATTATTTTGGAAGCTGCAGTAAGTAGGCTAAAGGGGCCATGCTAAAAATATAGACAATTTCTCAGGAAACTGTGCCAAGGGTCTCAACCTCAGAGAGCAGGAAATTCCTTGAGCTTGACAGCACCCAAGGGACCAGCAGCCACTGGGATAACCACGTTTGAGTAAATGTGGTAAAGAGTGTGCCCCAGCAGTGGCACGGCCCCTCACCGAGGGAGGCCCTGAACTGTCTACTGGTCCCCACTCCTACCCACCACCCCCAGGGTTTTGGCACTTCCCCACAGAAGGGCCAAAGGAAATATTTTCTGTACTTGTGGCTGAATAAAAATGATGCCACAGTTTTGGTTCCCACTGGGCAGAACTAATCTGACAGGCTCAGTGAAACCACAAGGTGCTGGAGAAATGCCCCGAGCCCTCAGATATCCACACATCGACCACACCTCGTTATGGGTCTCGCTGTCCCATTTAGTGAACTGGAAGCCGGCTAGGGAAGGGCAGATCTGACGGTCTTCCGCACAGTGCCGCAGGAGTGCTGGAGGACGGGAGAGCGGAGGGTTAGAGCGGGAGTCGGCGCGGGAGGCCCTGTACCGCTGGTCCTCCGGGGGCAGACATGCTTCCAGCAGTCAGTACGACGCTAGGGAAGGAACCTGCAGCACAACACGTGACTGAGAGGCTCTCTGGGCCTGCGCCGCAGTCAGGAGATCAAAGTCCTTCCTTAAAGGGAGCTGAGTGCACAGCCCATCATGTAACGGGACTTCAGTCCTAAAGTACCGTGTTTCCCCGAGAATAAGACCTACCTGGAAAATAAGCCCCAGCATGATTTTTCAGGAGGACGACCCCTGCACATAAACCCTAACGAGTCTTCTGGAACAAACCTTAATAGAAGACCCTGTCTTATTTTCAGGGAAACATGGTAGCTACAGATGACCTGCCTCACAGGATTAGCCCCAGCTGAGCACATACACTTGGAAAACAGGTTGTTAGTACCAAATTGTCTTAGCAAATCTGAGAGGAGACGAAGAGGACGAAGCACTGTGACGTCTGCAGCCCTAAAGTGGGAGGATCGATTTCATGCCACACACAGAAGTGGCAGGTACGGCTCTTGTATCACAGAGCCTGGCCTCTCCCATCTGTGCCCATCACAACTGAGGGCAGGGAGGGGGAGATGGGAGGGGTTAAATCCTTACCCGGGGTCTGTGAGCAGTCCACAATGCCCGCTCCCCCCCAGGACCCCCGGATTGGTGACAAATATGAGGCCTGTCTGGCTCAACAAGCCTCTCAAAGCCCCGTTCCCAAGTCCAAACTCTGACACTCCAGGGTTAGCTGATGGCTCCAATGTGTGAGTGTGAGAACTGGCTGCTAACGGGACACCTGAGGGACGGGCATATTCAGACCAGGAGCAGGGGGCACTGGCGACCATGTGTCAGGCCTCATGCTGCACAAAGTGGGGATGTCAGCTTCTCCCGAAGGGTGCCCACTGTGGCACTTCAGAGGAAGCTTCTGGGTCATTTACGTAAGCAACACAAGAGACGATGGGCTTTGTAGCGCCCACGGCGACAAGAAACATCACTGATGGCTCACACGCTCTGGTGAAAGGCACTGTGTGAACCTACCTTTCAAATCTGTCATTTCTACCTGCCCCAGGTCCTGCATCTCAGGAGGCCATGCAGTGGGGAGCGCCTGGGCGTCGGAAGGGAAAACCAGCTCGCTTCTGTAGTCCTGGCAGTGGAGGGTGGAGAGGAACACCCCGGCTGTGCTGCACTCATCGAACGAGGCTGCTGTCTTCTGAAACATGGGGTCAATCTGAGCACAAACACAGGGACCCAGAGTTATGGGCTGGAGCCAAAGGAAATGTGGAATCTCACTCACCGGGCCCGCTCATCACGGCCGCACACGATCAGAACAGGCGCTTGCTAGCTGATCAGGTAAAAGCCCAGCCCAGCAGATGCCAGTTCAGAAGAAAGGCTCCAAGTGATCAGATGGATAAACGTATACCCTTTACGTACACAGTGATCAACCAGCTTATAATGCGTCCATCTGTTGAAACTGCGCGGTAACCTTCTGCTGGCCTCTTTCCATAAGTCACCATTTTAAACGGCTATCTCTAGTGGAACGCTATGACAGCAAGTCCTGCTGACTTCAAAAGCCTGTGCAATGTCTTTCCACAAGATCCCATTATTCTTCGGACCAGAAATATTGTCAAAGATTTGGAAGAACACAACCAAGAGATCCAGGCAAAGGACAGGCAGAGTCAACCCGCCTGGCTGGCTGGGTCAAGGAGCAGGAGTGGCACAGCCACGTAACACCAGCCCAAAGGCAGAACAGAGCACAGGGAGTCAGAATGGGGACGGGGCAAAGCACAGGCACGCGTGGCAAGTGGGCAGAAGCCACCTGGGACTCTACAGGTGGCCCTGGGACAGGAATAGGTGGGATACTGGGTTCACAGGTCTTCCTGATGGCTCAGGATGTGGCTACTGTGGAGAGGGGTCTTGGCCATGATGACAGACGTGGCTCTCTGGCTCTTCCCTGGCTCCCCAAACCCTGGTGAGGCCTGACCTCACCAGAGCAACAGTCTCCTCTCGCCCCCACACCCTGTCTCGTGCTCCAGCCCAGAACAGCACACATGTCCCTCCTTGTTCTGCCTCCTCCCCCGGCCTGCTGGGTTTTGCCCTGTCTCCCTTTCTCCCCATCCCCACTGCCTGACTTAACCCTGCCTCTGGTCTCTCCCGTTTCCTATCCTGCAGACCCAAGTCCTGGTACTCCATTCGCTTCCTCAGACGCTAACCAGAGCAATGGGTCCCAGCACACAAGCCCCCCACTCCGCCCCGAGGGCTTGGGTAGGGAATTGATACAACTCAGCATTTCAAAGGGGCAGCACAGAAGCAGTACAATGACTCACAGCAAAAGGGAAAATACTAAGTAACTTTCCTCCCTTTGTTTCCGTTGTATCACACCAGGAGAGCATAGGGATCCTTTCAGGTCAATTAGACCTGATTGACATCTTTGAGTAATTTCATGGGAAAACGAATCACGCTGGCTGTAGTTTGGGTAGATGAACCTATTGAAACAAGGGTCCACAGCAAGAGAGAGAACCAGGAAAGGCAGGCCGTGGTGGGCGGCAGGCCGCAGGAAGCCCAGGGCCGTTTCAGCCTCATAAGTCCTCAGCTCCTGCCCAACCGATACACTGTCCAGCTCCCCGAAGAACCGGAACGTTCCGTGGCTGTGCTGATGCCCCTGCCACAAACACCTTCCTGGCACTGTCTACCTTCCCTTCCTTTGAGGCCCAGATCACATTTCACCCCTTCCATAAACTTAGCACACACTGGAGAGCGGGGTCCCCAACAGGTGAGCACCCAGTGTTCCCGCCGGTCAGACACCCACAGAGCACCTGTTTTCTAGTCTGCACACCATCTCCAGAGAACGGCTGAAACTTCCAATTCCGAGTTTGGGACGATCCTCACCATCTGTACCTTGGGCTGTTGTGAGCTCGCGGCAGGTGGCTGAGCACACTACGCTCTCAGCACAGGGTACTTGGTGTTTCTTCAAGACTGCTGACTTCACTTGCCGTGAGCAGACCATGGCCTGACAGCCCAGGCTTAGGAGCAGCGCTCCCTCCCTTCCTCACACACTCACGAACGCCACGCGACCATTTCTCCATTTCCTGCACCGTCAATATCTCCTTCTCCACTAGGCTGTTGCCCTCAACAAGTAAACATGCTGTTAATTCTCATTTTAAAAAATACAAAACAAAACCTCTAGACCTTACTTCCCCTCCATTTGCCATCCTGTGAGTGCTCCAATTCATAGCAAGACTCTTCAAAACAAGACTACACTCAGTCTCTTCCCTTTTATTTCCCTCCAGTTATAAAAATTTTCAAGCCTACAAGAATGTTTAACTAGTAGGACGAACCTCCATGTAACTTTTACCTAGATCCCCCAAATCTCGATCCTTTTACCTAGATTACCTGCATATATGTCTTCTCTACACCCCCCTCCCCCCACCGACCCTCCACATAACCTTCTGGAGAGTCGAGACTATGACACTTTACCTCTCTGCCCATTATTAAGCTACTGCCTCTCAGCTCCAAACCTGCCTTCTACTCTGCGATGCGGGGTCAGGGCCACATTTCAGCTTGGCCAGCACTCGCTGTCGGGCTCCACCAATAGGGGCCACTAGAGGAGACTGCCGGGTGAGCAGAAGGGACCTGCTTCTGCAGGTTTCCTGTTCCTGTGTCGCCCAGCACTGCTTCTTCACCTGGGACGTGACAGGTCCTACCCACAGCAGCAGCTGGACTCAACGTGCACTTTTTCTCACACTCACAGAACCAGCCTCACCGTGTTGCCTCAGACACCAGCACCAACCAGCATGCCCACCTCAGGTCTGGGTCCTGGGCCCACGAGCCCCTCCTCCAAACGCAGGGACACCAGCACAGCCAAGTGGCACCCCTTCCTTGGAGGTCTGAGTTTCTGCTCCACAGGGCCCTCCAAGCTCACCAGTGGTCTCAGGTTGCCATGTTTGACGTGGCTGATCACGTCCTCCTCCCCGAAACTCTCACTGGGACACCACTCTCTCCTGGCTTTCCTTCTACATATTGAATGTTTCTTCTTCGGCTTTCTGAACTCTTAAGACTGGGGCACCCCACATACTCACTCCCCTGGTGATCAAGTCCACTCTCGTACAGATGTTGTGGAGGTGAGAGAAAGAAGTAATCTAATCCATTGTTGTGGGAGAGTAAATTGGTACCTTTTTGAGGGCAGTGGAAATTCCACCTCAGAATTTTCTTATGGATATAGTCCCAGAAGAGTGCAAAAATAATATGTACAAATATATTCACAGAGGTTTTGTTTTTTAACAGCAAGCATTTTTCAAAAATCTGGGGCAACACCTGTTTGCTTCAAATTAACTGTGCTAGTTATAAATGAGGCCTCTGGCACCATTCCCTTAAGCAGAGTCCTAAGGATTTGCCAGATTGTACGGCTGCTTGGAGCAAGGAGTCTGGAGCCAGAGCACTCAGCGTGAGTCACATCCTGGCATACTGACAAGTGTCACCTTGGGCATCTTACTTAACAGCCCTGCACCTCCGTCACCTCTCCATAAAATGTAACAAGGACTCTGTGAGGGTTAAACGAGCTAACGCGGACCACAGGCTCAGGGCAGCACAGCGTCCACCAGTGCTGCGCGTAGGAACGAAAACAAACGTCATCAACCAGATTTCTCGGTAACTGGCCACCTCCTTCTACTCAATCATTCCAGAATGTTGAGGGAAAGCAGGGACTTGCCCCTGCAGCCTTCACTGAAGGCTGGAGGATGATACCGTAGAGACAGCCTTCTATCTGACTCCCTTGACACCCGAGCAGCTGAAGCAGCAGGCCGGCCAGCGGGTCCCAAGGAGTCCGTGCCACACTGCGCGCCCCTCCTCACCTCACACTTCCGATCAGCCTCGCAGATGTTCAGAGCGCTCACGTTCTGCTCAATGGTTCTGTGGGAGTGCTTCTTCCTCGGCTTTGGAGCCTTTTTGGTTGTTCCCGGGTCAGCTGCACTTTCGTCTCAAGAAGGAGAAAGAGCATGTGCTGTGAGGATTGCTTTGGAGGCAGCTGAACTCACTAATTCAAGTTTCTTAGAACTCTAAAGAGTGACTGTAACTTAGTCTCACAGCAACAGGCACCTCTGCCCCGTGGCTACTGGAGAAACCAAAGCACTCCATTAAGAATTGGCTTCTAACACCGTCAATCTCCAAAGACCTCCAGGGCAGAAGCTCCCCAGTTGGTGGTATTTACTCAATCTGGCCTAAATAAAATCTAAAGTCTTATCTAAGGCCCTTCTCTTTTCCAGAGAAAAACAACCCTAACGTTTGAGTACCATGTTTCCCGGAAAATAAGACCTAGCTGGACAATCAGCTCTAATGTGTCTTTTGGAGCAAACATTAATATAAGACCCAGCCTTATATTACATTGTAATATCATAATATATTATAATATGTATATTATATATCACATTATATATTATAGTTTATATATTATATTATATTATATTATATTATATTATATTAATTATATTATATGACCCGGTCTTATAGTAAAATAGTAAAATAAGACCGGGTCTTATATTAATTTTTGCTCAAAAAGACGTATTAGAGCTGACTATCTGGCTAGATCATATTTTCGGGGTAACATGGTATCTTCTCACAGCCAAATCTGAAAAATGTCCATGTCATCACCAGAATGAGGTTATTTCTTGTGATTTCATTCCAGTATATAACTCAAATAACGACCTGTAGCGCCCTTTAGAAAGCCTTTACCTAAGTCCAGACCCCCACCCACATACCTGCGCTATGGCTCTCTTCCACTTCCGGAGCCGGTGCGTCCTTGCCCAGCCCTCCAAGGACTCTGTACACGTCAGCGTGGACGGCATCCACGCGCACAGCATAGATCTTGGTGCTGGCGTCCAGAGTGCCCGCGGCTACCTGGTCAGACACACAGGCATAGGCGGTGCTCAAAAAGGAACCTCCCAACAGGCAAAACGCAGCGTGCTTCCTAAATACTTACCTGCCCTGAAGAAGAAAATGACAGAGTCCCCTAAGACTGACAGGGAGCAGACAGAACATAACAAAAAGATAGCTTTTCTACATTTCATCAGTTTAGGGAAGAAGGTAAAAGAGCTAGTGCAATATCCTAACCAAGGAAGGAGCTCACAGACTTGTAGATTTCAGTGTCTGCTATGTTAAGTATCAGAAACAATATTATTAATTCAGATGCAGGAGAACGTGGACATCCTTACTTTGAAGTTGGTCAGTTCAGTGTCTTTCTGTTTAAGAATCTCTGACATGAAATCAATCAAGTGCAAGCCAAATGCATTCTTGGTGGTGATTTTCTGGAAACAGAATTGCAGAAAGGTTATTTATAGCCCAGGCTCATGTCCGTGATGGTAGCCTGATAAAGGAAGCTACGTTTTTAAACAGGATCGCCTACGTCTCACCACAGACAGCAATTCCCACAAACACATGGGGACATAGCTAAATCCATGCGTGTCCCTCATTTTCAAGGCCTAGAAAGTGACAAGCAGCACACATTCCTGCGTGTTGATTGTGTGCAGGACCCACCCTAAACAATGCACACAGGGGGACCCCATCACCCTCAGAATAACTATGAGGCAGGCACGATTTTCATTCTCATTTGACTGAGGACTCTGCATAGAGGGGTTGGGTGACTTGCCAAGGCCACACGGCTTGTAAATGACAGAGATGGGATTCTAACTCAAGCTACCTCTAAAACACTCAGCTGCACACTCTACTATTTCTTGACTACCTGCTCTAGAACTCTGTTCTATGAACGCCATGCGGACACACTGTCACTGGCAGGCAACCTGTCAGAAGGCGCACCAAAGGTCTGTCGGAAACAGTAGAACCATACTGAAAACACCAACATTAGGAAGAGTCGGGAGAATAAAAGCACACAGTTCTCATCAATCACACATTCTCTACAGAAGCAAGAAGGCTCAATTTTCCTGTGCTTAAGTTGCAGAACTCTCACGGATAAGCCACAGATACTCACATTTTCAGTGGATAGTTTGATACAGGTGGAGTAATGCTCTGTAATCTGTGTGTTTGTAAATTTAGGAATTGTAGCTGAAAGATCAACATTCCTAAATGAAAAACAAGAACAAGACAGTCTGGCAGGGATCCCTGACACTGTAACTTCAAATTCAAGACCCAGAATCCCCGAGGTAGTGCGGGGGTGCCAGACCCAGGTACCCCAGGTCAGGGCACAGGGCCGGCCCAGGGCACTCACCGGCTGGACGGGGAGGCCAGCAGGTGGGGCGAGTTGGTGCTGAACTGCAGGTCCAAGGCCCGGGAGCGCCTCCGCTGCAGACGCTCCTTTTCATCATCATTCTGAGGGAAGTCCTCAAGAACCGGGGTGCTGGGAGCGTTGAGAGGGGCCTTCTTGGGCGGGGGCATGGAGAAAATCCGCTTGGACGGTGAGGAGGTACTGTGGGGGTGTCCACGGGTCTCTGAAGAAGAGTCATGCACTGTGGCTCAGTGATGGAACAAACACTTCCTCAAGAGCCTTTGACGGAACATTTCCTGGATCTAGAGGGGGCTCGGGGTAGAACATTTCCCACCAACATCATTTCCAAGTCTAATGGACTATGGCTCGAACCTCTATATTTTGGGTTTCTTGGGGTGATGAGTTTCTGATGCTTCCTCGTCCATCTGGACAAGTGCCCGCTATTGTAAACCTAAAGCACTACTGGGATATAAAGGTGGGGAAGACAAAGTTGCTGCCTCTGATAAGCTCACACACTAACAGAACAGCAGACACAGATGACCACACTCCAGGGCGAGACAGACAAGACGCCAAGCTGAGGGCGAGGTATAGGCTATTAAGTCAGACAGCCTAGGTCCTAAGGGAATAAACAACACAAATGTGTAAAATAAGCAGAATGTCCCAAAGAATCACCCACAGATGACTTGCTAATTACAAAGGAAAAAATGGTCTTTACAACAAAAGATCTGGTGGTTACCACGTTAACCAAGCAATCAAATAAATGTAGCCTCTTTAAAAATGAGACAACTTGAAACTGACTCATCTCTTGATGGGACAAAATATGAAACTCACAGCATCGCCCACAAAATATTTTTGCCACAGAGGTTTAACCTGAATTTAACTAAGACTTTAGATCTAACTTCCAGTTTATGAGAAATATAGGGGTTACAGGGAAAAGTTAAATGATACCAGAAGGAAACAGACAAATCCAGAATGTGGGACAGTTTATGTGACAACTGGCTTAGTCTCTTCAAAAAGTCAATTAAAAAAAAAAAAAAAAAGTACGGGGACTCTTCATGATTAAAAGAAACCAAAGTCATACAAACCAAAAACAACCTCTGAACTTTCAGCCAATCCTTGGATAAAAAAAGAAAGAGAGAGAGAGAGAGAGAGAGAGAGAGAGAGATCAGCTGTAAATATTTTGAAGATAAACAGGGAAAATCTGGAATATAGTTTGGATATCAGACATTAAGGAACTGATTTTTATCTTCTTAGGTATGATAATGACATCACCATATGCAGAAGACTATCCTTAATTTTAGGAGATGCATGAGAAGCAACAGGATGTGTGCAACTTTCAACTCAATCACTCAAAAATATGTGTGAGGGGAGATAAAGTAAATATGGTTGAACGTTAACAACTGTTGGAGCTAGGTAGCGAGTATAAGCTGTTCATTAAATGCCTTGGCCTTTCAATGTCCCTGTGAGTTTGAACACATTTGCCTAGTACGAAATCAGAAAACAGGTGGCATGTTACATGGAGAGAAAGGCTCTGGCGAGTAGTAAAGCCGGAGGGGAAGGAGGAAGACTGGGAATGGAGGTGGAGGCTGGTATAAACACAGCAGTCTGGGGGGGCTTCACCAAGAAGAGAGCCTCGGAATCAAGACCACAGACTTTTGGGCAAAGTGTCTCCAAAGCAAATGCGAGAACACACCTGGCACGTCTGAGGGGTCATGTGGCTAAAGTGGAGTGAGAAGACAGGGCCAGGCTCTCCAGAGCAGGGACACCCACAAGTCGGGACATGGGAAGGACAACTGGCAGGGGCAGAGCCTCACTTACAGGCCACTGTACAGGCCTTCAGGTGGACTGAGATGGGAAGTGATTGAATGTGGTGAGAAGAGGAATAAAGTGACCTAACTCACGCTTCGAGATCCCACTAGCTGTTGTAATGAAAACTGACTGAAAAGGGAGAACTGACAAGCGGTAAAACGGATTAAGGGGTAACTACCAATTATGGGAAATGATGTAATTCTCCTCTCCCAGTGTCCTCACAGTGGTCCTTACCCAGGGAGGCAGGAGGGTCCATCAGAGATGCGGTGACAGAAATAAGGTGGAGTGATGGGAGGGAGGGACCGCAAGCCAAGGAATGTGAGCAGCCTCTGGAAGCTGGAAAAGGCAAAGAAACGGATTCTTCCCTAAGGTCTCCAGGTGAATGCAACCCTGCTTCCACCTTGATTTTAGACTTGACTTCAGGACTGCAAGAGGATACACTGGTGTCATTTCAAACCACCTCTTCATTCCCCTTCTCACCACGTCCAGTCACCTCCCTGCTTACTCCACATGAAAGAGATGATGGTGGTTCAGACCAGAGAGGTGGTGTAAGAAGTGGTCAGACACTGGACAGTCTCAACACAGAGCGAACATGACCTCCTAGTGGATTAAATGTGAGGCATGAGAGGAAACAGGAGTCAAAATGACTCCAGAGTTAACCTGCACAACTGACGCAAAGGGGCTGCCATGCCCCGGGGGACAGTGCAGGAGAAGCTCATCTGAGGGAAGGAGGCAAGCAAGCTGGGCTTGGGCTGCTTACTGTCCTCCCACTGGGGTACACAGCGGCCACTTAAGCCTAGAGTTCAGGGGAAAGCCCTGGGCTGGATAAATGTGGATGTCCCAAGCATACAGAGGGTATTCAAAGCTGTAAGACTAGAAGAGAACTACAAACGATTAAGTACAGATAGAGAAGAGCAGAAGGCTGAGTCCTAGGTTACTTCAGAAGTTTAGAGAAGGACAGAATGAGCAACCAGCAAGAGATGGGGAATGTGCAAGCAGGTAGGGAGGAAAGCAGGAGGATGTGGCATTCTACAGGTCAGGTGAGAACCACTGCAGGGAGGAAAGAGTGACCACCAAGTTGAATGCAGCAGACAGGTCCAGTTCCATGAGGACTCAGAACTGATCACCAGGTTAGCAGCCCACAGGGGATCTTGAAGGGGGAGTTTTCTAGAGTAGTTGGGGGAGGAGGAGAAGTCAGATGAGCAGATTCCAGACAAGGTTGGAGAACAGAGATTGGACACAGCAAGTGGAGGCAAAGTCCTCACACTGTAAACGGGAGGAGAGAATTGGAGGGAGGCAGTTGACAGGGAAGTGAGGTCCAAAGTAATTTTAAGATGGAAAAAAACCCAGCTTGGTGGAAAGAATGAAGCAAAGAGACTATTAGCTTCTAATTGCTGCTATAACAAATTACCACAAACTTAGTGGTTTGAAACGACACCAGTGTATCCTCTTGCAGTCCTGGAGTCAAGTCTAAAATCAAGGTGGAAGCAGGGTTGCATTCACCTGGAGGCCTTAGGGAAGAATCCGTTTCTTTGCCTTTTCCAGCTTCCAGAGGCTGCTCACATTCCTTGGCTTGTGGTCCCTCCCTCCCATCACTCCACCTTGTTTCTGTCACCGCATCTCTGATGGACCCTCCTGCCTCCCTGAATAAGGACCACTGTGAGGACACTGGACTCGTCCAGACCATCCAGGATAATCTCCCTGCTCAAGATCCTTAATGGCACCTGTAAAGCCCCTTTTACCATGTGAGATAACATTCACAGATTCCAGACATCTTTGGCACGGGGGGGGGGGGGGGGGCCATAACTCACAGAGATCCTGCAGAAGGGTGAAAGTTGCTAAACAATGTACTCAAGCAGGTAAAGGCGTTCCTTTGCTGAGAGCAGAGCCCATCCACAGCAAAAGGAGGCGGAGAACACAGGACCAGATGCAGGCAGGGAGCAGCCGCAATGGTGGATTATGGATGTTCTCTTTTGATTGCTTTTCTTTTCTCAGTAAAATAGGAAGTAAACCTCCCCCCCTCAACTCCACATCTTAAGGGTGAGGGCTGGGGAGATTTCAGGAGAGAAAGGAGGGTATGAAATAGTCATCCAGAGGGAGAGTGGGTGAACCAGGATATATGGCATGACTGCTGGGCAGCCTTTGGGTCCCCTTCACCATCGGGTGCACTGGGCAAAGTAGGTGGAGTTGGAATTAACCAAGGTTGAGAGGTTGCCAAGTGTAAGAAAGCAAGAAGAGGGTATGGGGGTGCGGGTGTATGAGAGGGAGGGATTACACTGACGGACCAGGGCATGTAAGCTAAGCAACGAGGGGAACCAGGTCATGAGGTGAGGGGCAGTGAAAATAAGAGTACAGATCTGCTGGGTCAAAGACTGCTGGAGTCGGGGAACAAGATGGAGTGAGTTGGAAAGACAGGAGTGGTATTGAGAAGTGGGGTCATAAAACTGAGATGACAGAGTGGTGCAGCTATTGACAATGACGAGGTCTGGGGTGTGACTATGGTAGTTGAGTGCAGTGGCCTACTATGATTGGGAAGAGAGAGATGAGGACACTGAAAGACCTTGACATTGAAAGATCTTGTGGGAACGTTTCCAGATTTAAGAATCGGAAGGCTTGTTTTCAAACCCCAGATCCATCACTTACTAGCTGGAGAAATTTTAAGCAAGTACACGGCCTAAACGTTTGCTTCTCCATCTGCCATATGAGAATAAGAATGTGTATCTCAGCTGGTTCATGAAAAAAAATACATATACACAATATAACATATTTTATAGAAATACGTTAAAAATAGTGATACACAGTAACACTAAATGGTAGCCCATGTGACAGGAAGGAAAAAGGAGTGGTGAACAGGGCTAAAAGAATGAAAACAATACAAGAACTTCACGTTCCCTTGATAGATTCCTACAGGCTGAAGAATTATCATTAATATAACTCAGCTGAGGTCAAAACAAGCAAAAGAAAAAAAGTAAAAATGGAAAGGAAGGAAGAGACATTTTTCGAGACTGAATCAAGGGGACTTGTGACTATATATGTGGATGTGGGCGCTGCGAGGTAAGGAAAGGGGCTGGACCTTAGGAGAAGAGACCTTGGCAGAAGAAACAGGAAGCGCTGCAGGAGGATTTCTCTCACTGCCTTTAACATCACGCATCTGGTCATTCAACAGATGGTAACTGAGCTCAAAAGCACGTTCTGTCTCTGCTTCCTCCCCTCCTGCTCATTTTCAGCTCCCTCTGGTCTGGTCCCGTCCCCACCACCTTATGAAAACTGTCTGATCACCCACAACTGCCACGTTACCTCAGCCAGTGGCCACTTTTCAGGCCTTATCTCTCTTGAGATTCAGCAGCCTCTGGAACAGTTGACAACTCCCTGCTTCTTGAAACACTCTTGGCTCCTATACCACTCTCTTCTGAGTTTCTCCAGCTCCTCCTTCTGTCCAGCTCTAAATGTTGGTCCTGCGTGCTTTCTCCACAGGCTTTTCCTAGTGTTCTCACCTGTACCATAGTTTCATGCCCTATGATGATGATGTCCAAATTTCTCAGTTCAGGGGCCACTCCCCCAAGTGGCAAACTCTTACCCAAGTGTTTTTCGACCCCGTCACCTGACTGTCTCTCTAGTAGGTCATTTACCATGTCCAAAATGTAACCCTAAATTCCGAAACATCTTATGAAGACCTTCAAAGGCCCTGCGCACCTCAGTGACCTCACTCACTGTTTAGTCACAATGTTCTGTCCTAGCCTATGCCAGGCTCTTTCCCGCTTGCCCTTTTTTTGCACCTGCTCCTCTGTCTGGAACACATTCTCCAGTCTCTGCTAAAACCTTAAGTGAACCCCCTAACCTAAAGGGGCCTCACTCTGCTATGGTTGGGAAGAGAGCCGTGAGGACATCTCAATCAAAGCGCAGCACTCAGACTCATCTGTAAATTATTTCGTTTATTTATTGCCTGTCTCCCCAAGTAGAATACAAACTCCAACAGGCTAGGAACTTGCCTGTTTTGTTCTTTACTGGTGTATCTCTACATCTGACAGGGTTTGGCCCAAAGGAAACACTCAATACTTGTATGAATGTAAAAACAAATACACGCATTTTGAGCATACGGAGGTAACCACAACGCTTCCATGGCCCTGGACTAACTGCCTTCCAGGAAAACCACCTTTTAAATGCACAAGACACCGGGCACGGTGGAGGAACCCAGGGGGCAGTTTCCCACCCACGCGGGCGAACGGTGGAGGCGCCAGCGGGGCCCGCGTCCTGATTGGCGGAGCACACCGTCCGCCCTCCCGTCCCCCGGCCAGCCTCCCTCGGCCCGCGGAGAGCAAGGCCAACGACAAGGCCGAGAACGCCTCACTCCCGCTCAGGCCCGCCCGCGGGCCCCCCTGCCCGCACCGGCCCTTCCCGCCGCACCACCGCCAGCCCCGACTCACCTGGGCAGGGAGGCCCCATCTTGCGCGCCGTCTCTCCGAAACTGTTTTTAAAACGCGCGCCGAGACGCCGGAGCGCCGTAACGGCCGCCTTACGTCACAAGTGGGCGGGGCCGGAGCGCGCCTGCGCAGACCGCCAGCCTGCCGGGTGAAAAGTGACTCTGGTGTTGGCAACAGGGCGGGATGGCCGGAAATGAGAGCTGGGGGCTCGGGCCCTGTGGTGGATTGGAGGGGGTGGTGGAGCCCCGAGGATGGTATGAAACTCCATCCTTTCGAGCGTTAAACGTGGAACTGGGAGCTGGGGCCCAGCGTAGAGCCGGGCGGGCGAGGGCTCTGCTTTCACGGAATGTATGTACGTACTGTTGGGGAGCAGATGACCAGGAAACGAGGGTAATTTCCCCGTGTTGTGACGGCAACACAAAGCTAAGGAGGTGAGGGACGGAGCGGACGGGGAGCCGACCCCGCAATGAGCGTTCCAGGCAGGAGAGGACAGGTGCAAAATAGTCCATGTACATTTTTAAAAATTAAGTCCATCGTTTTATTCAGCTTCTTGCGTAAAGCTTCCTGGATCTACACGAACACCCGCCCCCCCCTTCAAAAAAGCAACGGTTAAGGTCGGAAGTGAGGCGGAAGCAATGTGCCACCTACCCTTCATTCTACTTCATCTGATCCCAAGAGTTGTATTACAGGAGGAAAGGCCAGGGCAATTCCTCCAAGTATCCCTACAACAACCTGTAATTTATTACAACACATACCTGGCATTTTACACAGTGTTTCTTGTCAAGGGTGCTCTTGGCATTCAGAGTGAAACACTCCTGACAGGGGGGCTCTTGCCCTCTATGGAGGACTGCTCCAGCATAAGGGCACTGTTGGCCCACTAAATGTCACCACTGCCCCTCAGTCATTTTGGCAACCAAAAAAGTATTACTACTCTTATTGAAAACCACTCTTTTAAGCCTATTTGTTTTTTGCACGAATTTGTTCTCCCAGTGACCACCTTCAAATGTTTAATGTAAGGCGGTGTGGGATAGAGGAAAGAAAACAGTTACAGTGCATGTCAGCCACCAGCCACCCAGGAACCCAAATCAGCACCCTGGAGCCATCCTGGACGCCTCCCTCTGCCTCATTCTCCACACACAATCCACTCTTGAGTCTTTACTTTTAAAAAAAAAAAGTAATACTTTCCGCCACCTTCTAAGTTCTCCTAGCTGGGCTAACAATCAAATTAACATGAAAATTAACAAGAGAAAAATCAAAATGTTAGTAATACATGCACACGGGGAATTCACATAAACATGACAATTCCAAAGACAGTGAGGCAACATTGGGTATGTAAGACATTTTGGAGGAAGCAAAAGGCAGGAGAAGGGGTATTAGATTTCAGAAGTGACAAAGTGCAACTTACAGGGAGTAGAGAAAAAGAGTGGAACATACATGGCAGGAAAATTCTTGCTGGGCAACTCAGAAACAATGAGACATGGGAGGGGGTAACAAGCTAACAGGCGTGGAGTCTTCCTAATGTGTTAAGGTGAAGATTCTTAATGTGATTGAGCCCAGGCTCCCTTCCTGAAGCAGGTGTTTTCTGTCTGAATCTCTTGGGCAGGAAAGGGGGGAGGAGGGGCAAAGTTTCTGAGTCATTTCTTAATAAAAGGCTTAAAATCAATATCCCAAAGAGCAGCTTCAGAGTGCGAAAATTTTGGTTCCCTTCACTTCCTGAAAATCTCTTCAGTCCTGCATCTCTCCTTTTCATCCACAGCACCTTCTTGCTCGTCGGCAGCTGTCTCACACCCACTCTGACCCCATGCTAGTTGGGCCCAGGGTGATGGTTGCTAAGTACCAATCTGACCTGACACTTCCTCGCCAAGGTCTGAAACATTCAAAAGTCCCACTGCTCTGGGAACTTCCAAGGTGGTCTACAAGGCCCTGCGGAGTCCCATCCCTGCATCCTCTCCAGCCTCGTCTTATACGGTGCCCTCCCTTGCTCTCTGCCCTCCAGTCACTTGGGCCTCCGTTGACACTGGCCCTCACCACGCCCACATCCCACACAGAACCTGTACACATGCTGTGTCCTCAACATATGAGCAGGATCCTCTTCACCCCCATCTTCATCCAGTTGGCTCACATCACCTCCTCAAGGAGGCTTCCCTGATACACTCTAGTGTCCATACTGGAGGCTTTAGAACTGGTCACCTGTGCAATTTTACATCCACTGGGTTGACTGTTTCATGTCTATCCCCTCCACATACAGTCAACGCCATAAGGATGAAGCTCATCACTGTTTTCCCAGGGCCTGGTGTTAGCCCTGGACACAGCAAACACTTAAATGTGTATTGAATGAGTGACATTGGAAGACAAGCTTAAGTCCTGGATTGGGAAGTTTAACTTCCCTGGGCCTCGTTTTCTCCCCCATTTATAAAACAGTGATGAGAATACCCCCTTTTGCTGGGCTTTATGAGGGTTTAGGTAGTAAACTCCCAAGAGCACATGGGCTCAAGAGTATGCGAGGGTCACTGTCATCTCACTTACTTGTGCCCTCTGTGCTTCGTGCATTTGAGAGAGGAGGGCTAGTTTCTGGATTCCATGTCTGCACCAACCAAGAGCGGTGGCGGTTGGGAGGACAGTAGGTAGCATGGAATCAGGAGCCTCTGAAGAACTGGCTTGGAACTCCTGGCAGAGGAAGGCTACTAGGTGACCACTTGGTGAGGCATGTGGTTGTGATGGAGCCTCCAGAGCTGACTGCTCAGGGCTCTGTGTGCAGGGAGGGCCGCTCCACCCCCTGCATCTCATCTCCGTTCCCAGGGGCCAGGTCCACCAGGTGCAGGTGGGCATTCACCTCCCGCTCTGAGTGCCCTCTTTTGTGTTGGGAGGTTAGGACTAGGAGGGGACAAAACAGACTGAATGACTTGTCAGTGGTGTGCAAAACTCAATTCCTCTGTACAAAAATAAAGTAGTGGGGTCCATCCCCCACCCGTCTGCAGAACAGCGGTGCTGGAGCTATCCCCTTCCTCATTTCACTCCTCACTAAGATTCTACTTCCCTAAATGAAGGCAAACAGCCTTAGCTTAGGCGAGGGACAGTGGTATTGTAAGTTGGCTACCTCAACACGTGATTTTTGGCTTCAAATTTGCCCTGAACTTCCAGCCTGCAGCTGGCTTATGTCATAATATAGTTCGTGACATAAACCATTTAGTCACTGGGGCTCAAGGTGCACATAGTTGAAATGGCTTTACATTCATTTTGGCCTCTGAGCAAATGCCTTTAATTTTGTATGTGATACGAAATTCATGACTTCCTAAAGACTGGGCTAAGAACCAACAATTTCTGTCTTCTGGAATTTCCAAACAACATACCATCTTTTGTGTTAAAATTAATACAGTGCCTTTTGCTTTTCAAAGCACTTTAAGACCTACATCTTGTTTGATTCTCAAGACAGTGCTGGCCAGGTGCTTTCCTCCAGGCTCTGCTGTTTACTGTGTGACCTTAGGGAAGCTGTGTACCCTTTCTGTGCCTCAGTTTCCTCTTAGGTAAAATGGATAAGATAGAGCTTCATGGGGTTCGAGTGTGAGGATTAAATGAGTTACCAGATGTGAAGCTTTTAGATCAGTGCCTGGACCCTTGGCAATGCTCAATGAACATGAGTATTTCCATTCCCGTAACTACTGTTCTGTCCTGGGTGCCAGCCAGGTATTGTCTTAGAATAAAGCCCAGCGTCCTAATACCTGGAGGTTTCCCCTTTCATTGTAAGAGTATTCCCAGAGCACTACAGCTCTGTTCTTCACATTACTACTCGTTTTCTATACTCTTTCTTACACCCACTGCCCCACCCAAGCTGTGCTGACTGTTCCCTTTGTAGTCTTCTGCCCGCTTGTCACCTTGTTTTCTTCCTTGCCCCTTACTAGACTAGAAACCCCACAGCCCTAGAACATATCACCTTCTCTCTACTGACAGACTTATGCCTCTAGAACTTACGCATGTTGTATACAGCCAATAAGATCTTTTAATCTGGCTGACATTTTGGCTTGGGCACCATGAAAATGAATAATTTAGACGTTCCTAAACATTCTGAATTAGTCTTTCCTGGCTACTAGCCAGGCCACTGGGAAACCACAGGGAAAACTGGTTCAAGGTATACTAAGGAACAGCAGACTGTACTGGATGGAGCCACTCGGGTGATGTGAACTCCTGGGGAGCAGGCATGTGAGACTACTAATCTGCCGGGTGTTCATGCAGATTCCAACTGATACAGAAATGAGCCTCCTTTATTGATTTACAATGAAAACACCAGCAAATTATTTTCTAAACAAAAAGCATATGAATGTTTACAAAACACCGAAATCCTACCAGCATAGAAACAACCATCATTGCATGTGAGCTTGAAAGCAGCATCAGCAGAAACCAGCAGACAACACGGGAGCTACTGTGCAGTGGGAGCCCCAAATAACGACTGGCATCAGCTTCTCGGACACTCGTCATTTATTTTTGCTGCGGGGAAGGTGTGGATTCTATAACCAAAGCCCATAAGGCCAGCATCTAACCCTCCCTGAGGTCAAGTTAAATGTAGGGCCAGATCTTCCTGGCATGCGAGGTAGGAACAGCACTGGATTTCCCAAACAACCACACCCACAACTGTAGTCACATTTCTTAACACTCCTCAGGATGCCCAGGGTTTTAAACAATGGAAAAACACACCAACCACGCCTCCAGAATCATGACTTTGCTTGCGCTGGACTGCTTCACAGTCCCTTCCTGTCCAGCCCTGCCAGTGGTCCTCGATTGTGACCACCTCGCCTTGCAAAACTGCAAACATAGTTCAAAAAATCCCTCTGTCATCTTTGAAAAGAATACAAAGGCATTCCCAGATTGAGAAAAAGCACAGCTGCCCGTGGTAGCTAAACCTTTCCATTTAACAAACAAGTGGCTTCCCCCAGAAACAATAATTGCTCATTTCCAAGTCTCCCCCAGCAAATCATCCTTGTTAAGGGTTTTATAATGTTGCTTCCAGGCACAGAGAACATCATCAGATGTTGGCTAGTTGATTTTAGCAAATACATTATCTCGATTATGGAACGGGTCACTATTGACTTAAAATTTCTTTGTAAATCAATGCTAATAAATTATTTGGGTGTTATTGGAATGTCTTTCAGATGCATAAAAACATAAACATTGGGCTGAACTAAGAAAATGGAAAATAAACATCTTTGTTCTATCTTCAAATAGTGAAGGTCTGAAAAATTAGATCCTAAAACATGAGAAGGAATGAGCTAGGATGGAGGTATCGTCTGGTTCGCTTTCACTTCCAGTGTTGACACACACAAAACAACTTCACAGGCCCCTCGGGTTCTCGACTCTTTAGCAGCAAGATCCTCCCATCACATCTGTTTCCCTGGGCTCTCTGTAAGTCAGGAGGAAAACGCAGAAGACCCATCCTAGACTAGGCCCTACAGGCTGGGCCTCATCTTCGTGACCACTTCACACATGCCTTAAAGTGTCGTAATCTATCACAGCCCCGACTCGCAAGGTGAAGGTCACACACACCACTGATGTGTCTGAAAAATAAACTCCTTTGCAGCCCGAGGTAACAGAAATACCTATTCCCCCTTTTTAATGGCCTTCACATTAATGTGCCCCAGCCACAGGGCCATAGGGCAGAGCTTTCACCTGGGTCAGGAGGTTGTGGAACTCTCCCACAGCCTGTGAATGTGCCATGGGGTTCAGCACCAGGTGCTGGAAAAGATTGACAGGCTCGGCATTCCGAAACATCTTAGGGATCGGGATGGTCGAGGGCAGAAAGCTGTTACCAATGAGGAAATGATGGAGGGACCTTTGCTGGAGGCCACGGCCCAAGAACCAGAGGATGTCCTGGAGCCGCTGGGAGAGCATGTCATGCTGCCAGTCGGTGAGGGGCGTCCGCAGCAGCAGGTGCATGAGGGCTGTTTTGAAGTGGTAAGAGGTGAGGATGGGATGGGATGCTCCCTGGGGTAAGCTCCGGAGGTCCCGGACACTTAAAATGATCTGGAGGCATTTAAGGTGACAGCTGTTCTCCGGAGCAAAACGCCCTACCAGCTTCAGAAACAAGTGCTCACAGGCTGCAAAAGACTCGGGCCAGTCCACACTGGTGAGCTGCCCCTGGTCAGGGGCCTGACTCACCAGGTAAACCAAGGTGTCTTCCCGTTGCACCCCCAGGACCAAGTGGATTGAGAGGAAGCGGCCTGAGCGGTAGTCCAGCCGGAGCTCACAGGAGGTGGTGGACGGTGGGAGGCTGAGCTGAAAGTCATACTTGTGGGCCACAAGGGCCCAGGCATTGCCCACCAGCTTCCGGAACCACTGTACGGTCTTGCACACGTCCAGGTGCAAGCCGGTGCAGAGGGCTGCTTTGATGGAGCTGTTGCACTTGCCCAAGAGGGACGAGTGGTCCCTGTGGTGGTGCACCAGACACAGCACGTCCCCTAGAAGCTTCTCGCGCTTGCACATGCATTCCGACTCCACCAGCACACTGCCACAGCGGCGGCCTAGGGCTGGGTCTCTCATCTCCAGCACAAACATCACGCCCCGGGGCGGGACAATGGGCACCAGGATATCAAATTTCTGGGTCTCGTGGAGGGTTCCCCATTTCTCAAAGGCGGCCCCGATGCCCAGGCAGTCCTCCAGCTGTGGGTGAGCCTCCTGGCGGCTGAGCACCCGGCAGGCCTCAAGGAGGTCGTCTACAAAGCTCTCCACGAACTCACAGGTGCAGGGCAGGTCGCGGATGGCATTCTGGATGTGACGTTTGTAGAAAGAGTCCAGGGCCTCCTGCGAAGGGAAGTCGGTAAGCCAGTTGTAGGAGGTCACGGGCACCACCCGGACTTCCTCCTCCTCCTCGCTGCTGGAATCAAAGGCCGGCTCGTGCTGCATGTTCTGTCGCAGGAGCTCGAAGATGAGAAAAAGGCAAAAGAGGCCGGCGTTCCACAGGTTTCCCAGCAGCCAGCCCAGAGGTCCCTCCTGGCCCTCCGCCTGGAACGGCCACCCCATGTCCTTCTTCCCCAACACTAATTGCTCGCTGGACATGTCTCCTCTCCAGAGGCTCTCTGCCTTCTGCTTCTGCTCAGATGCTCGCTTTCGCTCTTCAAACTCCATCTCTAACTGGCGCATCTCCTCGCTCATCCGCTTCTCCAGCTGCCGACTTCTGGCTAGCGTGTCCAGATCCATCCGGTCACTGACCAGCAAGGGGTGGTGAACAACATACATCACTGCCAAGAACAGAAGGCTTATCACAGCCATGGAGGCCTCTGCATCTGGAGAAGCAGGGGGTGGGAGTCAGTGGTGATCTTCGGGACTCATGGGCTCTCCACTGCATATTCCCCAGAGCCCTGGAACCCCAAATCCTGGAAGTCAACTACTCAGGACGAACAAAAGCTTACAGAGCTGGGGTTGGACAGGGCCAGGGTGGTCTGCCCAGGAGGAGGTCTGGGAGAAAGGGGGACAGCAGGATATGCCACTCAGTCTTTCTATTGCTTTCCTTCCACATGGCTGGGTGGACATGGGACTGTTTTGATTCCTACATAGGATGGGGAGGGGGACCTTTGTGGTAGGGTGACCTCACCCAACTCATTAGTCCACGTTGGGCACGAGGCGTGCCCAGCTTATCCCAGAGGCTCTGTTCCACAGGCGGGAAGCACTGGTCTTCCTTCTTGCCAGGTAGTCAGCCCCAGGCCCCACCTGTAGCATCCCACTCACTCTGTGACTTCACAATTCTCATTCTGCGCACCCAGTGTCATTAGATTACTTAGCCTCTCCTCCTCCCTCCTGCCGAGTTGGCCAACCCCAGTGAACACCAAGGAGGCACAGTGCCCCAGCCACCTTTCCACTGCTTGCTGCTGTGTTCTCTGAGGTCTTAAGGGGGCTGCCAGATGCCCCATCCTGGGTGGGGTCCCTGGACAGGCACAGCTGCATCTCTCACCCAGGAAACTTGTGAAGCCCAAGGCCACCTGACAGCCGGCAGTAGTCGGTTCCTCTGCCTCCCCACCCACCACAGGGCCCTAAAGCTTCCTGCATTCACCCCACTAGTTCACAAGCTGCTGGGCTTACCGAGATCATGAAGGACCAAGTCGTGTGGGCGCTGACGTCAGGCGGGGCCCTCTCCTCCCTTTGGAACTTGGCCTTTTTCAGGCTCACTGGAGCCCTGTTAAAATGTACAAGTTACTGGGGGCTTTGGCTCAAAGCAGGGTGCCCCCCCATTCATAACTTCCCCAAATTCCACGCCCAGAAACCTGAACTCTCATCCGTCCCAGCCTCCCCGGGGTTTTCCCTGTACCTGGGACCGGGTTCCTCACCGTCTGTGTCAGCAGGAACACGGTCTTAAAGAGACAGCGCGGCCTGACCGCCCCCGCCTGCTTCCCGGCGGCGTGGGGGCTCCGGGTTCCTCGCCGGGTCCACACGCGGGAGTGGCCCCGGTCCCTTCTCCCGGGGAGCACACCATGTCTGTCCGAGTGTCCGGTCGTCTGTGCGCGGCCTGCGGCTGAGACCGCACCGTGCCGCGCGCGGTTCCGAGGGCGCCAGCGGAGAACAGCGACTCCCGCCGCCTAAGCCCCGCCCAGCGCCGTCCAGGCCCCGCCCCGCCCCGCCCCGCCCCGCCCCGCCCCACCCGGGCCGCGGAGCTCGCAGCAGGAGCCCCCCCGGGGCTGCTGTGACCCTCTTGGTGCACACGTGCCCTCCGTCCCGGCCCCGGCTCCCAGGAGAGTGTGTGCAGAGCGCAGGGTCTGCGGTACGACTCGCGGCTGAGGGGCTCTCACGCCGCAGCTGCTCGGCCCCCGTGGGGTGGCGCCAGGGGCCACTACGGTGCCGGCGTCAGCTTCATTGAGCTCTGTTCGGTAGAGAATATACGCACTGGGCGTTTAGGTGTGAGAGTGATGGTGGCGTAACTACTAGGAATAGACTGGGGAAACGTCATTCCCATTTCGGGCTGGCCCAGAGCAACATGATAACAGGAGATGGGGTGTGTTGTCAGCATCATGCGGTTCTCCCCAACCCCTGCTCCTATCAAAGTGGCTCTCAGGAAAGGATCACACATCACCCAAAGACCTGGCTTGAGGCCTTGTTCACCACTCACTAGCCATGTGGGAATAAGAATCCTAAACGTAGGGAGCTCTGCTGAAGAGGGGAGGTCTATATGAGAGAACTTTATAAAGTGTGGAGGTGGGACAAGCCTTAAAATACGTTAAGAAACACCAACGGGATGGGATTCCTGGAAAGGATCTTCGGAGTATCAGGAAGAATGCCAGCCTTCTGTCCTGTGTCCGCCGGCCAAGGAGAAAAGGAAGTGTTGGTCTCTTGACCGATGCTTACTAAAGTCCTTCTGCTGAAGGAAGTCAGGCCTCCTTATCAGGTGGCAATGCAGAGGAGGCCCCAAACAACTTGGACCTTACTTCCAAAAATATTGGCTTAATCACAGAGTGGGAAAGACTGTGTTCTGGATGACAGTGACTGAAGTTCCACAGTTATCCTTTATAACCTTGCATGACAAAGACTAGACCACAGTCTGCTACCAAGCATCAGTGCATTCAAACAATGATGATGAAATTATTATTTTTCAATTTACAACATGACAATGTCAGGATGAAAAGAACACATTTCAGAGGGTGTAAACCAGTGGTATGTAAAGCTATGTGTTTAAAGATGTGTATTCATGGTCAAGTAAGGGTTTGTTTCAAAAGTGATTGTCATGTTAGAAGATATTTATTAATTCATGGTCTGCACAGAAATGAAGTGAGTTATTATACAGAATTAGAGACCCCAAGCTACCGAACTATTAATCCATTTAAAGATCACATCTCAATGACAATAAGCCCTCACAGTGGACATTTGTTAGCCTGTTTTTTCGTGGTTCTTCTTTTTCAGTATGATGTGAAGTGATTGTTGGCTTAGTCAATGAGATTAATAAGAAATCAAGTCATTAGAACATCTTGTCACTCACGTTAATTGATGATAGTACATAAATGAGCAGTGGTCACTTGTTTTAACAACTGGACTCCACTGTGGTGGGACCTACCCTTGTCAAGTTAGGAAACATGGTAGTTTTTCCCCAAAATTTATTTTTAACATTAGAAAGTATGTTTTAAAGGACAGAGAATGTGATTACCTAAATAATTTGCTGGATTCTGCCTCTTGGCCTGCAAAACCTAAAATTTGCTTGAGACTGTTTGTCTTTTGGAGAGAACAGTTGGGAAAAACATCAATAATCAACTTTTTAAAAGGCAAATGATTTTGAGTGGTTTTCCTTGGCTCTTGATTTGACAGATGCTACTGATAGTGCCCAGTGGTTGCTGTTTATTCCAGAAGCCAAAGCAGGCTTTGCAGTTACTGAAGAATTAGACTTTATGAATAATCTGCATAAAACCACCACAGGCAAGAATATTTCAAAAGAGGTGAGAAAACACTAATTCAGTACAACCTGAAATGGAACCTGCAATGTATCTGCCAATGTATTGTAGCTGATGGTGGTAAAAAACACATGTGGAGCAAAACAAGGTTTAGATGGACAAATTTACGAAGCCTGTAAGGCTATTAAAGCCTATGGTTATTCATTGTATTCGTCCTCAACAGACACTTCGTGGGAAATATTTGAATCCATCATGTATTAGTGAACCATTAGTGTCAATAGTGAACTTTGTTAACTCTCATCAACTTCAAAATCATCAGTTTGGTGAATTTTGGTCAGAAATAGAAACTGAGTATCCTGACTTGCCCCAACACACATCAGTTTGGTGGCTTGGCAGTAGTAAAGTCTTACTGCAATTTCTTTTCTTTTTTTTTTTTTTTTGAGCTTAGGGCTGAGATTAAATGTTTTCTAAATGAGAATAGCCCTCAACTGCTATTATCAAACACTGAATGACTTTGAAAATTAACTTTTGTTGCAGACTTGACACTGTTTCCTAATGAATTCAATCAAAAATCACAAGGCTAAATGGCATTTATATATGATACTGTGATGACAGCATTTCAAGAACTACCTGTTTGAGTTACAAGTAATATCAAGCTGCTTAATACACTTCCTGTGCTGTCCAAAGAGAAAACAAGCAAGATATCCTTTCCCCCATACATTTTGCAGCATATATATTTTCTGCGCTCTAACTAGTTCCAGCAGAGTTTATCAGACATCAGTGCAAGTGGGAAGGACAGTTCCATATTTCAAAATCCATTTAACTTTGCAATTAAGCATCTTCCAGATAATCTTCAATTAGCAGTGATTAACCTGCAATGTAATGACGTACTAAGAGGCAAATATCAAGAATCTAATTATATATTTAGAGGTCCTGGCTCATGGATTAGTAACCGCCCTGCCTGGGCTTGATATCTGTCATCTGTATTCACATTATGAAATATGACACTTACCACAGAAAACTGCATCTTGGTAGTTGGTTAGCTGCGGGTTTCTCCAACGAAAATCTGAGATCCTTAAGGGCCAAGACCAAAATCAGACCTACTTCGATTCCTGCTGTGCAAGAGCTAAGTGTTTTTGAATGAATGAATAACACGGGGTGTTCCAGGAGAGTATTTGGGGTGGGGTAAGGATTGTACCTTCTTTGTTTATACAGACTGTTTGAAAGTTAGGGATAACTTTCAGAAAGCAAACCTAGGATCCATATAGAATCCTGACCAAGAGGATGCAGAAATTGGGTCTGTGGCCAAAAATTGGATAAGCAAATAAACATTTAGATCTTAAATACAATGTTTGGATTTGGGGCTAGCAGTGGGAGATCATGGTAACCAGGCAAAAATAACTGTGATACAATAAACAACTATATGAGAAGCCAGTGCTCTCAACCACAAATTTCAAAAACATATATTTTTTACAACTGCAAGATGTTCATCAATTTCTTGTTATCACAAGTTCAGAAATGTATCCTGCTCTGGTGACAAACATTTGTGAAGACTGCCAGTGTAGACAGACCTGTGTGTTGCCATTGCTTCTGAACATAAAGGGGAAGCAGAAAATTGCTGCCTTGTTTTCAAATCATCCAGGAAAGCTTTTTGGAGTAGGAGGCTTCTTGATAGAACATCTGCTACCTGTGCATAGAATGCACCAAATATGAATGGCATATGGAGCATGTAATTTACTTCTCATATATTTCTTCAGAAAAACAATGGACAGTCTCTCTTCTCAGATGTAGCTCTTAGACTATGGGCAGGGCAACTACATAGATGCTTATGATTAACTAGGTATTTTGGAAGATACAAGCAGATTGTCTCTGAAGTCTGTTGTGTTGAGTTGTTCATTTATTTCACAAATATTTATTTGAGCATTTTTTATAACCATGAAAGGTATAGTTGGACCAAGACAAGAGAGGTCTGAGGACAGGATCAAAGTACTTGACAGGTATCACCGATGTCCCCTGTTTGTCCTTCCATCTTGCTCTCAGTTTGCTTACCATCACTCTTCTCGCTCCTCAATGTTCTCTTCTTCATCATTATGGATTTTTCTTTCCATATTCTGGTCTGTTTACTTTTTCTTCTTTTGTCTCATTATCATTTTCTTCCAAAGGTTTTTAGAGTTATTACACAAATTTTCAGTCTTTTTTACATTTCTTAAATATTTAAATCTTTGAATAAACATTCAAAAAATGCATAAACATTTTTATCAAGTAAATACATGCTCAGAAAGCCATTGTATTGCCCCACGAACTGATTATTATAATTACAAGAGGAAAAACAACAACGTCATAGCAGGGAGACCTGGCAGTTAGCATCTTCACCAAGAGATCAAAGTTAACATCACCATGCTGTGCTTCCCGTACGCTGCATTGACAAGGACAGAACTCGCTCATAGAAGATTCTTGCCCCTATGCCTAACATCTATAACCCCTACAGTGGGGAAACAAAATCCAACAGAAAGACATTTTACAAAATAACTGGTGTGTGCCCTTCAAAATGCCAGTGTCAAGGAAGATGAGAGAGAGAGTGGGGGCGGGGGGGGGAAGAGAGAGAGAGAGAGAGAGAGAGAGAGAGAGAGAGAAAGAAAGAAAGAAAGAAAGAAAGAAAGAAAGAAAGAAAGAAAGAAAGAGGCAGGGGAGGAATAACTCCTGACTTGAGGAGACTAAAGAGATGACGATTAATGCCATGCATAATCCTGCACTGGATATTGGGAGCTGAAAAAATGCTGTAAAAGACATTATTGAGATAACTGTCAAAATTGTAATATGGGAATAGTGTCGTATTACTGTTAGTTAAGAAAACATCCTTATTCTGTAAAAATTCACACAGAAGTATTAAGGAATAAAGGGACACGATAATGTAACTTTAAACTATTTTAAAAGAAAACATTAGAGAGACATAGAGAATGGTAAAAATGAATTTGGCATATGTTCTCTGGTTAATGTGGGTAAAGGGTACATATAAGTTTGAAATTACTTCAATACAAAAATTTTAAAAATAAAAATGTTACCTTTATAAACACCTTAAAGTACTCCATTAATTTCATGATACAGAGCACATCTTGAGCCAACATGTTACCCGTTAGAGAAATTCTATGGTTAATTTCAAGAAGAGTAAACATTCAGAAACCCACGCTGACCTCGTCACTTTCTGTCTCAGCTGCCCATGATGACATCCATCCAACAAACAGACATCGTTCTCATGTAACAGTGTATGCTTGCATGCTCTTTGGTTAATGTAACTGATCACACGAATACAGGAAAACAAAAGGAAGAAAACAAAAATCATAGACAACCCCACGTTTTGGAGTAGGTCTGAAAGATTTCCACAGAGATTGTAGGGCCCAGCCCCACTCCCTGCAGTGGTGAGGCCTGGGAAAAGCCATTGTGCTACTTTATGTCTCAGTTTCTCCATCTGCAAAATGGAGACAATAATACGGCCTTGCTCAAAGGATTGACAGGAGGAGTTAGTATTTACAAAGAACCTAGAGCTATGCCTGGCACATGATAAACGAATATGCAGTTACATAAAGTTTCTTTTTCTCTTTTTTAAACTGAAATATCATGACAGGCAAAACTAATCTATGGTAGAAAAACATGAGAACACTGATTGCCTCTGGGGGTAGAAATTGATTTAGAAGGGCCTGCGGGAACTTTCTGGGGTGATTATAATGTGCTATATACTGTGGTAGGGGTATGCCTTTGTCAAAGCTCTGAGAATTTTACATTTACAGGTTTGCGTATTTCATTATATGTAAATTTTATTTCAAAAGAACAAAGAGAACTGTAAACAGATATTGAAATATGGTTAGTGATGTTAATGCTAATGTATTTAGGGGAAAGTGTACAGATGTCTATACTTTGAAATGCGTCAAAAATAAAGATGGATGGATAGAGGGTTGGATAGATAGACAGATGTGAGAAAGCAAGCATGGTAAAATGTTAATGTTAGAACTGAGGTAAAGTTCACCATCAAATTCCACGCCATGACTGTGACCCCTTTCCAAGAAGTCTACATTTATATATATAGTTATGACATTAGTTCACTTTTAAACGAGCATATAGCAACTTGCACACTGAAATGAGTTCTCAGTCCCTGCACACCAGCCACCTGGAGAGGGCACACACTTAGATTAATGGTGTAGCCCTGTACCACAGCATTCCAGCACAGCCACCCAACCTACAGCTGTGACACTGGATACACCTAGTGCTGGCAAACTGTTACCTCCTGCGTGAGGGCTGGAGTCTGGGGAAGAGCCAACAGTCATTCAGAACTGATTTTGGTAGGTTCGAAGGGCCATCAGGTTCAGTAAGACCATTTGGGATAGAAAGGAAGGATATGACAAAGAAGGAGGCAGTTTTCCTGTGTTTGAATCATAAACTGCCTCCAAACACAAAGCGTTTCATAAATACCTTTGAGAAATACAGCTGTTGGACAATACTTGACACTTACTATTTCCTGGCATACTTATAGGCACCCAGCAACCCTATGGAGTAGATGAAACTATCCTCGTTACACAGGTGACACACCTGACCCATAGAGTCACTAAGAACTTAGACCTTACCTAACATTGCACAGCTGGTAAGTGATGAAGCCGGGATTTCAACCCAGGCAGTCTGATACAAGGGTCCATGTGTTTAATCACACATCAGACTGCCACTTGGTTAAAAGCAGGGCACTGCCTCCTAAGGTGAAGACCTGGAAGGGAACAAAGCCTGCTTACAAATGTACACCAGGCAAATTAATTAGATTAATTTTGTCTCCGCCTAGTTAAACTTACATATATCTACATGTCATATCTGTCTTGCTTCCTGGTACAGTGACTGGCACATAGGAGACAGTAACATTTTGCTAAATGAGGATGTGAATGAATGAATGAAGTAGTTCAAAAGTATGCATTATCGGTGAACTGATGTTCTAGGCAAATGGAGAGAGAACTACCATTTACTGAATCCTTCCTCTGTGCAGGCCACTGCATCTACTGGAGTCATTTGATTGAACCTCACTCTAACCCTATGAGCTGCATGTTCAATCCTGGGTCAGGAGGCATTTCACCATCGAATAGGCAAGTTACCAATGCACTTTGAATGACCCAGCATTCCTTTTCCCCAGCCCCAAGCGTTCAGGCAACCTCAAGGCTTCCTGGACACACCAAAGACAATCACCAAGTTCCTCTGAGTTTTGTTCTCATTTCTAATGTTTCTTAACCCCTGCCTTAGGTACCTCCAGGAGGCACAGCTCACCTCTTGCTCCATCTCCTGCAGTAACCCCAGCTGTACTCGCTGTCTCTGGTCCCCCTACCCCCACTCTCCCTCTATCCATCTTACCTTCCAATGCCCAGCTCTGTGAGGAAGCCCCTGTACAGAGGGCCTGGAATGAGATGGATTGCCTTTGAGGCCAGTGAAGCCAGGCAAGTCAGTATCTTCTCTGGGCCTTGATTTCTTTATTGGTAAAAGTAATCAATAGATTTCATCGGGCTTTATGGAGATTAAATGAGATAATGTATGCCAAAGTGGTACTTTGCAAATGCTTGCCACATGATAGTTAAGTTTTTGCTCAATCTAAATGTTGGCGCCTCTAATCAAACACTTGATGTAAAGTTGCAAAAAAACAAAAAACCCCAAACCAGAAACCTGCTATGGCTTCCTACTGTCTCCTAGGCTAAAGTAAAAACTCTTAACGGTGGCATTTTTCCCCCCAAGAGATTCTAAATTGTATCTATCCAAATTATATCCCATGGTTCCATTTGCCCGGCGCTCAGCTAAACTGAGCTCTTAGCAGTTCCCAGGACATGCCTCAGTAGGCTGTTATGAATAGTACTTCTGTGGACAGGAAACCCGAAGGAGGATATCAGTCACTCACACAGGCGCGCGCGCGCACGCCCGCAAGTTATTATAAATTACTCGCTGGGTGCCTCAGTTTCCTCAGCAGGAACTGGAGCTAATTAGCTCCTTCCAGCCTGCATAGCACACAGGACAGATGCCACTGTCAGGAGCGGCTGGAAAAGCGCTGGGGTTGGAACGAGGGGGCTAAGCAGGTATACGTTTCGTCAGGAAGTGAAGAGCCTTTGATGCTCGAGGCCGGAGCCCGAGGTAGAGGAAGAGTATGGGCTGTGAGACCGAAGTGGCAGGAGGTACCCGGAACGAGAGTCGGAGGGTCTCGGGATTCCGGGACCGGAATTCTCCGGCCCCACCCAGAAGGCCGCGAGGAAGCGGCGCGCGCCCGCGGAGATGCGCCCCACCTGCACTTCCGGCGCGCGACCCGGAAGCGGAAAAGAGCTGGTTTCTCTCCGTTTCCCGTGCGTCTCTCCTGCGTCGTTCCGGCCCGTCGGGAGCGCGGAGAGGCGCGTTTCGTGGTGTGTGGTAAGGAGTAGCGCAGCGCTGAGACCCCGGAGCGGCCGCGGCCATGGCGGATGTGACCGCCCGTAGCCTGCAGTACGAGTACAAGGCGGTGCGTATGGGCTCGGGGAGGACTTCGGGCTCGGGAGCCCTTTGGGGAGCGAGAGGCGGAGGAAGGTAGTTTGTCTGAAGGCCTGCAGGAAAACCGCGAAAGAGGAGAGGAGATCGGATCCGGGGTCCCTGTCCGGTCAACAGCATATCCGCCCCCTTCCAGATGCCACCCCAACATTCCCAACACTGTCCCTGGTGTGGGTTACTATGGGCATTGTTAGGAGCAGGATGGGTTAACTGATTTTATTGCCCTTTACTCATGCGCAATTGTAGGATACAACTAGTTGGTCTGGAGGAAAACATCTTTTTCTGACTAGTGATTGTCAGCACCTGCTTGCTCCGGTTTTTACTTCCTTTATCATCCTCTGGCATCCCTGTGACATAGGAATTGGCCCTGCTCCTGTCAGACCTTCCATAATACTGTGATCTTTTCAGAACTCGAATCTTGTCCTCCAAGCTGACCGCTCTCTCATCGACCGGACTCGCCGGGATGAACCCACAGGAGAGGTGCTGTCCCTGGTTGGGAAGTTGGAGGGCACCCGGATGGGAGATAAGGCTCAACGGACCAAACCACAGATGCAGGAGGAAAGAAGAGCCAAGTGAGTACCAAGGGGAAAATGGTTTTCCTTCAGAACCAAAATCTCTTTCCTTGAGCATTTGAACAGCTTTTTTTTGCTGAAATGCTGGGTGTAAGATGAGACATCAATAGCAGTGAAACAACTCTGTGAAGATAAAAACAACATTAGAAGGTTAGAAGGTTCTTTGTCCTCAACAAATGTACCTGAAGTGGAAAACAACGTTTAGACCTTTTTCTAACATACGTGTTTCTGGTCCATAGAGAGATCTTAATTTTCTTCATGATGTCTTTAAGACTCTTGCTATTCCCTTGTCACAGTAACTCTTTTTTTTTTTTTTTTCCATTACGGATTTCACAGTCCTATTTTTTTCCTCTGCTGTTGCCCATTTTCTACTTTTGTTGTTATAGACTAATGTTTAAGCAGCCATGGAACGAAACATGGGTTTTTTTCACTTTTTTTTTTGGGGGGGGGTATAGTTCTTTTCCTTTTTTGTTATAATTTATTGGGAATCAATGGCAATAGATTCTTTTGGCGCTTCATTTTCTCTGGCTTAAAAAAGAAAATGTGTCTGAGGGGTGAAAAACTATTCAAAATCCAATTGCACGATATTGTCATACAAAATAAAAAGGTGGCTTTGTTTTTTGTAAATGAATGAGGAGGATGTCTCACCGTGATATTCAGTGAATCTACTGGGAGAATGAGAGGATTCCCTTTTTGTTGCTGTGTTCCCGTAAAGAAACACACCTGCAAGTGACTAAGGCCAAATGGGAATTGTGCTGACGTGCAGTCACGTTGATGTTACCTGTGTGCCAAGAAGCTGAGAAGTAGGGTGGGCTTTCTTAGTGTTGCCTCTGAGGGGAAGGTTCTGCCTGTTCATTCACCATCACTGTGTCTGCCAGGCGAAGGAAGCGTGACGAGGACCGGCACGACATCAACAAGATGAAGGGGTACACGCTGCTCTCTGAGGGCATCGACGAAATGGTGGGCATCATCTACAAGCCCAAAACCAAAGAGACCCGGGAAACCTACGAGGTGCTGCTCAGCTTCATCCAGGCTGCCCTTGGGGACCAGGTGAGACAGCCCCGGGGTGAAGCCATGGTTTTGGAGAGGGAGGGACTCACACCTGGGTGCCAGAGAACCTTGCCTGTGGATATTCCTCTGTGGGCTGTGCCAATTTGCAGAGGTGGCTGATGTTTCCTGAGCACTTACTTTATATGAGACAGCGCTTCTCGTGTGGTTAGGGACCATTATGAGTCTGAGGCTCTGGTCAGGTGGGTGCTAGAGGAGGCAAAGATAGAGAATTCCAGAAGTTTGGCAGGCTAGTGGAAGACTATGGAGTGCCTATACCACCTGGAGAAATGTGGCAGACGATAGTGGAAGCCATGTCCTCTCCTTTCTAAGACCACCTACCTAATCATTTTTAAAACAGGGGTCTTACTTCAATTGTGTGAGTTTGGTGGCATTTTTCATTACCATTAATGAATATGATCAGAACCCGGAATGCAGGGTTTAAACAGGTATGACTCCTTACATCCTGTTGTCACATAAAGCTGGGTGGTGATGTTCTGCCTGTCATTGTTCTAAATGTTTGTTGGGTTGGTTTTGCCACCAGCCACGTGATATTCTTTGTGGGGCAGCTGATGAAGTTCTGGCTGTCCTAAAGAATGAAAAGCTTCGTGACAAGGAAAGGAGAAAGGAGGTTGACCTGCTTCTGGGTCAGACAGATGATACCAGATACCACGTGCTAGTGAACTTGGGCAAAAAGATCACAGACTACGGTGGAGACAAGGAAATCCAGAACATGGGTAACTGAACTCTTTATGTCCTGATCACATTAACTGGCTGCTTGTTAACCCCTAAACGTGATCTAGCTCCAGTCGTTAAAACAGCTGAATGTGTCAGTGAGTTCCCATAACCTGTGGTGTTTCTTGAATAGTTACTATTGCTGGACACCAGAATCCCTAGATCACTGCAGCCATTTCTTACTCTGGATCTTTTTGTTGTATAGAACATGGGAGAAAATCTGGGCAGAGCCTGGGGAGCTCAAGTGGTTGAGCAAGCAGAGCAGGGCCTTAACCCAGCTTTGGCAGGTGGGGAGGGCCTCGCTGCTGGCAGTACAGGTGGCTCTCTATGTCCATTGTAAAGTGAGTCCTTAGACCTGCCATCTGTCCTGAGAGGGAAGTCAGGCAACTGGGGAGGAAATGAGCTCCACGGTGCTTCCTCTCGCTATCTGTTCACTGTCCCTTCTAACCCCTTGTTGTTTCAGATGACAACATTGATGAGACATACGGAGTGAACGTACAGTTTGAGTCTGATGAGGAGGTAAGTGATGAAGCAAACCGACACAGCTTATTCTTGGTTTTTGAAATTGTTGAGGCAAGGGGACCACGACTAGTGTAAGGAAGCCCCCAGCTGAAGCCAGATAAATTTTGTGGTGTCGAATGGGTGTCAGACGTGGGCATGTATATTATTTTGCTAAAAAACTGGTGTTGTCATTTTTAGGTTTTAAAAAGCAAATTAAACTTATAAATGTAAACTTACATAATTTGAAATAAAACAAATGCATCGGCAAAAAGAAAGAAGGTAAGTACAGTGTATACCTTCACCGAGGGAGTGTGCTGTCACATTTCACTGCATTTTAACCTCCCTGTAATAATTTCCCACTGATCAGTACTGTGTCCTGCAGCCAGTTTCAGAAGAATGCACATTTGCCCAAGAGCCCGAGCACATTTTGTACGTGGTTGTTTAAGTAACAGTTGCAGCAGCCACTGAGGTTTACCATCTAATTGTGATTTCTTGAATATAAGTAAACGGGAATGGGGGGCTCTGGGAAATCTTTGCAAAGTTGCTTTAGAGTTTTGAGCGGTGAGTTTGGCTCTAGAAAGATAAAATGCCGGCCTTGGAATATCATGTGCTGGACAGGAAAAAGAGGCAAGTAGGAGGGTCAGAGGAGAGAGCACCAAGCTTGGAGCCACGCGATCTGGATTTTGGTCCTATGTCTTGGGCAGGTCATTTTGCCTCAGTTTCACCGTCTATCAAATGAGATGAGTGAAATAGGTGATTGCTGAGTCCCTTCTTCTAGCACAGTTAATAGGATTTTATGATTTTACATAGCAACAAAGAATACTTTGCTTGTAGCATTCATTCATTTAACGAATGCTTATTGTTAAGTGCCTGCTTTTAACATGACCACTGCGTCCCTAATGCAGTGTGAAGCAGTGTGTGAGTAAAGATGGTGGTGAGCAAGCTGAGTGTTGTCCACACTGCTGGACCCAAGATGCTTCTGCTTCGCTCTTCTCTTCTGCTAGCTGCCAGCTCTTTATTTCATGTATTGATCGGGTGTGTATGAGAGACTGACCCCGCGGCAGCCTCAGGTGCGGAGCAGAAAGGGTAGAAGCAGCTCACGTGGACCTGGAGTGGGAGGTCCACATTAAATGTACTCGACAAGGCTGACCCTGCTCCCAATAAGCTGTTGGTGTCGCCCCAAAGCTATCGCTCTGAACATGAGCTAACTCGCGGCGACTTGGGAGAGCTGCTGTGGTGATGGGAGTCAGCTCCGTATCACGAGCTGGGGTGGGGGCTCTTCCACAGGAAGGCGATGAAGATGTGTATGGAGAGGTTCGAGAAGAGGCGTCTGATGACGACATGGAAGGGGATGAGGCTGTGGTGCGCTGCACCCTCTCGGCCAATGTGAGTACAGTCTGCGCCTGCTCACTGCTGCGAGACCAGGGCCTGTTGGGGCGGTACTTCCTGTCCGTTAAGTCACTTCCTGAGCTCCCTTTTCATAGTGTGAGCCGCGATCAACACTTAGTGTCGTCGTGATTTTCTTAAGATTTTAGTCAGTCACCCTCTCTTTCAAAGGCCTGTGTTGATGACATCTTAGGTTGGTGTGCTCCTGAATTCGGGGTAGCTGAGTTTTGTCTCCGGAAAGTTCTCAGAAGAAGGTGGGCTATGGGTGGCGAGTAGAGCGGTGTTGCGTGGTGACAAGATGCAGTTGGACGTGACGGGCTCAGTGCCTGATTACTTGTGCAGCTCGTCGTCTCCGGTGAACTGATGAGCTCCAAGAAGAAAGACCTGCACCCTCGGGACATTGATGCATTCTGGCTACAACGGCAGCTCAGTCGCTTCTACGACGATGCCATCGTGTCGCAGAAGAAGGCAGATGAAGTGTTGGAGATCTTGAAGGTAGGGCCAGGGTCGTGGTATTGTGTGCCGTATAGCTGGATGTGACAGTGTATGAAGCAGATGGCTGTGTCCTTAATCCTGTTGTTGTCTTTTGTGCAGACGGCCAGTGATGACCGGGAGTGTGAGAACCAGCTGGTGCTGCTCCTGGGTTTCAACACGTTCGATTTTATCAAAGTTCTGCGTCAGCACAGGATGATGAGTGAGTATACAGTGGGCCCTTGGCAGTACACACGCGCGTGCCCAGTGGGGGCTGCGTCAGCACAGGATGATGAGTGAGTATACAGTGGGCCCTCGGCAGTAGACACCCGCATGCCCGGAGTGGGCTGCGTCAGCACAGGGTGATGACGGAGTATACAGTGGGCCCTCGGCAGTGCGCACGCGCGTGCCCGGAGTAGGCTGCGTCAGCACAGGATGATGGAGTATACAGTGGGCCCTCGGCAGTGCACACACGTGTGTGCGGTGGAGACTGCTGCCGTCATAGCTTCAGCACGTTTCGTTCATTTTTCTTTCTACCCAAGGTTGAAGGTTGATTTTATCCCACCCCTGCCTTCTCATCTTCCCTTTCTCCTTTTGCTGTTGGCAGTTTTGTACTGCACTTTGCTGGCCAGTGCACAGAGTGAAGCTGAAAAGGAGAGGATTATGGGGAAGATGGAAGCTGACCCAGAGCTCTCGAAGTTCCTCTACCAGCTCCACGAAACCGAGAAGGAGGATCTGATCCGGGTGAGGGCTGGGCTGGGCTGTCTGTGTGACTCCTGAGCCTGGAGGGTTAGCTTTGGAAAGAAACAGCTAGAAGGTTGCAGCGTAAAGCTAAATGCCTACTTAAGCGAGGAGGTTGAAGAAGTAAAGACTTTCTCTAAGTTCTTTGAGGGTTGTCAGTGTACAGATTAGAATGAACACGTTCACTTTGGTGCGGTTGGGAGGACTCTGACCTGCCGTCCTCACCAGCTCCAGGGGCCCTTTCCTGTTTTTTTACGCAGTAAATCATGGGTTTTCCTGAAGTAGAGGACAGAACACGTGTTTGCTGAACACAGAACCCACTCTTGCATGCCTTGGGGAGCACCCTTGGTGTTGACTTGTTTGAAATCCCTGCATTGTGCGTTGTCCCTTTTAAGCTGTTTGCTGATTTCGTCATCTGGTGGTCCCTGTGGCAGGTGTCTGAATGAAAAGGGCTGTCTTTCTGTTTCGGGTCTTACTGGTCAGCACCTGTGAGGCAAGCTTAGCTACATAGGGACGGAGAAGGACAAGAACTAGAATGGTGACTAATCATTGCCTGTTTCTCTTTCCCCGTTCAGGAGGAGCGGTCCCGGAGGGAGCGAGTGCGGCAGTCCCGGATGGACACTGACCTGGAAACCATGGATCTGGACCAGGGCGGAGAGGTCGGTGTCAGGCCCCCACGACTGCGGCGGATGGAGCTCCTGGGCTCAGCTCACTCACTTCCCATGTGTGTCTTTCCTTGTCCCAGGCTCTGGCTCCGCGGCAGGTTCTCGACTTAGAGGACCTGGTTTTTACCCAGGGGAGCCACTTCATGGCCAATAAACGCTGTCAGCTTCCGGATGGATCCTTCCGTCGCCAGCGTAAGGGTTATGAAGAGGTGCATGTGCCTGCTCTGAAGCCCAAGCCCTTTGGCTCAGAGGAAGTGAGTGAACTGCCTCAGTTTCTCCTAGCTCACCTCCCTTCTGGTTTGGATGTCACCCCAGTCACCACAGTGTGGCCTTGTCTCAGAGACAGGGGAAGCTGCTGCAGAGCTTTCCCCTGGGGATTTTGAGCCCAGGGCTCAGTACTGATCCCTTTGGCTTGGCCTACAGTGGAGAGTGACGCAGGAAGATTCCCAGGAAACAGTGCTGGCTGTCCTGCAAGAACAGTGCTCACGGGGTTGCCACTGTGATATGAACGCCTTTCCTCCTTCCAGCAACTGCTTCCAGTGGAGAAGCTGCCCAAGTACGCCCAGGCCGGATTCGAGGGCTTCAAAACACTGAACCGGATCCAGAGCAAGCTCTACCGGGCCGCCCTGGAGACCGACGAGAACCTGCTGCTGTGTGCCCCCACCGTAAGCACTGCCTGGGCCGCTGCTTTCCGGGGGGGGGGGGGAGTGTATTTTCGGGGGGCTGAGATGGTTCATCTCCACCGTACCCCCAGTTCTTCATTCTTTGGTGGCAGAGCTGTTCAGTGGTAGGATAAATCCCAGGACGTGATCTGTTTCCTGTTCTGGTGACAAGGCCACAGGAGTTAGGGCAGGTGAGCATTCCCGGGTGGGCAGGCCTCATCCGTGGCCTCTGTCTCAGGGCGCCGGGAAGACCAATGTGGCGCTGATGTGCATGCTCCGAGAGATCGGGAAGCACATCAACATGGATGGCACCATCAACGTGGACGACTTCAAGATTATCTACATCGCTCCCATGCGCTCTCTGGTGCAGGAGATGGTGGGCAGCTTTGGAAAGGTGAGCGGCTGGCGCAGCGTGCAGTGTGGGAGCAGGTCTGCTGTGCACTGCTTGTATCGCGGCGTCTCTGCAGTGCCTCAGGTGGTGGTCGCTCCACTTCAAAGTTGGAACTTGACCCAGGCCCAGTGGCATGTCCCAGACCTGTCCTGCCTTTTGCAAGGGTTTACTACTGTCTTTCTGTCGTCTTGTCCGTAGCAGTTTTCTCCAGTTGTCTCAAGAGCATTGTCGGAGTATTTATGAAGCCCCAGGTGGTTGCGTTGATAACAGTCGAGGTCCTGGAATCTGCCTGACGCACTGTCCCCTGGGTGTGCAGGGCTTGCAGGGAGCCTCTGCTTCATTTGCCCGAGTGTGAACTTGGGTTTGTTTATATGGTCGATCTGTTTCCCAATGGGCGGCTACCTACTTCTGTGCCTTGTGCTCGGACATTCAGGCAGAAGGTGTGGTGCCATGGCCCCTGCAAGCCTTGTCTCCTGACGTGCGTTTTCCCCACCCAGCGCCTGGCCACGTACGGCATCACTGTTGCGGAGCTGACCGGCGACCACCAGCTGTGCAAGGAGGAGATCAGCGCCACTCAGATCATCGTCTGCACCCCCGAGAAGTGGGACATCATCACCCGCAAGGGTGGGGAGCGCACCTACACCCAGCTCGTGCGGCTCATCATTCTGGTGAGCGGGCGCCAGGGAGGGCACAGCTGCCAGGCTTCTAGCTTTGCCGTCACTGTTCCGTGAGAATCTGCACTTACCTGCAAGTCCCCCGTAGGCACAGTGTTTCCTGTGTTACTCTTTTTATTTTTGTTCACGTCTGAACTCTTAGAGTATTCCATTTTCTCAGCACGCTTACTTTCCCCATTCCCATATTCCGGTGCAGGCCTTACTCTCCCCCCCTTTTTATGTTTTGGTTGCCACAAATTGTCCCTGTTGATGGTGGTCGAATAGCCTCCTTTAGTATTTCTTGTAGTGCAGGTCGTGTATTAGAAAATTCCCTCAGCCTTCTGTATGTCTGGAAAGGTCTTTATTCCTCCTTCATATCTAAAGGATATCTTTGCTGGATATATTATTCTTGGCTCATAATTTCTCTCTTTCAATAGTTTGAATATTTGGTTCCATTCCCTCCTGGCTTGTAGAGTTTCTGCTGAAAAATCTGATGATAATCTAATGGGCTTTCCTTTGTAGGTTACCGTCTTCTTTTCCCTGGCTGCCTTGAGGATTCTTTCTTTGTCGTTGATTTTAGACAGCTTCAATACAATGTGCCTTGGAGAAGGCCTGTTGGGATTGAGGTAATTAGGTGTTCTATTTGCTTCTTGGATTCGAGGGCCAGTTTCCACAAGTTTGGGAAGTTCTCATCGACAATTTGTTTGAATATATTCTCTGTTCCCTTCTCTCTTTCTTCTCCTGGTATGCCCATTATTCTTATATTGCTCTTTCTGATGGCGTCACAAAGTTCTTGTAGAGTTCTTTCATTTCTTTTAAGTCTCAAGTCTCTTTCTTCTTCCATCCATGTCATTTCCTTGTTTCTATCTTCGATGTCACTGATCTTTCCTCCATCTGGTCAACTCTAGTACCTAAGCTGGTTATTTCATTTTTAATTTCTTCTATTGAGTTCTTAATCTCCAGAAATTCTATTTGGTTCTTCTTTAAAATTTCAATCTCTTTTGTAAAATGCTCATGTTCTTTGATTGTGTTTCTGAGGTCATTAAACTGCCTTTCTGTGTTTTCTTGTATCTCGTTGAGTTTTTTCAGAACTGCAATCTTGAATTCTCTGTCATTTAAGTCACATATTTCCCTATTTTCAAGTTCCTTTTCTGGAGACTTTTCACTTTCTGATCTGTCTTGTTGCCTTGATTATTCATAACAATCACTGATTTATTATTTCTCTTCCTAGACCTCTACAGGAGTTGTTTCTGCAACAGGTTGATAGGAAGAGGTCTTTCTTTTGTTTTCCAGTATGTGTTGGTAGAATGTTTTATTTTCTCTCCGACTGCAGCCTTTTTTTTCCTCTCACACGGTAGTGCTATGTTTTCTCTGTACTATTCCAGCTTCTCACACAATGGAGGGATTCCCTGGGAGACAGGCTTCTCCTCTGTTAATAGTTCGCCTGGGTCACAGGGTGCAGTGTCCCTGTGGGTATGCAGAGAGCTTTTGAAGTTTCAAAGCTCTTCCTGCACCAGATTCAGAACCTGTATGTTTCAGCAGTTCTGTTTACTCCTGCAGGGATCCGCCCAGATAGGTGGGGTCAGGGGCGGGGTGAGTTGTCAGAGGTAGCCCAGAGCAATGGCAGCGACCACCACCACAGCCCGTCCTGCTTCCACAGCTCCCTCCCCTCTGCTGGAACCAGTTGGGCTTCGAATCTGTGTCTGTGGTCCACAGTTCTCAGAACAGCAAATATTCTGTTCTTTTGATTCGACACAGCTACTGTTCCGCTTGTAGCACCAGGCAGGTGGGGGCGGGGCGAGCTCTGGGAGGGGAGGGAGGGGGCGGCTAGTCTCAGTGCCTAAGGCTCCGTTCTCTGCTTGGCAGTGAGGGCTTAAACCACTGTTTTCAGCCTTTTTCCCTCAGTCTTTACTCCGAGGTCTCTGCCGTGAGCGTTGGGTTCAGCCGTGTTTTATGCTGTCCCCTCAGCCCTGTGGGCCATAAGCGGAGCCCTAGCAGTCCGAGTTCTTCCCTCTCCCGCAGCTGCGGTGGTTCCGGGAAGCAGCGAGCTCGGCGCACTGAGCGAGGTCTGCGTCCTGCGTCTGCGCAGCTCTGACTCTGCACTTCTCCCTTCCCTCCTCCCCCGCTTGCGCGATTCGCCCACCTTTAGTTGAATTCAGTAGTGAGCCTCTTCGTCTTGCCTGTCTGCTGTGCAGGGAGTCCTTCGTGGAGTTATTGTTGTTCGATTAGTTGTAAATTCCAGGGGAGCTTTACAGAGGCTCACCTCACACCACCGTTTTGATCCGGGACGTCTGAACTCTTGTGAGGTAAATGTAAACAGAGAAACGAAAAGAACTAGTAAGTCCTCCCAGAACCTCCCAGGGCTTTTTAAGAAGCAGTCCGTCAGAGGCCTACGGAGCGGTCGGGATGCGCTCCACACAGGCAGTGGGCACGCAGGCCCGTGACGGGTCGGCAGCCCCTGCTGTGTGGGAAAGGGAAAGGAGTGCTCGCTCTGTTGGTGCTTGGCATTCGGGAGGAGGCGCTGGCCATCGCCGGCTGGGTTTTGTTTATTGGGACACATTGTTTACAGCTGCTTCTGTGCGCCATGTAACGGACTGTGGCTCGCAGCCTAACGCATTGCCTGGCCCTTTGAGAACAAGTTTGCCAACCCCGTTTTAGAGCCTAGTCACTCAGAGTCTTGGGTAGGATTGCAGAGACCCCAGGTCACCCACAGCTACTGCAATGCAGTTTGCATTGTCATGAGATCCCCTGCTGCTGGGTTTGCTCACCAAATTGGAGAAGCACTCCTTAGACCCTGTGAACTCACCATCGGGTGCCTGCTGTCTGCCAGTCTTGCTGAGGGTCCCTGCCCAGAGGTGCAGCCCTAGTTGATATAAATGTGGTCTGATCAGCAGCTTCATTTTCAGTAAGTAGTGGAGTTCAGAACTCAGCTGCAGTGTCAGGTTTTCTTGCCGTAAAGCATTCCGTTTCCCTGGGCTGTAGCAAAGCAGCATGGGCAGAGCCTGTTACTTCCTGGGTGCTTCCTGGTGAGTTGTCTCCTTCGGTTTCTCTTGTTTTCTTTATTTGGTATATTCAGTCTGCACCTACAAAACACAAGCACCCCCAGGAAAGGGGCTGCACTCCTCTAGTCCTCGAGCTCAGTGGCTGCCCTCCCGTTCCTTAGGATGAGATCCACCTTCTCCACGACGACAGAGGTCCTGTCTTGGAAGCTTTGGTGGCTAGGGCCATCCGAAACATTGAGATGACTCAAGAGGATGTCAGGCTCATCGGGCTTAGTGCCACCCTCCCCAACTATGAGGATGTGGCCACCTTCCTGCGCGTTGACCCTGCCAAGGGCCTCTTCTACTTCGACAACAGGTGTGGGGATGGGGACATGTGTCACCCGGTGACCTTGCTGTCTTTCCCCTTCCAAAGGTGCTCTGTTTGCTTGGGTTTTGATGTGGTATGCATCCAAAGGAGAATACCGCTCCTGGGCAGTGAAAAGGACCCCTTATTTCCTCAGTGTTCTGGGCCTCATTTGTCTTAACTGTTGAACCTGCAGCTTTCGCCCAGTGCCCCTGGAACAGACTTATGTGGGCATCACAGAGAAAAAAGCTATCAAGCGTTTCCAGATCATGAATGAAATTGTCTATGAGAAGATCATGGAACACGCTGGAAAAAATCAGGTCTGTCTATGGTTTCTTATCACTTGTGAAATGTGTTCTTTTGAAATTTCTTTTTACCAAAAACCAGGCAAGGTTAACAAAGATAAAGAGAAGACACAATACAAATCACCAATAGCAGGAATGAAATGGGGTATTATACAGAACCCGAAACCATTGAAAGGATAGTAAAGGAATACTCTAAACAACTTTTTACACATAAATTTGAGAACCTGGAAGAAATGGACCATTTCCTCAAAAACCACCAGCTACCAAAACTCAGCCTAGATGAAATATAACCTGAACAGTCTTATAAACCATGAAAGAAATAGCATTTGTAACTTAAAAACTCCCCAAAAAGAAATCAGTCATAATATTCAGTTTATCCATCTACATTACCAAGGTCCCTTGTCTAAAAGTTTTGAGAGGTTCATACCAAAAGTGTAACAGTAAATATAAAGATGAAAGTTAGCTAGTGAAAGGGTACTTTTACTAGAAAGTATACCATTTTTTAGTCAAAAACTGAGTTTAGCCATGTTAACCAAGACAGAAACTAAGGAAAAGTGACAGATTACGTATTTATTTTTTTGTCTGCTAAAAATTAGTGTTACATTTAGATGAGACGGATTTAGGTGAAGAGGCCATTCTTTTCTTGGCACTAAATACTTGCAGGACTTTATTACCTACAAAATAGTGCTTGTCTCATACTGAGACTTATTTCTTAAGTCCTTTTCTAAAGGGTATTGCCCATTGTTTCATAAATATTCTAGCTGTTATTTCTCAGACACACTCTTCAGGTGGCTTAGGATCTTGTGCCTGAGCACAAATTCTTGAGATGCCTGCATTTGCGTCCGCATTGCATGTGAACATAAGGATAAGGTGCCAAGAGTTGGTTTAGCTTCCCAGTCCCGGACTGGCATGGCGCTGCGTGGGTGACTGTCTTAGGGTCTTGCCGTCCCTGCTTACGCTCCTGGGCCTGTAGGCGCTCCTCTTCAGACCTCGGTTCCTCTGCCTCCTGCTGTGGGTACCCCGGGCTGTGGCAGGGCTGGGGGAGCCATGTCTCCTGACTGATCTCTACTTAGGTGCTGGTGTTCGTCCATTCCCGAAAGGAGACGGGGAAGACGGCTAGGGCCATCCGGGACATGTGCCTCGAGAAGGACACTCTGGGTCTGTTCCTCAGAGAAGGCTCTGCCTCCACAGAAGTCCTTCGGACGGAAGCTGAGCAGTGCAAGGTGAGGACAGGCCGGCCGGCTCTCACTGTGCCTGGGACCGGCTCGACCCGAGGTCGTCCAGACAGTCCTTGGGGATGGCACCATGTTGCACACAAGTGAAGGCTGATCATGTGCAGGTGGCAAGGGCCAGGAGCTCCTATGAAGAGGTTAACTGGTGTCTGGGAGGGTCCCACAGGAGGCTCCCCTCATCACCCATTCGTTTTCTCTCCCACAGAACCTGGAGCTGAAGGACCTTCTGCCCTATGGCTTTGCCATCCATCACGCGGGCATGACCAGAGTTGACCGGACGCTTGTGGAGGACCTCTTCGCGGATAAACACATTCAGGTGAGGGGGCGGAGCGTGGGTGGCACCGTGGGTTGGCCCAGGTGCCCAGGGCAGAGGGTTGTGGTGAGCACAGTGGTGGTGCCGCCTCTCCCCACGCCCATACCTGCCTCAGGGAGGATGTGAACTTAGGAACGTGCCTGAGAAGCACAGCACGGCAGGCGTGGCAGTGACTCCAGGTCATGCCTTGTTCTCTTCCTCTCTCGGGAGAGCCTGTTTTCCATTGTCTGGTGACGCTAAGTTGATTAGTATAGGTTTGCACTTCTGCCTCTTAGGTGGCCCTACATCCTTGAAAGGTTAATTCTTGAGTAAGTGAGGACCCCAGGACTCCCTTCCTCTTTATTCTGTGACAGGGAGGGGACTCACGACACTCCTGCCAGAAGCTCTGGGGCAGGTTGCCTAGAGGAGTAGGGGACACTGACCCTCTGGTGGAAACATCTGTTTTCCTTACACCTCGCTTTGCCTCAGGTTTTGGTGTCCACAGCAACGCTGGCTTGGGGTGTGAACCTCCCCGCACATACAGTCATCATCAAAGGCACCCAGGTGTACAGCCCCGAGAAGGGGCGTTGGACAGAACTGGGGGCACTGGACATCCTGCAGGTACTGATCCTGTGTGTTCTCGGTGGGGAGGAGGACCCTGTGTGTGGAAGGCGAGGATGCCGTACAGAGAGCTGGCAGAAGGCGAGGGCCTGGACAGGAGCCTGGAGTCCCACCCAGCAGCCCTGTGGCCACAGCCCTGTCGCTTTGTTGTCTGCCCCAGATGCTGGGACGCGCTGGGAGACCCCAGTATGACACCAAGGGTGAAGGCATACTCATTACGTCTCATGGGGAGCTCCAGTACTACCTGTCGCTCCTCAACCAGCAGCTTCCCATCGAGAGCCAGATGGTGTCCAAGCTGCCCGACATGCTCAATGCGGAAATCGTGCTGGGGAATGTCCAGAACGCAAAGGTAGGGGGGCGCCTCCTGCCTTCTCCAGAGAGCCAGGTACCAGGAGTGGGCTGTGTCTGGTGCTGCGGGGCATCGGCATCTGGGGTCCTCCCTCCTGCACCCCACACCTCAGTGTGAGCAGTCTCAGCTGCTAGGGTATGGCAGACAGTTCCCCTTTGCTGACATTTCAGAAAGGACTGTTTTTTCATAATGAAATACACATTCAGGAGACCTATAATAGTCACTCTTACGGTTGGGAACTAATGTCCAGTGATCCTGGGAGCTTCTCATTTGGACACCAGTTCTGTATGCTGACACCACGCGCTGTTTCGTAGGACGCGGTGAACTGGCTGGGCTATGCCTATCTGTACATCCGAATGCTCCGGTCCCCAACCCTCTATGGCATCTCTCACGATGACCTCAAGGGAGACCCCCTGCTGGACCAGCGCCGACTGGATTTGGTTCACACTGCTGCCTTGATGCTGGATAAGAACAACCTGGTCAAGTATGACAAGAAGACAGGCAACTTCCAGGTGAGTGGGCTGAGGGATGGAGGCGAAGGTCTCAGCGAGTCGTAGTCCAGGAGACTTCTGGAGCTCACACTCCCGATTTGAGCCCTGCCTCGTGTCCATTGCTGGGAACAGTAGAAAGACAGGTGGGGCTGTGTGGTGCCGTCTGAACCTAGGGACTCCTGAAACGGTACGATAAAGCCTGATGGGGCCGCCTTTCTGTAGCTTGAATAAAGGTGCTAGTTCTGCTGTCTTTTCCATGTGGGTGTCTGTTCACTGTGGGTCAGATTATTGTGCCACCTTTCTCCGTGTGCTCGGGCCAGGCACTCGCCCTACGGGGTATCCACCCAGGGGCACGTGTTGTCCACGGTGAGAGGTTGCGGCCTGTGAATGCCCACGCCGGACTGAGTCTTCCTTCCTTAGGTGACAGAGCTGGGCCGGATAGCCAGCCATTACTACATCACCAACGACACGGTGCAGACCTACAACCAGCTGCTGAAGCCCACCCTGAGTGAGATCGAGCTCTTCCGAGTCTTCTCGTTGTCCTCCGAGTTCAAGAACATCACTGTCAGAGAGGTCAGTCCTCTCATATCTCGTGTGGGGACAGGGATCGGGTGCTCGCCGCCAGCTCGCCAGACGGGGTCTGTCCTCGGCTGCCCACCTTGGCCTTGACTTTTTTCCTTCTCATGGCAGGAGGAGAAGCTGGAGCTGCAGAAGCTGCTGGAGAGGGTGCCCATCCCTGTAAAGGAGAGCATCGAGGAGCCCAGTGCGAAGGTGAGCCCGTCTCCTCTGCTCAGGGAGAGGGTCAGGCGGTTTTCCAGACCTTCTTAAAGGGGGACCTTGCGTGGGGTTTGTGCTGTGTTACCTGCTCGGTTCTCCCAGCATCCTCCTCGTGTGTTCTTGTCACGTGGAGTAACAGTTACTTCACGTCTGTAAGTCAAGAGCTGTAGAAGGTCTTATATTGGCATGTGTGCCAAGAGCAGACGTGTGATTCATTTCCTCGGGCTCTTCAACGATTGTCCTCCTTCTGGCTGACCTTTTTCCAGATCAATGTGCTTCTCCAAGCCTTCATCTCGCAGCTGAAATTGGAGGGCTTTGCACTGATGGCTGACATGGTGTATGTCACACAGGTGAGGACAGTAGTGCTGCCGGGAGAAGGGGCCTCAGCAGTTGGCTTCCTTGTGCGTTGTGCGGCTTGGAGAGGCCGGACACTGGTGAGGGGAGGAGCCGCTGAGCTTTGCCCTGGTTGGCTCACTGGTTGGTGCATGTTGGTCCCACCCGTTTCACTGCTCTTGAGCATGTGGGAAAGGCAAGGCCTAAGAGAGAGTGCAGGGTGGGGCTCCATAGGGAGATCCACGAGACACAGCGTCTGCTTGCCTAGAGGATGGCTGCCCACTGGCGCCTGGGCTCACAAAGGAATCCAGAACTGGCAAGAGGCTTTATTGGCTACTCTGTCTTTACCTGTAAGCGCAAGTCAGTAGCACCCTTACTCTTGCTAGAGCCTTAAATGCTAAATGAGACAAAAGCTTTAAAATCATGCAATGAGCGTTAGGTTAAAATGCACGGATGCTCGGGCTGCCTTTTCTACTAGCCTGCATCCAGCAAGCACCTTCTACATAGAGGAGAAGAGTAATTACAGGGGGCTTTGTTACAGAACTGCTGAGGCTGGTTGCATGAGTGAGGCTGTTGAGCCATGTGTGGAGTGACTCCATTAAGTCTGGGGACAGTGGGGACGTAACAGGCATTGCTTTGTCTTTGCCCAGTCGGCAGGCCGGTTGATGCGGGCCATCTTTGAAATTGTCCTGAACCGAGGTTGGGCGCAGCTTACAGACAAAACCCTGAACCTTTGCAAGATGATCGACAAACGCATGTGAGGGCCTGGGGAGCTGGCAGCTGATCACCGTGATCGGGGTCCCAAGGCCGAGGGTGGTGGGAAAGACAGAGTGCACCTGACTGCTGGTCCTGATGCACGAGACGGGACATGCACCTGGGGGGCATGCACCCTGGGGGGGGGCACAAAGGGGATGAGGCTTGACCCTCAGTCCCCACTGCTGGCACGGTGTTGAATGACTTGCGTGGTCATAGTTAATCTCTCGGGAACCATAATGAGGGCAGTTTGTTACAAGCCTTGCACGAGGGAGTCACAGTTTTGTTTCTTACCTGGGTAGGTGGCAGTCCATGTGTCCTCTGCGCCAGTTCCGGAAACTCCCTGAGGAAGTAGTGAAGAAGATTGAGAAGAAAAACTTCCCCTTTGAGCGTCTGTATGACCTGAATCATAATGAGATCGGTACGTGGGAAGCTGTCCTTGACCCTGCAGCCCAGTCTCAGGCCGTCACACGGCATTTCCCAGACCTTGTGCCCTGACATCCCGGCCGCCCCTCCCGGCCCACTGAAGTCCTAGGCCAGTCTTGGGCTGGGACTCCTGGGCTCCACCCAGAAGGTGGGGAAGGGCCTGCCCCGCTGGCTCCCAGTGTGCAGATGTGCCTGGCAGCTGCCGCAGCCCCTGTGCGCTGTGTCCTCTCAGGCGAGCTCATCCGTATGCCGAAGATGGGCAAGACCATCCACAAGTACGTCCACCTGTTCCCCAAGCTGGAGCTGTCGGTGCATCTGCAGCCCATCACGCGCTCCACCCTGAAGGTGGAGCTGACCATCACGCCGGACTTCCAGTGGGACGAAAAGGTAAGGGTGTGCTGGGCAGAGGCCCTGGCCCCAGGTAGCCTGGGGAGAGCTGGGCTGGACGGCCATGTGCCCCTGCTGGCTCACGGTCCCCTGCCTGCCTTCCGTGCTGGCAGGTCCATGGTTCGTCAGAGGCATTCTGGATCCTGGTGGAGGACGTGGACAGTGAGGTGATTCTGCACCATGAGTACTTCTTGCTCAAGGCCAAGTATGCCCAGGACGAGCACCTCATCACGTTCTTCGTGCCCGTCTTTGAGCCGCTGCCCCCTCAGTACTTCATCCGTGTGGTGTCTGACCGCTGGCTCTGTGAGTGTCCTTGCATGCCCCCCCAGGGCAGTTGTGAGCCTGACCTTGTTGGAGGGAGGGTTCCCGTGTGCGCAGAGGGGCCCTCAGGTCAAGAGGACTGCCTCCTACCACCCGCTTTCTTCTGGCAGCTTGTGAGACGCAGCTACCCGTCTCCTTCCGCCACTTGATCCTGCCCGAGAAGTACCCGCCACCCACCGAGCTGCTGGACCTGCAGCCCTTACCCGTGTCTGCCCTGAGAAACAGCGCCTTCGAGAGCCTTTACCAGGATAAATTTCCTTTCTTCAACCCCATCCAGACCCAAGGTGGGTGTGTCGGGTCCTGGGCCGTCAGAGCCCCTGGAGGCCTTGTAAGGTCACTGGGGTCAGGGAGGGAGTGCTCAGGTCCCGGCAGGCGTGGCAGCCCCTCAGTGCCCACTGGCTGAGCGCCCCAGGCACTTCCTGTCTCACACACCCTTGTTCATGGGCAGTTTACCACTTGGTGCAGCTCACCAAGGAGGGCCATGTGTCGTTGAGCAGAGTGGACAAGGCCCCCCCATCACCTCGGGGAGCGCAGAGCACGCCTGTGTTCTGAGTGCTGTGGGCTGAGGGCATCTTGGGCGTTTCCCGTCTGTTCCTTTCACCAGCCCCATGGGATTTACCACGTGAGATATGGCTGTCAGTGTTCCATTTGATAGAGGGGGAAACTGAGGCAGCGGCACCCAGTTGAAGCAGCTAATAAATGGGACTTGGACTTTCACCCCATCTCGATGCCGGGGTTCGGCTCTTCCGTTCCCACATTAGATGCTTCCTAGGAGATGGAGCATCGGAGCAGAGAGACGGAGCCAGGGCCCTTTGCTCTGTGTCCTGCGCCCTGAGAAGACCAGCAGAGGAGACGACTTGGGCTCCTTTGCTTCTCTTGTTGTCCCACAAGAACTCTTGCTCTTTCCTTCTGTGGGGGAGGGAGACTGTGAGGGCACCAGTGGGGCGGCCTGCAGGCTGTTGGCCCTGATTGGGGGCATCCACGCCGGCGGCTGGCCTGCCCCTGCTGTCTGAGGAGCGCTCTGAGTGTGTCCTCAGTTTCACACCGCTCCATCGGTCCGCAGTGTTCAACACCGTGTACAACAGTGATGACAACGTGTTTGTGGGGGCCCCCACGGGCAGTGGGAAGACCATCTGCGCCGAGTTCGCCATCCTGCGGATGCTGTTGCAGAACTCCGAGGGGCGCTGTGTCTACATCACCCCCATGGAAGCGCTGGCAGAGCAGGTACACGGCGCGGTGTCACCTGGGTCTTCCCATGAGGAGGCCATTTCCATCTGAGCCCAGGTCCGGTGTTTCTGAAGCCTGGGTTTGATTTGCAGGGTCACTCGAGGCAGGACTGTTTGCTGTTTCTCAGTCACTCCCTCAGTTTGGGAACTAAAGAGAAGCCCTCATCCCTGAGGGTTTGTGTGGGGGGTGGGGGAACAGTAGCTTGAGACCTGCAGACCAGCCAGTCCCTGGCTTTTCAGTGTTTGTCACACTTTGGGGGGCGCTGCCTGGCCCACCGACACCTGCCTTCCCTCCCTGCCCGCCAGGTGTACATGGACTGGTACGAGAAGTTCCAGGACAGGCTGAGCAAGAAGGTGGTGCTGCTGACGGGCGAGACCAGCACAGACCTGAAGCTCCTGGGCAAAGGCAGCGTCATCATCAGCACCCCCGAGAAGTGGGACATCCTGTCCCGGCGCTGGAAGCAGCGCAAGAACGTCCAGAACATCAGCCTTTTCGTGGTGGACGAGGTCCACCTCATCGGGGGCGAGAATGGGGTACGGCTGCACGCACAGCATGGGCCCAGTGACCTTGGCGTTGGGCCTTGTGAGTGGGTCTGAGGCCAGACACGAGGAGCTTCTCTGGGAGGACTCGGCTCGTCACCTTGTTCCCAAGGGACGATGTGAGACACTTTGTGGTACTCTTAGTGGAGATTGGCTGCCATGGAGGAGGTGGAGCCAGAGACGGGAGCCCTGAACCTGAGGGGGGGCCGGGAGAGTACCTCCGGGGCGTGGGGCCGAGGTGGCGCCTGGGCCGTGGTGACTCTGCCCCTCCCTCTCTCCCAGCCTGTCTTGGAAGTGATCTGCTCCCGGATGCGCTACATCTCCTCCCAGATTGAGCGGCCCATCCGGATTGTGGCGCTTAGCTCCTCGCTGTCAAACGCCAAGGATGTGGCCCACTGGCTGGGGTGCAGTGCTACCTCCACGTTCAACTTCCACCCGAACGTGCGCCCTGTGCCCTTGGAGCTGCACATCCAGGTGGGGCCCGCCCTCTGGTCCCTCGTGGCCTCCTTTCCACACAAGTGGGTCTTGTGACCTCCGTCTCTCTTTCTCCCATGGTCCCCAGGGCTTCAACATCAGTCACACGCAGACACGCCTGCTGTCCATGGCCAAGCCTGTGTACCATGCTATCACCAAGCACTCGCCCAAGAAGCCCGTCATCGTCTTCGTGCCGTCTCGCAAGCAGACCCGCCTCACTGCCATTGACATCCTCACCACGTGTGCGGCGGACATCCAGCGGCAGAGGTGGGAGGCGCCAGGCCTCTGGGCATGGGGCGTCGGGTGTTTGGAGGGTGGGCCCCCTGTGGCTCGGGGCTGGGCGGCCACTGGAACGCTCTGAGCTGAGTTGGTGCTGTGTTGCCCAGGTTCTTACACTGCACCGAGAAAGATCTGATCCCGTACTTGGAGAAGCTGAGTGACAGCACGCTCAAGGAGACGCTGTTAAATGGCGTGGGCTACCTACACGAGGGGCTCAGCGCCATGGAGCGGCGCCTGGTGGAGCAGCTTTTCAGCTCAGGTAAGAACCTGGCCCAGCACGATCCCTGTGCTGTCGCGTGCTGTGATAACGGGCTTGGCGCTGTCCTCCACGGCGCACTGGTCCACATCAGAGCGCTTTTCCGATGGTGGGATGTACTACCTCGTCTGAGTAACCTCATGCGGCAGGACAAGTGCTCCCCCCACTTGCTAATGAGAAGGCAGGTGGGCATGCGAGGCCGTATCATTTCATAACCTGCTTTTCTGGACCAGTCCTTCAGCCCCTACCCTGGTTTTCCACAGGTACCAGACCTGCCAGGGTCATAGACCTGAGATGTGCCAACGAGACAACTGTGATCTCCCTAGGGGTCTGTGTGTCCGTCCCTTACTGCCCTGTAGCATTTCACAGTTATCATTTCGGCAGTGGAGATGGTCCTGTCAGAAGCACTTCCTGTCAGTTTGACCCTGGATTCTGTCTGGTTTGGGGCACACTCTGAGCTTGAGTTTGCTTTCATGGGCTGCGTTGGCACTTCCCAGTCAGCAGGGCCAGTTTCTAGCCTCCGCTGGGCTGGGGATTCTGTTCCAGGGTCCCCTTGGTGCCTCCGGGACAGTCACCCAAGCAGGGCGACGGCAGATGGGCCACCTCACACAGTACTGCGTTCACCCTGTCATATCAGACCTTGTTTCCAGCAGGCTTTGCTCTGCGTTCTGCAAGCAGGTCAGCCCCTGCGTCAGCCAGGGAGCCCTGCACTCAGTCTCCTCCTCTCCTCACCCCCAGGGGCCATCCAGGTGGTGGTAGCTTCTCGGAGTCTCTGCTGGGGCATGAGTGTGGCTGCCCACCTGGTAATCATCATGGACACACAATACTACAATGGCAAGATCCACGCGTGAGTCCAGCTGCGCTCGGCCCGAGCGGGAGCCCCTCTCTTAAAATGAACGTGACACCTGCAGACCCAGCAAGCAGGTGTTCGGGGCGGGGACAGTTTTCAGCCTTGACCTAGGCGCACACGAGCTTCCTAGTTGTCTGTCTGCCATGTTTCAGCAGCGGGGAACCGGGCGTCTGGCGGCCAGAAGGAACCTCCGAGCATGTAGTTACCCTGTTTGTTTTGTAGACTGGGAAAGTGACTTGGTCCAGAGCACACAGCCTTGTGATTGCAAAAAGTAGATTTGATCTTTTGCAGAAAAAGCTCGAATAATTTAACTCAATAATTTTTTCTCAAAATGCAGGTTATTTTTGAAGTGAGTTTTATTTTTATAGGCCTATTTTTAATGTCTGAACCTGCTTGTAGATTTGAAATGAAGTCAGGTGACTTGATAACTCAGGAAGTACACAGTTGTTAAGTGTGGCAGCTTGACTTATACATGTGCTCCTTTATTAGGAGCGATCTTGCTTTTGGCATTAGATGGGCTTTTAGTTCTGGGTTAGGGACCCTGCAAACTGCAGTGGCCGGTAGCTGAGTGAGATGGTGCATCGGCACCAGAACACACACCGTTTGCTGTGATGTGCCCATGTCGCCCCATGGCGCATCGCCCTGACCTCGGGGAGCTGAGCTCCTGAGTGTGGCCCGGTGCTCACACCCCTGCCTTCTTCCGTCTCCAGGTATGTGGACTACCCCATCTATGACGTGCTGCAGATGGTGGGGCACGCCAACCGCCCTCTGCAGGACGATGAGGGGCGCTGCGTCATCATGTGCCAGGGCTCCAAGAAGGTCAGTCCCAGCCTCGGAACACACGCTTTCATCTTAAGTGGAGGTCTTGTTTTCTGTTCTGTCAACTTCTGCTTTTATTTTCCACGTTGCTTTAATAAGCCTCTGCCGCAGGAAATTTGGTAGCCTTTTGCTTTTGTTGCTGCTCTGGACTCCATGGGAGAGGTTTTCGCTCTCTGGCTGGTTCCATCTTCCCTCAGGCACTGCTCAGCATGTCCCACTGTAACAAGAGCCGGTGATGCCAGTGGCACAGACACACCCAGCATTCCAGGCCCAGACCCCGCTCACCTTGTCCACAGCTGCTCTCCCCAATTTCAGTATTAGCTGCGTCTGTCACACAAGCTTGCCCTTGGCCCTTCTTTGAAACCGTGTTGTCACTGACTGTTCCTACTTCCCCTTCCTGATTCCTAGGATTTCTTCAAAAAGTTCTTATATGAGCCATTGCCAGTAGAGTCTCACCTGGACCACTGTATGCATGACCACTTCAATGCTGAGATTGTCACCAAGACCATTGAGAACAAGCAGGATGCTGTGGACTACCTCACGTGGACCTTTCTGTACCGCCGCATGACACAGAACCCCAATTACTACAACTTACAGGGTCAGTGGACCTCGTGGCTTCCACAGCCGTAGCTGGCCCTCTCCCTGTGACTCCCCACTGACCGCTCACCTTCACAGGCATCTCCCACCGTCACCTGTCTGACCACCTGTCAGAGCTGGTGGAGCAGACGCTGAGTGACCTGGAGCAGTCCAAGTGCATCAGCATAGAGGACGAGATGGACGTGGCGCCTCTGAACCTGGGCATGATTGCTGCCTACTATTACATCAACTACACCACTATCGGTGAGGGGCCGGTGGCGTGGCCGTGCGTGTGGGTGTGGCCCCCGAGGAGCTGTGATGGGGGTGGGGGGCCCGGGCCACGAGTGCACCTCCCAACTGGCCGTGTTTCTGCCAGAGCTCTTCAGCATGTCCCTGAACGCCAAGACCAAGGTGCGGGGCCTCATCGAGATCATTTCCAACGCGGCTGAGTACGAGAACATCCCCCTGCGGCACCACGAGGACAGCCTGCTGCGGCAGGTACGGCCGCGTGGAGCGTGTCCACAGGGCGGCCTGTGCACCCGAGCATGCAGAGCCTGTCTCTGAAGCACCTGTACACCCTTCACCCAGATATACCCTCCCCTCACCCCTAGTTCTGAAGGGTTGCGAGCCTGGGACAGGTGGGGCTTTGGCCCAAGAGTTGATCTCAGGCTGGGTCACCTGTTCGTCACCAGCTATTTTTCTTCTCTCCAGCTGGCTCAGAAGGTCCCCCACAAGCTGAACAACCCCAAGTTCAATGACCCACACATCAAGACCAACCTGCTCCTGCAGGCTCACCTGTCCCGCATGCAGCTGAGCGCCGAGCTGCAGTCCGACACAGAGGAGATCCTTAGCAAGGTAGGGGGGCCGCAGTGCGGGCGCGGGCTGCGGGGCTGCAGGCCTGTGAGGGAGCAGCCCCAACCGCACCTGCTGTCACACTCCTCCCCGCTCAGGCGATCCGGCTCATCCAGGCCTGTGTGGATGTCCTCTCCAGCAATGGCTGGCTCAGCCCTGCTCTGGCAGCCATGGAGCTGGCCCAGATGGTCACCCAGGCCATGTGGTCCAAGGACTCATACCTGAAACAACTGCCGCACTTCACCTCAGAGCACATCAAACGTTGCACAGACAAGGTGAGCTGGGGCTGCGCCTGAGAGCTGAGGGTCCTGGACTGGGGTGGGTGCTGGGGGCAGGTGTCGCTGGGGGCAGGCTCTGGGTCTGGTTCCTCTGAAGGTGTTGCACTGACATGCTAGATAGAGGTCGCACCTGGCAATCGAGGGCGGTGCTCTTAAGCCTGCTCAGTAGTGATTGCAGAATGGGGACTGACAGCTTCTTGGAACCCATTTCGTTGGCTATGAGCGTGTCTTCTCCCCCTAACCCCGAATGCCCACTGCAGGGAGTCGAGAGTGTTTTCGACATCATGGAGATGGAGGATGAGGAGCGGAATGCGCTGCTGCAGCTGTCCGACAGCCAAATGGCGGACGTGGCGCGCTTCTGTAACCGCTACCCTAACATTGAGCTGTCCTACGAGGTGGTGGATAAGGACGCCATCCGCAGGTGAGCCAGAGGGCTGCTCGGTTCCTTGTCCCGGGTCCCTGCTGCCATGGTGCTGAGGTGCTCCTGGTTTTGTCCTCCAGTGGCGGGCCGGTCGTGGTTCTGGTGCAGCTGGAACGAGAGGAGGAAGTGACAGGGCCCGTGATCGCGCCTCTCTTTCCACAGGTATGTCCTGCTAGCTGCCTTTTCTGAGTGTCTGCTGGAGGCCTTCATGGCAAGAGTCAGTACACGGTGCATCACCGTGGCTGTAGCATAGTGCGGGGCTCTCCTAGCTGTTTCTTCTCTCTCCTTTCTCACCGCCACTTACTGTGCTCTCAGTTGCCTGACTTTTACCACAAGAAAGAAAGTCTGGCAGAAACTAGATACACCATGTGTAATACTTAATTTTACAAACTAGTTGAACGCACTCCGAGGAAGGCATGCTCTGACATGGACTACTTGGGCTTTCTGATGGAGGACTGGCCAGCACGGGGGTCTTGACAGAGGCAAGGCCCAGTTCGGATCCTCTCTGCGGGCAGGCTCTCCACACTCAGGCTGTGATAGAGGGACCTTGGGTGCAGTGGCAAGCACTACATGGGACAGGTGCTTTGGGACGAGGATATGAGCCGGAGCCAACAGATGAGTCCACATGCTACTTAAAAACTGAGTTCATTTGAGATACCTTTTGACAGTTTTAAGATCTTAGTTGTATCAACCATTGTCTTTGCAGTGATTCCAAATTGTTCCCTTTCTCTAACCTTGGGTCCTTGGCTAAAAAGATTTTAACCACTGAACTTGCTTAGAATGAAGACTAGCAGAGGACAAGTTGCTCTTTAGTCGGCTGGTGTGGAGGAGGGAGGTGTCGGCAGCTTCTCTTGTGTCAGGAACCCTGGTCCCTGCTGCTACCCAGGTGTCAGCACCACTGCGGGAACTAACACTGAGCTGCAAGGACAGGACAGATCCCTGGGCAGAGGTTCCTCAGATCTGCAGCGCCCCCTCTCCTGCCCAGGAGGGGTGAGGACGCAGCCGCTGGCCCAGATCTTGGCACACTGATGCCGAGAGCCATGTCCACATTTCCCTCTTCCAATGTTGCTTTCTGTTCTTCAGGAATAACTGCATAAAATTGGAAGGTGATTCTCAAGGGTAATTTCCGTAGGTCAGCAGTTTTCAAATGATTTGGTCTCAGGACCCTTTACACTACAAAAATTAGGAACCCCAAAGAGCCTTTATTAATAGGTTACAGCCATTGATAATTACCATATTACAAATTACAACAAAACTGCATTTAAAAATAATGTTAGCTTTTTAGGAAAAATTACTTGCAAAACAAATCCAGGGAGAAGAGTGGCCTTTGACATTTTCACTAATCTCATTCCTGTTGGGTTTAATACAAGACTGGGATTCTAGCAGCTGCTTCTAGTCTCGTACATTGTTTAAGTAAAGCTGACTTCACACATACGAGGTTTGACAATTAAGTTCACGAACTCAACCTAGAAAAAGTGCTACATACCTCATTGCTGAATACCACTATGGTCACCTTTGAAGTACTCTCCTTAGGAAGCTATGCACCGACACCAGTGCCTAGTCCACTCTTCAAAGGAATTTTGGAACTTTTTGGAGTGGCCATCAGAGCTGTCGTTGTGTTACCCTTGATGTCCTGAATGTCATCAAAATGTCTTCAGTAGTTCGTTTATCTTTAGGTAAAAAAGTCATTGGGGGCCAGGTCATGGAGTAGGGAGGGTGTTCCAATAGTTATTTGTTTACGGGCGAAACACTCCATCACAGATGTGTGAGCTGGTGCATTGTCATGATGCCAGAGCCATGAGTTGTTGGCAAAAAGTTCAGGTCGTCTTAACTTTTACACGCAGCCTTTTAAGCACTTCGTAATAGTAAACTTAGTTAACTGTCCAGTTGGTGCAAATTCATAATGAATAACCTGATTCATTCAAGAGGTTAGCAACATTGCTGCAAGTTCATGAACTTGTCAGACCTCGTACATGCAGTTGGGAAAGGGACTTTGTACATAGCTTTTCAGGAAATAGTCTATTTGATACTGCAGCCAAGACCCCACAGTGGTAGTTTCTTACAGGCAGTGGGGTCTGAAACCACTGTGAGCTTTCCGGACTGTTCCATTAAGACCTGTGGGTCGATCTTGCTCATGATGTCATAAAGTCCAAAGTTCATCACCTGGAAAATGCTGGTTCACTCAATCATGTATATCTTCCAAATGTCGATAGATTTCATCATACAAATCACATTAGTTAATACCACCACTGAACTCATCAGAAGACTCTTAAGTACTGGGGAGATGTCACACTCATGGTGGCAATGCAAATTCTCCAAAATTCTGATTTTCACTTGAAAGCTTTATTGGCAATGCTACCAATTTCCCTTGAAGTGAAAGGCACGTTTGTTTCCCAGAAAAATGTCTAAAATGTCTGCCGAGTAGCCAATAAATTGCTGCTACTTTCAAGTAAGAATGGTACACCAAGAACACAGCTAATTTGGCATGCAACTCAGCTGTGTAACTGCTTTTCCTCGACACACTTCACTGTGCTTTCCGCACGCTGCCATCAGCACGGAACATGGTAGTTCCCACAGGTCAAGATTTAACACAATTTGTACTGCTTCTATGAAGGGCAGTCAGTCCTAAGGGAAACTGGCACTGAAGACTATGACTAGTTGGTGCCATTGCCGTGGTTCCTGCCAAGGTGTCAACAGCTGACCTCAGCCCCGAGAGGCTCTTGGGACCCCCAGGAATGTGCAGAGCACATTTTGAGAACCGCTCTAGGTACTGTCCCAGCTGTCTCCACAACCTATGGTCATGATTTCCATGGTGTCAAAAATTAAGTGAAGGCTGTATCTTTAGGGACAGTCAAGTCAAACGTACTCGTATATGGAAGTGACTGTCAGAACTCGAGATGGAAAAACTGACTACCTATGACAGCGATTCTCTACCTTTTTTCATTTTCTCTCCCCTAAGGAGCCTTATCGGACATCTTGGTCCTACCTGCCCTCACCATGGGAAGTTAATACTACATATCCCGTGTACTACGAACTGTGGTCCCTTACGGGGCCTCAGGTTATTGTCTAAGATTTTTTTGTCCCCCACCTAAGAACCACTTTTCAGCCCCATTGAGAATGATGGATGGGCTATGGCCAACAACTCCCTTTTAGGGTTCACATCCTTCCCATTTATTTCCCAGCATTCCCCATGGGCACAGGAGGTGCACGAGGGCTTCTCAGGGAAAGCAGAGTTGTCTCACGCTAAACCAACCTACATTAAAAAATCTCCTTCAGTGTTAACAACATCTTAAATGCAACGATCTCCTCAGAAAGCAGGCAGGCAACTTATTTCAGAAAAGGACTCACCACGGAATTGTTTCAAGTTGTGAATATCCTAATAACATAAAATCAGACTTGGTTATTTTTATAAAGCTTATAATTTCAGAAAGGTCTGAGGTACAGCCCTCCTAGACAGTGATTACAAATGGTTAATGCACCCCGCAAACTTGAACACTGCGTCCTAAAGCAGAATCTGGCACAGCCACAAAGTGCCACTGTTCGTAGCTCTCCACCAGGGCCCGTGTCAAGAAGGGGAGGGAGTAGTTCTGTGGCCCAGCACGGCTCCCCAGGTCCAAATGCAAGAGCCCAGTTCATCAAAGGCCGGGATGCTCCTCCAGGTCCTCTCGGGCAGGGTAAGTCCTGGACATTTTCTGGGGAAGCATGATTCCATCCAGACTCAGGTGGCTCAGAGGCCTTCAGGCCTCTGATACTTCCAGAAGGCCACCTCCCCATCATCACTGCAGGAGGCCAGGAGCCCCTGCTCTTTGGGGTTCCAGGCCACACAGTTGACATCCTGGGAATGGGCCTGAGGCAAGTGGGCTGTCAGGGAGAAGGTGGGCTGCTGAGGGTCTGAGCCCGGGTCCTCCTCAAACACTCGGATGGCATCATCCCCACAGGCTGTAGCCAGCGCCCCTGTCAGCTGACACCTGGGAGGAATGTGTGCCATCAGTGTGGCTGCTGGTGGCCTCTCCCTCCCCGACCCAGCAAGCTAGGGAGCAGAGACTGATTGTACAGTCCCAAGCCTCAGCTAAGGTCTCTCCCAATACATAGTCACAGACATCACCCCGTAAGTCTTCAAGTGCTGCCATCTAGGTTTCTCCCAATTGTAATTAACCTAAAAAACTTTGTGATTCTGAACTGTACTTTTGTCACTGAGCATAAGCAGTTTCTCTTGTCATGAAGCTTGCTCAACCAGTTTTTTCAAACCGAGATGTAACAAGACAATGAAGTTTACCATACTTAAGTCTGTTTTTGTTACTTCCAAATATTTGCTAATGTAAATAAAACTTAGACTTTGTTTTCTCGTTACTTAGGATTATTTCCTAGGAATATATTCTTGGGTCAGAACTGCCCTCTGACTGACTGTTCCACGTGAATGGTGTGGCTTTTGTAGCCTCCTCAGGGCAGAGCCAGTGTTATAAACTATACAACCCCAGCCAGGAACCCACAGTTACAATAATGAGTATTTCTGGATGGTGCGATGCTGTGTGACCCCAAAGGCCGGTGTTGCCCTCACAACCTGGGAGCTTGACGCAAGGTGTAGGCCTGGGTCTAAGTGTGTCCCAGGTCCTGTGACTGGGCTGGCCAGCTCTAAGCCAGCAGGGTGCATAGTGTGGGCTGTTCTGAAGAAGTTAGGATGCTGTTCTCTGGTCCCATGCACACCCAAAGGGGACAGAGAGCAGCACCGGTCTGACTTCTCTAAACCTCTGCAAACTGGGGGTGGGGGTTGAAGATGGAGGTCTTACCAAGCGACGTCGTAAATGGTCCTGGAGTGGAAGCCTGACAAAGTACAGATACATTTCCAGCTGGGGTCAGAGCCGCTGCACACCACCCCTGCACGACAGACTTCTGCTGAGTCCAAAACATGTCTGTGTCCTGGGCACCTCAAGGAGTAACTGCCCCACTGCACAGGAGATCCTAATTGCCCTCCCTCATGAAGCCCCATCGTCACTCCTCACGGATCTGCCTCACACTGTGGCCTGACTGGTGTTTTCACAGCAGAATTCTGAGGAGGAAACGTCCTGTTCTTTAAGAACCCTTTTGCGGCAGACTGACTAGCTAGACTGCCTTTGAAGGCCACTCACCTGCAGCCCCACCCACCTGATTTCTTCCAAACCGTTAGACCCTGTGCTCCATCTAAAGGACTCACTGTTCTAGTTAAGTCTAGGCTTTCCCACCTTTAATGCCTTGGCTCATGCCGTTCTGTTTTCACTCAGAATTCTGGTCGTGTTAAAATCCTATGCACCCTTCCCTGGAGCTCTCCCTAATTCTGCCAGCACTCCCTGGCACCCCATCCCCCCTTCTGCCCCAATCTGCTGCGCTTTATCTACTGTCTCAGTCCTAGAAGACTGTCAACCTCATGGAAAGTCTCCTTCAGCTCCACCCTCTTGCTTACCTTGTTCATTGCCTGGTAGATACTGGCGCCAAATGCGCACCGTACGGTCGTCACTGCAAGACGCCAGACGTTGGCCACTGGGGTCAAAGGCCAAGCTCCACACAGTGGACTCGTGGCCCTCGAGGGTGGCACAGCATACCCAGTCATCCTCTTCCTCCCGGTAGAGCTTCACTGTGTCATCATAGCTAGCAGAGGCTAACAGCTGGGGACGTAGGGAAACCACTTATGGCCCAGGAAGTGCCTGTGATCCCAATACTTCTCCCTGCTTGGACAGGCCAGTCCCAGGGAACTGTCTCTCCTTTGGTCACAGACAGTGATCCCTGTAACAGCCAGGCCGAGGCGGAAGAGCAGAGGCCTGGGCACGGCCTCCACACCGGAAGTCCTTCCCATCAAGATTCTCCGGGAGACTCTTACCTCCTGGCTCGGGTGCCAGACCACATGCTTAACATCCTGCGTATGGGAGTTGAGGACACTGACACATTCGTACTCATCTTCCTCATCAACTGCGGGAGGAAAAAGGAAAGGAGTCCATGAGATGACCCCATCAGGGTCACAGTGGCTGATGTGACCCTGAATTCTGTCCGTGAGCTCCCAACTGCTCCTGGAGGGACCTGGACTCACCTTCCCAGACCCATACACTCTTATCTCGGCTGCAGGTGGCAAGGAGGTTGCCAGATGGGGCCCAGGCCACTGACTTGATCTCATTTTCATGGCCCTCCAGAATGTTCACACACTGAAAAGGGAAGAGAGTCAAGAATCAACGGCAGCTAAGACTTCTGGGATGCTTTTCATGGGTACAGCCCAGTGGGCCCAGGTTGACTCAGGTTTCTGAACCAGCTTTGGGGAACAAAGGAGCAACAATCCTGGTCCCATCCAGCCTGGTTACCTCAAAGTCATCCTGATTCTTCTTCCAAATGCAAGTAGTAGCATCAAAGCTGGCAGAGGCCAGGTAATTGCCGCAGGGAGACCAGGCCACCTTCCGCACAGTGCGCTGGTGGCCTTCAGAAAGGACAGATTTACAGATCCAGCTGTCACCTAAAAGGGAGGACAACCAAGCACTGGACACTATCAAAGCCATCTAATAATGGGGCTAGTACTGGAGCCAAAGCTCAACCGGTGGATTTAACAACATGCTTTCAGAAAGAACTAACTGACCCTACTTCCTCTGAGACATCATCCTTCTGTAACAAACCTCCCGATTTAGAACGATCAGTGGCTCCCCAATGCCCTCGGCATAAAACGTAAACTTCACCGTCCTCGCAAATTACTCCGCAGGCTATTTTCCACCGTCCTTTTCTCCTTTTCTTGCCTCAGCAACTATCACAATTACCTCCACAGTTCCACCTGTCTCCTGACGTTTTTGCTTCTAGTACTTGCCAGAAAAGTCTTTCTCAGAATGGCTAACGTCCACCTCGAGGAGGCCTGTCCCCACTGTCCCCGGGCCGCTCTCCAGCCAGTGTCGGCCTGCCGCGCACCCCCGAGTTCGGAGTCCCCGGCAGCGGGGGCGCGCGCCGAGGCCAGGCCTTACCCTCCGTGCCCCAGATGCGGACTCTGCGGTCTCCCCCGCAAGAGGCCAGCAGGGTTCCGGCGGGGTTCCAAGCCAGGAACCAGCAGCGCGAGTCCGGGTGCGCCGGGACGCGGCCGAGCAGCACCAGCGAGTCTTTCATGGCTGCCCGGCGCAGAACGAGGAGGAGGTGGCAGAGTTTTGACCGCGGGTCCCACTGCTAAAGTGTCCACAACGCCCCCGTAGCCTTCCGCGGCCACCGCTCCAGCCGCTTCCGCCCGAGAGCCCGGGTCGTTCCGGGAACTGAAGCGTCTGCAGCTGCGGCCGCGCTGCCCTCTGGGAGTTGTAGTCGGCCTCCCACTCTACGGCGTAAAACCTTGCGGTACTGCCTCGAACTACCAATCCCGTGAGGCCCCGCGCAGGGAGCCGGCGGCGCGCCGGGCTGTGACGCGCGCGGGGACGGGGCGGGGAGCCCGAGGAGGCGGAGGCAGAGGCAGAGGAAGCCGGAAGTGGGTCGTACCCGGGTTGGTCCGGGCGTTGCGGGTTTGGGGCCTGGGATAGCTCGGCCCCAGGCAGCTGAAGAGCCCGAGACGGAACAGAGCGGCGCCATCCCGGCTCTGAGGCCTGCTGACTGGTGAGAAACAGCGGTCGGTGTGGAGAGGGTCCTATCTGGGCAGAGGTCGCGACCCAGAGCGCCGGTCCAGGATCCCGGGTTCCCGATTCCCCGCGGCCCAGCCTGGTCCTTCTCCCCTCGGTGCCCTCTGGCCAAGACCCTGGGTCCGGGTCTCTCTCCCACCAGTAGCCCACACCTCCGCTCCCCAACCCCCACCCGGGTCTGCCCAGTTCCCAGCCGGCCCCTAGCGCTCTCCGAGTCCTCATCCCGCACCTCCATTCCAGGGGCCCCGTCCCCGCCCCCTGAATCCTTGCAGCCCTCCTGTCCCCTCGGGCCCAGGTCCTACCCCTCAGCCTCCGCTGTCTGCCCCGGCAGCTGTTTTTCCCCCACTTGCCTTCTCCCTGAAACAGGGAGGCTCTGCGTGCCCCGCGGAGGTCGGCGGCGACCAGCAGTGACCGCGGAGCGACGGCGGGCGGCCCCTGGGCATGTACGCCCCCGGAGGCGCCGGACTGCCCGGCGGGCGCCGGCGGAGGAGCCCGGGAGGCAGCGCTCTGCCCAAGCAGCCGGAGCGTAGCCTGGCCTCGGCCCTGCCGGGCGCCCTTTCCATCACGGCTCTGTGCACTGCCCTCGCGGAGCCTGCCTGGCTACACATCCACGGTGGTACCTGTTCCCGCCAGGAGCTGGGGGTCTCCGACGTGCTGGGCTATGTGCACCCAGACCTGCTGAAAGGTAAGGGCGCTGCGCGCTGGCCGTCTTCTTCCTGGGCGATCGGGGCTCTTCCGCGGGGTGGGGAGCAGAAGAATGTGGTGCGGCCTGAAGCTGAGACAGCCAGGGGCAGGACTTGGTTAAAGGGAACAGCCCCCCATTCCTGCCAGTTCATTCCCACTGGATGGCTCTATTTGGGGTCCCGCCCCTCATTAATTAAGATGTTATTCAGCCAAGCACCTACTCTTCCCGCCATGCTAATCCGGACTGCTGCTATTTTAGGATTCTGCCGGAGGAAGGGCGCTGCCTATGGAGAAAAGATAAGGTGCTCGGCATTACAATTAGCTGGCCCCTTCTAAAGAGCCTGTGGGATGTAGGAAGGTTTCTTTGGGGAAGCTGATCGATGGAGAATAAGGAACTTTTAATACAGCTGGATTTTAAAAGCTGTTTTTGAGTTCTGCAGTAGTTGGGTTTTTATTAGAGGAAAGGGAATTCTGTTATTTTCAATAATCAGGAGTCAGTTCCAGCCTCAGTAAAGCAGTTAGAATTTGGCTCTTGGAACCATACACGTGTGCCTGACTGAGGCGAGGCTGCCGTGCTCATCATGCTTCCCAGCAGGTGGGCAGAAGAAGGGGGAAAGGGACTGGTCTCCTCACCGGACACAGGGGTGGCCACGACCGAGGGGTGCCTGTCCCAGGGAGGCCGTAGCTGCTCCTGCCCAGCCCTGTGTGCAGCAGTGAGGGTACAGGCTGTGCGGTGGGAGCGCAGGACTGCACTGCCTGGCTTTTACCTGGAAACTGGTCAGTGGACCCCACACGGCCCTTAGTAACAGCACAGCCCGTCACCCCATGGTCTTTTGAACCATTCTTGTAGGTCTTTATTATTCCTCCCTGTGCCACTCCCTGGCTGTAATGCCTTCCGGATGTTTGCTGCCCCATGTCTCAGAATCCCCTCCTGTTAGATATCTTCGTGTTGCTTCTTTAAGGACTCGTGCACTGGGATTTGGTGAAAAGCTCAAGTTCTCCTCTGGGCCTTGGATTACACACCACTTCTGAAGGGCCAGGCTGAAAAGCTCTATTCCTGTGGCCTAATGTTGTCTTTCTCCAAGAGTTCTCTGACTGTTTTGCATTTCTCTTGGGTTTTTAAGGATTTAGGATGATTTTTGTAGAGAACAGGATGGGGGCTTCTGGTTTGTTTTCAGGTTCCTCCGTGATGGTAGCTTTCTCTGGGTTTGCTTGTTAAGACAGAAGTTATACACACGATGAAGGCCTTGTGACATGCAGCTTTTTCTCTGGCGTGTGTCTGATGGCAGAAATGCCATCAAGCTGGGGCGGAGTCTGGATGGTTGTCCCTCAGCGCATTCTCCTCTCCAGCCCTCTTTGAAGCGCGGATGTCACCTTCCCACCTCTTCATCCAGGTCTTTGCACTGATTCCCTGCTGTTTCAGTGTTTCCAGAACCTGGTGTCGCCTACAAACTGTGAGAGAGTTCCCGATACTTCTCCCTTTCAGGTCATTTTTAGGGAGGCCATGTGATGGAGGGAAAGGCAGTCTGATCCCAGGTCCTTATGTCAGAGATCCCGGAAGCTGTGTCTCAGAGAAGTGAAGTGGTCTCTCCAGGGCTACACGGCTGGGGGTGGCAGAGCTGTCTGCTTCTCGTCTCTTGACTCACTATAAAATGTTGCTGTCGCCTTTGTTTTTTATCCTTTGTTTTACTTTAGCTGACATAGGAATGATTTCGGGATTATTCCATCTTGGTGTGCGTCTTTGCCAAAGGCATGTAAGAAACCAGTTCTTGCTGCAGGCTCTCCTTCGTTCGCATCCGTTTACCCTTCGTAAGGAACTACTCGGGCCAGGCTTTGTCTTTCGGACAGCATGTTGCCTTACCTGTACATTACGTTTGCCCATGAGTTTAGGGGACAGTCCCAGCCTGCTGTCTGTAGCCATGTCCTTGGCCACTGCAAGCCAGAAACACTTGGTGTCCATCCGTAAGAGTGTTGGCATGGTCCCTCATGAGCTGTCATAGCAGGTAGCAAGGAGTCGGGAGGTCCCTTATTGCTTCTTTTCTCTCTTTTGTCTCTCTATCTGTGGTTTGTTGGTACCCAGTGAGCTGTCCTGGGTGATTATGCTGATCCTCAGAGCCTAAGAGATGTCCTGGCAGGGAAGCCAGGTCTGGTCCCTGTAGATGCTTCCAGAGGGAGGACAGACCCTATCAGGTCTCTTCAGGTGACAGGGAGTCCTGTTTCTCGGGCCCCTGCCTGGGGGCGAGGCATTGTGCTCAGCACACTCCGTGCCTGGCTTTAGTTTCTCCTAACAACCCCTCATTTGGTAGGTACTGTCGTCACCGCCACTTCATAGCAGTCTCTGGCTCAGGGAGGTCAGGTGACTTGCTCAGAACCACACAGCCCGTCTGTGTGGCGAGGCCTCCACCCTTACCGCCGCCCGGCTTCTTTCTGCTGTCAGAGCAGTCCAAAGCTTACTACTTCGCATTCTACTTGAGTGGTCTCACAAGCCCGGCTAAAGCTGTGCTTCTGACCCCTGTGGCCTCAGTTCTGGCTTAAGTTGGTGATGCTGAGGCAGAACCACTCACCTCCCACTGTCACTCGCAGGGCCAGAGCCCCAAGGCTCAACAGATTGCATCCTGAACCCTCCCTCTCCTCGGGCCTGGGCGGCTAGTGCCCCAAGCGGGGGGCCCAGATCATCGTTCCTCCTGTGCCCCAATCCCCCGCAGCCTCTCAAGTGTGGCCAGCAAAGGACAGCACTGACAGCAGCCTCCAGAAGCAAGAGAATGAGGAAGTTGGGGATTGGGAGTCAGATGAATCATGAGTGACACCAAGCTATGGGAAGGTCAAGGGCCGTCAGGGAGGGTGGCGTGCCTGGGGGCGGTGACTGGTATTGCTGGCACTTCCTGATCCTGGGGGGGCCTGTCCTCTGGCAGCTAGGCAGGACCGGTGGTGTCTGGTGGCGGCCCAGCCAGGCACTAGGGGCCCTGTTGGTATGCTGTGTCCTAGGCCTGCCTGGAGGCGAGTCACCGCGGGGAGAGGCAGTGCAGGTAGGATGGAGGGATGAGTGCTGAGAAGGATGGGCTCACAGGGGCCCTGTGCAGGGGCGGAGGAGAGAGGGGCCAGAAAAGGGAACTGGCCAAAGCCACTTTAATCTTCCTGCCTCTGCCTGTTCAGGTCAGGAGGAGGTGAGAGCAATGAGCAGGTAGATGGAAGAGCCAGGCCTTCAAAACACATCCTGCCCTGTGACTCACCAGTGACCTTGGGCAAAGTCAGTGCCTTGAGATCCTATTACACAGCAGCTGCCTGTTTCCCTGGTGACTGGAGGGGACAGTCGAGCAGTAGCTACCAAAATAAACAGGCCACAGCTGGAGGACCGACTGTACTCTCTGCCTTACCAGAGGGTGGCGGGCTGCACTGCTGGTTTGAATGTAAATGAAGATCCTGCCCCACGCACCACGTCTCCCCGCAAAGAACATAATGCCTCCGTGACACTGGGGGTTCTGTTTCCCTCTAGCAGCCCTCGCAAAGGTGCAGATATTCGTGGCCCTCCCTGCCACGCTGACTTAATGTCAGGGAAAGGGAAAGAGACAGAGACACTGAGCTCCTGGCCCGGGGAGCCTCAGCTGGTTTCTAAGCGAGTCCGGACACTGCCTGTCTGCTGTGTGCTGAGACCTGACGAAAGGCGGCTTGCGCTGTGGGGCAGGCTCCTGGGTGTGTGTTTGCCGCACACCAGGGGAAGTGCACATTGGCTTCCCCACGAAGCCTGAGTGGAGACAAGCAGACAGGTTGAAAGAAAACCGGTGAATTTGGGGTCCTAAGCCCTGTGTCTGTACCGCGTCATCACTCTGGAGAGGCAGAAGTTCAGTCTGGCATTGGTGGGCTCTTGCTCTGGCCCACGCTGGCCGACACGTGTGGCCGAGGAAGTCTCAGCGTAAGGAGGAAGGGCCCGCCAGGGCTGACACTGCTAGGGGCCAGTGTGGAGGGAGGGACAGTGACAGCGCGGGCTGCTGCGCGTCTCTCCCACTGCACCGCAGTCTAGATGGGGCAGGAGGTCCAGCCTTCATTTGACGGAGGAGAGAGTGGAGGCCAAGGGCAGCTAAGTGACTTGCTCAGGTAATGCATGCATAGTCTGTGGTAGGGCTAGGATTTGGTGCCAAGCCCAGTGCCTTTCTGGTGTCCCCATTGCTTCCAAGAGCTGGGTTCTGATGGCTGCAGAAACTTAGACCACACCAGGCAGGTTTTGCCCAGTAATTCCCAGGATGACCACTTTGCATTGCTTAATGGCCCAGACCTGCTTTGCCTAGAAGGGAGTTCGTGCTCCCAGTTCCCTCAGTGAGCTTAGCAGCTGCTGGCTCTGAGGCTGGTGCTGCTTTCCCGTTAACTTTTGACCCTGGATTCAAATGCAACTCGAGAGCATTTGGTGGATTATCTCCATCAGGGGAAGATAAGATGGCTAATCTGGTGGTTGCTGATTCTGAGCACCATGGCGCCTGGGCGCCGCCCAGTGTGGAGTCTGGCTCTGCGCGTGGGACCTGGAGGAAGTCACTTCACTTCCTGTAGCCTCCGGGCCCTCATCCGAGTGCGAGATGGATCCCCAGAGCAAATGAGACCGAACTAAGATAACACTTGATGTGCTGCGTAGGCTATTCCTGAGGGGGACACCTCCGAAGCTTATTATCGTGTGTCACTCCTCTTTATTCTTATAACAAATGTATCAGGAAACACGAGGTACATGGGAGTGTATGTAATAGGCGTGCATTTTAAAGGATGATAATAAAAGGAACACTTCGTACTTACTGCGCAACCTAAGAACTCGCTTTGAAGCCACCAACTGTTATTTTTTTTAGTTAAGATGAGTCATTCAATGAAAACTTGGTTTTTAAGAACCGCGGTTGAAGGCCACTCCGAGTGTAACTTGAGCACAGCCTGTTGCCAGTCCGAGATGGTGCCGCCCTGATTCCCGGCGCCCGCCCGCCTGCCCGCGTGCCTGCAGGTTACTCCGAAGCAGTCAGTGCCTTTGTCCTGCCCCATCCCTGCTTCCTGCCGCGTGGACCCCAAGAAGAAATGTCTCGGAGCTTTTCCCAGTGTTCAGAATCAAGCCAGGAGACAGCCCAGCCAGGTTCCAGGAGCTTTTCCTTCCCCAGGCGTCCTGTCAGCCTTAGGCCGTGCAGGGCTGGACTAGGTGAGGGCTGGGCCGGCTGGCTGGCAGAGCCAACGCACAGGCAGGCCACATGGCAGTAGGTGATCACCAGGCTGGATGCTTAGGCCCAAAACAGATGGTCAGCTGACAGGAGAGTGACAGATAGCTGTGAGGACAGCTTAGTGGGTGACCTGAAGCCAGATTGCAGCGTGAGTCTGGTGTGGGCTCAGCCACCATCTGGTGAATTCTGAGCCTGACGGAGGGAAAACGAGCTGTCACCAAGGCCCAGGGGCGGCTGGTATCTCTGTGGTTCTGTGGTGTGAAGGAGGCCTGCGCCCGAGACCCCACGATGCAATGTCTGGCGGTGTGAGTCTGCTTCATGGGGTGCAGGTCCCCACCTCACGTGCTTGGATTTTTCTTCTCAGTTCGCCTTCCTCTAGGCCCAGGAGCAGTGTTTCTTGGAGTGTGAGGCTTGGGCTATCCACATAGAAATTACCTGGCTGCTTGTTAAAATCCAGATGCCTCCAGAATCTCGGGGGCCTGGGAACGTGCTTTCGGCCAGCACCCCAGTGACTGTGACATGCCCTGAGAGAGAGGACCTCTCGGCCTGAGGTCCAGACTCAGGGAAGGAGCCTGTAGTCTAAGTCCTGCCAGCCCTTTCCAGATTTTTCCCAGCTCCTCGGTGACCGATGACCTAAATGAAAGCAGAGCTTGCCAGTGGCTGGGGTGGAGGAGGAAGAGGAAGCTAAGGCCCATTTCCTACTTTTTATTAAAGCCTGCAGCGGCTGCTTTTTGAGCCAGCCTTTGTTTTGTCTGTGTGTTTCTGGGAGCTGTGGCAGTTTGCACGGATATCACAGGGGTCCGACAGTGTTGTTCTCTAGACAAAATAAAAAACAAACAAGGTGGGTGGTCTTACGATCCTAGAAGGACATCTAGGTTGCTCTGTGTGTCTGGTATGCAGTTGTCATCATGGGCTCTCCCTGCCCCAGGACCCCGGGGACTCTGAATGTTGGGTCTCCTGTTTCAGCATCTTCCTTCTCCTTGCTTCACTCCCTCATTTTGGTGGACTGTGCACCCCTCAATGGCTTTGCCCTCATTTTAGATGGTATTTGGTGGATCATTTCTGAGTCTCTCACCCTTTTGTGCTGTAAATCTAGAGGTTCCTTAGCCTTCCCACTTATGGCTTACACTTCAGCTTATCTAGTCTGTTGAGTCAGTTCTAAGCAGCTCTGAGTCCCTTTCCAGTGTCCAGAGTTGTCTGGCCGGCCCCTCTCCTCTTTGTGTGGGTTTAAATGGTGGTGTTTTAGTAGCGTCCGGGGAGTGAACAAAAATAAACAGGAAAGGCCAGTCCACCATCTTTCCTCATTTATTTAGTACTCTCTCGTAAGGACCCATTTCTCCAAATGGCTTCATCATCTTTTTCAACAGAAAGGGGATGAGTGAGTTTCTGGATAGACAGTCGACATTGACCAGCCTCTGGCCTTGCCTCTTGGGCCGCCTCCACTCAGAAGTCGGTGGGTTCTTCCTGCAGCCCAGAGTGTGCTTTAGCAGAATGGTCTGATGTGTGGGGTTACTTGTCGGGGCCTTTAATACCGGTTAGAAGAGCGGCAAGTACAACGAAGTGGACGCCTGCACTTAGACTGGGTTTGTTGGAAGGGAAGAGCTGAGTGCGGGAGCAATGACCAGGGTTCCTGTCTGCCGATTTGGGTGCTGGGCCTCCTCCTTGTGGCCAGCTGTGAGCAGGAGCTACGACTGCTCCCCTGGCTCCCCAGGACTGTGCTGATGGGGGACATACCCCGCCCGCTGGGACTTCCTGCTCCAGGGAGTTGCTTGGGACCCTGAAGATCCGGTTCTCCCCCGCAGATTTCTGCATGAACCCCCAGACGGTGCTGCTCCTCCGGGTCATCGCCGCCTTCTGCTTCCTGGGCATCCTGTGCAGTCTCTCTGCCTTCCTTCTGGATGTCTTTGGGCCCAAGCATCCAGCCCTGAAGATCACCCGTCGCTATGCCTTCGCCCACATTCTCACAGGCAAGCAGGGCCTCTCCCGGTGGGGGAGGGACTGCCAGGGGCGGGCACCCAGTCTGGAGTTCCACTGGGGTTCCTCTGAGCAGACACCAGTCCGCGCGCTCCTTTCCTCTCACTGTTCCCGGAGCTCTGGGCATGGTAGCAGCTTGCTTCTCATTTGCATGGACGAGGTCCGACAGTTAAGTTCGTGAACTCATCCTAGAAAAAGTGCTACACACCTCATTGCTGAGTATCCCTATGGTCACCTTTGAAGTACTCCCCAGGGGAAGCTATGCACCGAGGCCAGTACCTAGTCCACCCTTCAAAGCAATTTTGGAACTCTTTCTCTGGACTGGCCATCAGAGCTGTCGTTGTATTACCGTTGATGTCCTGAATATCATCAAAATGTCTTCCTTTCAACATTTCCTTTATCTTCGGGTAAAGAAAGAAGTCACTGGGGGCCAGATCAGGTGAGTAGGGAGGGTGTTCCAATACAGTTATTTGTTTACTGGCTAAAAAGTCCCTCACAGACAGTGCTGTGTGAGCTGGTGCATTGTCGTGATGCACGAGCCATGAATTGTTGGCGAAAAGTTCAGGTCGTCTAACTTTCAGGCAGCCCTTTCAGCACTTCCAAATAGTAAACTTGGTTAACTGTCCAGTTGGTACAAATTCATAATGAATAATCCCTCTGATATCAAAAAAGGTTAGCAACAGTGTTGCAGCAAGTTCTTGAACTTAACTGTCAGACCTCGGGGCGTCAGGGGATGGGGTGGGGGAGGGGGGTAGTGAGGTTGGAATTCCACAAGGCATCTCACTGCTCTCCAGGAATTGGATTCAAAGCTCAGCCGGTCTCCTGGGCCTGGAACTAGCAAGGAAGGACCCAGTGTCTGTGTGTCTCCCTGGAGTGCATGGTCTTACCAGGTTCTTCCCCGCTTTCCGCCACTTTCCCCGCAGATACCGTGTTTCCCCTAAAATAAGACCTAGCCGGACAATCAGCTCTAGTGCGTCTTTTGGAGCAAAGATTAATAAGGCCCAGTCTAAAATATTTTACTATAACATAAGACCCGGTCTTATGATATGATTTGATGATATGATATGATATGATATGATACTGGGTCTTATATTAATTTTGGCTCCAAAAGACGCATTACAGCTGATTGTCCTGTTCAGGGAAACGGGGTCGCCTTCTCTGCTTGGACGTGCTCCTCCCATCCCCCGCCCCTCCCTCCTGACTGGGATTGGATCTGTGTGGCACTGACTCCAGCTCCCAAACTCTTCAGGCTCCCACTGACTCCTGGCAGCCCTCGTACCCCGATTCCAGATTCTTCAGATGGAGAGACCCACTGGCCCAGATGGGGTCCGGCATCTGTCCCCAGCTCCAGCCTGAGAAGCCCACAGCCTAGAATGCTGCCCCTTGTAGGGCTGGCCAGACAGGTCCTCTGCCGGTGAGCTTTGGGTAGAGAGGTTGCAGAGTGCCTGCTAACCCCCTTTCTGTCCCCCAGTCCTGCAGTGTGCCACCGTCATCGGCTTTTCCTACTGGGCTTCCGAGCTCATCCTAGCGCAGCAGCAGCAACATAAGAAGTACCATGGGTCCCAGGTGTACGTCACGTTTGCCGTTAGCTTCTACCTGGTGGCGGGAGCTGGTGGAGCCTCCATCCTGGCCACCGCAGCCAACCTCCTGCGCCACTACCCCACGGAGGAGGAGGAGCAGGCGCTCGAGCTGCTCTCTGAGATGGAGGAGACCGAGCCCTACCCCGCCGAGTACGAGGTCATCAACCAGTTCCAGCCGCCCCCAGCCTACACGCCCTGATGCCAGCGGGCTTTCCTCCACAACCCCGCCCCCAGCCACAGCACTTCCCGCCCCCTGGGGCGGGCGCCTTCCCAGCAGGCTGGCGGGTAGGACTGACAGTTTTTACGGAGCCCCCCCAGGAGGGCCTCTGCCTTTTGGCCGTTCTTGTGTAGCCCTGCTCCGGAAACCTGGGGTTCACAGGTTTCATATCGTGCACTGTTTCCCCTCTTGCCACCTTCCAGTCCCTGAGGTCATTAGTCATTACCAACCAGGGGTGGTCATACAAGTTTTCTCCCTTCATGGGCCATATCTTTGAGACCGGAACTTTCCTTGGGGAGCTGCTGACCGTGGACAGTCCCAGGTAGAAGAAGTGTCAACAGGGCCCAAGGGAAAGGGGACTCTGCCCTGCAGCCTTCATGGTCAGCATTTGTCCCGCAGCTGCGGCCCGGGGCCGACCCTGTGCCCCATCCTTCTCAGAGTGCCCAGTACCAGGCCACCCGCTCCGCGGGCGTCTCTGCACTTCAGCCTTCGGACTTCCCATCCCCTGTGTTCTGCTTTGACGGAGACAAGCAGAGCGGCTGTTCTCCCTGCCCTGCCCTGCCCTTGGTGGCTGGAGCCTGGGCAAGGAGAGCAGCAGCGGGCGTGGGCCCGGCCTCGGGGTGCCCAGAAAGGATCAACATGAAGGGCTGAATCTCCCCAGCCCCCTCACCTTTTAAAATGTGGGTGGTTTTAAAAGGAAAACACAAAACCAAGCCACGGCAACAATAATCTCTTTTTAAACTAGTGACAAGACTTGTCCTTTTTCTTATATTTATCCCATTCTTTTGGGCTCTGCAGTGTTTTGGGCCACGGCTCCTTCCAGCACATGGTAACTGCTCCCTGACTGTCCCCCAGCAGAATGCAGCCCTCTTCCCTCTCCCCTCCCACGGCCTCCCTGTGGAACCCAGAGCCCCAGCAGCAGGGGGCTGAGGACTGTGGCCTGGCTGGCCGGCCAGCGTGGTACTTCTCAGGACTGTGGCTGAGATGGAACCTGGCTTCCGTGTGGGGACGGGCCAGAGCAGGGCAGGAACCCACAGCCTCCACTCTGGAACCACAACCGGCGGGCCTGATGCGTGAGACCTGGCTGTGTCCTGCAGGCTGTGTGTCCCCTAGACTGTGACTTGGGGCAACGCTTGCTGCATGCCCCCTCCCCTTCTTGAATGTATTCTGGTCTTGCGTGTGCTACTGGCTCTTTCTGGCCCAGCCATCACTCTGGCTTCCCCGTTTGCCACACATGGCCTGACTGAATTTTCTGCCATGAGATCGGGGCATAAAGTGGGAGAAGCTCGAGACCGTGAGTGTGGATCCAGACAGCCAGGCTTCGTTGGAATCAGTGTCCAGTGCCGAGCTAACAAACACATGGACCCCAATCTCCTCCTACGGACGGCAGAGCAAGCGTGGAGAATGGGTACCACTGTTGAACTCTGCAGGAAGGCATTAGCATGACTTGTCCTGCGGCCGGGCAGCCTGGGGTTGTCTGGACACACACCTGTGGGTGGTGCCAACCATATCCACACCTGTGGGGACAGCTGCCTGGAGCTCACTGATGCCCACGTGTGTCCCATGGCAGCTCTCACACTTCCAGACTTCTCTCAGGCAGCGTGTGATACCCGACAAAGCCAAGGGACTATGTTGTCTTGTCTTTCTGTCACGTCTGAGTTTGTCTTGGGCAGATTTCCAGGGTGAGGGCAGCTCTTGCTGACCACGGGTGTCTGAGAGGCAGACCAGGCATTGGACACGCATGCTAAAGTGACCAGTCATCTCACGAGGACCCAGACATGACCCTGTGGATTGTTCCTCCTGATTTGGAACCCACTTTTAATTTGATTAGCTTCCCACATCCCTGGCCTTTCTCTTTCCCCCTGCCATCCTGACACTGATAGTTTGTCATATAAATTTCCCTGGTGGTTTTGTTTTTTCTAGGAAAAAATAAATAAAAAGCAAAACAAAAACCACAAATACGAATGTAAACACAAGTGGCTCCTTGTTGTTTTTCAGTTGCAGTTTCCTTGAGTTGGTTTGTTTCCTTCCTCTTAGAGAAGCAGGAGAAACTGATGAAGTGTATAATTTAAAAAGCCACAGGGGAGTGCACGAGTCTATTCCACGAGAGACACTTCCACTTGGATGCACCTGTGACCATGACACCTCCCATGGCCAGGCCTCCCGCCCAAGTGCTGGGCTTCAATTCTGTCCCCTCGGTTTCCCCGGTGAGCTGCAAAAGAGAACACCAGCTCTTGTGTGGGGAGAAATAGACCCCAGGACTGGGACCTGCCAAAGAAACTGCACTTCCTTCTGAAATGGTGGGGAGCGGTTACTCCTTTCCGGGTAGAAGCATTTGAGTGCCAACAGTCTCGCTGGAACTTGTGGAAGAGCCTTCAGTGTCAATCCCTCGCATGGCTCCCTCCATTCATTCGTTCATTGATTCCCTCATTCCTACAATCAGCTGACACGCTGGGCCCCAATGTGCGTCATGGTAAAAAGCTTAGGGCTCCCTTTGAGGAGCAGCCTGTCTGGGTGGTGGCTTTTTATGCCTGGGAAGAGCACATGTCTTTCTTGGGAACTGGCAACGTATTCTGTCTCATTGCATTTCAGAAGTTTATAAGGGCACCTGTGTACTGAGGCACGGTGAAAGGAACGTGACGTCCCCCAGGCCCCTGTCTCCAAGAGCTTTATACTCTCAGGAGACTGACTTGTCCCCAGAAAGGCAGAGTGACGTAAGTGATCTAGAGGACAGCTGCAACAGGGCTGTGCTAAGAGGGACACTGGTTCTGACCAGAGTGAGTACGACAGGTTTCATAGAGGCTGCTGGAGCCTGGCTTAATGTGAGAGAGTACTTCGAGCTGGGCTGGGGGCAGCTCCTGCTGAGGGACAAGCAAGAGCAGGGGCACAACTGGTGGCCAGGATGTGGCGAGAGCAGAGGTTAGAAAGGTGAGGGGCCCATGAAGGCCAGATACTGTGGGGGAGCCCAGGAAGGGTTCTGAAAACGGGGGGGTCCAGGTTTTTCTTAATGACTGGCGACAGTGGGAGGAAGGGTTGGCCTGCTGTGAGTGGAAGGGTGAGGGCATGGGAAGTGGGCCTGCGTGGGAGATGGTGTGGAGCTCTGGAACCTGGCTGAAGGGGAAGAGGACGGCAGTCACAGTACGCCCAGGGCTGGGTGGCTCCGCAGGGGTTGAAATGGGGAATGCAGGAGCCCCAGTCCCTGCCAACCAATCATGAGATCGTAGGCGGAGCTGGTGGTGCAGGCTAAGGGGCTTGGCATGAGAAGATGCAGGGTGTGAAAGGGCAGCAGAGAACCTGCAGGAATAGAAGAGGAATATTTCCACCTGGGGGGAGAACAGCTTTATTATGGTAACTAGTCTTTAGCTGACATCTCCCCCACTCTCAACCACTAAATTAATGAGTCACAAGGTTCTGTGGGGAGACCTAAAGGAACTAATAAACTTTATGGCCCTTGTCTTCAAATAGCCTAGAATCTTCCGCCCCTGCCTCTTTTGTGGGAGTGGGATGCTAATGGAAGCTGGGAGGTACATGGGAGAAAACGTCACCTCTTTAAGTGGAACCCCCGAAGGGAAGGCACTGTGTTAGGGACACGAAAATTAAGATGTCAGTTCCTCACTGTAAGCTTTGGAGAAAAATGCTTGGCTTTGTTGCTGGGGCCAGGGGGGAAAGATTTCCTCGTTTCCTCGGGAAAGATTTCACTGGTGTCTTAGAGCTGCAGGATTTGTGTTGTCCTCGTCTGCCCTCTCAGCTGAGGGGAGAAACAGCACAGTGGATGGTGAGGGGCTTCATGAGATGTTCAAAGAGAGACGAGGCCCCACAGCCCAACTGGTTGTCTCAAAAATTTCGTAATGAGAGAACTTTCCAAGAGGTATCGGGTTCCATCTTGTTTAAGGGCTGTAGGCTCTGTGAGAATGGGGCCCCCAGGCGCAGGGCCTGCAGGCAGCCCTGTTTGGAGCTTCCTGTCCTCCTGTCTCTGCAGCCAAAATGGTAGCAAGCCCTTGTGAAGAACCTTCTCTTCATGGTGAGGTCTGGCTAAACCCTGTTGTCCAGATTCCTAGTGCTATTGGTGGACAGTTTCCTTCTGGAATAATCTTGAGTGGTGCATGGGTTTTGTTTTTCGTTTTTTGGGTTTTTTTGTTGTTGTTTTTCCCAAGTCAAGTTGTCCTTCAATCTTATTTGTGGAGGGTTCTGTTCAGCTTCAAGTTGTTGTCCTTTCAGTCTTAGTTGTGGAGGGTGCAGCTCAGCTCCAGGTCCAGTCGCTGTTGCTAGTTGCAGGCAGCGCACCATTCCTTGCGGGAGTCGAACCGGCAACCTTATGGTTCAGAGGATGCGCTCCAACCAACTGAGTCATCCAGGAGCTCAGCGGCAGCTCAGCTCAAGGTGCCGTGTTCAATCTTAGTTGCAGGGTGTGGGGCCCACCATCCCTTGCGGGAGTCGAGGAATTGAACTGGCAACCTTGTGGTTGAGAGCCCACTTGCCCATGTGGGAATCGAACCGGCAGTCTTTGGAGTTAGGGGCATGGAGCTCTAACCACCTGAGCCACCGGGCCAGCCCGGGTTTTGTTTTAATAAGGGGGAGGGTGTCCCTTATTTATCCTTTCCCACCTGTGTTCTAGTAGAGTGTGGTTGTGTGTCCTAATGCACTGTATTAATTTCCTCGGACTGCCATCACGTAGGATGACTTGGGATGCTGTAAATAGCAGACACATATGTCCCCATCATCCCGAGGTCTACGAGTGAGACATGAGGGGGTTGGCAGGGATGGTTTCTCCTCAGGGGTCGCTCTCCTCGACTTGTAGATGGCCATCTTCTGTCTCTGTGCCAGCTGGATTTCCCTCTCTGCTTTCCTGTGTCCTCCCCTCCTCTTCAAAGGACACCAGGCCTATTGGATTCGGACCCACCCCGATGAACTCATTGAACCTTAGGTACTTCCTTAAAGACCACAGATCCAACTAGAGGCATGTTCTCGACTTGTAGGTGTTATAAAGTCATGGAATTTGGGTGACACAACAACTCAGTGCACAATAGCTATATACTAATCCCCAGTTCCGGACAGACGCACAGGGAGGGATGGGACAGCTGCTGGAGGAATGAAGCTGCGGCCAGATTCAAAATTGAACAAGCTTGTAGCAGTGACGTTTCCAACAGCGGGTTCTGATAATGGCAGCTTGCTTGCATCCAGGCTGTCCCGGGGATTTCTCATTCTTCTATCTGATGTCAGGTTGTTAAAGACAATCACAGTGTTCCCTGATCTGCAATTGCCTCACGAGAACGTCGAGTCCCCCATCACTCTGCACCAGCCACATGGATTGGCTCCCTCTCGAATCCTCTACTCACATTCTTGCCTTGGGGATCACCTTTCTCCAGTCCGGACTCCCCCGGCGTTTGCCACTTTGCTGAATCAGGGACCTGCATACAGAGGGTCTCAAAACGCCTTTGGATCTAAAATGAGAACAATCAGTGTCCTTTTCGAAGTCGAGGGTTTTCATAAGCTGGGTCTATCCTTTACACTGTCTCCAAATTCGGGAGGGCCTGGGTTCTTCGTGTCAGGAGTGGGCAGAAAAGTCTTAGGGAGACAAGAGAAAATGCCTTCTTGCCGCTTTACATTTGGACAGTTGTCAAGTGTGACCTGGATGACCCTGAGCAGCCATTTCACATCCCTAAGCCTCTGTGTTGGCATCACTATAATGGGGACATTTCTTGTAGACTCACTGGGACAATAACTATTCATTCCCGGAGGTCGGGTCTTCCTCAGCTGACACATGCCTGGAAGTAACAACAAGAAACACCACCACCACCACCGAAACACAACGGTACTTTCAGAGCCAGAACCATGTTCAGCGTGGGCAGGCCTGTCCCTCCTCTTGCACACGTCCCTGAGGGGCTGGCGGTTCCTGGGGGAGCTCCAGACCTCAGTTCCCCCGGTGACTCATGGTGATGCCGCTGACTGGACGTCCCTGCTTGTCCCACCCAGTATGAAGCGGACTTCACATTGCACCTCACTGAGGCGTGCAGGATGCGGGCCCTGCAGCAAGGCACACTGGGAGGCCTAAAGAAGTCCACGCTGCAAACCCTCCCGGGTGGGAACATCTCCCGCATCTGCACCTTCACGGTCCTCCACCCGGCCTTCTCCAGAGCACAACAGGTCCTGGACGAGCTGCTTCCTAGGTGAGCACCCGCCCTGCCGACGGCACAGGGCTGTCTCCGCCCACTGTAGCTGTGTGACATGCAAGTGTCACCCCATCTCTCTTAGCCTCAGTTTCCTCCTCTGAAAAAGGCGGCGGTACAGGGGAAATATCTTAGGGTGCTCGTGGGGACCACCGTAGGGACAACACATGGCCCCTCTAGGGATCCGTACGCAGAGCCTGGTTCAAGTCCTGCATTGGGTGTGTCCCAGCTCCTCCTGCGTCCTGGCCCTAATATAACCCTACGGAGGGTGGGCGCAGGGAACTGGTCATGGCTGGGGCTCTTTCTCATGGACTTTGGCTGTCTCCCTTCCAGGGCAATGAGATCAACATGGACATAAAAAAGAAGGTGAGCAGCTGTGGTACTTCCTGCGGGATAGGGGAGGGGAGTGGGAATCACAGACACCCCTGGGGAAATGATCCTGGCTCCATTCCCTGCATCCCACCTTTCATGGGAGACTTTGATGACAGAGAACTGGGAGACCCCTCTGGTTGGCAGCAGTGGGGAGTGGGATGGCATCAAAGATAACTTCCTGGAGTAGGTGCTGTTGGTTCCCAGCTCTGAGCACAGGTAGGGCCTGGAAGGAATTAGGGGGAGGGAGGGTTCCCATGTGTGCACAGACCCAGGGCCGGTCGGCCCCCCGCCCCACTCCTCACCCACCACAAAGACCCTCCAGCACTCCCACGCAGGCCTGGCGGGAATCCTGTCCTTTCCTCTGGCCCCAGGAAAACAAAGTCATGGAGGAGCTCGTGCTGCTGGAGGAAGCTGCCCAGAAGTACAAACTGGAGCCTGGCGAGCAATTTGGGGCCTGGTTCTGGGACATGGAGAGGCTCAGTGAGCACGAGAGGTGACGCCGGCAGGAGCTGGCCCAGGGCAGGGGCGCACTCTCCCTGCTGGCCAGTCCAGAGAACCTGTGTCCATGGTTCCCGGGCAGCCCCAGACCTTATAGCATGGACACCCCTGGGGGACCCGACACTGGGAGCGTCATCTGAGGTGAGGCTTCAGGGAGCCTCACAGGTGCCACTCTGTCCTGTAGTTACATCCTGTCCTGCCAGCTGGAGCCCGGTCCTAGGTGGCCAGCAGAACACGCCAGGCCAGGAACATCAGGCACAAGTGAGTGTCCAGGGCAGTGCGACCTCATCACCACCAGTGGGGACACAGCAGGCCCTCAGGGGCACTGGGCCAGCTCCTTCTGCTCTAGTTGAAGGAGAATATTGGGAGGCTTTTCCTGGTGTCCCCAGAGAACCAAGAGTGAGAGGACACCCCTTTTCGCCCCTTCCCTCAGTGCTCTTCCCCAAGGCCTGTTTGTCTACGGGAGGGACAATGTTTATTCGTTATAAATAGTAAAGGCCAGGTTCAGCATCATTATATTGAAGTCCTGTTTCTATTACAGCCTGGTCTGCTTCTTCCACTTCCCCTGCGCATGTCAATGAGGTACAGACTCTCGCATTCCTCACTGAACTGAGAAAGCGTGCAGTGTCATCAGCTTACTGTGTGCAGGAGAAGGGGGAAGGGCCTGCCCCCTCCCTGGCTACTGAAGGACACCCCCGAGTCCCCTTTCCTCATGGCACAGGTTCATTCCGGTGTCGTAAACCTGGGCCAGGAGCACACACACCCCTTACAACCCCTGGGACTTAGAGGTCGAAAGTTCTTGCACAGGCATAAGCTACTACTGAAACTGGGTGTCTTTAAAAATGGCACTTCTGAGGGCGGATCAGTGTCTCAGTTGGTTAGAGCGTGGGCTCTGGGCAACGGGGCTGCCAGTTCGATTCCCACATGGAACAGCAAGCTGCACCCTCCACAACTACAATGAAGTCAATGAGCTGCCACTCAGCTCCCGGATGGCTCAGTTGGTTGGAGTGCGTCCTCTCAACCACAAAGTTGCCAGTTCAACTCCTGCACGGGATGGTGGGCTGCGACCCCAGCAACTAACAACAGCAACTGGACCTGGAGCTGAGCTTCGCCCTCGACAAATAAGATTGGAAGGACAGCAACTTGGAAAAGTCCTGGAAATACACACTGTTCCCCAATAAACTTCTGTTCCCCTTCCCCAATAAAATCTTTAAAAAATTAAAAAAAAATTTTTTTTAAATGGCACTTCTCAGGGGTCTCTTACACTGACCGCCTCAGAGGCGCGCTGTAAGAAGCAACAACCTGTCCTCTTCCTTTCAGCCATCGGCCCGGCAGCCCCAAAGCAGCCACTATGTGTGAGTGCATCTCTGTCCATGGGGACCAGGCTGGTGTCCAGATGGGTGACGCCTGCTGGGAGCGCTACGCCTGGAACACAACATCCAGCCCAAGGGTCAGATGCCAAGTGACAAGACCACTGGAAGAGGAGATGTCTCATTGTCAGCTTCCTCAGTGACCCAGGCGCCAACAGGCACGTCTCGCTGAACCCACGTCACTGATGAAGTTCACACTGGCACCTACCGCCAGCTCTTCCATCCCGAGCAGCTCATTACACGCAAGGAAGATGCTGCCAGTAAGGAGGCCCAGGGGCGCTACACCTGGCAAGGAAACCACTGACCTTGTCTTGGACCGAATTTGGACACTGGCCGACCAGTGCACAGGGCTTCAGGATTCCTGGCTTTCATCAGCTTTGCTGGAGGGACGGGTTCTGAGCTCACCTCCATTTGTCCTGCCCCTCGGGTTTCCACAGCTATGGTTGAGCCCTACAACTCCGCCCTCAGCACCCACAGCACCCCAGAGCAGCGTGATTGTGCCTTGATGGTCCACAATGACTCCATCATCTACGACATCTGCTGTAGACACCTCAATGTGAAGCGCCCAACTGTACTCACCCGAACAGACTGACGGGTCACATCGTGTCCTCCATCACTGCTGCCCTCAGATTTGATGCAGCCCTTAGTGTGGACCTGACCGAATTCCAGACCAGCCTGACACCCTGTCCCTGCATCCTCTGGCCACGTATGCCCCTGTCATCTCTGCTGAGAAAGCTACCAGGACCAGCTTTCTGCAGCAGAGATCGCCAGTGCGTGCTTTGAGCCAGCCAACCAGATGGGGAAATGGGGCTCTCGCCACGGGAATACATGACCTGTCGCCTGCACGGTGGTGACATGGTCCCCAAAGACGTGGATGCTGCCATTGCCACGATCAAGACCACGCGTACAATCCAGTGTGTGGACAGGTGTCCCACCCCTTCGAAGTTGGCGTTAACTTCCAGCCTCCTGCTTGGCACGTGCTGGAGACCGGGCCGAAGCACAGTGAGCTGTGTGCACACTGAGCAGCACCACAGCTGCTGCTGAGGCCTGGGCGCGCCTGGACCCCGAGTCTGACTGGCTCGTGGGTGAGGGCATGGAGGACAGAGAGGTTTCTGAGGCCCGAAAAGACAAGGCTGCCCTTTAGAAGGACGATGAGGAGGGTGGTGTGGAGCCTGTGGAAGGAGGCGGTGAGGAAGGAGGAGAGGGATACTGAGGTTAAATGTCCCCAAGATGCTGCTTGTACCGGGAAGCTTATTCTGTGCTAAACAGTGAAAACCGTGGTCTGATCAGTTCGTTTGCATGTAGCAGTGTGTTTTCTCATATACGATTACTAGCCTATCCATTAAAACACGACGCTTTGTTAGAGAACCAAGCTGTCCATTTCTCTGCTGGATTTAAATAAAGTATTCCCTGTCTTAAAAAAACAATTCATTAAAATTAAAAACCAAAATACCCCTTGTCAGGGCCCCTCCCCGCCCCAGGACAGTGGCTGCCTTGCTGCGATTTGGAGAAAGAGGAAACATTTTCTGCTCCTCCTGTCGAGGTTTCTTTTGAACAAATATTTGGAACTTGTAGTTTTCTAGTTCAGTCTTGGAAGGGCATCAGCCTAAGTGAGGAAAACCAAGTAAAGGGATCAAATGTTGGATGTGGAGAAGACAAGGCCACAGGAAGGTCATGTGCAAATGGGCTCAGGGCAGGCAGGACTGTCCATCCTCAGGCCACTTTAGTGCATAAATCCTCTGGGGCTTCCGTGTTCACCCTTTAGTGACATTGGAAACCTCCTGGGATCCTGGCCCATGACCCTCCAATTCCTTCTGCAGGTTTCTTCTCCTGGGGAAAGATGTGTGATGCAGCTTCCAGGGCTACAGCTGGGCCTCATTCCATGAACGTTTATGCTCCGTGTGAACGCCAGTGTCCAGCCTCCCAGCCCTTCCTTACACAATCCTGTTCAAGGCACAAATTCCCCCAGAGGCCCCCAGCCTCTCCATTAGCTACATCGTGGCCACTCCTCCCCAGCTGGGACCTCGTAGATCAGGGATGGGTTCTCAGTGGCCAGGACAGGGGTCCACATCCTTGGCCAAGGGAAACCTCCATGCTCTTCCAGGCTGACCAAGGTGCCCTCTGGGCCATGTGGTTCTGAGGTCCATGGTCTTGGACAATCACCAGTTCATACACTGAGTCATCTTGTTACTGACTTGTCCTGAAGGGGCAGCTTGTAAGCCTCCTGGGACAGTTGTGCTCTTTTCCAGTCTTCTGCTGTGGTCATGTCAAGGGGGGGCAGTATGAACCTTTCCTGTTGGGAGCTTTACAGACGAGGCATGAAAGGGGAGAGTGTAGGGAGGTCCAGCAGGGGAAGCCACCAAACTCACGACCCATGGGCATGCACGGACACAGGCTTACCTATTAAAACAATGTACTGAAATTCTTCCCATCTGGGTGGAAAACACACATTGCTTTCAGCTCACCCTGAGAACCCATCCCATGATCAAGAGCCAGTGGGTTAGCACCTGGCATTTTAAACATTTTGCCCTGGAAACACAATGTAAGATGACTACGATGAATGGCCTTGCAGTTCTGAGTTATCCCCCTCCATTCGATGGCTGCAAGTGTCACTCGGACACACAGCAGGCTGGCTCTGCCTGGGAGTTTCTGTGCAGCCGAGGCTGCCTATAAATCCTGATTCCTGACAACCGAGGCCCTTCTTGACATGGCGCAGCCCTCCAGGAACAAGATTTGATAAATGAAAGACGGGTAAGAGTAAACCTCCAAACAGAAGGACACGTGCCAGATTTCATGGCTGATCAGGGCCAGAGGGGAGGTGAGGGTGCCCGAAAGGTTTCCACTGAAGACAGGAAGCTCCTGAGTGCTGACCCTGCAACATCTATATATGTAGCAATATTTGATGTAGTCAAGGGGGAAAACTCTGTACCGACAGTCACCGTGAAGAGATGCATGTTCGTAGTGGGTTGCATATCACTCACGCTGGTTTTTTTACATTTATGTAGATGTAACTGACGTGTAAAACATACAGAAACACTCAAATTTATTCCCAACTGATTATGAAAAACACAACAATCCAATCCATGCTTTAGGAGCTCATCACACTTCAGAGCTGGTACTTAAACTACCTTCTTCCATCTTCCACTTCATATTCCCTTTGTTCTCAGCGAGCACCTCAGCTGGTGGTGCTTTTTGCCTGGTGGGATGACCCTGACCTTCACTCCTGAAAGGTTGGACCATCAGTAGTCCCGCCTGGATGTGTTCCTTGTTTTCCATGGACTTCATCACAGGGCGGGGTGATGCTAAGTCCTGAGGAGTGTCCTGTGATCCTGACCTCCACTGCACAGCTGTCCTATGTCCCCTTGGCAGTCAGAATCACTTACCCAGCCAGTATAGCGTCTCTCTTCTTTGCCTAATGATTCAGAAGCACGAGGGGCCCCTAAGTGGCTGGGTGGCAATCTTAATTTCCAGTCCAGTGAAATCAATGTGTTTCTTGGTGGATGCTCTACTCTCTGTGGAATGAAGACCCCTGACCATGAGGTCACATGCCCATGAAGCATAAATGATGGATCACTGGGGTTAAGAGGGTCAATGGTGGAGCCACACACAGGTCCACTCATGATTGACGGACTTGTGAATCCTGGCTATGGGGACATCAGGACACTGATTTAGGGCCAAAGCAGCCTCCTGCGGAACTGCCCCCTCCCTGCGAGGTATCCCCACCTGGTGGCGCTTCACCTCAGATGTCACAGCCCATTCTTCAGTCCTATCAAGTCAGCTGCTTCAGGAGGAAGGGGAACAGGGGAAGACCAGTAAGTTGGTGAGCATGGGCCCACCGCCACACTGTATTTCTGCGCGGCAAGTCCTTTGATGAGTGGAACACCGTAGTAGTGGATAAAGGACTCTGTGAGTCTCCAGATGGTAGTTACCAGAAACACTGCGTGAAGGGAACGCAATTCTCTATCCAGAGTAGGTGTCTAAGCCAATAAAAACAAAAACACTGCCCCTTCCATGGGAGAGGATGTCCCATATAATCATACAATCACCTGACATGGGGCAGCTGCCTGATCACCCTAGGGACAGTGTCACATCAGGGACCCTGTTTTTGTCAGCGCTCCTGGCAGATTTGGCACTCAGCAGTGACCGTGTGTGTGTGTGTGTGTGTGTGTGTGTGTGTGTGTGTGTGTGTGGAGGGGAGGGCAAACTGGATGAGCGGAAGCCATAATGCTGAGCCCATGCATCACCCCCACATCTGCCATTACGGCCCCTTATATCCACTGGATTATTAAAGTCCTCATCTGCTGAGGTCACTCTTTGGTGAGCATTCTCATGGGTCTCAAATAGATTCATATTTATTGCCTATTCATGAAGCCTGGGCATGTGCTTCTTCCCTACATCTCCTTGTCACCAATTTTCCTATTAAATCTTTCCAAGCTCTTGACCATCCAACCAAATCATGCATCCATGAATTAATATAGACCCATATCTCTGGCCATTTATCTTGCAAGCACGATCAACAACCAGGTGCATTACTCAAAGTTCTACCCACTGGGAAAATTTCCCTTTGACTCTCTTTTTCAATGATGTCTCATGACCACCTAGAATCTTGGCTTTTGTAAATATTTGATTAGGAATATTCAGTGGTGTTCCTTTGTATATCTCTATTGCCACATTGTACCGTGGACTATCAATGTCTTCTTTAACACTGGAAATAGAATTGTTAGGGCCTTTAAATTTATTCATATTGGGAAACTAATTCCAGAAACCCCAGAACCATTTGAAAAAACCCATCTTTAAAATTCTGTTCTTGGCTGGCCCGGTGGCTCAGGTGGTTGGAGCTCTGTGCTCCTAATGCCGAAGGCTGCAGGTTCAATTCCCACATGGGCCAGCGAGCTGCACCCTCCACAATTAGAATGAAGTCAATGAGCTGCTGCTCAGCTCCTAGGTGGCCAGATGGCTCAGTTGGTTGGAGTGCAGGCTCTCAACCACAAGGTTGCCGGTTCGACTCCTCGACTCCTACAAGGAATGGTGGACTGTGCCCCCTAATACTAAAATTGAACACAGCACCTTGAGCTGAGCTGCCACTGAGCTCCCAGATGGCTCAGTTGGTTGGAGTGTGTCCTCTCAACCACAAGGTTGACAGTTTGACTCTCGCAAGGGATGGTGGGCTGCACCCCCTGCAACTGACAATGGCAACTGGATCTGGAGCTGAGCTGTGCCCTCCACAACTAAGATTGAAAGAACAATAACTGACTTGGAAAAAGTCCTGGAAGTACACACTGTTCCCCAATAAAGTCCTGTTCCCCTTCCACAAAACAAACAAACAAACAAAAAGATTCTGTTCCTCTAGAACCATCCTACTTACCAAAATCTGTATCAGTCAGTGGTCTCCAGAGAAAAAGAACGTATATATTTATAACATGAACATATGCATATATATACATATATGCATGCATGTATGCATATGTGTATGTACACACAGAGAGAGACACACATGAATGGATTTAATTCTTGAAATTTTCTTGTTGTTGTGGGGTGTAAAGTCTAGAGAGCAGAGTCTAGAGAGCAGAACCGCAGATTAGAAATTCAACGGGATTTTTTACTGAATCTGAAGCACGATTTCTTCTTCACTAGTAACCTTTATTTTTTCCTCTTAAATGTTTCAACTGAGACTCACTCACGTTTTCAAGGGTGATACCTTCTAAAGTCAACTGATTGCAGATGTGTTTGATTCAGTAACTAGGTACTATAACCTAGCCAAATTGACCCATAAGATGAACCATCACAAGTGATAGGAGTGAGTTCTTTATGTATTCTGAATATTAGACCCTTATCAGATATATGATTTGCAAATATTTCCTCCCAATTCCATATGTTGTCTTTTCACTCTCCTGATAATGTCTTTTGATGCAAAAAGTATATCATGTTTATGAAGTCTTAATAGATTAAGTCTCATGAATTGATCATTTCTTGCTTGAGCTTTGGATGTTATATCTAAGACTCCATTACCAAATCCAAGACCACAATATTTACCCCTTTGTTTTCTTTTAAGAAATTTTTTATAGTTCTAACTCTTAAATTTAGGTTACCTCCATTGTGAGTTAGGTTTTGTATACGGTGTGAGGTAAGGATTCAAATTCAGTCTTTTGCATGTGAATATCCAGTCTTCCTAGCACCAATTTTTGAAGACAGTGTTTCTTCCACATGCAATGGTCTTGACAACCTTGTTGAAACTCATGTGACTCTCAATCTATTCCATTGATCTCAATATGTCTATCTTTATGCCAATAAAATGAACTGCTTCATTACTGTTGCTTTGTAGTAAGATTTAAAATCAGAAAGTGCATGTCTTCCCATTTCCCCTTTTCAACATTATGGTGGCTAGTTGGAATTTCTTGCAATTTGGTATGAATTTTTGGATTAGCTTTTCCATCTGCAGCAAAATTTGTTGGGATTTTATAGTGATTATATCTAAAGGATAGAGTACGTTAAGGAATATTGTGATCTTACCTTATTAAATCTTTCAATCCCTAAACTTGGAGTGTCCTTTCATTTATTTATGGCCTCTTTTTAGTATCTCTCAGAAATATTCTGTAGTTTGTAGAGTGTGAGTCTAGCACCTCCTGGTTAAATACATTTTTAAGTATTTATTTTTGATGCTCTTGCAAATGGAATTGTTTTTCTCAGATTACTCATTAATATAGAATTATAGCAATTGTTCATATCTATGTATTGAATGACAATTGATATTTGAGTGTTGGTCTTATATCCTATAACTTTGCTGAATTCATTTATTAGCTCTAACAATTTCTTTTGGCTTCTATTTTTGAATTACTTAATCATTTGTATATATAAAATCAGGTTATTGCCAAATAGAAATAGTTTTACATTACCTAGTGTAATATTGAGGGGTTTTATCATCTACATTTATAAGGGATATTTACCTGCGGTTTTCTTTGCTTGTGAAGTTTTTGTCTGTTCTCCTATCAGGGTTATGCTGGACTCTTAGAATGAGATAGAAAGTATTTCTTCCTCATCTATTTTTTTGGGGAGTGGTGGTGGTGGAGAGTTTGGGTTTAACTCTTCTTTAAATACTTTGTAGAATTCACCTGGAAAGCCATCTGGTCTTGGCTTGTCTTTGTTGTAGGATTTTCTTGTTTGTTTAGAATTCAACCTCTGTAATTTTTATAAGTCTATTCAGAGTTTCAATTTCTTCTTGAATCAGCTTTGTTAGTTTGTGTACTTGTAGGAATTTGTCCACATAATCTAAGTTATTGAATTTGTTGAAGTAAAATACTCACAGTATACTCTTATAATCATCTATTCCTGTAGAGTTGGTAGTAATATTCAACTTTCACTTTTGGTTATAATAATGTGGTCCAGTCTCTTTCTTGCCAGTTAATCTAGCTAAAAGTTTGCCAATTTTGTTGATCTTTTTATCAATTTTGTTGATCTATTGTTTTTGTTTTTGGTCTTTATTTTACCTGTGTTCTCATATTTATTAATATCCTCTTTTTGCTAGCTTTGGGTTTAGTTTACTCTTCCTTTTCTACTCCTGAAGGTATAAAGTTAGGCCATAGTTTTGAGATCTATCTTTTTTTTAATACAGACATTTACAACTGTAAGTTTCTCTGTAAGCATTTCTTCAAGTGCATGCCATAAGTCCTGGTATGTTGTTCTTTCATTCTCATTTTATTCAATGTGTTTTCTAGAATCCTTCATATATTCAGCTTGCATCTGTTGGGTGTTACGGTCTGTTGTTTAATTTTCTCATCTTTGTGATTTCTTTCCCCAGCTTTCCTCCTGTTCTTGATTTCTAGTGCGATTCCATATGGTCAGAAATCATATTTTTTTATGATTTGATGTTTTAAAAAAAATCGATTAAGACTTGTTTGGGGGCCTACAGTATGGTCTATCCTGGGGAATTTTTTGTAGACACTTGAGAAGAATACGTACTCTGCTGTTTGGGGTAGAAGGTTATGGTGTTGTTCAAGTTCTCTATTTCCTTATCGATTCTGTCTGCTCATAATATCCATTACTAAATGCAGCATTGAAATCTCTTCTATTGCTCTGTGACTGTCTATTTCTGTTTTTAATTCTGTCAGTTGTGCTTAATATGTTTGGGGGACATGTATGCTTATAATTGCTACACCTTCTTGATGGACTGTACCTTTTATATCACTATATAATGTACCTTTTATCACTATATAATGTCATCAGAGGTAAGAGAGACCTGATTCCTGCCCTTGGGGAGCTCACAAGCCATTCCAGAGAAGAGACTGGGAGATGATCACAGCAAGAGCTGCAAGACAGGTCTGTCACATGCTGCAGGCAGGACCTCATCTCATTAGGTGTCCTGTGTCCCTGATGAGGTGACTGCATGTAGTGGGTGCTCAGTAAGCACTGGCTGGATGCAAGTGAGGAGCACTGGCAATGATGGCAGCATTCGCTCTCATTTAGGGAAACAGATTCATGTTAGTGGCAGAATTGGGACCAGAACCCTCTATCTAGGTCCCACTTGTCCATAATGCTAGTGCTGATTTGCAATTGAATTCATGGCTGGAAGATTCATTCATCGTAGCCTTCTTCTTCTATTCATTCCAAGATCTTACTATGTTACAGGCATGTACTTGGTCATGGTGAGTACAAGCTGAGAAAGTCCATCTTTATGCATCTCAGAGCACAGTGAGATGTGGGAGGACATTAATCAGGTTACCACGAAGTGTCACATTACAGAAAACAATAACACATTTATTGAGAGTTCAGTATACTCACATATCAGGCATGAGATTAAGAGTGCTTCAATGTATTAACTCATTTTATCCTCAAAATAATGTTGATGTTGTGGGTATTACACCTGTTTATATATAAGGTAAGGGAAGCACTGAAAGGCAGAGTAATGTGGCTGATGTCATACAGCTAGAAATCGGTGGTATGGGGATCCCAACACTCTGAGGCCGAGTTTTCTCAGTTTCTAAAAGCAGAATGACAAAGATTAGTTGTACAGATTAAGAGGTAAGTCTGACAACCACGCCTAGCAACATGACTGGGTTTACAGTAGGTGCTCAATAATGATTACTCAATTTTAATGGCTCTGGGACTCCTGAAGTGGACAGGACTTCCATGACTATGTTTGTGGGTCCTCATAGCTCTTTAACAAGCTTTGTGTGTGACTCTGAATGGACAGACTTTGAACAAGTCCCAGGCCATCAAAGACCTTCTGTTTGAATGTGAAGAATTTGGGTCAGTCCTGGGCCTTCCATGCTTGCCTCCTGGGAGTGGTCTAACCAGTCTCCAACACTCTGGCCCCCACACAGCAGATGGCTCACTGTCTTTAAACATGCCTGGGGCTTTCCTGCTCACACACCTTTGCTCTTTTTGTCCCCCACATCGAATGCCTTGTCCACCCCATTTCTGCCTCTTCAGATGGGGTAGTTTTCCCAGGTGACCTGACCCTGTCAGAGAGAATGTGTGTGTCTTCTGTATGGTCAAGGCCAGGTCAGTTCTGATCTGTTCCCTTCCCAGTGGCCTTGGGAAAGAGAGCTCAGTGTGTTCTTGCTTGCCTTGCCATATTGGAAGCTGGGATCATGAATTTCATTCCATTTCACCCACCGTGTAAGACCTGGAAAGGAGAAAGCAATGAGATCTTGTTAGATGGAGTCCATACTTCCTTCCAGAGAAAAAAAGACAGTGTCACAGTTTAAAAGGCCCCGATTAGACAATTTATTACCTTCCTCAGTAACACAAAGCTCTGCCCTGTAGTCAAACTGAGTGCTTCTGAACGTGCATCTCCCCAAGGCTGCTTCTACCGTGGCTACTGGAAATTGTTACTGGACAAATTTGATCAGCGAAATGCTTCATTATGATCTTTTTGCCTAGGGACTGAAAGAGACCTGAGACTCTATCACTCAGCCCAGCCGGCCACAGGTACCAGTACTGTCTGCCTTCTGTGTGTGCTATCCAATCACATTGCTGGGGACAACTCCTCAATGGTCTGTACCTTCTCTCCGGGACAGACATCCTGGAATGGCCTTGAGCAGAGGTTGGAGGCAATTGTATCTGCAGAATTTGGGTAAACTCCTGGGAACCATGCCCTGGTTTCGATTTCCTGAGCACGACCAGGCTGGGATTCATCAGGGCCTGTAGCAGAAGCCACCATGGACCCACCTGAGACACCAGGACCTAGCATTGAATCAGAGCAGACAGACTGGAGGAGGGGGAGTTTGTGTGTTCTTCTCAGAGGTTGTTGGAAAAGCATCCCCTAAGGTGTGCGGTATTGAAGAAGGAGCTGGACCGGGCCTCCTGGGGACATGCGGGTGGCTGGCAGGATGTGAGGCTGTCCACAAAGATGGCTATCTTCAGTTGGGGAACACAGATGAACTCGGTGCTGATCAGTGCTGAATGTCCACAGACAGGCCATGGCTAACGGTGGGCTTCTCAGCAAAGGTAGAGCAGAGTCACAGGGGTCAGGGAGGGCAGGAGCAGACAGTATAGACCTCGAGGGGGCAGAAATGGGTGGCAGAGAGCTTGGGGAAAGCAACAGGATGAACCCCATCTTGGATGGCATCAGGCCTGCAACCTGGAATATGGATGGGGTCACAAGCACACAGGGAATGCAGAAATCAGCTAGCAGAACTACAGCTGACTTCCAGGAAACAGGCAGCAGTAAGAAGGACAAGGACACGAGGCCTCAGGGGCCCTTAGCCAGACTGATGAGGGGCTAAGCCTCCTGCTTTCCCAGGTGGAAGGCCTCCCAGGGAACAGAGTGTGGAGGAAGGGAAGCAGGGAAGCGGGAACCTGGCATATCTCAGGGGTCCTTGTGCCCTGGTGTTCAACCCCAGTGAAGGCTCCAATAGGAGACTCTACCCGATGGTCTGCTGCAGCTTCCTCCCTGTGGCCTGCAATCAAGTCGTGAGCAAAACTGCCTAACACAAGGTTGTTGTGACAGTGATGCGCATAGGACCTGCCTGTCCACAGACCCCTGAAATCCAGAAGGCCCATCCGGCCAGGCAGTAGGTCGCAGGATGGCCCGGTATGTGCATTTTATGACAAAATCACTGCATCGAGTTGTTTCTAAATGGTGCCTGTGCCTTTGCTGAGATTCTAGAAAATGAGGTATAAAGACCTGGACGGGCTCATAGAGACCACATTCCAGTATGTCCACATTAGGGGAATGTGAAGCTCAGAGGCGCTCGGAGCTCGGGCAACAGGGAGAAGGCGCCGGTTGTATAATGAATGGATGAACAAATGAATGGACATGGGCCAGAAATAGAACCAAAACTACCTTGCTCCACAGAAATGGCTTTGATTTTGGAGTATTTCAACTGAACAGACCGTTTTCTTAACTAAAGAAGTTCCCAACTAAAACCATTAATTCTGAGATGTGTACTTTCTCAAAAATTTCAGAGCCATGCCTCCAGAAATTAAACTTTCAATTGTTCAGATACCGTGTTTCCCTGAAAATAAGACCTAGCTGGACCATCAGCTCTAATGCGTCTTTTGGAGCAAAAATTAATATAAGACCCGGTCTTATTTTACTATCTATAATATAATATATAATGTAATATAATACTGGGTATAATATAATACAATACCGGGTCTTATATTAATTTTTGCTCCAAAAGATGCATTAGAGCTGATGGTCCAACTAGGTCTTATTTTCGGTGAAACACAGGATTCACTACCGTCAGTGTCCTCCGTTATACCTCAAAGGTTCTGACACAATGTGCTGGTATTTTGAAGCCTTAACTTCCCCTCTGCACCCCTGTGAAACGATTTTCCTACTCTTTATTTGCAGCCTCCATGGGGAGATAAGCTCTGAACTGAGTGCGGAGTGTGAGCTGTGGGGCACTGATACCTGGCCTCCAGGGAGCTCCTGTGAGGAGCAAGACCAGCTCTTCCCAGATGGGGGCGGCCACATGCCCAAGTCAGCTCCTTCATAGCCACTCTGTATGATGGGCCTGTCTGTGTGGACAATTGGCCTCTGCCCAGGACACAGCTGGCCAGCAGCCGGGAGAGGCAGTCGCCCAGGCCCAGCATCACATGGTAGAACCATTAGTGGCTGCAGTTGTGGACCATTGTTTTGTGAAGGGACACAGGCTGAGGCGCCACCACCCTGTCTTATGAGAAGGTGGGTAAGCCGGCAGGCCCAGGAGCCCCCACAGATGAGAGCTCAGTCTTCCACCATCACCTCCTGTATGGCCTCGTGCTGTAGGTGGGAGTTGAATGTCCCCACCTCCCAGCACTGAGGTGTATGCTACTGCACTCCCGTCAGGCTCTCCCCTGGTGGCAATGAGAGCTGTTTAGCCTCCAGCCATCCTCAGAGCACCAAGTTCAACAGAAAACAAAGCTCCTTCCTTTCCATGTCCCAGGGGTCACTCTCGTTTGACCAACTTGGGATGGACCTTGTCCTGAGTCCACGCGGCCAGGATTCAGTGCTCTGACTGGCCAGGCCTAGGGTAGCTTGTCTACCCACACGCATGAGAGGAGTGAGGGGGGGAGGAAAGCAAAGTACTTTTACTAAAGGGGTGAATGCTGAGCGGCTGAGTCCCTAAGGTCTCCCAGAAATGGAGAGTAAGCTGGGCTTGAGGTCATCTCTCCCGCTCATTTGTCCCCTTCTCCACAGGGCTGGGCTCTGGTCAGTGCGCCCAACACGAGTGTGTCTCCAATCCTATCAGCACTTATCACGGGGCGCTGTCATTGTTTGTTCCCATGTCTGTCTCTTCATGTTCTTCTCGTCATCTTTGTTTTCCCAGCTTATCTCAGAGTGTCTTCTCTTAGATCTCAGCCAATAAGGAAAGCAGATTCTACAGTTATCCAAATCATGATACACCATGCTAGAGATACACCAAAAATGCAATGGGGACTCAAAGAAGAGCAAGGCTGAAGGGGTCAGGAAGGGCCCTGACAAATACAGGACTGGCAGCAAGGGGCCAAAAATGTATTATTGGTAGAGAGGCTGGGCTGGAGTACAGTGCTAGGTTTGTGAGCTAAGTGGGCTGATACCAATCCCATAATCAGGCCGACCCCGCCCCAACCGTCAGCAAAGAACCCACCTCAGAGCAGTGGGATTCTGGACACTAGGTAGCTCACCCGAGGAAGGAGCTAGCCTACGCATGAACAGTTCCCCGCCCCCAACAGCAGTGTGGTCATCTCTGACTTTCCTGAGGCCAAGTAAATAAAGGGGTAGTGAGAGGACTGGACTTTTACCCCTAGTGGAGCTCGTTGAATGCAGAAGGAAACGGGTCAGGTTTCCACAGATTGCTAGGTGGCAGCTAAGATGGGTCTACCTCGGTCCTAGGCAGGAGGGATGTGAAGCTTCAGGCTATTCTTACATGCAGCTTCCTGTCACCCTACGGTGGCCCTATCCTTATGTCATGACCGCCCTCCTACTGGCCTCTATATGCAGTTCCTCTCTATCCTGATACTTGGGTCCTGACTTACTTGCACACTTATGCCTCTCTGTACCCTAAGATCCTCCCCCAGCTCCCGCAGGCTTGCTCCTCTACGCCTGTATCATCTGGGTACCAAACATCTTCCTTTTTGCTCCACTGTGTAACCACAGCCCTGGCTTTTCCCCATGACCTGGGTCAATCACCTTGTCAGGATGGTGCCTCCTGCTTCTTGCCTGGTTTCTTGGCACGAGGAGCTCAAAGTGCCTGGTGGCAAGTGTAAATTAAAGTTCAATGGGACTTTTGCTGTATCTTCTGATGGCAATTATTTCCTCTTTGGGAACCAGGGCCTCAAAACCCTCAAAGCTCAGAGTTGTGGTGACAGAAATACCTCCAGTGGGATCACTGGGATTCATGGCAAGAGAAGCCACTCCTACTTCCACCCCTTAGTCCCTGGACCTATCCACTCTTCCTGTTGGGATGCAGCGCTATAGTGACTGTTGATGGAATGTATACTATGTCCTGGAAGATGGCCCCATCGTTAGTTGGTGGCAGCTCTATGCTGACACCTCAGCTGTGCCTTCACAGGCCATTCCTTTTCTCTGTTCAGGTTGGCATCTTCTGGATGATACAGAATGATAGGACCAGTGGATCCATGGTCAGGTGCTACCGTCATGCGACATTATGTGGGATCCTATGTCAATGGATCAAACACCCATTAAATACTCGATTGTGGTACTGGCTCAACAGCTGTCATTCTACTTCGTTGCTCAGAACCTTTCATGTCACTGCTCTCTGGTGGGCATCCGCACACTTCTCGCCCACTCACATAGTTCATCCACATGCCTCTATCTCGGACCTCCTTGTCCTTGATCTTTCTCTGACCAGCTAAGTCAACTGCCAGTGCCATGAATCTACATACTCTAACCTGGATATATGTCTGTCTACCCCAAGTGAATGGCCAGGTAGACCACTGAGGATTCAGCCACTGGGAATGTCCCTGGCCACTGTCTCTTAAGATGACCCCAGGGTGGGGCGGCTGTCATTTTGGGCTGGTACCCACATACCATTCTGACCTATCGGTGAATCAAACTTTGCTTTTTGCCCTCCTTTGTCAGCTGGTCATAAAGGGACCCCACCTCCTATGCAGCCATAGGTGTGAGCTGAGGGAGAGGCTCAGTGCAAAATGGTAGGTGACATGGATGTCCATCTAGTCCATCTGCTTGTGTAGCTTACCTGTGCCCCACCCCTGGTCCCGCTCCTGCCCAATCCTGGATACACCACTTAGTCTTACCATGGATTATTGCTGGGTCCTCAACTTTGTGTTTTGGTGATCTGATAAGTAGAATCTAACTTATAAGATGAACTCATGATGAAGAATTTTGGACCAAATTAAAAATATACAAAGGGAATAAAGTTTTCCAACATTGTTATGAAATACACAAGCAAAAAAGTTTGTTACTAATGGCTTGGAAGGGAGGTTACACTAGAGAGTACAGTTAGGGCCTGAGCAAAAGTCATAGAGAGAATGGTCTAGAACAAATTAATTCTAAAAAGAAAGAAGTGATAGATAGGTAGGTGCAGAAATGAAGACAGCAAGAACATTTATGCCATCCCTTTAAAAACAAAATCAAAGCTGTGAAAAAAAGGAGTGGTATCTGGAAAGAGGAAGAGCTAATGCCTATTTTTTCCCCCCAAAGCTTTTTGAAGATGGACTTGATTGTGTTTAGGTAGAGACTGGATTTTAGAGGGGCTCAGCTGAAGTTCCTGAGAACTCATTTTGATAAACAAAACAAGAACATACACAAAACAAAAACCCAAGCTGAAGTGGTAAAACTCCTTTTAATCAAGGGAAGCAGAACAGGAGGAAAGTTCAACTCTCCACCCACTGTCCCCCCCTAGCCATGTTACCATCACTGAGAAAAGCTGGGCTCAACAAAATGTCAAACACTATTTTCTGTTAAATACCCATTTCTCCTTACCTGCTTTCAAGGGAAAATAAACCAATCTCGAGTAAAATCAGACAGTCTGGGTAGGATAGACGTAAATTTCAACTGCCAATAAAGCATGATTTTCTCTTTTTGGAGAAGTATCTTTTATTAAGAACATCTAAAACTGTGCAACTAGCTACAGTAAAATTTCTAATGCATTGCCTTAGAATGAGCACAGCGTCTTTCACATCAAGACATCCTTCTACAATATTTTTTCCTGTTTGTCAATAAGGTACTTAATATAAGCATTAAGAAAATGGAAACCATTTAGTGTAAGGTTTTCCTATTAGACACCAAGAAGCTTTATTTTCATGAGGCTGGGGTCAGAATAGTCACTGAATGCCCTTCGAGATCATTTAGCCAAGCTGTTCATGGGTGCTGCAAAGTGTTTTAGGAGACCTGTTCACCTTCTCACGCTGGTACCTTTGTGTCACAGAGAGAGGGGCAGCTACTCTCGACCTGGGGCATGTGCCCCTAGTAACTTCAAAGGACTACAGCATTTCCAGACTGCGACGGGCCACCTGCCCACGAAGCTCTCCGGAAAGTGCCTTGGGCTGTAAGGACGTACCCAGGCTCTGCTCCCGCGTGGCGAGGTTCATAGGCAGAAGACAAGCGCACAGACTCGGGCCCTGGGTACCTTGTCGGCACCCGGACAGTAGAGTCGCTTCCGGGAGGGCCAGGCGGGGAGGCCGAGGAAAAGTGCGACGGCAGCTGCCGTCAAGCCTCAACAGGATCTCCATTCATCAAAGGCGTCTACACCGTCGACCCCCGCCCCCCGCCACTGGACACCCCCAGCGCCCCGCAGAGGCAATGCCGAGGCCCATCCTAGGGTTAAATTCTGAGTGAGGCGACGGTCCCCCGCCCCTCAGAACCGAGCACCGCGCAGGGCTCCTATGACACCTAGTCGCGCCCCTTCCTCCGCTGGGCGGGGTCGGGCGGCCCGAAGATGGCAGCGACGGTAGGGCCCGACAGCCACTCTCCCTGGCGCCCTTGACCAGTTCTCGCCGCTGCGCCACCTACCTTGCTAGCAAGAGGCACCGGCGCGTGCGCGAAGGGGCGGGAAAGAGCGGTGACGAGCACTTGGCGGGGCCAGTAAGCAGAGAGGAGCCTGGGCGGCACCCAATCACGGCCCGGGGGGCGGCCACGGGAGTAGGTTGCAGGCGGGCAGCGTGTGTGGCGGACGCCGAACGCTCCGTACCTAGCGGCCTGCTTTGCTGCTTCCTGCGCGCTGCGCACCGCGGACCCAGACGCCGGCGTGAAGACCGAGGCGGCTAGTGCTCACCGCCCGTCAGGTTCGCGGCCCAAGCTCAGGAGCGCCTCCTGCAGCGGTCGCAGGCCACCTCCTCAAAAACGACTCCTCCTCAGCCGCTGCTGCTGCAAAAAGACATGACGGCGTCGGCCCACTAGGGGGATCGGCGGAGACTGCGGTGCCCTCCCAGGCTCGTTCCCCTGCTCCTGGCGCACGGCTAGCGACATGTTCCCGCAGAAGCTGGCGGCGGCGGCGGCGGCGGCGGCGGCGCGCGCGGGTCCGCGGGGCGGGGGGTTGCTCGCCGTGCTGGCCAATCAGTGCCGCTTCGTGACGGGCCTGCGCGTGCGGCGCGCGCAGCAGATCGCGCAGCTCTACGGCCGCCTTTACTCGGACAGCGCGCGCCGCGTCCTCCTCGGCCGCCTGTGGCGCCGGCTGCGCGGCCGCGCGGGCCATGCCTCGGCAGTGATGGCGGCGCTCGCCGGCGTCTTCGTGTGGGACGAGGAGCGGATCCAGGAGGAGGAGCTGCAGAGGTGGGTCCGGTCGGGACGTCGCTGTGTTCCCCGGGCGGCGCGGCTCAGGTGGGAAGGGCGGGACCTTGGACCTGGGGCCGCGCCCGATGGTCCTTGAAGTGGCGATTCAGTAGCTGGGTCCTATTTTAGTAAGCCGCGTTTTTTATTGCCTCTGTGTGTTAATTTGATTTGTCGGGCTGATAATAACTGAAATTGTAGGTTAGTGTAGGAGGGAGACTTTGACTGCGGAGCTGGACCCTAAGGAAACATTCTGAAAAAATAAAGGAGCTATTGAAGGCATATTCACGTAATCTTGAACACACCCAGAAAGGTGCAAATTCAAGTTTCATACCTGACCTAAGGGGATAGTCTTGCAGTTTACGAAATGACTTCATTCTAAGTGGGACTTGGTCAGAAATGCCAGGAGAGCTCTCGTCATTGTGACTCTTGTGGCAGAATGATGAGGCTGGAGGGATTTTGCTCTCCTCTGGCAAACCAGTATCCCAGACACTGTAATGTGTAAGAATTAGGTCAGTGTTTTGCTCCTTAACTAGGACTTTGGGAGTAGTGTTTCCTTAGGCTCTGAAATCATGCTGTCATCAAAACTTGTGTGTGAAAAGTGCAGTACCATTGATTGAATTTATTAATCTGTGGTTTGAAATTTGAGCCCTTAAGAGTTTTCAGGTAATTTCCTGGGGTAGTCTTGCTTCAGCTCTAGCATTGTGTCTGTATTTCCTTTTGAATAGCTGTTCTTAAACTGTGCCCTCTCTCCTCTCTCTCTCCCCACTGAACTCTGAAACTGATTCAGTAATGTAGGACGGTCCCCTCCCCTGATAAATCCCACACAAGTCTATTTATTCTAGATATTTCTCTTGTTATTCTACATTTAAAGTGGGAATACTCTTAAATCTGGTTCGGTTAAAAATGGAAATACTTCAATAAAGTTAACACTATGACTGTTTGGAGGTGTAGCACCTAGATGCCAGGGCCCTATTTGTGCAACACTGAGTTGTGGGTAAATGCAAATTTATCTTAAGAACTTGTAATACTTTTCCTAGCAGGACAGATGACTGTTTTATAGATGCAACTTGAAATCATAACCACAACTTTATTAACAAAAAAGTTAAGACAGAAAGCGTGATAGGTCATTTGCCTAGTTTCTTTTAGTATGCTTTTGCTGCTTGTCCATTTGTTCTAATTAAACAGTCTCAGGTGTGAGAAACAAAAGAATTTATGAGAAGGAAACTTTTAAATTGAGAAATTATCAATTAACTGTTTGAATTTTCATTCTGTTTTTGTTGATGAAATACCCATGTTCCACAGTGGTGAAGTTTGAGGGGGAAATTCCCAGTGGGATCTGTTTGGAGAAGAGAAGAAAGATCAGAAGAGGGGTATGGGGTGCAAAAGAGACGGGGTGGGGATTGAATGATGTTGAAGCCTAGGTGGTAGATGACATCCTTTGGCTTACTTTGTGTTTTTATGGATATACGTCCTGGGCCCTCTACTTAGTAGATCTCCCATTTGCAGGAACTAGAGGGGGAAACAAGATAGGAAATGAAAGTGGTAAACATTTGAGTCAGTAGTCGCTAAGCGCTGTGGAAGACAGATCAGATCATCAATGACCAGGCCCGGTAGTTATTCTGTTACCTTCTCCTCAGACTCTCTGAAACCCCAGAGGCAGTTGAAATGCTCTTGGTTGTAATCCAACTCCTAAAGAGATACTGCTCTGGGTTAACCCGCTGGAAATTTCAGAAGCTTAGCATAAAGGCCAGTCAGAACACTTAAGGTGCCTTTTTTGACCCCCTTCAGAGTTGTAAAGGCCCTCATTTAACACTCACTGTCCAGTTCATGCTTGAATTCAATCATATACTTAAAATTTGATCGCGTTATCCATTTCAAGGATTTTAAAATGTTATCTTGATGGGGGGCAAATAATATGCTGTTCAACTATATCTTGGTTGTACAGTACTGTAATGTTCTGATAGTTTGTCATGTTTATATTTTATTGAATGAAATATTCTGGGTCCCGGATAATTTTTTTTGCTTGGTGTTTAAGTATTCTTTTTGCTTTAACGGAGGCACTGCTGAGGTTGTCATAGCTAGCTTAGAACATCTTAGATTTTGTTTGTTCCAGTGAGATGATTTGGGGTAGCTTTCATAATGGGACACAGTTGGATGTGCCAGGAACAAGTGCATTTCTTTCATTGTTAATGGAAGAAGAGCATAATTGTCCCTGGCTCCTAAACCACAGCCTTTGGGTCTTCTGTTCTGTTTCTGTACCGACTTGTTCTGGTACAAACGAATTCTGCTGTTGCTGTCTTGGTTAAACAGTGATGGAGTGTGCAGGATATCTCTTTGGATGTGTGCTTTAAAGTAGCTTGTGTTTTTTCTTGTTACTTGTTTCTTTTCAGAATGAAAAAGAATAACTTTGCTTTCTGTTATTTGTGCTTAATAGCTTAATAAATAGGATCTCATTAATCTAGTACCAAGAAGAAAATTTGAGAGAAGAAGGGGGCCAGTGTAGAAATCAGGTCTTTTAATGCTTTGTCTAGTATTCTTACCCAATTGGCTTCAATTAAACAGTAAAGCAAAATAACTTTCAATCACTATTTTTGGTGCCAGCTGGCATTCTGTGAGCCCAGGGCAAATCTTATGAAAAGATACAACAGTAATTTTTTGATGGCTTTGGAACATTAAAATAAATTACAGGAACAAAAAGAGGAAGGAAGTTAAGAAATACGAAAGGCTAGCGGAAAATGTTCCATTAACCCCCCTCTTTTTTTTTTTTTTTAAGTTACATTTCATTGCTCTAGAAATTTGAATAAATAAGTGCCAGTAAAGTTTCATTGCACATTTTCCTATTTCTGTGTTTCAGGGCATTTGGAATACTTTTAACCTTTCAGTATGTTGTTAACTAGATAAATTATCAATAAAAAGTCCTTTTGGCTTAAAGGAACTTTTTTTAAACCACTGTCACTTGAAGGTATATTACCGATATATACTTCTTAGATTATCAGAACTCCATAAAAGCTGACTTGAATTTTTTGAGACTGTCTTCACTATTTACCATTAACTAGTTGGCCCAGAATTGCAATGAGCTATAGTTGACGTTTTTAATTTCTAGGTGTGTCCCGTAACAGTTGTACTTGAAAGTCTTTAACTTTGACGTTGATTTGGAATTTGAGGAGGGGGTTATGTGAAAGGAGTCGGTTGTCTTACTGCAATTGCTAGTTACAGGGAACGCTTTATTTGAATCATTTTCAAGCCGTATATCAAGCTCTACACTGAGGGCAGGACCCTTAGATGAGCCAGGTGTGGTTATACTTACTGGTTTCAGGTTTTGTGCCTTCAATTTGCAGAGCGCTCGGTCCAGCCTTTCTCAAATATAGAAATGACTTCAGTTTTGCAGAGAGGGAAGCGTTGGCTGTCTTTCCTTGATCCTCTACTAATCTTTTGGTTCTGTTACTATTTGGGGAATAATCTCTTTTGTCCTTCTTTCCTCTCTCCTTATTACTTGTTTAAGTCTCTTATTTAGATAACAAGTTTTAGACATCCATCCCACCCAAACAAGTTTTGGCACAGCAGGCTGCAGAGATATATGGTGAGAGGTTTCTCCTTCCTCGGTGTACACGATAGTGAGTGACTGTGCACCTGGCTGCAAATTATGTCTTATCAGCATTTAGCAGTTGAGACCCTTCAGAGAGTTTTGAACCTGGGGACATAACAATCATTTACATTTCCATGATGCAGTCTTGCTCCAGCATTCATATTGTGCTATTCAACGAATGAATGTCATTTCTTTACAAGACATTTCTTGCCCACTGTAGGAACTTAGTCTCATAATTTTAATCAAGGCCACATACTGCCCTTTAATTTCACAGGAGAGGCTGATTCAGCGATGGATCAGAAGCTCTGTACCACCTTGAATCTCAGAAGGCCATTAAACATACTGGTTACAGTCATGCAGGGGTTTTTTGAAACCTTATTACTGTGTAATGTAATGAGCCTCTGATGTGTTTTTAATAAGATGTTCTGCCCCTCTTCGTTATGTGATAAGAATGACATTTGAGAGTGGTGCTTATTTTTAATTAAAGGATGTTTTACTGATCATGTAAAGTACCATAATGGGTGCCATGTGATGCCTGACTTGTTCTCTGAGCAAATCTATAATAGCTGTGGTTTTGCTTTGCTTTCTCCTCTGCAAGATTGTATTGCCTACTCTAAAGTTCCTTCCCTATTTCTGTATGTGTTTGCAGTGGTAGCAGTCAGTCCTATTTTGCAACTTTTAATTCAAATTAAAACTTAAAAAAAATAGTTAAACCTTTTTTATCATCAGTATAAATTGTACTGGCTAGGGTTTTTAGTTGCAAAGAAACTGATATGAGTTAACTTAAGCCCGAAAGGAATTAATCATAAAGCTATTAGGCCCCTCAGAGCAATGACCAAGAAGGCCAAAGTACAGTTTGGCCAAGACCAGGTACAGGAGTAACCATCTTAGGGCGCTGTTGCTGGCCTCCTTCCCCTAGGTCATTTGCACTGCCATCCTCTCAACTCCCTCAAGGTCACTGAGAATGATCTCCAAAAGATCATGTGCTGGTGTTATTTCCTTAGGATTCAAAGCCTGGATCAGAAGTTAATTAACCTCACTTAAATGAGGAGCTATGCTCTAACTGAGAAGGGAGTTGCGTCCCTTGTCAGGCAGTCAGAACAACAAATGTCCTCCCAGGTATATATTTTCATCTAAGTCCAAAGTTTAAAATCCAGAGAATTGGAATTTTAGAGTTAATAGGAACCTTTAAGAAATAATGTACTTATTTTACAGGTGGAAACAGGGAGGGCTCTACAGGTAAAATGATGGGCATAAGATCTGCACAGCTAGTTAGTTGGCAGAGCCTGGACGAAAACACAGATCTACACACACCATCACTTTGTATTGCTCTAAACTTTTAATCTTGGGTTACTAGTATAACTTTGAATTTTTGGCTTTTAAAGCAATGTATTAATGTAATCTTTAAGAATTGGAATGACTGAGGCTTCCATATTAATTTATCTACTCAATTTATTCAGTAAACATTTGTTGAGTATCTAGTGATTTCCAGGCACTTGGTAGGAGCTGGGAATACAAATATGGAAAAGACTGATTCTGAGCCATTAGGAAATTCCAGTTTAGTAAGGGAGGCAGACATAAAGATAGATTAATTATAATGTGATATGTTTCTATAGAGGGATAAAATAAATGTATATGGTTAACTCTGCCTAGAAGTGAACCTTGAACCTTGTGGTTTTTGAAGGTTGAAGAGGAGTGAAAGGGCATTTCAGGCAGTATCAGTAGTTGATGTCTTCTTCAGTCTGGAATCACAGAAGAGTTGTATACGACAGACAGGCAGCAGTCTTTCTTCCTTATCTGCTATTTAAAGGTTAAGGGGCAAGTACAAGCCATGTTTTAAAAATTATTACAAAATGTTTCAGATATAAAAGTTTAAAGAATAACATGAATGTTACATATATATACCGAGGTTCCAAAGAAATGTATGTACATTTTAAGAGATGTTAACACTTTGGTCAGCGTTGCTCAAGCAGTAGTTCGCCGTAATCAGAGTTGTCTGGATGCTGATGGTCACCACTCTGAGCACCTCTTGTAATTGCAGAAGTCAAATGTGACTTGTATTCATCTTTTGCTATTGGTATATATTAATAGTTCTTTCCTTTCTTAAAATGTGTGAACATTTTTTTGGCACCCTCTTTTATAGAAATAAAATATTATAAATAAATAAAAGCCTCCTCTGTACCCTTCTCCAGTTGAAATCTATCCCAATTTGTTTTGTTTTTTTCCCCATCTATCTCTGTATACACACACACACACACACACACACACACACCTAAATGATGTATAACGACACATAGTATGACACATCATATTATTTTGAATGTTTTAAAGCTTCATGCAGACCTGGACAAAATACTAACAAAGTGAATTCAGCAACATATAAAATAGATTTTATACCATGAACTGGGATTTATCCCAGAAAAGCAAGGTTAGTTCATCATATAAAAATTAATGCACCACATTAAAGAATAAAGGACAAATACCACATGATTATCTCATCTAAGTAGATGCAGAAAAAGCATTTGACAAAATCCAACCTCCTTTCATGTTTTTAAAAAAAATTAAACAGACTAGGAATAGAAGGGAACTTCCTCAAGCTGATAAAGGGCATCTATGAAAAAAAACACAGTTAACAGCATAGTTAGTGGTGAGAGACTGAAAGCTTTCTCCCTAAGACCAGGAACAAGACAAAGATGTCTGCTAGCACATCTGTTTAATGTTGTAGTGCATGTTCTCACCAGGGAAATTAGGACAAAGAAATAAAAGGCACCTAGAGACAGGTTTGTGGTTGCCACGGGCCGTGGGGGGCAGGACAGTAGATATACACATGGCTAATAAGCTCATGATAATACGCTCCCCATCATTAGTCGTCAGGGAAATGCAAATTGAAGACCACATGAGATGCACTTCTCTCTCACTAGGATTGCTAGAATCAAAAAGATGGACAGTAACAAGTGTTGGCAAGAATGTGAATCAGTTGGAACCCTCATACATTGTTGGTGTGAATATAAAATGGTGCAGCTGCTTTGGAAAATAATTTGGCATTTCCTCAAAAAGTTAAACATAGAGTTACTATGACCCAGCAAATTCACTCCTAGGAATCTACCCAAGAGAACCAAAATCCTATGTCTACACAAAATCATGTACAGATGTTCATAGCAGTATTATTCGCAACAGCCAGAAAGTGGGAACAACCTTAATGCCCATCAGCTGAGGAATGGATACACAAAGTGCGGTCTAGCCACACAGTGGAATATTATTCAGCCATAAAAATGTATGAACCTTGAAAACATAGTAAGTGAAAAAAGCCGGGCACGAGACCATATATTGTATCATTCCATTTATGTGAAATGTCCAGAATAGGCAAGTCCATAGACAGTAAATAAGTGGTTGCTGGGGGCTGTGGGGAGGCAGGAATGGGGGGTGACGGCTGATGGGTACAGGTTTCTTTTGGAGATGACAGACATGTTCTGGAATTAGTGGTGATGGCTGCACAACCTTATGACCATACTCAGAAGCACTGAACTGTGTGCTATGAAAGGATGATTCTTACGGTATGTGAGTTATATCTCTTTAAAAGAGAGGAGGAAATATATATAAATACTCATAATGTAATAGAAAGATAAAGAATCCAATAAAAAATGGGCAAAAAGTATCAAGTGACCTTTCATAGTCATAAACCTCAATAGTTAACATCCGAGGGCTAATTATACACCAGGTACTAAGCACTTTACATATAAATGTATTTAATTTTCACAGTCAACCTTTGAGGTGGGTACTACTATTATCTCCCATTTTACAGATGAAGAAATAGGGACTGGTTAAATAATTTAATACTCTAGTAAATGGATGTTGGAATGGGACTCATACTCTGGAACTCAACGTTTTTATTTACTTCACTTAATACTGTTTTAAACCCACGCCGTTCTTACACAAGTCTCCGTGTGGACATTTCATGTCCCAGGGCTGACTCCACTCACCTCCTCCATGCCTGTTTTCCTCCTTCCCAGATCCATCGATGAGATGAGACGGTTGGAGGAAATGTCCACTATGTTCCAGAGCTCTGGAGTTGACCGCCACCCTCCAGAACCAAAACCCCAACCAGAAGGGAGTGAGGACCCCGGGGCCAGAGCGCAGCCGTGGGAAATGGTGATGGAGAAGAAGCACTTCAAGCTGTGGCGGCGCCCGATCGCGGGCACCCCCCTGTACCAGTACCGAGGTGAGCCCGGCATGGCTGCCTGTCAGTGTGTCCACGGTTTCCCAGGTTCCTTGTGCTCTAACTGTTCTGTTCTGGTGGTTCTCAGGCAAATGCCGTGGTTTACTGTGGACTGTGTTCCGTCTCCCAGATCACATGAGTCTCGGTGTCTTTGCTATACTTTGCTGTAGGTCGTCTTTGTTCTACTTGCTGCCCAGTATGACTTCTAGTTTCTGAGTCTGCCTTTAAGGTCTGTCAGCACTAGAATCGAAGTGCAGTAAAGTGATAAGAATACGGTGAGTGATGAGAGTGTGGCAAACCCCTTACTCTTTCTTGTCATTCTAGTCTTTGGAACCTACACAGATGTGACACCCCGGCAGTTCTTCAATGTCCAGGTGAGTACATTTTTCTTCCCACATTTGGAGCCTCTAAGCCTAGAAATCAACTTCCCACAGTCCACACATAAATAATTTCTCTGACTCAGAAGACATTGGCTTCAGTACATCCATCCATCTCTATATCCCTCATCTCACGTTGGGTAGCATTTGGGTAAATATTTGATTCATAATTTCTTTGCCCAGTGAGAATGAGACCAGTCTACCCCTCATCTCACAGGGCTGTTGAAAGAGCAGATGGAAGCACGGGTTTGAATACTTTTATATGTTTTATAAGGCTTGACCATTTTTCTTCCCCTAAACAATTGGAGGGTAAGGTACATACCTGGCCCTTTATCCTAAGTTCTAGACATATTCTCTTAGCTAACCATGGTACCATATTCAAAGTCAGTAAATTTAACATTGATGCCACACTTGCGTAATCTTCTGTTTGTATTCCAATTTTATGTGTTGACCCAGTAATGTCTCTTAGAGCATTTTCCCTGTTAGTACAGATCCAGTCAGGATTTAGTAATCTGGAACATTTCCGCAGTGAAGGTATTTTCTTAATAAAGATGAAGTGTGTCTGTTCACAAAGACTGCTCTCTTCCTCCGGGGCAAACATATGAATAGGAGAGGTGGGCCCATGCAGAGTTCTACAAAAAAATTGTTTCCTTCCTGGATTTTTCATTCGTTTTGCTGAACTTTGAGTAACGAATTGATTATAATACCCACTATAATATGCAAGTGCATGCTTTCCCCTAAGTCTTGAATTTTGTCAATTTTCATTGAATTTTTGTTGATTTGGGTGTGTAGGATGTGTCTTATTTTGAAATTCCTTAGTTACTAGTGATATTAGAAATTCATAATATATTATAAGTTTATAATATTATAAAATATAATATATTGATAATAAACTTATAAATTATAATATAATTTATAATATACTCGCATTTCTCTGTGTAAGGTGTCTGCTCATACTTTTGGGCTTTTGTCTGTTTGAAAGTTTTTAGAATTGTTTCTGTACACGTATATCTATTTTATTTTCTCCAGACATACCTGTTACAGTAATTTTTTTCTTACATTTTTCATTGGTTTGTCTTGTTAAGGTTCAGCTTCAGGGTAACGGTATTCATCTGCAAGAAGGGACTCATCTGTGTACACACATCCGTAGTAAACACAGCCGTGTCTTTCACATTTAGGCACTATCTTTTAGGTTCAATACTGTTTCAGAATAAGTCCTTGGGTTGGAGGCCTGAGCATCTGGAGAAGGCTTCTGCATTTTTGTTTGAATCTCTTGGGTCTTCATGGTCTTTCCTGTTCCCGCAGCTGGATACAGAGTACAGGAAAAAGTGGGATGCCTTGGTGATCAAACTGGAAGTGATTGAGAGAGACATGGTCAGTGGTTCCGAGGTTCTTCACTGGGTAACCCATTTTCCTGTGAGTGTTTTTGCTTCGGTTTCACTTCCGTCACGTCCATGTGAGGCTGAACAATAACCCTGCCTCTTCTTTCCTTAGTATCCAATGTACTCACGGGATTATGTTTATGTTCGGCGGTACAGCGTGGATCAGGAAAACAACGTGATGGTGTTGGTGTCACGGTATGTGTGGTTACCTTGCTGAGTTTCGTTAGCTGTGTCCTTCATTCATACATGAGGTGTGATCACAAAATACGGTGAATGTTTAAATTAAATAAAATTTATTACAGTAAAAAGCACATTGCCATGAATCCCCCTCAAAATACTCCCCCTCGCTTCAAACACACTTATCCCTTCATTCTTGCCACTTTCTGAAGCAGTTCTGGAAGTCCTATTTCCTGAGTGTCTTTAGTTGTGCTGCCGTAGCTGCCTTGATGTCCTGAATCGATTCAAAACGTTTTCCTTTCAGGGTCATTTTGACTTCGGGGAAGAGCTAGAAGTCTCACGGTGCCAGATCCGGTGAATAAAGTAGATGAGGATACACCATAATATTTTTATTTGACAGAAATTGCTGTACCAGAAGCGATGTGTGACATGGAGCGTTGTCATGATGGAGGATGAAGGAAAGACACTCCCAAAGAGGACTTCCAGAGCTGCTTAAAATAGTGGCAAGAACGAGGGGATAAGTGTGTTCGAAGTGAGGGGTGTTAATGACAGTGTGTCTTTTACTACAATAATTTTTTATTTAAACATTCACTGTATTTTTTAATCACACTTCATATGAGGTGGCTTTGCATGTTCTCAAGGCCCTGAGGAGTGAAGCCCAGGCCCAATCCATCCCAGCTAGAACACGAGATTGGAGGGATATAAGCTTTTCATGAAACCATTTCTTCAGTTTCTTAATGCTGATAATTAAAAGAAGAAGTGCTCTCTGTCTTCAACACAAAGCCTAGTGAGCTGGGGATCACCAGGGAAAGCCTTTGTTTTTAGAACTTAGTTTGTATTCATTCATCTCAGAGATCCTCTTGTATTTTAAAAATGAGAGCCAGCTTTTGAGATTTCCCTAACTTGAGCTCCTGTGCTGTTTTGTATGTTGATGGTACTCAGAGTTTCCTTCACTTTTCTCCTTACCAGCGCTGTGGAGCACCCTAGTGTGCCAGAGTCTCCGGAGTTTGTAAGGGTCAGATCATATGAATCCCAGATGGTCATCCGTCCCCACAAGTCATTTGATGAGGTGAGTTTTCCATAATGCAAGAGGTGATGTGTAGAGGCTTTGGGATTTCTCAAGGATTGTCTTTGATCTGAACTGGGGAGGGTATGGGTTGCTATCGGGCAGTGGTTCTCAGAATCCACTGGAGCTGGTTAAGGTACCGGGCTGGGCTGTGGCCTGGGAATTTGAATTTTTTAGAAGTTCCCAAGTAAGGCTGCTGCCGCTGGTCTGGAAACCACTTTGGGAACCCTGCTATGGGCTGGTACACCTGGACGGTCCCCCATGACAAAGTCCATTATCTGAGACGGTTAAGGTGTAGCCCCTATTCCTCTGTGTAGCAGTATTCTCTAGGAACTAAAGCGGGTACTTTCTCCATCAAAATGTCCCTTCCCTTTCCTTGTCTGTAAGATGAGAGGCTTAGACTAATGCTCTCTGCCTTCTTTAAAATTCTTTGACCTTTCTTCGGGAATATTTTCTTCAACTTAATGGGGCATCTTGTTTCTGCTTTCTTAGCCAAATCTTCATTGAGTGTACTTACAGGTTCCAGTGGTTGCTATTTTTAGTTCTGTTTCACTTTATAATGGCATTCTTTTGTCCCATCACTTTTGTTTGTTTTAGAGCTATTTGAACTATGTTCTTCAATATGCTTTCATTGTTTTATTTATACCACCTGAAGTGGGACTTGAATTGTGGCAGAGAAATGGTGGCTCACCTCAATGTGGTGTTGGACTCTCTTTTTAGGAGATCTGTGTGTTTACTTCTGTACTATTTTTAGAGCAGTATTTTTCAAACCATGGGCTGCTACCCATTAATAGAAGACAAAGTTAATTTAGTGCATTATACCCAGCTTTTTTAAAAAAGGAAAAGAGTAAGTAGAACAGAATAGAAACTATCTGAGTATTTCATGAGACTTTTGTTTGGTTACAGGGTGTGATCAAACAATATGGTGAATAGTTAAATAAAAAAAATTATTACAGTAAAAGACACATTGGCACTAATCCCCCTCAAAATAATCCCACTCTGGGCGGCCAGATGGCTCAGTTGGTTAGAATGCGAGCTCTTAACAACAAGGTTGCCGGTTTGAGTCCCACATGGACCAGTAAGAAGCAACGACTTGAACTTGGAGCTGAGCTGCTGGTGAGCAGCCAGTTGGCTCAGTGGTTGGAGCATGGTGCTCATAACATCAGGGCTGCCGGTTTGATTCCCACATGCGCCAGTGAGCTGCCCCCTCCACAACTAGATTGAAAACAATGATTTGACTTAGAGCTGAGCTGCGCCCCCCACAACTAGATTGAAAAGAAGAAAAAAACGACTTAACATTGAGCTGATGGGTCCTGGAAAAACACACTGTTCCCCAATAAAAAATATAAAAATAATCCCCCTCACTTCGGACACACTTATCCCATCGTTCTTGCCACTTTCTGAAGCAGTTCTGGAAGTCCTTTCATGAGTGTCTTTAGTTGCGCTGTCATGGCTGCCTCGATGTCCTGAATCATTTTGACTTTAGGAAAGAGCCAGAAGTCACGTGGTGCCAGATCCAGTGAATAAGGTGGATGAGGACACACCACAATGTTTTTATTTGACAGAAATTGCTGTACCAGAAGTGATGTGTAACACGGAGTGTTGTCATGATGGAGGATGATTTACGGCACACTTTAAAACACACCTTCTCTCAACCGTAGCTCACACCCGACTGACTGCACTGAACAAGTTGAAACTTGTCACACACTGTTACTAAGATTTGACGCTCTGCTTCCCCGAATTGAAGATGCCAGCCTTTCCGCTGGATGGCACACGGCAGTAGCATTCACATTTTTCAATCACAATGGAAAGTTTCCATGTCACACATTGCTTCTAGTATGGCAGTTTCTGTCCAATAAAAACATTATGGTGTGTCCTCATCCACCTTATTCATCGGATCTGGCACCATGTGACTTCTGGCTCTTTCCCAAAATCAAAATGATTCAGGACCTCGAGGCAGCCATGACAGCGCAACTAAAGACACTCACAAAAGAGGACTTCCAGAACTTATTCAGAAAGTAGCAAGAATGATGGGATAAATGTGTTTGAAGTGAGGGAAATATTTGAGGGGGATTAATGGCAATGTGTCTTTTACTGTAATAAGTTTTTTTTAATTTAAACATTCACCGTATTTTATGATCACACCTCATACGTAAGTATGTATGAATGTGTGTCTATGAGTGAACTGGGTTGCAGTGTAGAAAGGATTATTTACAGTGTATTGTAGTTAAAAATGTTTGAAAGTCCTTGCTTCAGAAGACAGAAAAAAAGTAATGCTGCTGTTGATGGCCAGTTACCTTTAGGAAGGGGCCTGGCTCAGGCTGGGAACAGTGTGGGAGGCAGACTTACACCTCACTCTTTTCCTTTATGGTGCTGTTGACATTTGAACCTTGTCCATATATTTCCTATTTGAAAAAAAAGTGACTTGAGGCCCAGTATTGCCGCCTTTAGAAACCATGAAAGTAAAACAGCTAAGGCATCGGTTGGCACCTAGTGAGTGCGTTGCATCTAGTAGGCACCCAATAAATAATGTCTTTAGCTGTGATAAGAGAACACTGGAGTTATCTATGTATTCTTTTAGTATATTTGTGGCAAGCTCACGAAAATGGTAAGGCTTGAGTTGGTTCTTGTAAAAAGGCAGGTAGACTGCAATAGAGGAAAACAGTAAGTGCACTGTGGGTAGGAGACATGATTCAGCCAAGACAAAGGGGAGAGCGAGCCCTGGCTGTGCTCAGGGATTCACTGCTTAGAGCAGAAGGCAGAGCTTCGGGGTGGGTGGGAAGCTACACTGGCCTGTGCAGAGGGTACTTGCAGCCGAGTTTGGATTGGCCTGATGGAAAGTAGGTCCTTGAGCCAAGGTATGGTGTTTTGTTTTACTTTTTATTATGGAAAGTGTAAATGTCTACAAAAGATGAGTTAGTGAGAACCGTATGTATCCACCCCAGTTCCAACAGTGATCAGTCTGTATGCTTCCCCACTCCCTTTCCCAGATTTTAGCTTTGCCGTAGAGGAACCCATGGAAGAAGAATTCTGTAGATACTTCAATATGTATTTCAAAAAGAGATAAATATGACCTCAATATCATAATAATCCCTAATGTCAAGTATCTAGTCCATATTCAGATTTTCCTGAGTGTCCATGAATTTTTTTGTAGCTGGTTTATCCAACTCAGGATCCAAATAAGATCCAGATGTTGAAGTTGATTCATACTGCGTCTTGAGTCTCTTGAAATCAGTAAGTCCCCCTCCTTTTCCTGCAGTTGTATTTGTTGAAGAGCAGAGTTCTTTGTGCTGCTGATTGTGTCCCCATGGTCTGCACAGTGTCATTAACAGGGTCCTGTCCCCTGTATCTCCTCATAATTATTGGCAGTTACATCTAGGGGCTCAGACAGATTCAGGTTGTTCGGGGCAAGACCCCTTCATTAGAAAGCAGGGCTGCTTTTGTTGTGAATTGAGAAGTGCTTGATGATTATTGCTCAGAGCCGTTACTTCATTAGGGTTACACAATGCCGATTTTGTAATTCCTTCATTCTTCATTTATTTCCATTTATCAGTTAAAATACTTTAGGGAAAATTTCCTTCTTGGCTCTTTGGTTTCCTGTAGTTTACATAGGAAAGGGACATAAAAGAAATGCTTGATTTGTTTCCTTTATTTACTAGTTTTCAAAATAATGGTTCTCTTAACTAGGGATCCTCCATAGGTAAAGTTGTTGTTTTTAAATATCATTAGAAACTCACAGGGTTTGGTTAGCTTCAATCCATTACAGTTACTGTTGCTCAGACAGCCCCACGTTTGGCCACTGGGAGCTTCCTCTTCCTGTCCCGAGTCCTGTGACCTCAGGGGCACTCTTGTTTTCTGCTGTGACAGGTGTCCCAGGTTTGTCTTGTATCATTTTAGCTCTAAACCTGGACATTGGCGTTTCCTCAGGGAGCCCTGGTTCCTCTTAAGGAAAAATCATTGAGGTACCACAGTTCATCTTCTAGGATTACTCACAGCTACTGGCTGGCTTGTTATTTTTCGAGCTTTTCAGGAGATAGAACTAAGCAATAAGTTTTGTTTATTTGAAAGATAAATTGTATGTGCATACTAATACTTAGGATTTACTGATTCCAATTCAGGATGGTAGAGTTTTTATTTACATTTTATATCTTATATCTGTCCTCTTTCCCTGTCCTGAAAAACTCAGTTCTCAGCTCATACCCCAACATAATTACTCATTAGCACACACACACCAGCCTGAGAGTAGTAATACCAAGGTCACTAGTGCAACGACTAGAAAAATTTGTGTTTCTATAGTCAGATCTATAAAATGAGAAATATTCAGAGTAATTTTAGTTTATATCCCTATTCCTCCTACCTAGTCCCTCCCTTCTGCCATAAGTAGCCATTGTTTTCAGTTTGGCTTCCTTTTTTAAACATAAGCAGAGTGCATGACACCCCAGGTCTTTTGACTTCCAAGTCCAAGTGTTCTATGGGAAGAATAACTTAGTCTTTTACGTGTATCTAACCCATTTGGTCTATAACCAGCCTTTGTGGTGGGTACAGTTACTGTTTCCACGTCTGGGCCTTACCTCCTTCCTCTTTACTGACACAGTATTCTGTCTGTAGCTCTGTTACGGCACCGATTGTCCTAATTGGGAGCCCCTGAGGGCAAGAACTAGCATATTTTTGTTTACAGCACCTAGTACAGTGCCAGATACATAGCAGACATTCCAGTATATGTTGAGTAAATGAATAAAAGGTTAAACCGTTCACTCCAGGAAAAGAAGGTGGACTTTGTTGCAAAGGCACAAGAGTTTATAGTCTATATCTGCCAGCTGGAGTTATGGCCGGTCTGCCTTAAAAGTGCAGGTGCACGTGTGGCTCTGTCTTACCCCTTTGAGTGGAGCATAACCGGTTCAGACCGGTGCTCGGGTCAGGACCCCTGTGAAGATCCTTACCCCCCCCCCCCCGGCCCTCACTGTATCAGCAATGAGAGAGTAGGTGCGTAGGCCCCGCCATCCACGTCCCGGGTTCATCCTGGCTCTCGTTGAGTACATGGGGGTGACCTTGGGCAGAGGTACTTAACACGTTGCGTACGGCGGGGTTTAAATCCCTTGTGAAGATTCTCGTGATCCGTACGCAACGTGTTAATGTCTCTGCTGACTTGCCTGATCTGTAAAATGGGTAACAGGACCTACATTCTAGGATCATTGTGAGGAGTCGAAGCAGCTCCTGGCATGCAGTTAAACGCTATATAAATGTTTGCTGTTAATACTATTTGGGTAAAGATTAAGATGTTTAGACATTGGGGGTATATATTGGGGTCCCCAAGACCATCCCTGAAATTGAAGATTCACTAGAAGGACTCACAGGACTCAGCATTAGTTGTTCTCACGGCTGAGATTCGTTACAGTGATGCAGCAAGGACGCACAGCTGGATCACAGGGAAAAGACAGGCGGCTTCTGGAGGGGTCCATGTGCAGACTTCCCATGCTCTCCCCCTGCCATCTGGGTCACAACACATCCTTCTCCTGGCAACAAAAATGCAGCAACATGGGTATGGCGTTTCTGCCAAGGGAAGCCCATTAGAGACTTGGCACCTGAGATTTTCACTTGGGGCTGGTCACAGGCGCCTTCGCCCAGCATAGACCGCAGTGTGTGCACTGACGGACGAGGCGCAGGGAGCCGCCCTTAGCAGGTGGCTGTCGACAGGGAACACTCTGGGAGCCAAGTTCCCAGACCCCAGCCGAGGGCCAGCCTCACAAGCGGGCCTTCATGCAGATTGCAACCTCTCAGGTCTTCAGTGTTGTCTTCTGCACAGGCAGAAAAACGGCCCTCTGCCCCAGGCTTAGGTGAGCCTTTATGTGGGCCAGGATGCGGAGGCTGCGGGGTAATTTCAGGTTTCTTCATCTGGCTGGTTTTCTTTTCCAGAACGGCTTTGACTACTTGTTGACCTACAGTGACAATCCGCAGACCGTGTTTCCTCGCTACTGCGTTAGTTGGATGGTTTCCAGTGGTGAGTGGGCACTTGTAGACAGGGCCTGCAGCCTGGGCTGAGCGGTTTGTTTTTCTCTCGCTTCTCAGTGGCAGCAAGATGAGTACTTGATTCACTGGAGCCCTGTTGGGGAAATTAATCGCCCTTCCAAGTTGGGATTGAAAACTGTGACGATATGGAAGCCTCTGGCTGGGGTTTGGAGGGATGAGAAGTGTGGTGTCCCAGAGAGGAACCTGTGCCCAGAGTGGGGATTTAAGAAGAGCATTTGCTTAATGCCTTAAATATGGAGTGTGGACATTAGTGCTCTTAAATTGTTTCTTCTTAGATAGTGTTGGAGGCCGTAACATCTGGCATAGAAATGTGGTGTCTGGAGGACAGCCACCTGGAAAAGGGCGGTGGCACCTGTCCTAGAAGGCTGCACATCATGGCTGTAACTGCACCCTTCCCTTCCCATGTCTTGCCTTGAAAAACACCCTGTTATGATTTGCTTTCTTCTGGCAGCTTCTTGTAGCTCAGAGAGAATGGAGAGGAGACTATATTTCTGTGCGACATTTGTCTAAATAAATTTGGCAGATATATAGGCTGTGCCACTGATAAATGTTGTTTTCATCACCTGAAAGAACCATTTAGGATTTAGGTGGCCTGATCAATACCCCTTTTTAAAGAATTCAGAGGTCATGGCTCGTTTTCACTCCGTATACATTCTGAGAGGCAGCTGTCACATGTAGTCAGTCATGCAGCGATTTCTGTAAGGAGGGCTGGGCTCTTCCATGAAGGAAATGGGGCCTTTTAATTTTGAGCCTACTGCTGGTTTGTCTGGCAGCCTACTCACATGTCCCTCTTCCGACAGGCATGCCAGATTTCCTGGAGAAGTTGCACATGGCCACTCTGAAAGCCAAGAACATGGAGATCAAAGTAAAGGACTACATCTCATCTAAGCCTCTGGAAATAGGCGGTGAAGCCAAGGCCACCAGCCCGTCTTCCGAGCGGAAGAATGAGAGTAGCTGTGGCCCTGCCCGGATTGAGTATGCTTGAAGGGCTTTAGGATAAGAAGGGACAGGCTGCTTCTGGCCCTGCCTCGGTCCCTTATCACTCTGCTACCGAACGGGGACATGTATTAGAAGGCATCTGCTGTAACCACCAGTGCAAGATAATTCAATAACTGGTTCTGATTTCATTCAGAGCCCCCGTTGCTCTTTATCAAAATGGAGAAGAAGGAGGCATCTGTGGAGGTGTTGTCATATTCTCAGGCCAAGCATTTTGCAATTCAGTATTCCACTGAGCTAATCTGGAACAAACCTCAACTCATGCCAAAAGGGGATGACTTGTTTTTGCTTCCCGAGTAGTTTCCTCCGCCAGCTTTCCAGCTTCCACCGTTAGTTCTGCAGCATTTGGACTCCTCCAGTCTGACGGTCAAACTGGAAAGTGCGGTGGCCTGTTGATGGTTCACTGAAGGGTCGTTGGGAGTGCAGTGCTTGGTGACAGTCTTGGTGTTGACGGGATGTGAGCTGTTGTTTGGCAGTGTAAGTGCCTTGTCCTCACCTTGCTTCTGTCTTTCGGGACATAAAGTTTGTACCAAGGAATTTCTCTCTGCCGCCCACATACCATCCCATTGACCACACAGAGCCTTTGGATTGGCCCCTTCTCTGTATTCATGCGCGGTGTTAATCGGGCTGGCACCTCCTTCCTTGGCCCATTTACCAAGAACACTGAGAACGAATCCTTTCAGACAGTAGCTGTCTGTATCATCAGTGTTTTCAGAGAGTCAGTGGAGATGCTCAAAACAGCACACTTTAGGTTTTTTAAATGTTGGTGTCAAAAAGTAGGAATTGGGGAGTTGAAAAGAATTTCTCCATAGTCCCACTGTCTAGAAGGTACCATTTTGATTCTGGCATTATTTTTTACACTTCAGGTTTGACTGGATGCCGAGGGCTTGTCCATCTCGGAAGGCGGAAAGCAGAGAATGGGGTGGGCCGCTCCCTAGCGCTCTCAGAGCTGTAGACAAGCTGTGTGAACGAATAAACGTACTCTTGCCCCAAACACTAATATAACAGGGGTATGGTTTGTGTGACCCTTTGTTTTTCTGAAAGTGTTTCCTTCTCTCTTCAGAGCTAAAATAAAATTGAACTAGGCCATTTGGATGAAGTCACATCAGATGGTGTCAGTTTGGCCTCGCTGGTTCTGCTGTGGTCATGCTGCCATCTGACGGGAGACTAGGGATCAAGTTTGAAACCCTCCCGCCCCTTTTTTCCTAGAATTTAAATGACCAGGTTTTCCCTTTTTTTCCTATTTGGAGCTAAACCTGAGACTAACTTAAGCCCCTCGACCTCTTTGTTGCCTGTGAAGTTTTGTGCCAAGGAACCATCCCAGGGCTTCCTGTCTTGCCTTCTCGGAGTCATTGGCAGAGCAGAGATATGTCAAGCAGTCCCAGCTCGTCACTGATTATTTCTCTCCTCATTGCTAGGGCCTGACACGCCCGGGAGGAGGCCCTGGCTTATTGTTGGAACTCGCCTGTGACTGTCGAGAATGGGTGGGTGTGGGTGACTGTGTGTACAGGTGGTCAGCAGCTGTGTTTTGTTTTGGTGTCTGGGAATTCGGCTGCAGTTGGGGTCGGTCTGTATAGCTGCTTATGTCATGATGATTTCACTCCTAATGGTGACATTTTTATCATATGTGTGCATAAATACATAAATATTGGTACAAAAGAGTGTTTGTCTTTGGCCAGATGGTGATGGGGAGACCTTGCATATTGGGCTTACCGTTTCTTCCTGATCATAAAGTTTGCAAAGCAGAGTGTTTCTGCTCATAGAGCTGCATGTGGAAGGAGCAGGCGTGGTCCTTCCTGGTATGGCTAACAGCTAACTGCCTTGTCTAGACAGTGACCATTGGTGGCTGAAAACAAGCCACCTTCTTCTGCTTTCTTGTCTTGATCTCCTAATCCATGACCTTTGCTTTTAAAGGAAGATCAACTTGGAGGAAACAGTGTTAGAGCTTTGCTCATAAAACTTGGGAAAGTGCAAGGAGAGGAGGAGGGGACTCGAGCAAGCCCAGGTCTAGAGTTGTGGGTGGGGGGCAGTTCAGGACCCTGTTGGAGAGGGAGCATGGTGAGTTCAAAGCCCACGTGGCCTGTGGGATGTAGGATCACACAGACAGTTCTGCCAGGATACAGATGTGTTCCAAGGCGATTGATAACAGACATGGGAGCACAATGGGAATTTTGAATTTATGGTGATTTTGCCTGTGGAAAACACTGGGTGAACACAAATGCACACCCAGATTCTTCAAACTTTCCTCCAGAGTCTCCTAAGATAATCACTGGAAGACACCTGCCCTTGTAGACGAATCACATCGTACGCTCGTGGGCATAATCTAAAATTCTGTATAATCTTAAATTTTGAGAGCCAGCTGTTCGGCCCCCCCTGCAAGCGTCCCTGGTGTGGTCCCCCAGGCACCGCTGACCCAGGGCAGCTGAGCTGTCTCCCAGAGCAACACACCTGGTGCCCCACAGCTTTGGCTCAGGAAGTCCTCATGCTGAGACTAGAGGTGCCTCCGTACATCTGCCAGTGAGTCCACCCTGTCCCTGGAGTGGCAGGGACAATGCTGCCATGGTCTAGCTCTTCACATTCTTGAAGACAGTGCTCATGAGACCCTCAGCTTTTCCCAGGCTTTATGCCACCAGCAGCTTCAAGACTCCTCCTACTTTTTACTTGGACATTTTTCATATATATTGAAAAGCTGAAAGTAATAAGAAAACCTTGTGTACCCTCCCCCTACCTTTACAGGCAGTTAACTTGCTGTAGTGTATGCGTTTCTCTACATACACTTTGCTACAGACTGAACTGTGTCCCCTAAAATTCACGTGCTGCGGCCTTCACCCCCACTGATGGCATTGGAAGTGGGGCCATTGGGAGGTGATGAGGGTTAGATGAGATCTGAGGGTGCAACCCCCATGATGGATCAGTGCCCTTGTAAGTGACACCAGAGGCTTGCTTGTTCTCCCACTCCAGCATGTGAGGACACAGGAGATCTTCATCAGAGGGGCAGCTCTCACCAGGAATAATCAGCCAGCACCTCGATCTTGGGCTTTTAGTCTCTAGAAATGTGAGATAAATTTCTGTTAAGTCCATGGGATTTTATTATGGCGGCTCAAGTAGACTAATATGCTTTTTCAAGACCATTTGAAAGTAAGTTGCAAACATATTTCACCCCTAAACATTTGAGCCTCCTGTTTTATAATAAGGACATTGTGTGTAACCACACTCCCATTAGCACTGATAATATCTAATCAGTCCATATTAAAATTTCTCCAGTTGCCCCCAAAGGACTTTCCTAGCACCCCCTCCCCCAAATCCACGATCCAGTTACGTATCCTGTTGCATTTTTGTCTTCAGTCAACAGCAGCTAAGCAGCTAAGGTCCTTCAGCTAGTGCAGTGGGCAGCAGTTCTCAAACTTGTCTGCACCTGGAACCCCATCCCTGACGATCACCAGAATTGCTAGGGTTTGAAGTGTGCGATGTTATTGTAATCAAAAGGGCACAGAACAAGCAGCCATCGCCCTGGATCTGCATATCACTAATGTAAGCTAAGATGTTCATTTGTCACCAGTCTTGTCACACTGTTGGCTTATGTTGTGCTTGGGTCAGCTAATAATCGCCACCATTACTGAGCATTTGCTGCGTCAGACACCACCCTTTCCAGCAGGCACTCATCTCATCGTACAACAGCCCCATGAGTATGTTGCTGTCCCGTTATAAAGGTGAGAGGTCACAGGAGTGATGGAGCTAGAATGCAGGCCTAGCTTTGACCTCTCCAAAGACACCTTTATGACTTCAGACTCATTTTCTCATAAATGCTGTGAATTCCTTCCCAGGCCAATTATGTTGGAACTTGGATCATAAGCTTCTGTTTTATCAATCTTTGTTACTATAAATTTTACATGGTTTTGCCTCCCCCTTAACCCTTAGTTCAATCATGTAATTGTCAATTGTTTGACAGTGCTCCAAGGAGTATTGGAAGCATACATATTTCCTGAAAACTTGAGGATGTACACCAGTACTGTGACACATGGGTTAGTGTGAAGGGAGAGGGGGGTATTCTTGGGGACATATTGAGGTAGCATTTTCTAAAAATGTGAATTACAAAGTAACCTGTCTGTACCCACTGTGGTAGGACAGGAGTCTGGAAATCCTTTTGAAAATGAAAATACTCTTCATAAAATCTGAGAATTCTGATTTCTAATAAGTAAACTTGAAAGTGTGTAAAAAATTGTATAGCCCACGGATGGAAGTGACTTTAATGTAAAATGTGCTTGTTCTACAAACCTCAGTGGGTACTTGATAGAGCATCGTTCTAAAAGGACCCCTGTAAGTTGCTCTTACAGCCTCATGGTTGATTATGGCCCACAAATACATTTTAAAAATGTTCAAGAATATTACATCATAAAAATGGCAGCATGGGGTGAGCCTCTTGAAATCTCCCTTGGAATTTACAACAAATTGAACAACTATAATTCCACAAAGGACTCAATGTGCAGCAGACAGGCAAGACTAAGGCATGCAACAGAAATCATCTAAAGGTGGACAAATTGGGCGAGCAGGGGAGGAGGGAAGCAGGAAGTGCAGAGACGCAGGCCATGCCAGTGCAGGAGCAGACAAGCACAGAGCTCGAGCTCCCTGCATTCCAGAGTTACCACAGTCCTAAGAGAAGGAAGAATTTGGACTGCTAGTGCTCCCCTTATGGCCCATAGTCCCGCCTGAGGGATCAGCATATAATGGCTGAACCCAACGCTCAGGGCAGAGACCTCGGAGCAAAGACTGAGGAAAGAAGGGTGAAAACGGTGGTTTAAGCCTCACAGCTGAGCAGAGGACGGAAGTCTTAGGCACTGAGACTAGCTGACACCTCCCTTTCATCCCAGAGCTCTCCCGACCCCCCACCCTCCCAGTGCTAGAAGCGGAAAGGTAGCAGTGTCAGATCAAAAGAACAGAATATTTGCAGTTCTGAGAACTGCGGCCCGCAGCCATGTACTCAGCCCCACTAGTTCCAGTGAAGAGGGAGTCATGGGTGCAGGACTGGCTGTGCTGGTGGTCACTGCCATTGCTCTGGGCCACCTCTCACAACCCACCCTGCCCCTGTCTCCAGCTATCTGGGTGGATTCCTGCAGGAGTAAACAGCTGCTGAAACAGGCTCTGAAACTGGTGCAGGAAGAGCTTTGGAACTTCAGAAGTTCTCCACATCCCCCCCGTGGAGGTGGTGCCCTGTGACCCAGGTGACCTATTCACAGAGGAGAAGCCCACCTTCCAGGGAATCCCCCCATTGTGTGAGAAGCCGGAACAGTGCAGAGAAACTATAACACTACAGTGTGAGAAAATAAAACCCTGCAGTCGTAGAGAAAAACATCCTACCAACACCTACTGGAAAGCAAACGAAAGACCTCTTCTATCAACCTGTTGCAGAACCCACTCCTGTAGATGCCTAGGAAGAGAAATTATAATTCATTAATTGCCATGAATAATCAAGGTAACAAGACAGCTCAGAAAGAAAATGATGTCTCCAGAAAATGAACTTAAAACACATGAAAATACGTGATTTAAATGACAGAATTCAATATTGCAGTTCTTAAAAAAACTCAACAAGATGCAAGAAAATACAGACAGGCAGTTTAATGAACCCAGAAACACAAAGAACAAAATGAACATTTTAAAAAAGAGATTGAAATTTTTAAAAAGAACCAAATAGAATTTCTGGAGATTAAGAACCCTACAAGAAATGAAGAATGAAATAGCCAGCTTAGGTAGTAGAGTTGACCAGATGGAGGAATCAGTGACATTGAAGATAGAAATCCGGAAATGACACAGATGGAAGAACAGAGAGACTCGAGAGTTAAAAGAAATGAAAGAACTCTACAGAAACTTTCTGACTCCATCAGAAAGAACAATATAAGAATAATGGGCATACCAGAAGGAGAAGAAAAGGAAACAGTATGTTCAAACAAATAGTCGACGGGAACTTCCCAAACTTGTGGAAAGAACTGGATACTCGAATCCAACAAGCAAATAGAACACCTAATTACCTAAATCCCAACAGGCCTTCACCAAGGCACATTGTATTGAAGCTATCAAAAATTAGTGACAATCCGCAAGGCAGCCAGGGAAAAGAAAACTGTAACCTACAAGCAAAAGCCCATTAGATTATCAGCAGATTTTTCAGTAGAAACTCTACAAGCCAGGAGGGAGTGGAATCAAATATTCAAACTATTGAAAGAGAAATTATGAGCCATAAATAATATATCCAGCAAAGATATCGTTTAGATATGGAGGAGGAATAAAGACCTTTCCAGACATACAGATGCTGAGGTAATTTTCTAACACACAACCTGCACTACAAGAAAAACTGAAAGAGGCTATTTGACCTGAAACAAACAAAAAAAACCCACAAAAGAATACAAAACCATGAGTAGTATTACAAACATACAGAAGCATGAAATGGCAACCCCTACATCAAATAGGACACTATACACTTAAACATAACATACAGGGTAAAGAAGAAGAAAAAAACATTTTAAAAAAAGAGGAAAAAGACAACTTGCTACTGCATCACAGAAATCAACTCACAGCATAAATAGGGATAATTTGTGACAACAGAAACATAAAAGGGGAGAGAGTAAAGGTCTGAACTGGCACAAGAGAGTGGAGAATGTAAGCATACTGAAGAAAATGGAGTACTCTAAATATGAAACTTCCTTTTACATAAACTTAATGGTAACCACTCAAAAAAAATCCAGAACTGAAATATATAACATAAAAAAAGAGAGCGAGAGAGAGAGAGAGAAAGAAATAGAAAAATCACAGAATACCACCACACTGAAATAATAGACAACAACAAAAAGGCAAACAATGGAGACACCATCCTACCAGAAAACCAGAGAGAGAATGATAGGAGATTCTCATGTATCAATAATCACCCTAAATGTAAATGACTGAACTCACCAATAAAAAGGCACAGAGTAGCAGATTGGATCAAAAAACTAAACCCAACCATATGCTGTCTCCAAGAGACACATCTCAGCTACAAGGACAAGCATAGACTCAAAGTGAAAGGGTGGAAATTGACACTCCAAGTAAATGGTATCCAGAGAAAATCAGGTGCAGCCATACTGATATCAGATGATGTTTCAGGACTTCAGGATAAAAAGGTAAAGAGACAAAGATGGACATTTCATAATAATAAAGGGGACTGACTATACAACAAGAAGACATAACAATCTTCAATATTTATGCCCCCAATCAGGGAGCACCGCAATACACAAAGCAACTATTAACAGAACTAAAAGGAGAAATTGACCAAAACACAATTACACTAGGGGACCTAAATGCATCATTGATAGCTATGGATAGATCATCCAAACAGAAAATAAATAATGAAATAGCAGCCCTAAATGACACATTAGGTGAAATGGACATAATTGACACGTATAGAGGACTTCATCCTAGAACATCAGACTATACATTCTTTTCTAGTGTACATGGAACAGTCTCAAGGATAGACTATATATTGGGACATAAAACTAGCCTTAGCAAATTTGAGAAGATTGAAATCATACCAAGCATATTCTCTGATCACAAGGCTTTGAAATTGGATATCAACTGCTAAAAGAAAGGAAAAAAACACACAAATATGTGGAAATAACATACTTTTAAAGAACAACTGGGTCAAAGAAGAAATAAGAGATCAAAAGATACATAGAAACAAATGACAGTGAAAATACATTCTACCAAAATTTTAGGGATGCAGCAAAAGCAGTTTTAAGAGGGAAATTTATATCATTACAGGTGTATCTCAAGAAAGAAGAAAATCTCAGATAAATAACCTCATGTTACACCTTAAAGAACTAGAAAAAAAAAGTGAAACCCAAAGTTAGCAGAAGGAAGGAAATAATTAGAACAGAACTAAATGAAATAGAGAACAAAATAGAAAACAATAGAAAAAAATAATGCAACAAAGGGCTGGTTCTTTGAAGAGATAAATAAAATTGACAAACCCTTAGCTAGACTCACTAAGATAAGAGAAAAGACACAGATAAAATCAGAAATGAAAGGGGAAGTTATCACGGATGCCACAGAAATAATAAGGATCATCCAAGAATACAATAAAGGAATATATGCCACCAAATTCAATAACCTAGAAGAAATGGACATGTTCTTAGAAACATATAGCCTTCCTAGGCTGAATCACAAAGAATTGGAAAATCTAAATAGACCAATCAACAGTAAGGAAATTAAATCAGTCATCCGAAACCTTCCCAAAAGCAAATGTCCAGGACCAGATGGCTTCACTAGTGAATTCTACCAAACCTTCAGAGAGGATCTAATACCAATCCTGCACAAACTCTTCCAAAAAATTGAAGAAGAGACAGTACTCCCTAACTCATTTTGTGAGGCCAACATTACCCTGATACCAAAACCTGGTAAGGATAACACACAAAAAGAAAACTACAGACCAATATCTCTGATGAATACAGATGCAGAAATCCTAAACAAATTTCTAACAAATCGAATGAAACAATGCATTAAAAAGGTTATTCATCATGACCAATGGGGTTCATCCCAGGGGCACAAGGATGGTTGAACATCTGCAAATCCATCAATGTGATACATCACATAAACAAAATAAAGGACAAAAATCATATGATTATATCAACAGGTACAGAAAAAGCATTTGACAAGATACAACATCCATTTATGATTAAAACAATAAGTATAGAAGGAAAATACCTTAACATAATAAAGGCCATATATGACAAGCCCTCAGCTAATCTCATAATTAACGGTGAAAAACTGAAGCCCTTTGTCTACGTTCAGGAACATGATAGGGTTGTCCCCTATCACCTCTGCTTTTCAAGATAGTGTTGGAAGTCCTCACCAGAGCAATTAGGCAAGAGAAAGAAAGAAAACGTATCCAACTTGGGAATGAAGAAGTTAAATTGTCACTTTTTGCAGATGACATGATGCTATATATAGAAAACCCTAAAAACTCCACCAAAAGCTATTAGAAACAAACAAATACAGTAAAGTTGCTGGCTACAAAATCAATGTACAAAAATCCATTGCATTCCTATATACTAACAATGAAATTGCAGAAAATGAAATAAAAAAAATTCCTTTTGCAATTGCTACAAAAAGAGTAAAACACCTAGGAATAAACATAACCAAAGATGTGAAAGACATACACTGAAAACTATAAGACATTTTTAAAAGAATTTGAAGAAGACACAAAGAAATGGAAAGACATTCCGTGTTCATGGATTGGAAGAATCAACATAGTTAAAATGGCCATATTACCAAAGCAATATACAAGTTTAATACAATTCTCATCAAAATCCCAATGGCGTTTTTTAAAGAAATAGAACAAAAAATCATCACATTTGTATGGAACCACAAACGACCCCAAATAGCCAAAGCAATCCTAAAAAAAAAGAACAATACTGGAGGTATCACACTCCCTGACTTCAGCTTGTACTACAGGGCAACAATAATCAAAACAGCATGGTATTGGCAGAAAACTGACACACACACCAATGGAATAGAATTGCGAACCGAGAAATAAACCCACATAAATATGGACAGATAATTTTCGACAAAGAAGCCAAAAACATACAATGGAGAAAAGACAACCTATTCAATAAATGGTGCAGGGAGAATTAGAAAGCCATGTGCAAAAGAATGAAACTGGACTGCTATTTGTCACCATGTACCAAAGTTAGCTCAAAATGGATCAAGGACCTAAACATAAGACCTGAAACAATAAACTGCATAGAAGAAAACATAGGTACTGAACTTAATGGACCTTGGGTTCAAAGAAGATTTTATGAATTTGACCCCAAAGGCAAGGGAAGTAAAAGCTAAAATAAATGAGTGGGACTATATCAAACTAAAAAGCTTCTGCACAGCAAAAGAAAACATTTACAAAATAAAGAGGCAGCCAAATGAATGGGAGAAGATGTTTGCAAACAATGCCTTCGATAAGGGGCTAATATCCAGAATATATAAGGAACTCATGCAACTCAACAACAGCGAAAACCAAACAATCCAAGAAGAAATACAAATGGCCAATAGATATATGAAAAAATGCTCAACATCACTAATCATCAGAGAAATGCAAATCAAAACCACAATGAGATACCACCTCACCCCAGTCAGAATGGCTATCATCAACAAGACAAATAGTAACAAGTGTTGGAGAGGCTGTGGAGAAAAAGGAACCCTCATACACTGTTGGTGGGAATGCAGACTGGTGCAGCCGTTATGGAAGGCAGTGTGGAGGTTCCTCAAAAAATTAAGAATAGAATTGCCATATGACCCAGCAATCCCTCTCCTGGGTATCTACCCCAAAAGTTTGAAAACATTTATCCATAAAGACCTGTGTGCTCCATTGTTCACTGCAGCTTTATTTATGGTGTCCAAGATATGGAAACAACGAAAGTGTCCTTCGGTAGATGATTGGATAAAGAAGTTGTGGTATATATACACAATGGAATACTATTCTGCCATAAGAAAAGCTGAAATAGTACCATGTGCAACAACATGGATGGATCTTGAGATTATTTATGCTGAGCGAAATAAATCAGACAGAAAAAGTCGAGAACCATATGATTTCACTGATGTATGGTATACAAAACTGAAAACAAAAGAACAAGACAAACAAATGAAGAGACAAAAACTCATAGACACAGACAATTGTTTAGTGGTTACCAGAGAGTAAAGGGGAGGGTGATGGTAGATGAGGGTAAAACCTTACTGAGCTGTTTGTACAATGCTGCCAATGTAAATACACGGAGGCAAGTTCGCAAACTTAATTGTCAGACCTTGTATACTGGAGTTCCTCTAGGCCCTTCCGAAAATGTGGGGCCCGGGCCCAGATCCGACCACTCTCTGGCAGGTGAGCACCATGAAAATGGGGCTGTTACCTGCTGGTTGTGTGCTGTGTCCTCAGTGCCTTGCGGGCCAGAACTTAGTCAAAAGGTCACACCCTGCTGCTGAGAAATAGTCTATACTTGGAGCAGCCATGTGCCCAGTTAAAATCCAGAAGTAATTTTGCTGAGGCAGAAGGAGAGAGTGGAAATGGGGTCAACTGGCAGATTTTGCCAAATTACAGCTAAGACATACCTATAACTTGAAATGCATCGTTTCAAAGACTCAGGTTTCAGTTAAAAAGGCAAAAATGCCAGCAGATACCCAAGTTTGCTGGGGCCACTATATGTGAGCACCTGTAAGGGCAGTCGCTACATTTCAGTCTCTTCCTGAAAGTCAAGGGGACGTTAACCCCTCGGCAGGGCCCTACGTCCCTACGTGGTACTCGTGACGCGAGTGAGGAACAAAGTCCCGGCACACAGGTTCAGATAGAGTGAGTAGCACAGCTTTATTTGGGAGCCAATGTCCCTCCAGAGGCCAATGCTCTGGTCAGCACAGAGGGTTATACAGAATAGAATAGGACTTAATAAGGAACCAAGTCAATCGGGATGGAGAAGGTCCCTGGTCCGGGAGAGGCGACTGGGCCCCCGACGGGTCTGAGGCGAGCTGGTCTTGCAAGGAAGAACTTCGGAGTCCCGGACTATCACGGCTTGCACCCCGCAGGGGACTCTGTCGGGTCACCCAGACAAACATCCCGGAGATGATTCCAGAGTGTCTGGCTCGGAGCCTCACAGAGGGTCTTAGCTGGAGCGCCCAATTGGACCACTCACGGCATTGCTCTGGAGTTCTGCTTTTATCCTCTTTTCCTTGGACTTGTTTACCTCTTAGGTGAGAACCAGAAGTTGTTTGGTGAATGTGTTTATCACTCAATTCTGTTATGTTCAGTTTCACACAAAAACATGTTTTTCACTTCACTCTTTACAGTCTCACACATGTGTGACCATAGTCCTGTCCCTACTAGTAAACAACTTGTTTTGCAAACCTCAATCCATGTATATAATACATTTTATATGCTCTATACACACTATGACCAAGTACCACTAACTGAATGGCTCACATAGAAATGTATCGTTTTCCAGCTTGGGGCTGTGGTCAAGGTGATGCAAGCTGGGCTACTTCTGAGGCCCTGAGGGAGGGTCTGTTCCAGGCCTCTCTGAGTTCCTGGGGCTTGGTGACACTTTCGGTGTTTCTTGCCTCCATGTCCACATGGTCCCCCTGTGTGCACGCCTGTGTCCAAATGTCCCTCTTTGTAAGGACACCTGTCAAGTTGGATTGGAGGCCCACTCTGTCCTAGTATCGTGTTACCTAATTTTATCTGTGGTGACACTGTTTCCAATAAGGTCACATTCTGTGGTCCTGGGGGTTAGGACTTCAGCATATAGATTTTGAGGGCACACAATTTAATGCATAGCAAGGGGAGATCTCAAAGAACACAGTTTAAGAATGCTTTAAAAAAAAAAAAAAATTTGGCCCCTGATGGAGTCCAGAAAGACTTCAGTCTGGTGTCGCCTGTCCTGTAGCATCCATGGGTCAACAGCAGGGGGCAGTGCTATGCTACCTGCCAGGCACCTCTCAGGCTACCTGGGCTGCTGGATGGATGTCACAGGTCAGAAAAACCAAGGGTTCACTGTGGGTCTGGGCCCAAAGCTTTGGCCTTGAGACCTATGAATAAATGAGGGAGAAGTAGGTCAGATGACCACAACCTGTGTGGGCACATAGTGGGCTCCGGGAAGAGCGGGCTGAAGGCAAGTGGGAGACTTACAGGCTCCCAGCCTGGTAACAGGGCTGTGGGAGTCGGGTGCCGATAAGTAGGCTGCCTCCTCCTCAGTCTTCCTGCTCCTGGTGGCCCAGCCAGTTCCCAGTCTAGGGATGTGTGTCATCCCCAGATTCAGCTGAGCCTGGTAAGCCAAGTGAGAGGCCCAGCTGTGTGAGGTGCCAATCCTGTTAGGACTCTTACCTGCTGCATTTCTGCACCTCATGAAGAAGGCACGATGCAGTGATACTCAGCAAGGAATTACGGAAGGCCTACTATGTGCCTGATGACTTTCCGTAGAATTCGACAGCCCTAGAGCCAGGAGAGCCAGGCCTGTGTGACATCACCACCGGACAGTCTGGAATGTACCGAAACCAGTATCATGTTGGTTCATCACTGAGCGCATTCTTGACACGCTTTTGGACTTCACCTTCATACCCTTTTGTTTTCCAAAATAATAATTAGGTGATTGAAAAGGTAATGCTTTCTATACATAAAAATGTAAAGGAAACTGATCTACCATCTTTACAAGCCAGAGAAAGTTTTTCTATTCTTATACCTGTATAAAACTTTCATTGTGGTTCTCCCTAAGGACATGTGCACACAGTTTAAAAAGTCAAATTGTTCTTTTTGTTGTGAAACCCTGTCCCCTTCCCCTTCCCCTTCCCAGGGACAGCTAGCTTTACCTTTCATGGGGATTATACTGTTTTTTCCTCCAGGTCTATAAACGATGTGCTTACATTACCCATTCATTTTAGGCACTCACATGAAAATCCTTCTCCTTCCCCGTCCTCCGCCCTTCCCATCCCCTCATCCTCCCTAAATCGCTACATCAAATTTTGCTTATACCGTTACTTAGCGTTTACATTGTGATGAGCAAGGAAATGTTATTCACAGACAAGACAAGGGACCAGGAACACCTCTTTCTTGCACATCTTTCTGTTTTCCCAGCGTGACTCGGTGTTTCGTTTGGTCCACCCTCTGTGCCGCTTGGATCTCTCTATATTCAGCGCTCAGATGTTAGGTTTCTCCTCTATGAGGAAGTCTGGGCAGGTGGCACTGGGTTTGGTGCCTATCTGGCACCTGAGATCTCCCTCCCCCTTCGCCTGGGGTCCTTCCATGTCCAACCGTGTCCTCTGCGTCCCATCCTTCCTGTCTTCCTCAATTGTCAAAGGAGAAAGAATCCACAGAAGGTAACATTTTTCATATCCTCACGTGTTGGCTAATTAGCCGACTACTGGTATTTTAACAGAAGTACAAGCTGGAAACAGTTCGCCTTTAGAATTTTGGCAAAGTCTGATGATGTTTTGGTTCCCAGTCTTTTATCTGTGATGTATAGCCTCCCCCATCCTCAGACCCCAGCTTGCAAACTCTGCTTTGTGTCCCTGGTTCCCGTCTCCATTTTACCTGTTGTGCTATCACTGGGCCCTCACTTAGAAACATACCTTTCAGTGCTGGAGAATTTTCTGGAGTTATTTCATTTCCCCTCTTGTCTCTTTTGGCCCTTCTGTTATTCAGATGTTCAATCACCTGAACTTAGCCTCTCATTTCCTTTATCTTTTTTTTTTTCCTCCTGAATTTAACTTGTTTGTCTTCTTGCTCTACTTTCTGGAAGTTTTCCTCATCTTTTTCTTCCAACCCTGATACTGAGTTTTCAATTTCTGCTTTCTTATTTTTACTACCCAAGAGAGCTGCTTTCTGAATGTTCCCTTTTTGTGGTAACTGGCCTTGTTTTATGGGTGCCGTCTCTTCCCCTCTAAGGCTGTTTGTGATTTTTGTTAATGTTTTCTTCCTGCATAATTTGTGTCGTCCAAGTTGCTTTTTCCTATTAGATCCCTCAACCAGAGGCTTTCCCTGAATGGCTGAAAGTTATTGGCTGTTGGTTCATACTAAGAAACCGGGACTGTATTTCCAATGTACAATCTTCAGTTTTGATGTGTGTACACCTGTGATATCATTCTCACAATTAAGATAATGAATATTCTATCACCCACAGAAGTTTCCTTGTGTTGTTTATCATTCTCCCGAAGCCCCGGCCCCAGGCAAACACTGATCTGCTTTCTGTCTCCATAAAACAGCCTCCATCTTCTAGGATTTTTATATCAATGGAATCACACAGTATTTACTATTTTTCTATGTCTTCTTTCACTCAGCACAGTGAGTCTGAAATCTGTTTATGTTGCGTTTATCGATACTTCATTCCTGTATATTGCTAAGTATTATTCCATTGAATGGATGCACCACAGTTTATTTGTTTATTCATTCACTTGTTGAGGGACATGTGGATGATTTCCAGGTTTGGCGGTTACAAATAGAGCTGCTATAAACAACTATGTACAACTCTTTGTGTGAATGTGTTTTCGAGGGTTTTTGTTTTGTTTGTTTAGGTAAATACCTAGAAGTGGGATGGACGAGTCATGTGGTAGGTATAGGTTTAAATGTTTTTAGGTAACTTCCGGACTGTTTTCCAAAGTAGTTGTGACATTTTATATAGTCCCAGGAGCAGTGTATGAGAGTTCCTGTTGCTCCATCTCCTGGCCACAACTTGCTATGGCCAGTCTTCTCAGTATACCTTTAATTTGCATTTTCCTAGTGACTGATGATGTTTATAGCATCTGTTTTTTTTTTATAGCATCTTTTAATATGCTTATTGGCATTCATAAATCATCTTCTGTGATGTGTCATTTGAAATCTTTTGCTAATTTTTTATTGCGTTGTCTTATTACACTAAGTTTTTACAATATAAGAATTTTATTTTTTTCTCCTTTAAAGAATTGAGATCTAATTCACATACCATAAAATCCACCCGTTTAAAGAGTACAATTCAGTGTTTTTTAGCATATTCACAAAATTGTACAGCCATCACCACTATCCAATTCCAAACATTTTCATTCCCCACCCCTCAAATCCCCAGACCCATTTGCAACCATGCCCGCTATCCCTCTCCCCCTAATCCTTGACAATCACGAATATGCTCTCTATCTCTATGGAACATTCGATATAAATGATATCATACAATATGTGATCTTTGTGTCTGGCTTCTTTCACTTGGCATAGTGTTTTCGAGGTTTATCCATGTTATAGTGCGAACTATACTACACTCCTTTTTATGGCCACATCTGTGTGTCCATCCATCAGCTGCGGGACATTTTTTTCCTACTTTGGGGCTATTATGACTAACACCATTATGCAAATTTATGTACAAGTTTCGTGTGGACATATGTTTACTGTTCTCATGAGTAAACACCTAGGAGTCGAACTGCTGTCATAGGGTAATTCTGTGTTTGACTTTTTGAGGAACAACCAGACTGTTTTGCAAAGCAGCTACACCATTTTACAGTCCCACCAGCAGCTTAGGAAGGTTCAGCTTCTGCTCATCCTCACCACACTTGTTATTGTTTTCTTACTCTAGCCGTCCTAGTGGGTGTGAAGTGCTGGCTCACTGTGGTTTTGACTTACGTCTCCCTAATGACTCAGGAGGCTGAGCACCATTGCGTGTGCTTATTGGAAATGTGTGTATCTTCTTTAAAGGAATGTCTGTTCAAATCCTTTGCTTATTTTTAATTAGATTATTTGTCATTTTATTGTTGAGCTGTATATTTATATATTTACAAAGGATCCAAGTCCTTTGTCTGATATATGCTGTGCAGATATTTTCTTCTTGTCTATGGCTTGCCTTTAAAAAAAAAATGGTGTCTCTCAAAGAGGACAGGTTTACAATTTTGATGAAGTCCAGTTTATCAATTTTTTTTTTTTATGTTTTGTGCTTTTGTGTTCTGTCTGAGAAACCTTTGCCTATTTCAAAGATGCAAAGATTTTCCCCTATGGTTTCTTCTAGACATTTTACAGTTTTAGATTTTACATTTAGGTTTGCAGTCTGTTCAGGTTATTTTTGTACATAGTGTGAGGTAAAGTCATGTTTGACATTGAGAATATTTCCAGTTATTCCTTGTTCTATATTATTGCTGTGTACTGACACTTCAGATTCTTTTGTATTTCATGTGAGGCAGAATGGCAGTGGCATTGCCCTACTTTATTAAACTCACCCTGTCCCACACCCCTTATATGAAGGTTTTTCTGCTTTTCGTTTTTTTGTGCTGTTCCTTTTTTAAGAGTCAAGATTCAGAGAGATTTTGTCAATATGGAGTATACTTTTGTGAGTCTATACTGCCACCTTGCTTGCTTTCCCTACATCTTTGACAACACTTGGTATTATCTGACTTTAATTTTTTATTTTTGTTTATTTTATACCGATCTGGATGATGTAAAGGGATCTCTCATAGTTTTATTTTTGATTTCTCTAGTTGTTGGTCTGTTTAAGTATTTCTTCACATACTTGTTAACCATTCCAATTTCCTTTATATGAATTATCTGTTATGGCTATATCCATTTCTCTGTTGATATTTTCCTATAATTCTCTATTTTTCTTCTTGATTTGCAAAAATTCCTTGTATGTGCTAAATTAGAACCCCTTTATAGTTTATTTTATTTGTGTGGTTAAATATAATAGAGATGCAATAACCATGGTCAGTTTTAGAGGTTGCAAACATTTTTCTTCCAATCTCTCACTCATCTGTTAACTCTGTCTTTGGTATTGTTTATTGAGCAGACATCTTTAATTTTTATGTGTTCAAATCCATCATGTTTTCAGCTATACCCTGCTTGTAAAATCTTTACTCCCTCAAGGTAGAAAAGATGTCCTCCTTCATGCTCACCTCTTAGCTTCATAGTTTTACCTTTTCTGTTTAGACATTTACTCCATTAGCTAAGTGTTATGAGGTAGGCACCCAACTTTATTTTTTTTGTCCTGGTTTATCAGCTCTGTGCACTAATCAAGCTAGCACAGCAGCTCAGCAGCCGAGGGGCAGGACGGGGGCCCGAGGATCGCCCCACCTCCCAACTTGGGGGGCAGAGACAGACCTATTTGGTGGTTTTCTCCAGCAGCATAGAGCTGCCAGGGCCAAGAGCTGAATTGAGGCAACATTAGGGTTTTTTTTCTAGGTGTCAGGGTTGGAAGGTCAAGGAGGGAAGGGAGTTCAGGACTGGGCAGGAGGCGGGAGTAGACATGACAAGCCATGAAATGCTGTGGAAGCAAGCGTCTTTGGCTCTGGGGTAAGTGCTTGAGACATGCTCATTACAATAAATGAAAATATGGCCAGGAAGGCGAATGTGTGGGCAGTGACACTGTGCCCAAATGTGCTAGGAGGGGTCCCTCCACTCCCCCACCCTTCTTGGAGTCAGCATAGATCAGGGTAGATGGATGGCAGAGGCTCTGAGAATAATGGCAGTGAGAGTTAGGCCTTGTGGCAGCCACCATTCCACATGGGAAAGGCTGAGTTATCCTCAAGGTGCTGGCCCGCAAGCCAGATAGGTGACACCCCTCACTGTCCAGGGAGGGGGTGGTTGGCAGGAAGCAAGGGATTTAATAGATGTCAATGTGAGAAGGACATTGGAGGACAGGGAACAGGGCCACAGAGAGTGGCTTGTCCCAGGGAAGGGAAAGGTGGAGCTCTCCAGAGGGGCCGAGCTGGTCAAGAGGGCTGTGTAATGCTCCACAACAGTCCTAAGTGCCAGCCATTTGACACGTCAGCCAAGGTTCAGGGCTGACTCACAGGCCTCCCGCCCGTAGCTGCACTGCCCAGAGCTCACAAGGGCCTCTCCAGTAGAGGGGCAGAGGAATGGAGCTCACTGGACCTCCCACCACACTTTTTAGGCCTCAGCCCAGAAGTGACATTTCATTGGCTGGAATGAGTCACATGGCTCTGCCCACCTACAAGATGGCAGGAAGGGCAGACCTCTTCCTGTAGGTGGGAGTCTCGAGACCTGCCACCACCAGTCATGTCTACCAATGGATGTGTAATGCCATGTCCCCAGGAAGGACTGGCTTCCTGCTGAGCCTGCCTGGGCTTCCAGCCCCCCTCACCCCCCACCTGCCCTGCAGGGGAGATGTTGATGAGAGGGCAGACTGCAGCGCCAGCCCAGGGAGGACTGCCTTGCCCTAGGGGCTGTGGGACCAGCTGTGAGGAGGAAGGGGAGGAGGGGGTTGGGTCCCTCATGCTACCACGGCCCCCTGCCAGACCTAGTTTTCAGGCTTGGAGCTCCCTTCCTTCCCTTGCTCACTAAGTGCACTGTAAGGGGCTTGCACAGGGCAAGAAGTGACTCCAAAAATGGGCGAGGGGGTTATGGGCGATGCCGTGCTGCCTTCGCCCCTCTCTTCTGTTGGTTCTCATCTCCCACAGTGTGGATAGACTTCTGGGACAACTGGGAGAATAACAAGTGTTGTGTGATAAATGTCCGGGCGGGTGAAGTGGGTGAGGTTCCTTGTCCCAGGCACACAGGACTGGGGCTCGCATGGCCGCCCCTCCTTTCAGCAGGGAGGCCGTCCCCTTGGACCCCCACTTGGTAGCCGACAACAGCGGGGCTTAAGGGCTTAGCCCGAGGTCACGTGGCATGTTGGTGGGAGAACCAGGCTGGGAGCCCAGCTCCTGCCGGACCTGACCCTCCCTCACGTCTGGCCTAAGCTCAGCCTGCCCCTGGAGACCACATTTGACACATTAAGACCATCCTTTCAAGAGCGCAGAATCAAGTGTAAATTCCTTCCAACCCCCAGGAGTTACAAACAAGAGGCCTGTGACCTCTAGAGCGATCCAGGAAAGTCAGTGTGCAAACCCAGGAGGCGGGGGTGGGGGCCCAGGGTGTCAGAAGAGTGGAAACAGGATGTGAGCAGAGGGGGCTGTGAGAAGCAAGGTGGCTCCCTGCAAGGGCAGCACCTGGTAAGGCGGTTCTGAACCACGGAAAAAGACCCTGGGCTGCGTGGGAGGCGTCACATCCTGCTCCCCGCTAGCCCCCCTCCCTCCCCCTCCCCGCCCTGCCTGGCTCCTGGCCAGGGCAGAATCAGAGCCCTCCGCGGGGTGACAGGTGAGAAGACAAGAAAGCTCCCTTTTGGAAACATGGGGATTAAATCTTAAGGAGGGCTCCCAGCTCCCCCAGGGAGGCCTGATACCAAAGGACGAAACCAAAAGTGAAGAAGGAACAGGGCATCCAGCCACGCTGATAGAGGACCCGCTTAGCCAGGCTGGGCCAAGAGCAGGAAAAGTGGAACGAAGGCCCATTCCCTCACTTCAGGGGCCCATGTACCAGAGGGTCTCGTGAAGAGGCCTGTGAAGGGCAGAGGGGAGGGTGGGCTCTGGGAGGCCCTGGGAGAGGCCCCTGATTCTGCCTGGATCTGGAAAGGCTTCCTGGAGGAAGTGAGGCCGAAGGGGAGTCTTGAAGGATGGGCAGGTGAGGGGCGAGTAAAGGCATCCCAGGCAGGTAGTGCTAGCCAGCACGGGTCCTGACAAGACACCTGGCCTGAGGCGTGCTGGTCAGTGTCACTAGGGGCCTCTTTTTGCTCACCTGGCCAGAGCCTACCCCGTGGCCTGTTCGGGGCCTATAATCTTCCCTCTGGCCTGGCCTCTCACCAGCATTAACACCTGACATTCTCCTTCCTCATCTGAGCAACCCGCCCATATCCCCACAGCAAACCTGCAGTGTCGCCCCCCCCCCCCAGCACTCCCCCCCACTTCCCCCTGGCCCCAGCTCTGGTCGTCAACCTCCTGGGGGTTCAACACTTTTCTTTGGATTGGAACCAGACTTACTCCTGGAGTGTTTTCATACATACTTATATAGAACCTAGAGTTTTCTCTTTTTTACAGAAATGGTATCACACTCTGGGAGCTTATTTTGTAACTCAGTTTTCTCAAGTGGACTTGGAGCTGGTTCTGTATCAGTGTGCATATATATGCTTCGTTATTCTTCACAGATGCTTGGTGGGGCTATAAAAATTATGTATTTCATTTCCCCCCAATACAGACAAGGCAGCACTGGAAATCTTTGTACAATCCTCTCTTTGCAGAGTAATACCCAGAAGTGGGGTTACGGGTCAAAGAGCATGTGCTTTCAACATCTGGATGGGTCCTGCCTCAAAAAAGAAGAAGAAGAAGAAGATGAAGAAGATTCCAACTTACACTCTCATCAAAAGGGCACAAGATCCGCATTTACCCACCTCCCCCAGTATGGAACGTTTGCCAACTTGATGGGCCAATAAGCCGTCACCTTGTTCCAGCGGGGAGAGCATGAGTTTTGCGTGTTTACTGGACACTTGCATTTCTTGGCCTGTGAAATCTGTTGCTGTTCTTTGCCCCTTTTCCTGTTCTTGACTGTTTCTTGCTTGTTCTTGGAGGGCCTCACATCTTTGCTTGCCGTCCGCAAACTCCCTTCTCTCCTTCCCCGTTTTGTTTTTCCCACGCTGCCATCTGACATGCTACATGTTTATTTCCTTATTGCCTATCCCCCCTGCCCCATGAGAATGAATTAAGAGTGAATAAGAGCCAGGAGGGCAGGGACTTTTGTCATTTGTTCATTTTATTGTTCCCAGCACCTAGGACAGTGCCTAGCATACAGTTGGCAACCCTTAATTGTTCTATGAATGAATGAATGAATGAATGAATGAATGAATGAATGAATTAACGAATGAGTCAATAATAACCTTTTATCTGTTATTTGTTTTTCAAATATTTTCCCCATAGCTTTCACTTGCCCTTTATTTTGTTTATGGTGAGTTTGATCATACCGAAAATTTTAATGTATGTGAGGTCAAACCTGTTAGTTGTTTCACACATGAGTTTTATATTCTGCATTTTGCTTAATATACAGAGGGTGCCAAAAAATATATATACACATTTTAAGAAAGGAAAAAACTACTAAAATTGTAATACTCAATATATACCAATAACAAAAGATGAACACAAGTCACGTTTGACATCTGCAATTACAAGAGGTGCTCAAAGTAGTTACCATCAGCATCCAGACACTTCTGATTATGGTGAACTATTGCTTGAGCCACGTTGACCAAAGTGTCCACTTGTATACATTTTGGCACCCCCGGTATATTCTGGTATATATTTTGGTCTCATTTTAAGTGATTTAGTCCATGGGGAAGGCATTTTTGTGAATGATGAGATACGGATCAAAAACTTATTTAAAAAAAATGGATCCAGCTGTCCTATTGCTGTGTATTAGAGTCCCATCTTCCCTCTGTTGTTTGAAAGGCTGTCTTTATCACTAGCTGGGCTTTGGGACTTTCTGATTGGTTCCACTGATCCATTTGTTTGTTGCTATTCCAGAACCACACTTATAAAATCACTAGACTTTTGTAGTTTCTTTTTATATCCAGTGGGATAAGTCCCCCCTCTTTGTTCTTAATTTTCAAAAATGGCTTTGCTATTATTGTACAATTTCTTTCTCAGATGAATGTGAAAACTAGCTTGCCGGGTCCCATGAAAACACCTTGTGATTTTGACTGGGCTGTGATGCATTCACAGATCAAGTCAGGTAGGACCTGACTTCCTTATGTCGCCTATTCCTGTTCCTGGGCCATGACACAATGTAGCTCCGTCCTTTCCTTCAGCCAGAATGTATAGCCATCCTCATGTGGGTCTGAAACAGTCCCGTTAAGCTTATTTCTCGGTATCTTACACTTTTTGTTAATATTTTGAATGGCAAAAATTCTCTTACAGTTTCTTGTTGGTGTCCCCAGTGTGTGGAAAAGCAGTGATTGTCATATGAGGGTCTCGTGTCTGGTTCCCTGACTGGTACTTCTTTTTCGTTCTAATACTTGTCAGGTGCTTCTCTTCGATTTTTCTGATGGGCAGTCACATTTCTGTAGATAATGATGGTTTATGCTCTTTCCCCACATCTCTTTCTTGTCTCACAGAGCAGCCAGGCCCCAAAACACAGCCCAGCACCCCTTATGGTGGGCACACTCATTTTCGTCCTTTAGGGAGGGTGTCCTGGAGTTTCACTCCTACTAAGTACGACGTTTGCTGGAGTTAAGAAAACTTCTGTTTTTCTATTTCTGGTGTTCTAAGATTCTGGTTTTCTATTAGTAGCTTGAATGAGTGTGAAATGGCATCAGCTTTTAGACAAGCTTGCTCACTGTGGTAGAGACTGTGGGATTTCAGCTGGGCACGTGGCTACTCAGGATAACAAAAGCCTTCCTTGCAGTTGGCTGTGGCCAGGTGACTACATTCTGGCCACTGGGGTATAAGCAGAAGTGACCGCACCTTCCCGGAAGTGCTATTAAAGTTCTTAAGGGGGCACGTCTTTCTTTGCCCTTTTCTCCTTTCTGCTGTCTGGAATGTTACGTGAAAGCAGGAGCCGGAGCAGCCAGCTTGGACTCTAAAGTGATAGAAATGGAGGCCGTGCACAGCAAAACCACAGAATGGAAGGACCTGTGTCCCTGGGTGCTTAAAGAAGGTGAGCCTCTAGCTGGCCCTGAGCACCTGTGTCTCGACTTACACCTGAGCTAGTATTCCGTCCGCCCAGCCCAATCCCCACGAACACACCTGAGTGCCGACCAGGGATGACACAGGTGAACTTGCATTTTAGAAAGTTCATTCTAGCTGCTATGGGGAGGTGGACAGGTGGGAACCAGGGTAAAGGGTGTGTCTGTCAGTGCCCTTCGGCCAAAGACCACCAGGAACCCACCTGTAGTTGAACAAGTGTCTTATTTGCAGCCAGGGCACTCACACAGCACAGGAAACTGTGTGGGCGTCTCAGTGAGGACATTAGAAAGAACCTGTTACAGGACCCGGGCTGTCCCTATGACTTGCTCTAACAAAGTCTGAGAGACAGACTCCACTCTCGATGGCAGAGCAGCAAAGTGTGTGCTGCTGTTGCTTTCTGCCACCCAGCCAGTCCTACATTTAGGGCTGGGGGAACAAGGAGAGGGCTAGGGCTGTGCAGACGGGCCGTCCTGTGGGGCACAGAGGGACCCAGCCACTGCCCAGATCTTGGTGCCACGGCAGGGAGGATGTGGGGGCCTAAGCACCCAGACTTCCTCCTTCTGCTGGCCCTGGGTGACCCTTAGGTGGGAGAGGGCCAGGAGCCCAGGTGAGGTGTCCACACAGATTGGAGCAGGGAAGGAAAGGGATCTGGAAGAGGGAAGGTCAACAGGACAGCCAGCTCAGCCCCACATCCCAGAGCCCACTCAAAGCCGCTCCGTAAATGTGTGTTGAATGAACACTACAGCGGCCCTGCCAGGCCGGGCCCATGTGTACCTGGGGTCTGGGGCCCTGGGTCTCCAGAAGAAACTCGGGGGTGGATCAAGGAGGTGCAAGAGGGGGTGGGGCCAAAACCAGTGGGCGGACCCCCAGGTTTGTCCTCAGTTATGGGAGGGCAGCCCTGGACCTGGGGAGTGGCGGGGAGACAGGCCATTTCTGGGGTCTCAGCTTAGGTCAGGACTGCCCTTTGTCCTCAGAAGCCAGCCCACTTTCCCACACTCATGAGTCTGTTGTTCCCTAATTATTTACATTATTTAAACACAGGCAGTCCTTCACAGTTTCTAAAGTGTCTTCCGGGATGGTGGCTCACTCAATTCCCACAACAGTTGGCCCCTTCCCCAGGGGCGGCTGAGGCTGAGTGACTCACAGAAAGGCCGGCCTGGCCAGGAAGGGGAAGGCACAGTAACTGTTGGTATACAAGCAGTTTCTGTTTTCCTTAGTTGCCTGGGCTGTGGCTGGCCTCTTCTCTGCTGGGACTTGTTGCCCTCACTGGGCTCAGTCTGGGGGAACTGCCCTAGCTCCTTGCAGGGTGGGGGCGTGGGGTGTGCCCCTCCTGGCCTCTCCTCAGAACTTCCAGGCTGCTGGACACTGCTTTATCCTGTGACCCCCAGGCCCATGCAGCTACCTCACTGCCCTGGACCGTTCCTTCCCCTGGGCTGCTGGGGCTCTGGATGGGGAGGTGGGAGGTCACTGAGGACATGCCCATTGGCCCCTCTGTGACCCGCTCCACAGCCCCACAGCTTGACTTTGGCAGGGCCACCCCTGTGGTGGGGTACGGGGGCCCATGGCTCTGCATGGGGGCGGAGGGCAGGGAGTGCTGATCCCGGCAGCCTGAACAAGACCAGTCCTCCACCAGCCAGGCCCCTGCCCTGGATGTGGCCTTGTAGGACTCACTTCCCCCTTTGGGCCTCAGTTTCCTCATCTGTAAAGTAGGGTTGATGAAAATCCCCAGGGTGAGGCCTGGGTGAGGCAAGCCGGGGAGGGAAGGCAGGGTGCCTGAGGTGCTGCGTACCTGCCTCCTTCACCATGCTCCTGTGCCTGGCACCGAGACTCACAGATCAGAGAGGCAGGCGGCCAGCGGCAGCTGAGCGTGGACTCCTCCCAGCTGCAGGCCTTTCTGGCTGCTGCACAAGACGCCTCCCCAGGCCACCCCCCCATGCCCTCTGGGGGTCCTCCTGGGCATGGACCACACACCCTCCCGGCCCTCCTGTGTCCCAGGTGTCCCGCCCCTGCCCTCAGCACCCAGATCAGCATGGGGGAGGCTCCAGCCACTTGGGTTTCCAGCATAATGAGGAGTGTCTTTGGGGCTGCGCCCTGGGACCCATAGTCTCATCTGGCCTACCTCACTTGGCTCACTGCTGTGTGGTCTTACAGCCTGGCTAGCTGGCCCCATGATGGCAGGAACACCAGGGGTCTGGGCATGCCTGGCCCCTGCAGGCCGCGGGAACCTGGTGTAGGTCACTGCTACCCTTTCTGGACTTCCCTCCAGGGCCTTTACTGTCTCAGATGAAATTCGAGGCCTGCCCCTGCCCCTGGGGAAACTGAGGCACTCACTCCTTGCCCAGGCCCTGCTGTGCATGAATCAGGCTGGCGACAGGGTCAACAGCTACACCCCAGGAAGGAGCAAGACCAGCAGCGATAACCTTTCCTGGTTGGGGTGCTCGAGAAGGGCCCACGAGGATGTGGCCCGGCCCCGGGGCAGCTCTGGCTGGTTTCCTCTCCCTGGAGCAGGGTTCTGACTTGGGGCAGTGGGTGGGCTCCCAGGGATTACGTCATGTCAGACGGGGTGATAGCAAAGCCCAGTCCCCAGTGAAGGGTCCCGGGACCCCCAGAATAGGGCCTGATACCCAGGGGAACTTTGCCACTTTATTTGCAAAGCCAAAGACTAATACAGGCTCTTGTTTTAGCCTCAGAGTCTCCCAGCTGATCGCCCCTCCGTGGAACAGCACTGATGACGATGACGATATGTGTGTGTGTCCAGGACGCCAGGCCCTGAGAAAGGGCCTTGCTTGGACTCCCATGGTCTGAGCCACTTCCTTCTGGGGCAGTGTGAACGGAGTGGGGTGGCCTCCCAGGGAAGGGGATGTCACACATGAGTTGTTTGAATGGGAAATACACTTAGGGACTTGTGTGCAGGCTGGAGTGTTCCATGTCCGACGCAGGCGGGCACTTGTGGGCAGGGCTCCTCTCAGGGCTACTGGTCACATTGGCAGGTGTGCGGGCCACACAGGGGGGGGTCATGTGGGACAGTGCGGTGGGCCCAAAACTAGGGCTGGGCCCACAGGTCTGTGGACTGGCCCCTGGGGCCACTGGGGTGGGGGGACTGCTCATGGAGGGGCTCGTGTGTGCTGTTGGAGCCTGAGAGGACACCCAGTGTCCATGGGTGGTGGGAAGGTGACTGGGTTTGTCATGTGTGGTGTGCGTGGCACCATGTGTGCAGGGACAGGCATGTGAGTGTATGAGTGTGTGTGCACGTGTGTGCGTGTGCACGGCCTCCCTGGTGCCCAGGGTGGCTCTGAGAAGAGGTGGCTTCTGCTTTTATAGGAGTGTCATCTTCAAGGGCACAATCGGATGATCTGGGACCTTAATCCTCCCTAATCCTCTCCAGACACTTCTCCCTGGCATCCACCCCCCAGCCATCTGGGCTGCTAATCCAGCCTGGGCCCCAGTGCCATCAAGCACCATCCCCTCCAGCCCCCAGCTCCATTCTGGCCGTGACCAGGCCACTTCCTCTCTTTGCCCGTTTCCCTCACATGAGCCAAGTCAGTGCCCCTCTCCCAGCTTGTCTAGCTGAGTCGGGTGCGGTAAGCACACTTGGCAGCTGGCACCCGGAGCTGGCTCCTGAGTCGCTGTCTCCAGAGCAGGATTCGGGACAGTGCTCAGGGGCAGGAGGAAGGGGCGGAGCCTGGGCCTCACCCTTCCGTAGTCAGCTGGCCCCCTCTGCTCAGCCCCAATCTGGGAGCCCTCCACTGCTCTGTCCACGATTCCTGTTGGTTCTCCCCCACCGGATCCGGGCTCCCTCTTCATTTTCATGGTCACTTTCAGTCCATCACCGTCCTCTGAACCACTGCGACAGCCCTGATCTCTCCCTGCAGCCACTCCTGCTCCCACGTCTGTTCTCCACCCACAGTGGGAGGGACTGCTCGGGTGTCCATCAGACGCTTCACCGGGTCGTCAAGAACTTCTGATTTGGCCTTTCAGTCAAATCAGACCCTGTCAGAGACCAGGCCCAACGGGGGCGCTTCTGGGCCTGCAGCTCTCCTGTTACCAGCTCCTCCCGGCCTGCCAGGTTGTCCCCCACTCAGGACTTTTGTCCTTGCCCCTGCCTCTTGGACAGCTCTCCCCTCCTCGACCCTGTTACAGCTCCAAGGCTGTCTCCTCCCAGAGGGCCCCTGCTCCACTCATTGCCCTCTGGGTACCTACCCTTGTCTGACATCACCTCAGTTTTTATTTACTTGTCTCTCTCTCTCTCTCCCCCTGCAAGGCCAGCCCCGGGGCAGGAACTTTGTCTGTCTTGTTGGCAGTGCACCCCCAGCACCGAGCACAGAGCCTGGTGCTCAGTATATACCTGGTGCACGAACCAGTGCAGCCTGCCTAGGGCTCTGAGCTGTGGGTGGCCAAATTTGCCCTTGAACCCAGGACATCTCGCTCCTGTGCAAGTTACATGGGGCAATTCCACTCACATACTGGTGTGTTTATAATCTGGAACCATCCGTCCTCTGCTCTGGAGATGCGAGGGTACCTCCTCTGCCCTGGCGCCAGGGCAAGTGGGGGTGAGGGGTCCAGCAGAGCCCCGCCCTGACACTGACCTCTGTCCAACATTGTGGATTTTCAACCTCCTATGTAATCACTTTCTCTGGGAGTGATGGCTGTGCTTCCCAGTGCCCTGTGAGTTGTGGTATCCCCAGGGCTCAGAGCTGAGCATGGAGATGGCACGGATGCAGTAAAACCAGCGCGGTCCTCCTGGATGGTGGCCGGTGTGGCCAGAGCCCAGCCGAGAGGGCGGAGACAGAGGGGAAGAGCCTGGGTGGCGAGGGCAGGGCCTGGATTTGGGGGCAGGATGGATAGGCACAAAATTGTGAATTCAGTCTCTGGTTCCAGCACCTACCAACCGTGACAGTTTGGGTCAGTTAGTTGACCTCTTGGTGCCTTGGTCCCCATTTGTATTTGGGGTGTCAATAATTCCCACCTTTTGGGGTTCTTGGGGGTTTTAGAAGGAGGGATGTGTACATGGCAATCATTCAATCAGTGTGAGTTGCTGTAGTGTCTTTATGAAGAGAGATGGGACCTGGCAGGAGAGGTACGCTGGGGAAAGGGGTGGATGCAGGACACGGGGCCTGCAGACCCTGCCCAGAGGCCAATCTAGTGCTTAACACCCGGTCCTCCATTTACTGCTGTGTGGTCTTGATTCTCCATCTACAAAGCAAGGGTAATGAGGCTGCCAAAGCCTAGATGCAGTAATGCCTAGAAGGCACCTGGCACAGTGATAGTCAGTTCTATTGTTTAATGAGGGCACAGAGAGGTTAACTCACTTGTCCAAGGCCACACAGTGAGGAAGCAGCCCCACTGACCAAGGTGAAGTGGTTCCTGAGACCCAATGGCTCCCTGATAAACACCGCTGCCCAAACAAACACCTCTGCCCAATCATTACACTGGTGACAGAGCTCTTCCTTTTTTTTCTTTTTTTAATTTTTATTGGGGAATATTGGGGAACAGTGTGTTTTTCCAGGTCCCATCAGCCCCAAGTCAAGTCATTGTTTTCACTCTAGTTGTGCAGGGCACAGCTCACTGGCCCACGTGGGAATCGAACTGGCGACCTTGGTGCTTTGAGCACTGCGCTCTAACCAACTGAGCCAACCAGCTGCCCCGACAGAGCTCTTCCTCAACCACCTCAGCCAGGGACGCCCAGCTGTCAGCGTGAGAACTGACTGGTTCACTGGTACCACGGGTGGGGGTCCATGGGTGTGCTGGGGGTGGGTGCGTGCCAAGGAAGAGACCAGGTACACCCAGGAGTGTGGCCAAGCCCAGGTCCCGTTGATGGACACACCTGTGCTGCAGGAGGGACCCCGACCAGAGGAGCCAGCTCCAGCCTTGGCAACAGGACTGGCTCTCTCAGGTCCCCTTCCTTCAGGCCGTGGCCTCCTGTCCCCTCCGCCCCAGGAGACCAGAATGCACAAACAGCACTGTGCCAAAGCTGGAAGGGGCTGCAGGGACCCTCACCTTGGCAATGTATCCTGACTCTATCGTCTCCTACCTTATCACACTTACTAACATCTCTGGGTACCACCTGTACCATTCAACTCACTTGTTACAAACCTCAATGTTATTTTAAAATGAAACTATGTCATTACTCTAGGTGGAGAACTAGGCTTACTTGCCAGGAATACAACATAAACACAAAAATAAATGTCACTGAATCAGTGAGGTCACCTCCCCAAGGACAGTGCTTTGTGATTTTCTGCTGTGTCCCCAGCACCCCCAACCCGACCTGGCACCTCATAGATGCTCAAAGTACAACTTTTGAATGAGGGGCTGAGTAAATGAACAAAAGAATAAACTCAGAAAGGAATGAGTGACCTAGAATGGATGCTTGGGGAGGACACTGAGCCTGTTAAAATAAGGAAAAGCAAAGATTCAAGAGGCATCAGAGCCACAACAGCCCCAGATGGAGACTTTCTTCTTGTTGTGTTCACTGTGTCCAGCAAGGCTGCCCAAGTGTGCACCTGCCTACATACACACGTGAAATGACACACGTGTGGGGACAGACCCCAGCCCCTCAGCCACGTGAGGGCTCACTTCTGAGCCGGGCTTGCTGAGGGCTGGGTGCTCCAAGCAAACTCCCGCCGTTCTCCCCACTATGAACAGAACCATCTTCCACAGAGCACCAAGTCACCATCTTCGCCTGGCAGGAGTCTGTGGGGGTGGCTGAGCTTAGGGCAGAGGCCAGGCACAGGAAACCTGACGTCATCCTGACTCACTGCTCAGCAGGGCTGGGGTGGCTGTCATTCGTCACTCTTACCTTCGTAACCGTAACCGGCCTTGGCCTAAGGATCGGAGCCCCACCATTCATCTCTTCCTCCCTCCCTGGGGCATCTGCTTGGGATGTGGGTTTGGAGGATGAGGAAGGGGAGCGCAATAGGGGTAACCAGGGCACAGAGCCCAGCGCCAGTGCCACACATCCCGTGTCATGACTGTGGACTGGAAACTGCTCTGCGTGGGGGCTGGGCGTATGCTGTGGGGCAAGGAAAGGCCAGGGATCCCAAGGCAGGGGGCCAGGGACACAGCCAGCTGTCAAAACAGATGGTTACAAAGAAGAACACCAAATCATCATGGGTTGCAGTTGGGTATTTTAATTAAAAACAAAAAACAAAAACTGAGCTCCAAACTTATTTGATAGTGTCTGCTTCGAAACAGCCAGGCGAAGAAAACAAAAAAACAAAAAACCTCTTGAGTCTGGCACACACCTGCTGCTGTCCCCTTACCATCTAGTGATGGGAGGGGGTCCTCCCTTGGGGACCTGGAGCCTGTGGGCATCTGGTCTAAAGAGACCCCTCCTCCCACTATCCTCCACCCAGGTGACCAGAGCCCCACTTCGCCTCTGTCAGGGAGAGTAGAGGTCCTTGAGGAGGTGGCAAAGGGGACAAAACATCCGTACCATGACTCACCATGGGTCGAGGGATCGTTAGTCAGAGCAGAAGTGGGGTGGGACGTGGGCTATATTCTCTTCCCCTCTCTTCTTCCCCAGGCCTCCAGCTTTCACATAGTTATGGGGGTGGGGGCTACCCCAGTTTGAATGGGGGAAGGGGAGCCCCTCCTTTATGGTGAAGTCAGGCCTCCTTGAGCCTGCATTCTAAAGCTGAAAAGGGACAGCCCCAAAGCAAGTGGCATTGTGGGGGTGACATACACACAGTCACTACAGGCAGAAATCACTGCTGCTGGCCAGAGCAGTGAGCAGGGCCCTCGGGCCTGTGACATGACAGCAAAGCACTCCCACTCACATAGGGGAACAGGCTCAGTCCAGTGTGGATTCCAGGGCTTGGCGCCCCCACACTGCCGAGCTGATTTCCTCCTGAGGCAGGACCCCAGCTGTCCAGTTCTCTCTCCTTCTCCTCACGGAGCTGGAAGGCCAGGGTTCCCAGCACATGGATGATGCCAGTCCCATGATCACCAAACCTGGGCCTATCCTTTTGCATGCTCTGTAATTTGCCCTTGGAATCAGCTATTAAGTCACCTGCCGGAGGCCGATGCCAAAGATAAGGCCCGTATCGGCCTCTGGCATCTGTGGCCCAGACTCCCTGGCTCTGCTGTGACTTGGCCACATCAGCCTCCACACTGCCTGATAGGGAGGACAGAGCACTGCAGGTGCCCAGGCTGCAGCGTGGCCCCATAGCCTTGGAACCAGTGTGGGTGAGCAGCTGGTCTGTTATGAGCTCCCGTCACTGGGGACACTGAGGCACGAGAGGGTGACGTGGCCCCGATCTTTGGCATCTCTGGGGCTTTTTCTTGACCATGTCCCCTCTGCTCCATGGCACACAGAAGCTGCAGATTCTGTGCTGTCTCAAGCATCGCAGACCTGCATATAGAGCTGCTCCGACAACGATGTATCACTCCCAGTGGAGGGCTGCAGGATGCCTGCAGCTGGCTCCTGGCTGTAACCTGCCAAGACAATGTACACATAGAGGTCTGCAGGGGAGTTGGGGGGATTTTACAAAGGGCACGGAGCAGTGACTCAGGGGCAGTGGGGCGGAGGGGGTTGGGTTTTAAACTCCCATGCAGCTAGAGGTGGGGGTGGGGCAGCTCCAGGACACTACCCCACCCACCAGAACTTCTCTGCTTCAGTTCAGATCCCCACGCACACCTGGGTCTCACCACATCCGGCCCCAGAGCTGGCGGCTGGGGTGGGGGGCAGAAAGGGTGTGGATTGCCCAGCTCCCCCTTCTTATTGCTCTTGGCAGTTGCTCAAGTGTCAGCCCTGGGCCTCTGCTGTCCAGAGGTCTGCTGCAGGCCTAGGGAGGCTGAGCAGGTGAGGGACGGGAGTAGAGGAGGCAGATTCTGGTAGTTCTTCTCCCTCTTCCCCTTGGGGAGGCTCCTGAAATTCCCGTGAGGCCCTGGGAGAGCCCAGCAGCGTCAGCAGAGTTCCCCTTCAGAGGTGGCCTGTGCCTTGGGGAAGTGCTTTGCCCTGGGCCCTGGGGTTTCCCTGGGCTCCCAGGGAAGAAGCCTTGCCCCACTCCTACTAACTGGAAACTCACCATGGGCCTCCTGCCTTCCACCCCCCACCCCCTCCTCTCACACAGGCTGGGGTCCTCCTCACTCGGATGCACAGGGTCTTAGCCTCAGAAGACCTTGTTCTAGCCTAGCTTGGCCACTAATCTGCTGCCCAACCCCGAGTGTTGGTCTCAGTCCTGAAATGGGGGAGGGGAGGGGAAAAATCAAGTCCTTCCTGCCCAAAGTCTCTAAGTAGGAGAGAGACGGTGCACCCTCCAGTGCAGTAATCACCGGTGGCAGCAGGCTTGTCAATTTTGTGACAAATTCCTCGGGGGAACATCCTGGGAGGGGCAGGGAAAAGTGAGAGCAAACGGGGCGAAGGGCACCGCGGCCCGAAGTCCTTGGGAAGGGGTATGTGCATCTGATAAGCCAATCCCCGAGGACTGAGCAGAACGTGCTTCCTTGGGCCCCACTGCCCCTGGCACACACCCTTCCTCAGGAGCTGGTCCCCCATCCTCCCCCAGCGTCCCCGCCCCCAGTCCCAGGCCGCCCCGCCTGCGCCCGCGTGAGGTCGCGGGGGCGGCGCCGGCGCCTTCCTGCTCTGCCCTTGTATGGTGACCCGGGGGGCGGGCCAGGCTATTTTAAGGCTGGACTGCCGGGGCCCGCCTTAACAGACGGGGAGCCGCGCGGAGAGCCCGGGGAGCGGGAGTAGAGGGAAGCGAGGGGAAGCGCAAGAAGAGACCGGCATTATGGGGCTGGAGGCGGTGCGCGAGGTGGAGTGCGAGACGCTAGGCGCGCTGCTGCGGGAGCCGCGGGAGGCCGAGCGCACGCTGCTGCTGGACTGCCGCCCTTTCCTGGCCTTCTGCCGGCGCCACGTGCGCGCCGCGCGGCCGGTGCCCTGGAACGCCATGCTGCGGCGCCGCGCGCGTGGCCCGCCAGCCGCGGTCCTCGCCTGCCTGCTGCCCGACCGCGCGCTGCGGGTTCGTCTGGCCCGCGGGGAGTTGGCGCGCGCTGTGGTGCTGGACCTGGCCGGCACCTCTCTGGCCGCGCTGCCGCCCGACGGCCCGGCCCGAGTGCTGCTGGCCGCGCTGCTGCACGAGACCCGCGCCGGACCCGCTGCAGTGTGCTTCCTGCGAGGTGAGCGCCCAGCCCTCCCGCGAACTGTGCCCGTGCCCTCCTCGCCCAGCTGCGTCCTGCCCACCCCCTGGCTCAGCCCTCCCACCAACCGTGCTTGGCCCTCCCCGCAGGAGGCTTCGAGGCCTTCCAGGCCTGCTGTCCCGACCTGTGCTCTGAGTCTCCTGCTCCGGCTATGCAGCCTGCTGGTGTTGAAAACAGCCGCTCAGACTCCAGGGCTTCTTTCTATGACCAGGTGAGTTGAGATCAAGGCTCTTGTCACTGTCCTGTGTGCCTGGCCTGGGTGGCTCCTGAACGCCTCTGTGTGTCTATGGATGTCTGCAGCCTATTCTGGGGCTGGGTGGTGGGAACGTGTGTGTCTGTGAGTATCTACCTCTGTGTCCCCTTGTGTTCTCGAACTCCCGAGTCTGATCCGGGCAGGCCTGGGTGGAGCAGACCTTACTCGTGCCTCTCCCCCTCCAGGGTGGCCCTGTGGAGATATTGCCCTACCTGTTCCTGGGTAGCTGTAGCCACTCATCGGACCTGCAGGGGCTGCAAGCCTGCGGCATCACCGCTGTCCTCAACGTCTCCGCTAGCTGCCCCAACCACTTTGAGGGCCTTCTGCGCTACAAGAGCATCCCCGTGGAGGACAGCCAGATGGTGGAGATCAGTGCCTGGTTCCAGGAGGCCATAGGGTTCATTGGTAGGAAGGGCCTCAGCGCCAGGATGGGAGGGGTGGGCACGAGGGGTTTAGGGGAGGAACTAGGGCTGGGTCTTCTCCTTGTGCACCTTCCTGCCTGAGCCTCGCCCATCTCCTTTGCAGACTCGGTGAAGGACAACGGGGGCCGGGTACTGGTGCACTGCCAGGCGGGCATCTCACGCTCAGCCACTATCTGCCTGGCATACCTCATACAGAGCCACCGCGTACGGCTGGACGAGGCCTTTGACTTTGTTAAGCAACGGCGGGGGGTCATCTCCCCTAATTTCAGTTTCATGGGGCAGCTGCTACAGTTTGAGACTCAGGTGCTGTGTCACTGAGACAGGGCCAAGACACACAACTGCCTCTGGTCCCTGGGCAGCTGACTGGGACGACCGGGCTCCTCTCAGGCCCCGTCAGTCTGCGTCACCTCAGGAACAGCTTCCCCTTCCTCGGAGCTTGGAAAGCCCACCAGTGGGGGCGCTGGGAGTGCAGGGATCCTGGACTCGCTTACCTGGTGCTCTTCTGCTAGGGGCCCAAGGTCCGGCCCTTATTCAGAAATGAGAATGGAGGCTTTGTCTGCTTCCCTCCTCCTCCCCCATCCTCTGGCAGAAGCTAACTGGACTCTACACCCATGGACCCACTGGTCCCACCATCATTTTGAAGCCCTTGGCAGCCTGAAAGCCCCAAGGAACAAGCTGTGACAACCAGGAGCCCCATCTGGGGATGGCACACCGGGGCCTGGAACCTGAGCCTCTGGGGCACTGGGCTCAGAGAAGTGACGCATCCCTTGTGTGTGGACCCCTTGCTTGCATATGTTTGGGAGCATTGCAGGCTGGTGCTGGCCCAGGAAAGTTATTTGTGTTCAACTGACATTTAACACTCCCTCCCCAACTTCCTTCCAGCCCTGTGGGCAGGGCCTGGAAACTTAGCACTTTATATTTATACAGAATCTTGAGGATGTGTTAATAAAATACTGTTTTGTTTAAAAAAACAGTTTCTCAAGCCTTTGGTCTTAAGGCAATGCCTGAGAAAATGCTCCAAAGCTGTTTCTTAAGCAGAGCTTACCTTTCTTTGTGCAGAGTGGGGGGCGAGGGGGAGGGTGAAGGCCTGGGAGGGGCAGGGAGGGAGGAAGGTGAGGGGGGCCCTCAAGGGCAGCAGGCTCCCTCCCCCTCCTGGCCCCAGCTCTCCTGGGCTAGTGGCTTTTCCAGGGCAGTGTCCTGTCTCATCTGGGAGAGGTGATTTCTGGGAGGCTGGCTCCAACCTATTTCTGTTACTGGCTTTGGTCCTGTGTCCAGGACTCAACTGGCCCCATCCACACGCTCCATTTCCTTTTAGGAGCATGTGGATAGGTGTGTGTGTGTGTGGGTGTCCTGTGGGTGTGATGTCTTGTTCTTGGCCTGTACACACCTACATTCAGGTGTGTGGGTGTTCCTGTATCCTGCATGTGTCTGGTGTGCGTGTGCCAGGCCTCTACTTGCCCCCCGTCAAGTAGCACCACCTCTCCACTGTACATCCCCAGCCTGGACCCCAGGTCCCATAATGCCTGTCCATGCTAGGTCCAATGGCAGCCCATTCCAGAGCTCTTTGTCCCCAGAAGGCAGGTGGCCTAGTGTCTGATGCAGAGGACGTGTCACCTGGGGTGGGCTTCATTGCCTTTACACTGGCCCAACTAGCGTGTCTTTACTGAATGTTGGTTACGAGCCCAGAATGTCCAGGGAGAATGAGGTATCTGGGGAGACATGAGACAGGGCCCAGCCAAACCAGAGGGGAGAGTGCCTGCCAAGGCTGCGGGAGGGGTTCCCCCCAGAGGCCTGAGGACGGCTCTGTGAGAGCCCATCCTGCTTCAGCCTCCATTCTGACATTCCCTGACACTGGGGCACTCGGAGTGTCACCTTGCTAACTGTATTTTGTCCTTCCAAACAGCTCAAGGGTCTCCCTGCAGAAAGCCATCTGTTACTCGGGGCTTTCTGAGTGCCTGGGGGACACACTTCAGTGGGACAGTGGGGTTTGTTTACTTATTTTTTCTTTTTTTAAGATTTTGGCTATTTGGTTATTTTTCTATTATGTCTATCTTAAGTTGGCAGTGTAGCTTTTGATGGTTAGGGGGGCCAGTTTTGCTTTACCTTGCTGTATTTCAGTTTCCTTGTCTGTAAAATGGGGTTTTACCATTAGCCCCCACCTGTCAGGGTGCTGTTGGGAATTACACAGTGAATCCATGTTAAGCTCCTGCACCTGCACCTAGTAGGTGCTCAGGAAGTGTTAGCTTCCAAAGGCCCAAGAGGTGAAGGTTTTCAGGTGTGTAGTTGTGCCTTTTGTCCAGGCTGGATCTCACGAGGGCAGGGGCTGCGGTCTGATTGGCCCCATGCCTGGAGTCTGGCACAGGAGGACACTTTCTCCATGAGGTCCAGTGAAAGACAATACCCTGTCCCTCGCTTCCCATGCCATGCCTCTTCCCTCTGCTCCCTGGGGAGAAAAGCAGAGCTGGGATGGCCCTAAAGGCTTCCTCAGGCCCTGAGTGGCCCTTGTTTGGACCTGCCCACAACCACAAGCCCAGCTCCAGTGGTGGGGGTGGCATCAGGGGCCCTGAGCCATTGGGCCTTCCCACCTACCCTCACACCCACCGCAGCCCGTCCTGTGTCTACCCCACCCCACCCTTCCGCTCCACCTTCCTCTCCTGGGTTTTTAAGTTCACCTTCCAAACAAACTGCATTCCTCCCTCCCCACCTTCCTTTTTATTTATTATACAATTTTATTGTGCTAAAAGAATATGTAACATAAAATTTACTGTCTTTATTCTTTTTAAGTGTATAGTTAAGTAATGTTATGTGTATTCACACTGTCGTGCAATGGAACTCCAGAACTCTTTTCATCTTATAAAACTGAGACTCTGTCCCCATTAAACTACTCCCATTCCCCCGCCCCGACAGCCACCATCCCACATCTGTCTCGGAATCTATATACCTCCTATCAGTTAGTCACTCAGTGCCTGTCCTGTTGTGACAGGCTTGTTTCACTCAGCATAATGTCCTCAAGATGACTGGCGTTTCTTAACAAAGACTCTCTCCACCTGAGCGGGATAATTATCGGTTACTAGGATGATTTTGCCTAGCTCTCATCTGTAGGGTCAGCTCTGTGCCTCCTCACGTGTGCTAGTACCCTGCCTGGTAAAGGGGCGTGTCTCAGCACGTTCTCCCTGATTCGATTCCTATTTTTAATTTTTTAATCTTTTCTTCTTTTTTAAAATTCAATTTACGGTGGTAACATTGGTTAATAATATTAGATGCATTTCAGGTGTGCAACGTTATGATTCTATATCTGTGCACTCTAGTGTGTGTGGCCACCACCGGAAGTCTAGTTTCTTCCCTTACCGTGTTTTTGACCCTCTTCACTCTTCTCCATTTGATTCCTGCTTTTTGAGAAACGCTGGATTCCAGGCCAGGCAGGATGAGGTGCTGTCGTGCAGGGTGTCATGCGGGGTCTCTGCTCCCGCTCCCTGCACAAGAACGCAGGATGTGGCCCAAAAGGAACACCCACGGAGCCATAGGTAGGGGAGACACACCATTATAGTCTCACTGGAGGCTGGATTTACACAACGTGAGACCTGCTGTCCGCTTTTCTGCCAACCGACCGACTCCCCTCGACTCTGCCGTGCAATCCTTGCCAACCACCACCTTCTTGCTAGCCCCCATTTGCTGCTAGCGTAGCCACAGCAGTTATATTAGTGGCCAATGGCTCACTGGTTACAGCTGATGGCCAACTAGCCACAGCTGATGGCCATGCAGTCACAGTTGATGGCCATTTACTACCTGAGCCAGCACCTTTTCACATGAGGCTGAGAGCCTGGAAACTGCACTCCTGGCTCTGTCCCCACAGGTTCTTGTGGACAATAGCTGGGACTTTGGTTCTGTGGCGTTCCCTCCACTGGGCATTGGTGGTGTTGAGGGTGTGTCCCCAAATCCTTTGCCTCCAGGATTCAAATCCAGGTGGGCCCCTTGATGACTACATTCTGAGGATGGGCCTTTTCAGAAGCCAAAGGAGTTCAGAGGGCCAGGACTAGGGACAAAGAGCTTTAGTTTCTGAATCTGCAAAATGGAGATAAATGCTGATTTTGCAAAGCTCTTGTGGCAAAGACAGGGTAAAGTCCATGCAAGTGTCTAGGTATCCAAGAGCCCCCTCCCCATGGCAGGCTGCTCAGGGATGTTGGTTACACGGCCTGCAGCTGGTGAACTTCCACTGAATCCTGCACTTACCCTTTTTACAGAAAAATAAAAGCTTATAACGATGTAGTGACCTTTCCTTCCTTTGGTAGACTCGGGGGGTGGAGTGGTGCACCTCAGAATCTCAGGAGGCTCCCCCCCCCCCCATCTGAGCACAGGAAGGGGCAGGAAGTTTGTCTCCCCAGTTGGAGGATGAGGTCCCCCCTGGGCTTGGCCTCAGCACCTTTCTGTGATGTTTCTCTGCCCCCTGGTGGTGGGAGGGGAACTCAGACGAGGCACCCCATCCCCACCGCAATGGGACACCGCCCCGGGGTGCCTTGTGCCCTGCTTCTCCCCACCCTCTCGCCTACTTCAGCCAGGCCAGGAAGGATATGATCAGGGTCCAGAAGGCTTGGGCCTGGGCTGGGAGTGGGGAACACAGGCAGCAGGGGCCAGGATTGCAGGTGGAGTTGGGCGGGGAGGGGCTGCAGGTGGAGGCTAGAGAAGCTGCTATTTAAGGAGGGGTGATTCAACTCCGTAGTTAGGCTGCCTCCTTCTGCCAGGATCCAGCCCCTGCGGCTGAGGGCCGTAGACAGCACAAGCATGGGCGGCCTCTGGCCTTGGCTGCTGGGTCTGTGCTCTCTGTCAGGTAAGCAGCTGCCTCGCCCTCCTGTTTTGGCTCCAGGCTGCAGTGCTCTGAATTGGTCTAAAGGGCTCAAAAATGGGCCTTCCAGGGATGTTCCTAGAATCAGCTCCTGGGGGCCCTAAGGGGATGCCCTCAGGGAACAGAGGGCCTGCCTGGCAGGAGATGGCAGGTGTGGCACTCCAGACTCCTTGTTCTGTTGGCCAGACCAGGCTTCCCCAGGCTGAGAAGGGGGCTGTGGGGTAGGGTATGAGGCTGGCCCACACCCTGCCATCAGCATTGGAGCCTGAGGCCTGTCCTGCCCCTCCTTCCTGCTTCCCCCATTACCTCAGACACAAGTCCTCAGAGCTCAGGACTGCCTTTTGGAGCCCCTTCCTCAGAGTGGTCTCGGCCTCAGCACCAGCAGGGGCTGGTGGGGTGGTCAGGCCGGCTCCCAGGACCCCTTACTGGAGGCCTCCCTTAGTGAAGGACCTGGGCCTTGTGGTCTGACTCCCCCACCCCCATCCCATGTCCTGGGGTCCTATCACCAATGAGGGCACTTCGGGCCCTGTATGTCTGGGCCAGGTTGGATCCTAGGAGCGCCCTTACCCTCCAGCTGTCCAGGAGCCTGTGGGAGTGTCTTCTCAGAAGGCCTCACCCCTGAGGGGACCCAGACGTCTTGGGACAAGGACATCCCTGCAATTAACCAAGGTGAGGGCACCGTGTCTTGTCCTGGGGTGGTGGGGGCATGACCGCCCATGTGGGGTGGTGGGAGCTGTGTTGAGTGCTCAGTCCGGCAGAAGAAGCTGAGAGGAAACGTGGGGCTTACTTGGGGGCGCTAGTGAGCAGTGGTTCTACCCCCAGCTTCTTCTAAGTTTTTCTGTATCTTCTCTACCGGGTTTTTACTTTTATAGGGAGGGGGGCAAAGCATAGGTTTTTCTAAATGGCCTGATAAAAGCATGGGTCCCTGGGGCTCTCCATGTCTGGTGTTGAGCTCCGTCATTGATGGACGCTTGAATCGCCTACCCGATTCAGGTGTGAGGAAATGAACTGGGGGTACAGATCCAAAGAAGCACGAGGCTCAGGGCCTTTCTGGTGGCAGGGAGGTCTCAAGTAGAAAATGGAACATGTAGATGTCCTGTGAACAAGCTGGCAGAACTGGAGTTCATTGTTGGAGTGGAAGCGTTGGGGGAATGGGGTGACCTTGCCCTGGGGGGAGGGGTCTCTTGCAGATGTGGTAACCACCGTGGGATCTGCTCTCTTCTTTCTCTATGAGCCAACCTGGAGCCCCAGCTCTGCTGAGCTGGATCAGGCCAGGCTGCCTCCTTCTGGTCACTGGGACCCGTCTGGAGGTAGCCAGGCCCAATCTGAGGCTTCCCTGGCACTGGGGTTTAGATGCCACGGAGACCCTCTCGGTTAGTGCTGCTGGGGGCCTGGCAATTACGTATCCATGAGGCTCCTGTAGCAGCTGTCAGTCAGTTGATGCTCTTGACCAAGAAGCACCCCGTCCCGGCTGCGGGGAATGTTGGCTGCAGAGGCCTCCCAGCTGAAGGGCTTAGGCCAGGGATACTGGGAAGCTGCTTACTCCCTGCCCAGGGGGCCACAGTGACTCATGGGGACCTGGGTCATGGGGACCTGCGTCAAGGTGGGGTGAGTCTTCGGTGCCATGGGGGCCCGGTGCTCCCGTGGGTGCAGGCAGAGGCTGCCCTCCAGCTGGGCCCAACTCTTCCAAGGCACCCTCCAGCTTTCTTCAATCCCTCAGAAAATCACTTCCAGGAAATCACTTCCACATGCTTCCATTCTCAGGCTCTGCTTCCAGGGGCCCACCCTCAGGCGTCTGTGGGCGTGAGACCCTCTTCCCAGATTCCTCATGGGGCTGAGACCTTAGGAAAGAGACTGGAGAAGGGCTGCAGCTGTGGCAGGGGTTGGAGGGAGAGGAGGAGACAAGCCGAGACAGGGAGGGGACGGGAGGGAGAGCCAGGCTCCTGGGAAATGTGAGGCGAGTTGGAATTTCTGTCACCTGCCACTGCAAGGGTCCTGAATACCACACAGAGGGACAGGAATTAGATGGGGCAGGGGGGTGTTGGGTGTTCTGATGAGTACGGCTTGGGCCCTGGTGGAAGATGAAGGCAGACTGGAAGAAAGCCTGCCCCCAACGCAGGAGGCAGGAATTGGGATGGGATCATGTGGGCCATGGGAGTCCTGGACTGTGTTTGAGCAAGGGCAGGGTGTGGTCGGTCTGAGAAGCATCACGTGTGGTGACCTGGGGCTCAGGGAGGTGGTGTGACTCGCCTGAGGCCACACAGCCTCAGTGCCCAGGGGAGCTCTGGCTGCAGATGCGGGGGTTGGGGTTGCCTGGCCTAGCAGCCAGGGCCTCTGCTGGGCCGTTCTGACAGCCTGTGTTCTGGGGACCTGAGCCCTCTCACATCCCTCCCGTCCCAGGACTCATCCCTGAAGAAACCCCAGAGAGCAGCTTCCTCCTGGAAGGGGACATTCTCCGGCCGGTGAGTGAGTGGGTGTAAATAACCTCACAGAGTGGCAGGAACCTTGGAGCCCCTCCCCCACCAGGTGCCACAGGGTGTGACCTGGTAGGAATCCCTCCTTGTGGCTCGTAGCTTGATAGATACTTCTTCCCCAAAGTCAGAATGCATGTTCTATTAGGAACAGCCAGCATGAATACTAAGAGAGGGTAACATCTGGAATGGTGGCAGCCTGGGAGAGCTTCCTGAAGGAGGGGCTTTGAACCCTCATGACCCAGGAGTGTACCCTGCCTAGGGGGTGCCCATGAAGTATTGGGGTGAAGGGGGAGGAGCACAGGTTGGCAGGGTGGTGGGTAGGCCGGAGGGAGGTGTTAGCGCTAAACGTCACAGTGCGGAGGGCAGCTGGCCTGGGAAGCCAGAGCAAGGAGGGGTGCAGAGGGTGGCAGGGGCGGGGGCGGGTCAGAAAGCAGCAGGCTGGGTGGGGATTGGGGCGACTTGCCAGTGGAAAAGGGGACACACTGTGTTCAGGAGAGCAGCGCCATTTTTAGGAGACTAGAGACAGCAGAAGGCTCTAGAACAGAACAGTGACCTGGTGACAGCAAGACTGTTCTATGGTTTGGAGGCCACCCTGGGATGGCTCAATGTGAGGCTGGGCTGGAGCCCCAGGGGCAGGGCAAGGCAGACAGGCCGGGGTGACACCCCTGCTCCCCGTTACCCAGTGAGTTCGGGGGTAAGACCGGAATCTGGTAAAGCCTTTGGCTGGTGGGGCAGGACATACCAGGTGAGGTGAAGCCTAAGCTTCAAAGGGTTTTGGTTGGCAGAAGACAGCATCGAAGAGCTGTCATGGCCTTAGCATCAGGCCGGGACGGCCCTGTCCCCATCTGCTTTCCACCGCACATTCAGGGTGCTCTGGGGAGGGGCTGCCTGTAGGGCGCTGAGCACTTCTGAACTGGGTCCCCTGGGGCTCGAGGACTCTAGCCAGCACATAGGACCAGTGTTTAGTTTATTGGCTTGATAGTCAGTCGCAAGTTCTGGGTTATGCAGCACAAAGGCTTGTGCTGTGCACTGTAATTCACATAGCTGCCCTCCCGTCTTCTACCCTATTCCTAATGGTCTCCTGACCCTCAAATGCCTGGGGCTTGCCCCTCGTATCTTTAAAGTAGCCCAAGGTGTGGCACCCTCAGTGGCAGGAAGCTTAGCTGGCCTGAACTCTGCCCTCTCTTTTCAGAGTCCCTTCCGCCTGTTCTCAGCTACCAGCAACAAGTGGCCCAAAAACGGGGGTGTTGTGGAGGTCCCCTTCCTGCTCTCCAGAAAGTATGGTGAGTGAGCTCTGGGAGCCCAGCGCAGCACCCCCACCCAGTCCCCTCCCCTATTCACCTGCAGCCTGTGCTCCTCTCTCTGTTTTCCCCTCTTCCTCTACTTCCCCACACTCCCTCCACCAGCACCACCCAAAGAGCCCTTCCACCTGCAGCCTCCCCCTTTTTAAATAAAGATGCGGTACATATATACAATGCAATACTAAGCCATGAAAAAGATAACAGTGTCCTTTACAACAACATGGATGGATCTTGAGAGTATCCTGCTCCGTGAAGTAAGTCAGATGGAAAAGGACAAAAACCATATGACTTCACTCATGTGGGATATAAAACAAAAACTAACAAATGAACTAACAAAATAAACAAAAAAATTCAGATCCAGAAGCCCTTTTATTCTGAGGGCCTCGAGCTGGGAGGGTTAAGGTCCTGGAAGAGCTGATGGGAAGGTACATCCGGGGACTAACTGATCCATTCTGAGATCAAATGTTCCAGGCGACATGACCTATCCAACGCCCCACAGCCAGGGTCTGTCTGGAGTCCAGCTGTCTTCCCCTAACACAATCATGCTGCCCTTTCTTGACACTCCATGTTGGGATGATTTGAAGCTCAGTTCCCACCCCACATGCAGACTTCCAGGGGACATGAGGGCTCTGGGGGCTTGGCTGGGGTATCAGCCAGGGTGTGCCTTTCCCAGACGAGCCCAGCCGCAAGGTCATCCTGCAGGCATTTGCTGAGTTTGAACGCTTCACGTGCATCAGGTTTGTCGCCTACCACGGCCAGAGAGACTTCATCTCCATCATCCCCATGTCTGGGTGAGTGCTCCTGGGTGCATGCGGGTATGTGCAGGGTGAGCTCAGCTTTTTCTGGGTTCAGGCTGGGAGGAGCTAAGCCGTTGTCTAAAACCTATTTCTGTTGCCAGTCTACCCTGGTCCAAATCCCCTTGTTCACTATGAGTGACTCGCTCAACGTGAGCTGGCCCTTGGGCCAGAAGGTGGGGTGGGGTGGGAGGGCTCCTTTATGAAGCGCTCGTCCCCAGCAGACCTCATGACTTGGTGGGTGAGTGCAGGTGTGGTGGGATAGACCTGGCCTCAGGTCCGGGTTCCACAATACGGGAGCCACCTGACTCTGGCCATTCCCTTCACCTTTGAGCCTCTTCCGCCTTCTCTCTGAAATGAGGGGGATGCCATACCTGCTTCCTAGCTTCTTAGGGGCCTGAGCTGATATGCATGGCAGTTCTGATTCAGGCCTGCCCTGGGGCTACCTTCACTTAATGAGCTGCTCATCTCCTCCTTGCAGCCCAGGCTGGTAATGGGGCTCCAGTACACCCATTTCCCAGAACGCCAGGCAGTGAAGGGACTTGAGAACAGCTAACCTGGGACCAGAGTCCAGGGTGGCAACCACATATTGGTCTCATCCATCCTTGGGAGGGGAGGGCGGGGTCTGCCCTGGCTCACTCTGGGCCGCTGCCCACCTGGCTCCCTCTCATGGCCCCACAGGTGCTTCTCTGGTGTGGGGCGCAGTGGAGGGATGCAGGTGGTGTCTCTGGCACCCACCTGTCTCCAGAAGGGCCCAGGCATCGTCCTGCACGAGCTCATGCACGTGCTGGGCTTCTGGCATGAGCATGCACGGGCTGACCGGGACAGCTACATCCGTGTCAACTGGAATGAGATTCTCCCAGGTAAGCCAGGTGGTGCACAGGCCAGGCTAGGCCTGGGAGTCCATGGAGAGGGCAACATGTGGGCCAGGCCCGAGGAGTTGCCTGGCCATTTGGAAGAGGTTGTCTATCTTTCCCACCATCTGCCTGTCTCCCACGGGGAAGGTGGGGTGCCCCTGCTCTCTGAGACCTGGGAAGTGGCCTGGATGCTGCTACTCTGGTCTCTAAGCCTCCACCTGCCCACCTGAAGTCATGCCTGGGCTGTGGCATCACTTTTCCTGCACATTGTCGGTTACCTGAGGATAGGTTGGTGGTATCTTAGGACCCTTGCTCATCATGTACCCAACTAACAGTGCCTCATGCGCAGACACCACCATGTGGGTGGGGGCAGGGCTGTGTTCTGGTCGCAGGGATTGAGCCCAGCAGAGGCCTGGAGGTAGTGGGCTGCATGTGCCCAGTGTCAAAGGCAGGCGGCAGAATGCAGTGCTGTAGGGGCTCAGTGCCTGTGACAGGGACACTGGTGGGCGCGTGGCATGGAGGATGCTTGGAGAAGCTGGTCTGGGGAGGGGGCCACTGCAACACATGCCAGTGAGGAGCAGCTGTGTTCTGGGAACGGTGCTGGGGGCAGGGGTCTGATCCTAGTCCTGGAGGGACTCTGCCCTTGTGGGGAGACAGCCTGATTTAGGAGGTAAGAGGAATAGAGACAACTGCTTTGTGAGGGAGGGGAGTGGAGGCGGTGCATGGTTAGGAGTTTGGTTTGGGGTGTGGGAGCAGAGAGGTGGACCTGGAAGCCTTCTTGCAAGTGGAGGGCTTCTGGCGCGAACGCCGCCTTGGCCGCTGCTGCTGTGGGTGTCTGAGATAAGAGATCGGCATCATGGAGCCCCAGAGAAGGGGTGCCCTGGGGGGACTAGGGTAGCCCCTTACATGGGTAATGGAGATTGGAGATTAGAATTAGTCTAGGGAAGTATGTGTGTGTGTGTGTGTGTGTGGGGGGGGGTGGTGATTGGGACTCTGTACCCTGAAAACAGACTATCATCCTTCCAACTGCTCATAGAATACTTGTGAAAGTGTATCATACGACAGCATAAAAACTTCCAATTTGAAAAAGTGGAGTTAATACAAATGTTTTGATCATGATGTAAAGTAAAAAGTAGAAACTAATAACAAATCAAACCCCAAAACTTCTTCCACTTGGAAATTACAGTTAAAAACCAAACAAACAGCAAACTTTTCTCTTGGCTCTGGGATTCAGGAAATTGCAGGAATTAAAAAAAAAAATTATGAAAACACATTAGAACCAATAGTTCACAGCTAAAGCAAGGCTCAGGGAAAATGTGTAGACTTAACTTGAATTGAAATGTTTACTTTGTTCTATTTAAGAAAAAATAAAGCAGGAGGGAACTAATGAAGGTAAAAGCAGAAATTAATGATTTAGGAAACAAACAGCACTAATAAACTCAAGAGCTGTTTCTTAATAATAAAATAGGTTTAAATACCTGCTACTCTAATGGGAAAAAATGCTTGAGAATGGAGAAAAATTAGAATATATTTATACTTAATATGTACAGAACAGACTCTGCTAGGATACACAAACTAATAATAGTAATTAGCTGTGGAGTGGAGAAGTGGGGTCTCAGAAGGGGGATAGAATGGGAGATTTACTGTGTATCTTAAGCTTTTGATTTTTAGAACCAGATGAATATATCACCTATTCCAAATTACATTGAACAACATAAGGGTTTTTAAAAGGAAGAAATAAGCACTATGTAGGGGCAGGTATTTCAAGTGGTGATGGGGTGCCATTTGATTGGTGGTAAGGGGGCTGTTGGTGAGCAGAGGAGGGTGATTATGGGAAGGGTGTGGAAATGGCAGGGCCTGGGGGCATTGAGGGGGTTGGGGAGGAATCTTCAGGCTGCAGCTCTTCTTTCAGAGTCTCTCTGAAGGGCAGGAGAGAAGTCTGGGGAGGGAAGCTTGCCCTCTCAGGCTTGGAGCACCCAGATGACAGGGAGAAGTGGGTGCCCTGGCCAGCAGGGAAGTGCTGGACTCCGAACCTGGGCGTGGGTGCTGCTGACACAAAGCAGGGACAGGTGGGTGAGGAGACGGCATCTCGCCGGCAAGGGGCGTCCAAGACCCTCTGAGAGCGTGAGTTTGTGGACCCTGTAGATGATACAAAGGCAGGTCTCATACAAGGCGAGCTTGAGAGGAGGAAGAGAAGGAAGGGTGGAAAGAATGCTCAGGAGGCAATGGCAGGCAAGCCATGAGGTCCCTGTGATTCCATATCACCTGGTGCAGGTCTGGACCCCTCCCAGGGCAGGAAGCAGTAGGCAGTGAAGGCAGGAAGAAGACGGGAACCAGGAACCAGGGACCAGGGGTGGTGGGTGGGTGGGGGGCAAAGGGAAGCACATTTGGTTGTAGTTTTGGACCCCTCAGCTTAGGCATCTATAAGCTCCCAGAAGCCCCTTGTCCCCCGCACCCGCTTCCCTCTTTCCCCATCAACAAGTACTTTTTCAGGCTTTGAAATCAACTTCATCAAATCTCAGAGCAGCAACATGCTGGTGCCCTATGACTATGCGTCTGTGATGCACTATGGGAGGTGAGGCCCTTCCCTTTTCTTCCTCCCTCTGCACTGCCCGGCCAGCCCTGCTGTGATCGCGACTCAGGCCCCTGCCTGCTGGGTTCCAGGCTTGCCTTCAGCCGGCGCGGGCTGCCCACCATCACACCGCTCTGGGCCCCCAGTGTCTACATCGGCCAGCGATGGAACCTGAGCACCTCAGACATCACACGGGTCCTCCGGCTTTATGAATGCAGCCCGAGTGGGCCTGGCCCCCGTGGGAGAGGTGAGTGATGGGGTAGAATGATTTGAGGAACTTGGAGAAGGTTCTGATACTGAGGTGGTGTTGATGAAGGTGACGTGGTGGGAGATGAGGTTGCAGAGGTGAGTAGGGCGAGCTCAACGGAGGCTAACCAAGGCAACTAGTTATCCACTTAAGAAAAAACAAATTCCTAACTCATATCATGCACAAATTCCAGAGGTATACAAGACTTACATGGAAATGGAAAAGTTGAAAGTTTCTAGAAGGTAGTGGGCAGTGGCTCAGCGGGGGCATAGCGGGTTATGATATCCGTGAGAGCAGCCCTACATCCTGTGCATGAAGCTGAAGGCCGCTCTGGCTCTCCACAGCTGGGCCACAGACTTCCCCACTGTGGTCTGGGACGTGACCTCCTCTTTCCTGCTCCAGGGTTCCAGGCCCATGACAAGGGCGGGAGCCCCACTCCCGTCTCTCAACCACACCTGCAGAGGCTGCTGGAGGCGTTGTTGGCCGAGTCCAGGAGCCCTGCCCCCAGTGACTCCAGGGCTGCCGAGAGCCCTCCCGCCCTGGAGAAGTTCGGTGTGGAGGCCTCTGCGAGGTGGCCTCAGACCCCAGCCTCCTCCTCAAGCTCAAGGCCTGGCGCAGGCACTCCTGGTCTTGCCCTGGAGCAGTCACAGCCGGCCCAAGTGCCCACTGTACCCCCAGCCCCATCTCTAGAAGCAGAAGACCAGCCAGCACTTCTCCAGGCTGCCTGGGGGGACCCAGTTCTGGGTCACTTCAGGGAGATGCCTAGAGGTGGTGACTGTGGCTTCTGCCCCTAAGTGGCGAGTGCGTCCTGTCACCAGAGCAGCTGGGTCTCATAACCCTTGGCCCCTCTGGGCGACAACCCTGTGTTCCAACCCCAGTCTGGCCTCCCTGTCTGAGGTCCTGGCCTCTCCCTCTGCCCCATCCTTCCCCACCAGTTCCCCCAAGGGTTCCTGGGGATCAAAGGGCCCTCTAGGTCTGTTGGGGAGGAGGCAGGCCTGTTGGGGATACCTGGCTCTGCCTGCTGTCATGGATGCTGGGATTGGGAAGTGACATTCTCCAGGCTCCAGAGACAGGGGCTGGAGGGGTGAGAAAGAAGATTCCACAGCTATAGGCTGTGGAAGTCCTATAGCTGAGGCCCAGCCCCCCAGCACGGACTAACAGTGTTGCCCCCACCTCTCCCTCAGGCCAGGCCTTGCGGGGAGACCTGTGGCTGGGAGCCTCCACCCCCTGGCCCTGCTCTCCAGGAGTCCCACTCCCTCCCCTGCAGTGCAGGAAGGCTACAGTCAGCAGGTGCCCCCATGAAAAGATGAGGGGGAGCTGGAGACCCTCTGGGGAGTACACAGTGGGGAACTCGTGAGGCCCCTCAGCACAGGACTGGGAGCTCCTCTCCACCTGTGTTCTATTTCCAGGGAGCCTTGTTCCCCACCCTGGCTGTACGCCCCACCTCCCCCTGGACCCCTCACTTCTCCCTGTACCCCTACCTCCTGGGCCTTGGCTAGAGGAGGCCCGGGAAGGTGGCTGGGGGTGGTTACCCTGCTTGTCCTCCTTTAACCAAGCTCACTCCCCTCCCCAGCAACTGGCCTCCTCTGTGAGGGCTGTTCTAAGAGTGAAGAGCGTCCCAGGCATGCCGGGGAGCAGGCCAGCAGCCCTGTGGCACTGTTCTGTAGCCACGGGTGGGATGGGGCCGGAGCCCCTGCCCTGTCCCAGTGAGGCCTCTGGTGTTTGGGGGAAGACAAATAAAGTGGGGTACGTGTTCCAGGCGTTGGGCTCTGGGCTGTGCTTACTACCACCGCCTCCCCCCCTCCCCACCGCACCCCAACACCCCCTGGAAGGGCCCTCAACTGGTCCCTCGTTTTCCAGAGAAGGAGTGGGGGCTGCACATTCTGGAGGTTGAGGCAACCACACCTGTGATTGGATACAGAGGTGAGGGGTCCACTTAGAACACTGAGGACAGAGGGGATCGGCAGGTCTTGGGGGTGGGTATGTGAGGTCTGAGGCTTTTGGACCTGGAATGAGCGGGTGGGTCAGGGAGTGTGGGGTGAATGAGCCTGGAGTTTGGGGCAGGAGTGCACATTGGGGAGTCACCAGCATGGAGGTTGGCACCCTGGGGCAAGATGTACTCACCCAGGAAGAGCTCAGGTGCAGAGGAAAGGGTCCCAGGGATGAACCGGGTGCTGTCACCGTGCATGGGGTTCCTCAGCCTCAGTCGTTAGCATATGTGCCCGAGAATTCTTTGCTGTGGGGGGCTGTCCTGTATGTTGTAAGATGCTTAGCATCTTTGCCCTTACCAGATGCCAGTAGCAACCCCGTTCCACTGCTGTGACAGTCAAACATGTATCCACACATTGTCACTGAGACCAGTTTTTGCCCTTTCCCCTACAAAGCACATTTGACAATCACAGATTTAGAGTTTGGGAGAAGAAAAGGGGGCTGAGAAGGGGTGTCTGGCAAGGAGGGGGCAGAACCTGCAGAGTTCCAAGGACAGGGAGTGGCCCAGTGTATAATGCTGCAGAGAAACGGAATAAGAGGAGGGCACTTGGTGGCATGGGGTCATGGATGAGCCGCCAGAAGATTCCGTGGAGGGTTAAGGAGAGAACGAGAGGGGTTAGAGACAGTGACATGGTGGCAAACAGCTGGAGAAGGTGGCAGCTGCAGGGGGCAGATAGGGCTTCCTAAGGAGTGGGCTGCCCTGCATAGCGACAACTGGAGGGGATAATGGAAGGAGCAGGGTGCTGGGGACATGAGAGGGTTTGGGGTCCGGGATGCACCCAGGGGACTTGCCCTATGAGGGACATGGGGCTCAGATGCAGGTGTCCGCAGGGAGGAACTCCTGTCTGACAGCCTGGGGGCTGAAGGGCAGGGAGAGCAGTGAAAGTGAAGCCGATTCTGAAGAGAGGAAACCGAGCTCTAAGAAAGTCTGGAGACTTGTGGTCAGGAGTTGAAAGCTAGGCCAGTCGATACAGTGAGTGTTCTGCTCCGGAAAAGGCAGCCGCTGGTCAAAGGCAGAGAGACTGGTGGATGATTTAGTTCTGACCAGGGCTGGGGTTTGTCAGGCAAGTGTGATGGAGGGAGAGAGGACGACTGACACATTAGATGGCAAGGCTCGAGGGTCTGGGAGCTGGGGAGGCTGAGGCATACAGGGTCGTCTGGGAAGAAGGGTGCCAGGGACTTGAGCCGCTGGGGCTTCAGGGGACAGACAGCCTCAGGGTGAAGTTCTGTTGGGGACCAGCCTGGTGGGCTCTGAGCTGCTGGAGCCCTGGCCCGGCAGGGCCAGTCTCACCTGTCAGGCCTGCAGGAGAAGTGGCTCCAGGGCTTCTGGCTAAGATGGCGTAGCCCTTGCCTCACTCTCACAGCCGGGGATGGGACAACTGTATCCTTCCTTTGGGAAAGATGATACCAGGTCACTTTTCCCTCATGGCCCCCCTTTATAACGGCATCCCTGGGGACACCTTCATTTGGGCACCACCTGAAAAAGGCTCCTGTGTATGTTATCCATCCATTGGCACCTCTGCCACGGCCCCTCACCATTCACCAATCTCAGCCAGGTATTGGGGACAGAGAAGAGACAGTGGTGCTGTGTGCAGAGTCAGGGAACATGGAGAACAGGGTAGCTCCCTCTGCCTGAGAGGGCGGTGACAGGTGAGTGGACCTTGAAGAGAGAATGGGGACCCACCAAGGATAGAAGGAAGGGCAAGGAGGGCGTTTCTGGCAGAGCAAACAGCCACTGGAAAACACTGGAGCCAGGGGAGCTCAGGGCATGCCCAGGGGCCAAAACGTGGCCTGGTGGGGCCAGTGCCTGTCACTGCCTTCCCTCTCTGCACACGAGGCTGGGCATGCTCTGGTTGTAGGTCTGGGACTGAACTCTGGCAACCCTGGTGGGATGGGGTGACTGTTGAAAGTCGGATCTACTTGAAGCAAGCCCTGGACTCTGACTCACGCAGGGCTGGGTGGGGCAGGCAGCCTGAAGGTGTGTGGGGAGATGGTGTGTGGGGAGATGGGATGCTGCAGAGAAGAGCTGGTATCCAGTTATGTAATGGTCCCCACTGCCCGCAAAACCAGAGGCACATGAGGAGGGGGGCTGGGAGATGGCAGCAAGTGATGCAGAGCCTGGGGCAGTGGCTGAGCCTCATACGTGCTTGTAGACTGCCCCTGGTTGTCCCCTCCTGGGCTGGTGCTGCCCCTTCAGGGAAGGCCCAGGTGAGAACCCCTCAGTGGGAACTTGCAGGGAGGAGAGGACGGGGCAGGGGAAGGAGTAGAGCAGCTCTGGCCTCAGTTCCTGCAGAGTCCTAGACGCCTGGCCTTTTAAGGAAAATGGGTGGGAGACAAAGGCTGATCCTGGTCACTGCGTCTGGGGAGATGCCCACTGGGCCCCCGCCCCGAGTATGATTGGAGAGGGTGAAAAAGTAGTCCTTCCCAAGCCTGTTTGGGTGGCCAGGGCACTCAGACTGCACCACCAGGGAACAAGGACAGGCAGGAATTTGCTAAAGTGGCTGCTACCCAGGCTCCAATGACCACCTCTCTGTGCTTCTTCAAGGAAGGGGTTACTGAGACCTCTCCATCCCTGGCAGCTATGGGTCCACTCCCTGCCCAGCCCAGCCCAGCGAGTTGGGGAGGATGCATCCATAAAACCTGTTTCTGGAGGGGGCAAGACAGGCTGGCTGCCCCCTCCGAATGTAGCCTAGACAACTGGATTCACCTGGCTGGCACTCCCTCCTCACAGAGGGTCTGGGTATGCTGGTAGAAAGCAGGGACAGCGGGAGATCAAGGAGGAACACCGCGGGGTCTGAGGTATCACCCATCTAAGCCTGGATAGGGAAGAGAGCCATTGTCTGTGCGGGCAGAACGAGGTCATGCTCCCTGCTCCTACGACGATGGAGCTGGCAGGAAGAAAGGTCCACTGGGTATGCTGGCTCAAGGCAGCTCCTGTGGCGCAGCCCTACTTTCTGAGGCAGATTGATGCTCATTTACATAGAGGATGTCATGCAGAGCTGTGCGCTAGAAATGCAAGGCCTGCCTCTAGGCTGGGATGATAGCATGAGGGGCTCCAGAAGTGGAAGAAAAAAATCGCCCCTGAGCCTGCCCAGGCTGGCCCTGGTGGCAGTGGACACAAGGACAGTGGGTAGGAACAGGGTGCCTGAAGGCGAGTCGTGGCTCCGCAGCTCTTCCATGCCAGGATGGGGGTGGGCGGGGTGTGTGCTTAGTGGGAAATTTCTTACCCCAACTCTTCCTGTCACCGCCCGAGAGGGCGCGCAGCATGCACGTGGACAGTCAGCAGGACTGGAGAAGGAGCAAGGGAAGCTCCTACCTCACAGCTGCCTCTGAGACCCGCTTTTCTCCAGAGACCCCTCCACTAGGTCTTGCTCTGCGCTAGGAGACGTCCTCTTCCTATTGGTCAAGAGGTTGAGTTTGCCCAGCGCCCCCCGCCCCCGAAAGAAACCCTTGCCTGCGTCTCGGTACTGCTGAGATTTGAGACCAAGCCAGTTTTCCTCTTACCTCTTTGCCCTTAAGGGAGGAAACCAAAGTAGCTACAGGAGAAACAGGACAGCTGAAGCCATAAATCTTCGAGCACTTACCTGCCCCACCAGCCTGGAGTGTTTCAGGAGCCCAGGTCCCGGCGTGGACGCGGTGTCCCGGCGGATCGCGAGCAGCGGCAGGGGGCGCTCGTCACCTGGCCAAGCGCACTTCCCCGGTCTTCGCAGGCCCGACGGGGCTCAGTCCCGGCGAAAATGCATTTGGGGACCGGGTCCCAGGCAGTCTTCCCGCTCCACCACCTCCTCCGCTTGGCTTCTTCCTTCTCGGGCGCCGTCATGGTTGTGGTTTATTGTGCTCTGGCGCCCAACACACCCACCCACCCTCTCCTTGGGGCTCTTGGGGGACGGGAGCAGCGATCCACTCGCTCTCACCTTTCCAACCTCGGGAGCTCGGCCCCAGCCCCGCAGTCCGCAGGGGAGAGGTCCACCTCGGTGCCCGCGGCCCCACTCGCGCAGCGTCCCTGATCCCCGCGCCCACCCACCCTTCCTCTCTCGCAAGCATCCTTCCCAGCCTCCCTAAGATCCCAAATGTGGGGCCCCTTGGATCCTTACGCACCGAGGCTGGGGAGAGGGGTGGGGGCTTCGGGGCGGAGGTGGGGCGCGGGCAGGCTGCTGGCCCCTGCCCTGCGCGCTGCGCCCCTCCACCCAGCCGCTGCTCGCCGCCCGCCCCACGCCCGCCCCGCCTCCTACTCCCGCCTCCAGTCTCCTCCCTCATGCAGCCGCCGCTCAGCTCCCCAGTCCCCTGCCGCGGACCGCTGCCTGCAGGCGCGGCTCGGGACAGAAGCGAGCGGGCGACGCGGCTTCCGCGCCTCCTTCGAGAAAGGGTGACGCGCCCCCGGCGGCTGCGGGCCCTGCGCCCCCGCGTGCGTCCCCCTGCCTCGCGGGGAGAGGGCGCAATTTTCCCCGGCCCGGGCAGGGAGGGGACGGCAGCGGGACAACTTGGGAAACTTCTCCGGGGCGGACAGCAGGGACACCGGGCTCCGGTGGAATACGATATAGGAGAGCGGTGGCTGGTCTCCGGCGTTCCCCAGCCTCCTGGGTCCCACTCGGCCTGGCCATGGGACTCCATGGCGGTCAGCGCCGCCTGGGGTGCGACCCCATCGTCTAGCCGCGTTGGGTGGGACAGCGCTGTCGCCGACTGGGTGAGCAGCGCCCCATCTGGCTGCGTCTGGCCCCGCCATGGACCACCAGGAGCCCTACTCCGTGCAGGCCACAGCGGCCATCGCTGCAGTCATCACCTTTCTCATTCTCTTCACCATCTTCGGCAACGCACTGGTCATCCTGGCAGTGTTGACGAGCCGCTCACTCCGCGCCCCGCAGAATCTGTTTCTGGTGTCGTTGGCTGCAGCCGACATCCTGGTGGCCACGCTCATCATCCCTTTCTCGCTGGCCAACGAGCTGCTAGGCTACTGGTACTTCCGGCGCACTTGGTGCGAGGTGTACCTAGCGCTCGACGTGCTCTTCTGTACCTCGTCCATCGTGCACCTGTGCGCCATTAGCCTGGACCGCTACTGGGCCGTGAGCCGCGCACTGGAGTACAACTCCAAGCGCACTCCGCGCCGCATCAAGTGCATCATCCTCACCGTGTGGCTCATCGCAGCTGTCATCTCGCTGCCACCCCTCGTCTATAAGGACGACCCTGGCCCCCAGCCCCGTGGGCGCCCACAGTGCAAGCTCAACCAAGAGGCCTGGTATATCCTGGCCTCCAGCATCGCGTCCTTCTTCGCACCCTGCCTCATCATGGTCCTCGTGTACCTGCGCATCTACCTGATCGCCAAACGCAGCCACCGCAGAGGTCCCAGGGCCAAGGGGGGCGCTGGGAAGGATGAGTCTAAGCAACCCTGCAGGGTTGCTAGGGGAGCATCAGCCAAACTGTCAACCCTGGCCTCTCATCAGGCAGCTTCCGGAGAGGCCAATGAGCACTCCAAGCCCAATGGGGAGAAGGAGCAGGGGGAGACCCCTGAAGATCCTGGGATCCCCACCTTGCCACCCACCTGGCCTGCCCTTCCCCACGCAGGCCAGGGTCCAACGGAAGGAGTTTGTGGGGCGTCTCCAGAGGAGGAAGCTGGCGAGGAAGAGGAGGATGAGTGTGAACCTCAGGTCTTGCGGGTGTCACCTGCCTCAGCTTGCAGCCCACCCCTGCAGCAGCCACAGGGTTCCCGGGTGCTGGCCACCCTGCGTGGCCAGGTGCTGCTGGGCAGGGGCATGGGAGCTGCAGGTGGGCAGTGGTGGCGTCGACGGGCTCAGCTGACCCGCGAGAAGCGGTTCACCTTTGTGCTGGCGGTGGTCATTGGCGTCTTCGTGCTCTGTTGGTTCCCCTTCTTCTTCAGCTACAGCCTGGGTGCCATCTGCCCGCAGCACTGCAAGGTGCCCCATGGCCTTTTCCAGTTCTTCTTCTGGATTGGTTACTGCAACAGCTCGCTGAACCCTGTCATCTACACCATCTTCAACCAGGACTTCCGCCGTGCCTTCCGAAGGATCCTTTGCCGCCAGTGGACCCAGACGGCCTGGTGAGCCGCCTGCCCACTGCCCTTATGGGGCTGGTGCCAGCTGGCACCAGGGCCACTCTGCTTCCTGTCCTGTCTTATGTGGCCACCTCCCTGGGGCTTTCTGGTCCCTTCCCAGGTCCTGCAAGCCTCATCTTGGGAGCCCCCTGGGAGTGACCAGGGCAGGGGTGCTGTTCAAAGGGTCTAGCTAAAGCCTCCCCCGCTGGCTTGGCTGTTTGGAGACATCTTCTTCCATGCCTGAACGCAGGTAGATGGAGGAGGCTTGGACCTTCCTGAGTGTGGCAGAGGCCAGGCTGAGGTAGAGCACCTCCTTCCCAGAACCGCAGACCTCTGCCAGCTGATGGGTACGCTTCCCTTCCTCGAGGACCCTGTGTTCTCTGGCAGGACGCTTTCTTGTGGTATTTTGCTGCCTTCTCACCTCCCCCGTAAGAGCAGGAAGCCAGCCTTCCACTCTCCCCAGGAGGGCCTGCTGCTGAGGAGGAGGCAGAACCCATGGCCTGTGGACCCCATCAAGTGCCGGGTGGGGGTTTATGTGCAGGCACTGTCTCTGGGCCCTTCTTCCCCTTTCCCCTGCTTTTGGATTCATAGCTCCTTTGAAGGCCAGAACTGTGGACTGTTTCCCACCTGCCACCCTTCTGGGAGAAGTGTGGGCACGTGGATGCTTCAGTGGGGGATTCTGGAAGCCTGGCCTCGGCCTCAACAGGACATCCCTGATCACTAGCATTCACCCCCTGCAAAATCTGGGGCGACAATAGCTTGCCGCCTACTTGCTGCAGGGAGATGAAAGGCATTGCAGAAAGCTTTGAGCTCCATGGGGAAATGCACTAGAGGAGCAGAAACTGTGCTCATGTGGTGATATAAAAGTCCCCTTTCTCTGTGTTTACCACCACCTGTCTTCCTGTGGACTTTTGTTCTGTGCCTGGAGTGTGTGAATTCCTACCCCAAACTGGGAGTGGCAGACAGAACCACTCTTTCAGTTAAAGGATTACTTTGAGAATATGTTCTTGTGCCTGCAGACATTTGAGTTATTATGTGCATGACAACTTCTTGACACTTCACCTGTAACACCAAGAGGGTTTTCTGTGGCTTGGGCTACTGGGGGGAAGTTTTTTGTCATCAAGCAGGCAGATTGTTTCCTCGAGAGAGCTAAAAATACCCACACCCTGGGAATGGTCTGACATGAGAGCCTGTGGCCAGTGACAGAGCTCCCAGGCAGGGGACAGGGATGGAGCAGGTGAGCAAGGGCCCGGTGGATCCTTGGGGGAGCCTCTCACTGATATGCAAGGCAGGGCTCCAAGCCCCAAATTTGTCCCTGTGACGCACAACTGATCCTGCCCCAGGTGGATGCCAACTGGCCCATCTGACCCAGCCATGTGGCTTCACCCCACCGACGGGGCTCCAGGGGCCTCCCCTTCCTGGTTCTCTCCCCCACCCCAGATGCTAGCACACAGACAATTGGGAGCACATGAAGGATGTTTCCTGTGTTCCCGTGGGAGTGCCTGACTTCAACCATAAGCCAGTGGGCATCTTAGCTGGGGGTGGGGCTGAGAGGCACGGCACTGTTGGCACTTCAATGAACCCGGTCAGATTGGGAGGAGTGATAAGATAATTTTCTGGGGTGGAGAGAATGGAGGGGACCAACGAGAGCCTCTCCTTGGGAGGGGGGCTATCCAGCTCATCCCGTGGTGTCAGTGTGAAGACAAGGCATTGCCCTGGGGTGGAGCTGGGGAGGTGGTCCAGGGGAGGGGCTGACCTGTGACATCTGACTGGTCTCGCATGTGCCCTGGTGGACCCCTGCTATTATTGCCTTGGCCCCCTTGTTGTGATATGCAGGTCTTTTTTAAAAAGCCTGATCTATTTTATAAATAAAGGATATTTTGTAATAAGCACACTGTGTCCTCGTTGCCCAAGGGCTGCAGGGAGTAGTTATTCCTCAGCTACGGGTAGCAAACTCAGCACTGGATCCCTCCCAGGGCCAGCTGCCCTCACCCCCCCAGACATGGCTGGCTAGTACCCACCCAGCTGCCTGCTTCCTTTGTCATCGCATTATCCCTTATTCCTCATCACAAGTTAGTGGAGCAGGGAGTGGCCAGAGACGTCTGAGACTGGCTGCTTGGAGAAGGACTAAGTGGGGGGCTTCCTAGAGGAGGTCTCCTTTGGGCTGGGTCTTGGGGGAAGAGCAGGAGAACAGCCAGAGGCAAGATAGGAAGGTGTTTCGGGCAGGGGAACAGCACTTACAAAGGCTGCTGTGTGTGGTGGATTTGACAGTTTGAGAGTCAACTGGAAACTGGCCCTGCTGGGAGATGAGGTATCGCTGTGGGGGCAGCGGAGGTGATCAGACCTCATTCACACGGGAAGGACAGGCACTGTGGAATACTGTAAGCTGCTGCCGCCTTCAGTGAGGGCAAGAGAGCGAGCAGAGCTGATTTACTTCAGACTCTTTCATACTGAGATTCAGTTAGGATGTCGGGGCTGGCATCTCCTGATCTCCGGATGAGCCCCTGAGGCCCCAAAGCCACCCTGTGAGTCTGGTTAGGAGTCCAGTCCACCAGGCCTCCTGTCCGTCTTAGGCCAGCAGGAGGCTGGGGGGTGGTAGGGTGGTGCCAATGGCTGACCCAGGGAGGGTGAGGACTGAGAGGGGAAGGTGGGGGAGGACAGTGAGGCCGCAGGGGCTGGAGGTGTGAGTTCACCCCCACCTCCACCGTGACCCAGAATTCACACTTCCCGGTGCCATGGCCTCTTCAGGGGAGACTCCATGTATCCACCAATGTAGGTGCACTTGGGGAGGTGAAGCTCCACTGAGGACTTACCAAGAAAGCCAGGCCCCGCCCTGAGGGGCTCCCAGCCCTTCCCACCTGCTGGTGCCCACCTTGAAGTCCCTGAAGCCTGACGAGGGCAGATCAGAATAGTCCACCTGACTCTGGTTACTGAGTTGATTGTTCCTCGGGCACTCTGTCTGATTACCTCACCTGTCATCCAGGCCCAAGCTCTTTCCACTACACCACACTGTCCTGTGTTGCCTGAGGGTCTGCAAGGGGCTGGCCCATGGGCTCAGTCTCTGGAGATGGTGGCAGAAAATTGCCCCTATGAGCTGGACTATTGACAGCCCATTTTGAATGCATGATCTCGTTAGCTCCTCACAACCTTGCTGGGTGTGGCCAGCTACAGAAGAGGAAACTGAGGCTCAGGGTCATTCAGCTGGGTCCCTGAATCACAACGCTATGAAATCAGGTGCTGAAGAATTGTAGTCGGATCTCTGGCTGCAGCTCTCATTCAGTGGCCTGAATGATTCTGAGTCATATCTAGGCTGAATTCAGTAGGCAGCGGTGCTGTGATCGACTGCTCATGTCTGTCACTGCCATAGGATTTGTAAGTTACGGTATGCATTTCACAGGGTTTCCATTCCTGATGGCTCAGTCTGATCCCTGCATTTTATTAAAGGAGAGACTGAGGCCCAGAGAGAGATGACTTGCCTCGGACCCTACCCCCTCCCCTCTCCTCCACAGGCCACATGGTAGTAGAACTGGGTCTGGAACCCAATCTGCCCCACATACCACATCTCCATACTGAGAGGTTGCAGCCAGATTCAGGAATGATGGGCCCATATTTGGAACATGGCCACCTGACAGTCCACCGTGGGCCTGGGCCTGTGCTAGGCTCAGCTCAGCTTCATTTTGCTGCCTTATTCAGTTCTCAGAACCTGCGGAGCAGAGTCCCAGGGACGTGCCTAGGGCCACACAGCTGAGCTGGATCGCAGGACTGCGGGCTCTCGACAGGGCCTCCTCCTCTCTCCTCCTTCCTGCTGTTCTGTGTGAGCAGCACCTACTTTTGATTGAATCTTGAGCCCACCTGAGTGTTAGTGGTTGGAGAAGGTGGGCTCAGAACAGCAGATATGGGTGGGGAGGAGCAGCTCTCCTCCCAGGAGTAGTCCTAGCCAGCACCTTGGAGGTGAGCGCGGGGACAGCAGGCAAAGCAGGGACACTTGGCAGTCCACCAGGTGGCTGTGAGCCATCTTGGCCTGGCACTTCTATTTCTGGAGACCCCTGTCTTAAGATGACCTTGACCAAGGGGAGGCACCAATTGAAGAGAAGATGGGGAGTTTAGGAAGACCCCCTCTCCCCAACTGCTCTCACTCTGTAAAAATCTGGGTCCTTAGGTCTCTGGGGACACCCTTGACAGGGAGCTGAGACCCAGCCCCTGCATCAGGTCAGCTGCTGAGAAATTCAGGGTGCTGGAAATTCTTCTTTGGAGCTTTCTTGCAGGAGGCACCCCAACCCGCCTTCTCAGAAGGTGCCGTGGCAGGAGGGCTGGCTGACCTGCCAGTGAGCCGCAGGTACAGAGGCCTCGTGTGTTCATCAGGCCTTTGTCCCCCTTCCCATCCTCTGCGTGATCTCCATTTATGTTTGGGGGGGATGCTGCTGGGAAGGGGTGTGCGACCTTGCCCAGCTACCTCCTGCCAATGGGATTGCTGCTGGCATTTGACCCCATGGAGTTGTTACGAGGCAACATTTCACTGCCCTGGTGCTGGCTGGGAGTTCTGCTGCGAAAGCCTGTTGGCTGTGGGTGACAGGGCTGGAGTGGCACTTCTGTGCCAGTGAAAACTACAGCAGGAGGTGGTGGGGAGGCCAGGGTCATGCCTGCTTCTGCCACCACTAGTCTGGCTGACCCTGGGCAGGGCTGGGTCCCAGCTCCTGGAAGGTCCAGATGCTGAGGTCCCTGGAGTGAGTCAGTTGTTCTTAAAGTCGGGTTCCCAGACAGACTGGGATGTTATCTTCGCCTTTGTCCCTTAGCGCAGCGGCAGACGGGGTCTGGTGTGACCGATCAATCTGAGATGGGAAGTGGCGAGGGGATTAACGGCAGCTCTGGGTCATGAGGACCCGTGCCTGCTGGGCACCATCTGAGATCGGAACCTTTACTACCCCTGTTTACAGGTGAGAAAACTGAGGCCAAGGGGGGTGGAGGATCTTGTCTGAGGTCATCTAGAGCCGAGATGACCTGTCTAATCTCAACTGTGTCACTCCCTGACCCTCAGTGACTGCTCCCTCAACAGGGGAGCAGGCCCAGGCCCTTCCCAGACCAGCAAACCCCTGCGCTGCAGAGACCCCAGCTCGGGGGTGATCTCCCTGCCTGATAGCACCTCCATTAGAGCAGGACCTGGGCGGGGGGTGGAGGTGGGGAATGTGCCTTTGGGGGAGCGCTCCCACCCTCCCGGCTCTGCTCTCTGTTAGCAGGGAAGGCAGGGGGCTAAAATTAGATTCTGGGATTCTTTGTGTTCCTGCATCCATCCAGCAGTGTGGGGAAAGAAGTTGTCACAAGGCCAGGGCTAGAAGGGGCCTGGATGTCAGTTTGCAACCTCCCTAGGGCTCACTGGCTCTGATCTTCTCACACCCTCCCAGGCCCTTGGCCAGAGGCTCCTGCCCTTGGCTTGGCCTTGTGGCCATGTATTGATTAGCAGTGATTTCAAAGGGCAAGTCATGCACGCCCCCTTAATACCTACCCTTTACCCCTGGGATCCCACTGCCCCCCTCATCCCTGTCTTCTTTTCCATCCTTCCCCTCTCCTGGCCCTTCCCACTTCCGGGTCCTCAGTGACTCACTCCCCCTTCTCTGAGCCTCCCTCTGCCTCCTGCTGACCCTCTGACTTCTGCTTCCCCCGGGCCAGTCCTGGCTCTTGATGGGGCCTGCAGGCTCTGTGGACCCTTGTGGCTGCAAGGGGACTGGAACAGCCTGGAGACCAAAAAGGTCCTCCCTTTCTGGCAAGTGGGGGTAATTTGTGGCCCCCCTGCCATGCTCTGGGGTCGCTGGCCCTCCAGCAGGCCAGGTGGGAGAGGTGCTGGTCCCGGCTGAGGGTGCTGGGTCCTGCCTTTGATTTCCCTGGAGAGAGGCAGGTCCCTCCAACTTCAGAGCAGCCAGAGCTCAGCTGGAATACCTCGGACTCCAGGGGGACCTGAGCTGCTTCACAAGGGGAAGGGCTGAGCTGGGGCAGTGTGGAGCCTGGGTGTCACTGTGTGTCCCTGTGCCGTCCAGTTCCCACCCGGCCCAGCTGCAGCTGTGAGGCTGGGAGCGTGGGAGGCTGCATAAGCCTGCTGCTGGGATGCCTGGACACGGGGGGTCGGCACGTGTTCAGTCCAGCCCCCGACCCAGTGCAGGCAGGGTTGGGTGCAGTGGTCACAGGCCACAGGCTCCACTAGGCCCTGGGTGCTGTTTGTCAGGTGCCACTTTGACACAGCGGTCCCAGCTGCAAATCTGGGAAGGCTGTGGCTTCTCTGGTCCCTGCTGGCCTGGCAGCTGGAATTAGGGTGGGCACAGGGCTGGCAGCTGAAGGATTTAATCAGCTGTTTCAGAAGCACTGACCGGGGTCCAGAGGCTTGGGTTATGGTCCCAGTAGGGCCACCAAATTGCTGGGTGATCTTGGGCAAATCTCTTTACCTCTCTGAGCTTTAGATTCCTCATTGTCAGATGAAGGAGTCAGACTGGAGCAATGTTCAATGATGCACTGGGTGCTGTCCCAGGAACCACTGGGCAGGGCAGAGAGGACGGGGACTGAGTCAGTGCCATCTTGCCCCCACCTCACTCCTGCCTTTTCCTACTTATCTATTATTATTCAGGAGGCAGCTGCCCCCACTGACCACAGGCTTCCTCCTCTGCCACCCCAGCCTCCAGTAACACCCTTTCCCACCTCCTTGTGCCCTTGACACCTGTGTCCCAAGGAAGTCTAGCTGGTGGGAACCTCAGAGGGTCATCTTGCAGGACATTCCCCCAAGGCAGGCTGGGAACTGGTGGGACAGGGGAGGAGACATGTGTCTGGGGGATGGCAGGAGCCAGCCTGTGCTTGACATTGTGTCTAAAGTAAGGCTGGAAGGGGACCTCGAGCTGAGGGCCATCAGAGGAGGAAGTGGGTGAGGTTGGGGGGATGGGGGGGCAACAGCAGGGGGCTTCTGGGGGAAACCCTGCTCCCATGGGGAGAAGACCCGGCTCCTGAAAATGAACCAGCATTCACCTGGGTTGTGGCGATATGCCCAGCCTCCCCGTGAGGGCAGGGGCTCTCTGCCTCCCTGGTGCTTGTGCCCCTCGCCCGCAGCACAGCCTGGCCCAGAGAAGGCACTCAGGAGGCGTGCGTGGAATGAGTGAGCTTCCCCCGCAATCTGGGGCAGCCTTGGCCTTGATCTCCTAAGGCTGGGGACCCTGCGCTCCAGGAATGCATCTCTGATTCAGTGTTTAACTTTTCTGTTTTGTTTTGTTTTTCCCATAGTTTCCTAGAGAAATTCTGTTGGAAGATTCCATCCTGGGCTTGGCTGGGCTAGAGGAGGGAGAGCTGTCCCACAGAGATGGGGGGAGCACCGGGGCCTCCCCGGAGGTGGGCAGGGACCTGTCTCAGAGTGCTGAAGAAGACGGGGCTGGACAGAGAGGGGACAGGCAGAGAGGGCATCGATGGGTCATCCTGATGGCAGCCGTCAAACCTGGCTCCATTGCCTACTAGCTGTGTGGCCTCAGGCAAACTCTGAAACCTATTGGAGCCTGATTTTCCTCACATTTAAAATGGGATAACATTAGCACCTTTAAGATTAGAGAGGTATGTTGAGAGGTAGAGATGATATAGAAGGTGTCCTAATAGAGTTGGCACCCAAAAATGGCAAAGCCATTCTGATGACTCCTCTGGACGTCCAGATCCTCTCCAAGGTGAGCTGGTAGAACCCCTTGTTCTCCAGATGTCCCCTGACTCACTGCTCACAGCCTGAGGGAAAGAGAGTGGATTCTGGGCCCTGGAAGATGGCCCCACCCTGCATATGGGATCTGCTCTACCTGCCTGCTCTCGCCGCTTGCTTCCACAGGTTACAAAGCTTCTTCCACCCAGAGCTTCTGCCAGGCTTCTCCAGTGTCTAGCAGGAGGGGAAGGAGTTCAGGCAAATAGCACACGAGTGCCTGAACCCTTACTGCTGAGCCCATGACAGACATCAGTAGAGACAGACACCAGAACTCTCTCCAGGAGCTGTGACAAGGCTGCAGGGAATGCTGGGAAGGCATTCTCAGACAATTGCAGCTTCTGAGTGAGATGAAGTCCAGGGAGAATCCTGGCCTTGCCTCAGTGGACATGGGGGAAAGGGCTGCCCGGCCTGATGTGAGGGGGCCGTTGGGGTGTAAAAAGGGCTGTCTCTGGAGACCCCTAGGATTCCGGCAGTGCTGCTGTGTAGGGGGCACCCAAGGGCCAAATGTCATGTCCAGGGGGACCCCAGAGATTCCGAGAAAATTGAATGTGGAAGCACAACTGCCAGCCGAGGGGCAGTCTGGGAGGAGGCTGCAGGGGTGAGGCCACGCAGGGGAGGACGGGGTGAGTGTGGGGCTTCTTGGGCCAGCATGTCTTGACTGGGGCCAGACGGGGTGAATGAGTGGGGAGCGCTGCGGGGGCACTTGGAAGTCTTATGCCCTCAGGAGTGTGTAAAGCCGCTGAGAATGGTTCAAGGTCACCAGCCCACACTGTTTAATGACCTGTTGCGCCTCTTGAGAGTCTGGTCACCTGGTATGAGCAGATGTGGCTGCCTGTGTTCCGGGAGTAGAATCAGAGCCCTGCTTCCCTCCACTGGCACAGCACCACGGCCATCCCTGCAGCCCCATCTGTACATGACCACGACACACACAGCGTCTGCTGGCCCTTCCCAGCCAAACACCCAGCTCCCTTCCCTACTGCCGCTGTTCTCTGTGGCACTTACCACCAGCTGGCAGGATGGATGTCTCACTTACCTGCCTGCTCCCTGTCGTTGTCCGCTGCTGCGCTGTAAGCACCACGAGGGCTGGCATAGTCACCTGTATTGTTCACAGAGTAGCCCGGGCCTGACAGTGCCTGGCACACAGTGCAAAGTAAGGGCTGGCACTGGTCTGCAGTGGCGCTCACACCCCTGGAACTGTGGTGAGGGGAGAAAGCTGCATTTGTTTGAGCTCTTCCCTTAGAAGCAGGAAGAGTGAACAGGAGGGCACGGGGGAGGGGTGAGATAGAGCCTCAAGAATTGTCTTGACAAACCACGAGAGTTGGCTGTTGGCTGCGCCGCCTTGGGGGAGCCAGGCAGGAGGCTGGGAGTCCCCTACACCACAGCTTTGGCTGGGTGAGTGGACTGTACAAGTTTGGGGCCTGAGAGGAATTGCTGGGGACGGTGGATGTGGGCGGAGGCTGCCCTAGTGATACCTCTGCCTTGCACATCCATCTTGGTTGTAGTCAGGGGGTGGACAGCTGCTCCGGGATGAGCAGTTTGGAGGGCCCTGTGTGGAACCTGCCTGAACACCTGGGTCCTGTCCTGTGTGTGGACCTCTGTGCTGGCTACAAGGGCCACGGAGGGAAAGCCAACACCACGCTGAATTCTGGAAGTGGGGGAGGGGGCAGGGACAGGCCTCCAGCAGCAAGACTGCAGAGCACGGAAGGATGGAGATCAGCATTGCAGCACTGGACGTTCACTCCCGAGGACCGGTGGTTGGTGTCGCAGGCAGGAGGGGATGGCGGGGGAGCAGAGGTGCATGCTGTCCAGCCTATGGCTTTGGTGTGGGCTCCCTCATGTTCTGAGGTGCCTTCTGGCCCCAGGCTGTTCCCTGGGGCAGGGGACAAGGTAAGGGGAGGCCTAGGGCCAGCGGCCCTGCTCCAGAGGCAGCTGACTAAAAATAAGTTGGGATGTCAGGGTCTCCTGGTTCCAGAAGTGGAGAAGAAGAATGAGTGTCAGGAAGAGGAGGATGCGGGGGTGGGGGTGGGGGTGGGGGGAGAGACACACAGCTGAGGGCGGCCAGCAAACTTGTTTGTTTCCTTCTCGCTGGCTGAAGCGTCGCAGGCGGCGGCTCCCTGGGTCTGGGGGACGGCTCTGGTCTCCATGGACCTGCCAGTGTCCCCAGGCACCTCGATACACGCTCAGCAGCCCTTCCCCATGCACTCCTTTGACACCCCATCAGTGTCGAGCAGGGGACCGGAACTCTGTGGGTGGTAGCAAGAGGGGCCAGGTTACTGAGACCCTGTTTAGAGGCAGAGAGCAAACCTGGGGCTTCAAATTTCATTTCTACCCTAATATTCTACAGATGCAAAAACAGGTCCAGATGGTTTAGGGACTTGTCCCAGGTCACATAGCTAGCTATGCCTGGAGCCACACCCAAGCCCAGGTCTCCAGACACTCAGGGCACAGTTCTGTGGAGGCTTCAGCTGAGACACAACACAAACACTGCCACCCTGCCCTTGGAGGAAAGGGCAGGATGCAACAGGGAAAAGGCCAGTCTGCAGTCATGGTCACAGGCACGTGAGTATGGGTGGGAGGTGCGAGGCAGGCTGGCATCACCACCCCACAAGTCGTGAGGGTCCACATGACATCTGCCTCAGCCCACCCACCAGGCTTCCAGACATCCTGAGGGCTTAGGCTTGTTGGTGACGTACCTCGCCGTCTGCCCTACACTCCAGGGGTTGCTAGTGGCTTTGTAGAAGCAGAGGGGTAAACGAGGTGGGCCCTGTGCCCTCTGGCCCTCAGCTCTGGGGCAAGGCCAGTGAGAAACCCACCTCTCATGCTGGCTGCAGAGCTCCCTGGGGTGATGCGAACACAGACCCTCTTATCTTGACCCTGGCATCCTGACCTCTAGCCTGGGTGGGACCTCAGAGGACACAGGTTCTCTCTCTGCCCAAGCCGCCTCTCCCCACCCCCACACCACCACACCAGCTCCCCTGGACTCAACCGTATCCAAACTGTGACCAGTGTACCCCTTTCCCCCCACTCTCCTCCCCGTGTTCCTCTTCCAGGACTTATTCAGAAAAGCCTCCACTGGGTGAACCCTGACCACTCAGAGTTCACGTCCACTTGGTTGCCCTTGAGCCTCAGTGCAGGGCCACTCTGAATGCCTGTCATTATTTATCTGCGCCCCTCTTGTCACAGTTGGCCTGGGCATCGTGAGGTTGAGGTGAGCTGGCCTGGGACAAGCCTGCATCCAGGGGCACAGGACGGGGTGCAGGCTGACCAGCAGCTTGCCGGCCATCATCCCCTTTATTCTCTCTTGGTTCCTCCTCTTTTCTCTTCTGTTGTTTTTCAAGTCTATTGATACATTCTCTAGGTCTCAACCTGCTGGGCCATCAAGTCAGGAATCTCTCTCTCTCTCTCTCTCTCTCTCTCTCTCTCACACACACACACACACACACACACACACACACACACACACACACACACACACACACAAAACAGCCCACCCCCCAGTGGCAGGCAGCTCAAAGCCTCTGGAAGCCTCAGCCTCTTGCTTGCCCTCCCAGCTGGGCCGTGCCTACCCACACCAGCCTTTCTAGTTCTGGGGGTTGTTACAGGGAGGCACTGGGATCTGGGTGTGATCCTTGAGGAAGCTCCCTCTGGATGGTCCTGGGGTGTATTAAGAGGGCCCTGCTGTCACCCTGACGCCAGCCAGGCAATGCTCTGGGCCCAGGGCATGGGGCCTGAGGCATGTGAAAGCTCAGCCCTCATCCTCCCAGAGAGGGGGTCACAGGCTGAGCAGCCCTTCCTGGCTGCCCTCTCCCTCCCCTGCCCTGGGCGCTGGGGAGCTGGGATGTCCCACCACCCCCTCGCCTGTAGGCCCTGAGATGGACATCCGTCCGGAGGCTCTGTTGATGTGAGGCCAATGTCCCAGAGGATGGAGGCAGGGGGCAGCTGTGGACCACAGGCTTCATGGTGGGGGCTGCCCCTGACTGCATGGGATGGGAGCCTTGGCGTCTGAGGCCCCCAAGCCCAGGACCTGCTGTCATCCTGCAGAAGCTTCCTAGTTTCCCACACACTGGGTTGTTCTGCCTCCTGCCACCAGGTCAGCAAGGCCTGGAGCAGCCTCAGAGCAGATGGCCGCTCGCCAACAGGGATCTTGGGGCGGCCTCTGCCCCTGAACAAGTTACTTCCTTGGAGCCTGTTTTTCTCATCTATAAAAGAGAAAGAATTATCTCAAGACAACATGGGGTGATGTCCGTAGAGATCCAGGTGCATTGAACGTTTCATCCCCGCTTTCTTTTTACCCATGAATGTTCTCTCTGACCCATCCTAGCAGGTGCTGCAGGGTCAGGGGTCAGGGAGAGGCTGTCCGCAGGCCTGCCTGGATGGGCCTTAGGTCCTGGACTCATGAGGGTGGGGCTTTGGGGAGCAGTGGGGCTGCCTTCAGATCCTGGCATATTTGCTGTGTGACCTCAGAGAAGTTACTCAGCATCCCTGAAGCTGTAAAGTGAGGCCCCCACTGTACCTCGCTCAGAGGGTGGTGGGGACAGTTCTGTTGAGATACTTTTACAGAGACAGGACTTGTGTTTGCTGTTAGGCCTAGGAGGATGGGGAGGGGGAGAGTCTGGGGACAGCGTGGGGCTCAGAAAGTGACCCTGAGGTACTCTTGGACTGGAAAGTCTCTGGTTTAGGTTGAGGCCGAGGGGAGGGGTTGGGGTGGGGCAGGGGCAGATGGGCGCCTGGGGTTGCCTCCAAGACCCCCCTTTCTAGGCTGCAGCACCAGCTAGAGCTCCCACCTCCTTTCTGTTATTCACAGGAATTACCCTAAATGCTAAATCTGTTGTCATGACAACAGATGAGTATTACCCATCCTTAGGTAAAGCCCTGTTTTGCAGGGAGTCAGGCTGTCTCCAGCTCCATCACTGGCCCCCATGGCCCACTGGCCCACCTCTGGGCTTCCCAGCTGATGCCCCTCCCTCCCTCTTTCCCTTCCTCCCTCCCAGGTGGACCTTTCAGAGAGTTAACTCCTGTTTTTTAAATTTCCAGAATGTTTCTGTGACTTCTGTTTTTCCTGTCTCACTTTGTGTCTGTGGGTCTCCCGCTCACTCCTCGTCCTCTTTTCCCTCACCTCATCTCTCCTTCCTTCTCCCCTTCTCTTCCCTCTTCCCTGGATCCTGACCCTCTTTCTTGGTTTCCCTTTGTCTCCTCTCTGCCTGTCTCATCTCTCTTTCTCCCTCCTTCTCCCCACACCCTCAGAGGCAGCAGGATAGCATGAAGGTGGGTGAGGACAGGCAGGGCCTGCTGGCTGGAGGGTCTGCTGCGTGTGGGGCTCTGGTCTGCAGCGGGGAGCTCACGGCAGGCGCACCCTGAGCGCCTCCCACATGTGTGGCATGTGGCTAGAAAGACTTCCAACTGCCCCTCAAGAAGCGTGGGCCAAAGGAGCTGCTTTTCCTCCCCCACCTCATCCCCTGCATTGGGCCTGTCCCACTCCAGCACTGAGTAGCATTATTCCACATTACGGGCCAAGAAATGAAAGATCAGAAGGGTTAAACAACCTGCTCAAGGCCACACAGCTGGTCAGCAGACAAGGCAGGATTTGAAATTCCATTCCACAGCCAGTGCTCTCAACCATGGTGCTCTAATAATGACATCCTTACCTGAGTGCTCCCATGCCAGCAGTGTCTGGAACTCATTTCGCCCTCGCAGCAACCCTGCAACCTGGGACCACAAGCTTCTCTCTTATCAATGAGAGAATCAGGGCCCAGAGAGGTTAAGTACCTTTCTCCAGATCACACTGCAGTCCGGGCCATGACAGGATTTGAACTCAGGTTTTTCAGTCTCCAGAGCCTGGTCTCAGCCCTGAGTGCTGTTGCTACTTCCTTCCTCTTCTATGGGGAGGAGAGCCACAGCAGAGAGGGACAAGGACATGGCCTCACATGCACCCAAGACCCTCCTTCTCCTCCCTAACGCCCTGTAACGTCCCCTCTGGGCCCAGCCACGTATGTTTTTGGGAAACCAGAGGGGGAATCCATGTGGCCATAGGTGGGCACAGTGTCCTCTTCTTGGCTGGGTTCCAGGCAAAGGGGGGGGGGCGGTGGCGGGGGGCCGGGGGCGGGAGCTCCAGGTCACCAGGAGAGGCCCACAGATCCCATAGCGACTTGAGGGCCTCTGGGGCAACCCCAGTACCCCACAAGCACCTTTGGGGCTCTTGTCACTGAACCAAAACCCCCGGATCTGATGTGAGTGGCGGAGCTGGGCTGAGTCACGGCTGTGAGGCCGCAGCCGCTGTGCATGCTCTCCTGGCCAGGAACATCCACAGCCCTTCTTGCCCCTTTTCTCCAGTCCCTAGAGAGCAGCTTGGGCCTTGGAACACACTGTCCCGGAGTGTGGCTGACGGGATGATGGAGAGGCGGGTTATTTTTAACAGCCGAGACTCATGGACAGAGCCTCTTCCAGGCCAGAAGAAGAGACACTGAGGGAGGGTGGGGACCAAAACTGTAGGTCCTTCCACCCTTTCCCCACCCTCCCTGCTCCCAGGCCTGGAGCCCCACAGGCTTTGCGGACAGCTCTGGGGTTGACAGGGTGACTGCCTCTTGGCTATCACCCCTGAGGGGGACCTGGCAGGGCCAACCTTTGTATGTGCCCCCCACCCCTGCAGCTGCAGGTCTGGGAGCCGCTCAGGCTCATGTACCTGCCGGCTCCAGCCCCCTGCCCGGATCCGCTTCTCCTACTGCTCCTCTGAGGAAGAAGCTCACGCTCCAAGCTCCCCACGCCCTTCTCCACTGGAGCAGGACCCACTGGATGACTGAGTGTGGGCCTGCCAGGTCCCCAACTTCTTTAGGCACTTCAGAGCTCACTCCGACTTGTTCGAACATCCCGTTTACTGGTCCTGCAGTGAGCGTGCTGAGCACCCGGCCCATGTCCCCTCCTTTCAGTGAAGCCACGTGCCTGCTGAAGAGGATGGGAATGCCTCAACTGCCCCCAGCTGAATGCTGAATTTTTCAGTTCTTGGAATGACCTTCTCCGGCCCTCCTGTGTCCCTACATGGGCGTGCTCTTTTAGGACTTTCAAAGGACACACCCTAACTTGTCACAGAGCATCATATGACAGCAGCCTGCTGCTGGGAATGAGCACTATCCCCTTTTTCAGCCCCTTCCAGCTTTCACTGACCCACTTTTACCAGTAGGCAGAGTGCCCTCAGAGCCCCTTTACAGGTAAGCCTCTCGCTGCCAGCCTTTCCCACTTCCCTTCAGGGATCCTCCCTGGCTGCTTCTGCCAGTAAAAGGCAGACATCTGGTTTCCCAGTGTCCCTGGGCCACCAGGGAGAGGTGTGTGTGTGTGTTTATAACATCCTTAGTGTCACGGGACCAGCCTACAGTGTGTAGCTCCCTTAGCCAGAGGCTGGTTTCCTGGATGTTACTACTGCCTTCCCTTTCCTCCTGTCCACTGGGATGGAGCCCTGAGGCCACCTATCCCAGACCTGAGGTGCAGGTCTGTCCACTCACCAGGGAGGCTGAGCTCTGCTCTCCCAGGTGGGATGGGGGTGGCTGGAGTGGGCCAGAAGACTAGAGGGCTGAGGAGGGGGCAGGAGGGGAAGAGGTAGCAATTTTAGCTCTCCCCACTGTTGCCGTGTTACCTCAGGCCAGCTCCCTCCCCTCTCTGGGCAGCAGCCCATCCTATGTGGATTGAGGAAGCACAGTGCTTACAGGTCGTTCATGAGGATGAAGTGAGATAATACAAGTCAAGCTTGAGATGAGGCCAGCCTGCGGCCAGCACTGGGGAGTGGGGCGGTTGGATGGCAGCCACTGTGGTTAGCTGGACAGCCATGATGGGGAGTGACAACAGGGAGAGGCAGAGCCTAAAGCTGTGGTCAGGGCCAAGGTTTGGGGAGAGCCCACAGGGCCCCTTCCACCTTCCTGTGCAAAGTCTGGAAGGGGCTGTGAAGAAGAGAGAGGCCAGGGGGCAGCAGACAGGCAAGAAGATGTGTGAGCGTCACAGGAGCTGGACCCTGGGCACCAGGTGGCCCGTACACATCAGAAAACACCTGTCGTCCCAGTCAACGTTCCAGGCCAGATTACACAGCCACCTCCTCCACTAATGCTCCCCCTAGGAAGCCCCCCACAACCTTCCAGGGGTCCCACCACACCCACTCCAATAAGGCCCCACTCCAATGAGGCCCCGCCCCCATCCCCACAGGGCACACTCCGTCTGGGTTAATGGCTCCTTGCTGGCCCTGAGTGATGACCTTGGGGCCTGCCATGAACAAAACGTTGTTACTGGTCCAAGGTGCTCCCAATAGAATTATGGCCTCACGTCTCCTTTTCTAGAGCAGGATGGCCTTTCTCGGCTGCCTTCTGGGTGGGGCTGGGTGTCCGGCCCAGGGTCCCTTTGGACACCATGTGGCCTGAGGCTTTCCTGACAGGCTGGGACAGAAATGGCTGAGCCCTGGAGCAGGGGTCACCAGGGACCCAATCACATGAACTCGTGGCCTGGTTTCCTTACCCCTGCCTCCCCACTGCTGCTCTCTGCAGCCTATCTCTTTGGAACGCAGAACTGCCCACATCACTTCCCTGCTCAAAGCCTGTCAGTGGCTCCTCACTGCCCAGGGACGAAGTGCAGATGCATCACCTGGTGGAGGGACCTACACATTCCGCCTGCAGCCCTCCAGGACGAGTTCTTCCCCACGGCAGTTTCTGGCCATGCCCCCACGTGCCCAGCCCCTCCAGGGGGCATGAGAGGAAGGATGTGGGCTCAGGGTGGGTGCTCAGGGAGGAGCCATAAAGGCCCCTGACACCCTGGGGACTCCTCTCGTCCCCAGGCAACCCTTAGACCATGTTTCCCAGCCCCCTTGACCTGGGGTTGAGTTGCACCAGTGGAAAGGGGACAGCAGAGACACGTGCCACTCTGTTTGGTGCATACAAGTCTCCCACGTGCTCTCTTCCACTCAGTTTCCTTCTGTAGCTGTCGTGAAGGCCACCAGAGGCCAAATGGAGGCAGGTCCCGGCTTCACCGCTTGAAGGAGAGCTCCCTGACTCCCATGGGACTGTGAGGTGGGCACCAATCAGGTTGTAAGGAGATCTGGGGGTTCTTGATGCTCTGCAGGGTGTGTAGGCAGGGCTCCCTCACTGGAGCTCGCTATGGGCCCAGGCAGCTGCCCCCGGGGGGAGCTTTGCCCAACTGGGGACCTTGTCTTCCAGGCATCCTGGGGAGTGGCCACGAGCCTCCTGGCTTCTTTGTCTCCAGTTCACCTGTCCCATGAGGCAGCTGTGGCCTGTGGGCACCTGTACGCAGAGCTCACACCAGGATCTGACAGCTACCCTGAAGGTCACTCAAACACTGTTATGGGGACATCGGTGGACTTCTCAATAGAAGAGGGCGACATGCTCAGTCTCGCCGCTTCCTCCTGATGTGACAGTCCTGGTCGGTCCCCGCTCCTCTCTGGTGATGTTTACATGGGCCATAGTGCACTGTCTTCACTCAGTCCTGTGTCCTGCCTTTCCACCCAAATGTCACAGCAGCAGTGTTACCCCATGTTTGTCAGTGTTTTCAGGCCCAGTTTTAAATGGCACAACTGCAGTTTATGTAACTGTTCTCTGCTGTTGGAAGCTTAGGTGGTGTCTGGTTTTTCAGCACTACAGGAAAGGCTAGTGGAATAGCTTCGGGCACAGAGCTTTTCTCCTGCACGATGATGGCTCTCCAGGAGAGATTTCCAGAACTGGACCTTCTGGCTCAGAGGGCCGAGTCATAACATATCAGGGATGGAATGGACCTCAGAAAGGACCTAGTCCCTCTGACCTGGAGATGTGGGGACGAGGTCCGGAGAGGGGAGGTGGCCTGGTTACGGTGACCAGCAGGTTTGTGGTCCTGCTGCTCCTTCCTCTCCTTGAAGCTTCGTGCCTGGAAAAGGTGACCATGCTGCTCCTCCAAGGAGAATTAAAAATCCTTATTGAGATATAATTTGCATACCTTATTCACTCATTTAGGGTACACACATCAGTGGATTTCAGTGTATTCACAGAGCTGTGCAGTCGTCACCACAATCAGTATTAGAACATTTTCATCGCCCCAAAGAAAACCTGTCCCCTTTATCTGTCATCTCCCAATCTTCCACTCCACTCCTCCAGTGCCTGGCAGCTACTATATACTTCCTGTCTCTATGGATTTATCTATTCTGGACAAATTTCATGTAAATGGACTATGTAGCCTTTTGTGTCTGGCTTCTCTCACTTAGCATAATGTTTTCAAGGTTCATCCATGTTGCAGCCTGAATCAGTACTTTATTCCTATTTATGGCCAAATAATACTTCATGGTATGAATATCCCACAATTTGTTTACCTGCCAAGAGTAGTCTTTTCAGCAAACGGTGTTGGGACATTGGTTATCCACATGCAAAGAATGAATCTGGATCCAGACCTCATACCACATAAGAAAATTAACTCAAAATGGATCAAAGACTTATATGTAAGAGCTAAAGTGACAAAAATCTTACATGAAAACATAGACATAAATCTCATGACATTGGATTAGGCAATAGTTTCTGACATATGACACACAGAGCACAAGCAACCAAAGGATACATTGGGCATCCTCAAAATTAAAAAAAAAAAATTGTGCTTTAAAGATCATCATCGAGAAAGTGAAAAGACAACCTAAGAACCCAGGGAGAGGTGGCCCTTGTGACATCCTGCACACTCATCAGAGATGGCCTTGTGGGTGGCCATGGAAACCCAATTAGTGATACGATTTACTTCACTAGTTCAAAACAGAGCTGGGCTCAGAAGCAGCCCAGGTGCAGAGGGTGCTTCTCCCAGGTATCCCCTTGGGCACTCTGTGATGAAAGGACAATGCCCACACCAGTCAAGTGGCATCACCAGGTGTCAGGAGCACCTCCCTGCCATCAGGCTCTAGGTAAGATGGCCATGAACCCCAAGTCCGCTGGTCGGAAGCCCTCTCGGAGGTCTCTGTTACTACTGAGGTAGAGCTCGTGGACCTCGCTCTTCCTGATTTGTCTCCCACACAGGTGTCCATACCACACTTTCCCTCCAAGGGTCCCTAAGAAGCCCCCTCACACAAAACATCATGGAGACAGTGGACACTTCCGAACAGCTGGTTGTCCTGAGGGGGGGTGGGTCTCACCAAACCCTGCAGAGAAAATACATTTAAAATGACATTTGGACAACCCCAAATTTGCCCCTGGGACTTATCACGTGGCCTCCCCCATAGGGCTAAGCTTGTATCCGTCTATCTCCTTCTCTGTCATTTGTCACCTTCTCTTTGGAGATGCTACCAGAGCCGAATCCTGCCTTCTTTAAACATCTCAGCAGGTAGCAGAGATGTTTTCAAACAGCACCGTCCTTTCTGTCCACCTCAGGACAGCTGTGGGAGTACGGACTGGTGCTGTCACTGGGGCAATGTGAGCCCCTGGGATGGAAGTTTGCAGAACTCCACGAGCCTCTACGCCAGCCCACGGCTGGTGTTCTCCCAAGAGCTCCTACACAGGCCTGGAGATCCTTTGGGAGGGTGTTTCTTGCAGTGTCATTTATGGCAGTGAAGAGTGGGATGAAATTAGTGGTCCAGTATAGGGGAATGGCTAAGTGTGAGTCACACAGCCATCAGGAGCCCTGAACAAAGTGACAGACAGTCATGGGGAGATCCTAAAAATACAATGCTGGGTAAAACACCGTGTGATGGACGGAGGCTATACCAGGAAACCAGTCCTGCCAACAGAAAACACAAGTACACACGAATCACAACAGATAGTTCTAAGGATTCATGGGTGTTTAAGGATATCCATGGGGGGGGACAGGAGGAGGAAGGCGGATGAGGGAGAACTGAAATAAGTCCTATAGGTAGCACCTTACAGGGCCTGCGGGTGAGGGTGGGCCGTGAACCTGAACAGAGGCATGAGTTTAATTCAGCTGCTCAGAAAGGAAGAGGTGGGAGTGGGGAGGGTACGGTGGCTGCAGAGAGAGGGGAAGCTGCCCAGGCAGAGGGTGTGAGACAGTTGGCCCTGCAGAGAGCGGGGCCCTGCCTGGCAACAGGCTGCTCAGGCCTCTGACTACACACACACCCCGGCAGGGCAGGGGCAGGAGGACTGGAAAGACATGGCTTTCCGTGTGCGTCTCTGCTGAGGTCGGGCATGAGGCTGAGCCAGCCACAATTCTTGGGTCCCTCTGGATGAGCCCAGAAGGAGGCTGTCCCCAGTGAAGGGCGCCGGCCTTGGCCCCTGGAAGCCAGCCCGAGATGTGGATGCTCAGAATGCGCGGACGTGAGCAGCTCTTGTCAGCCCGGCCTCTGGCTGGTTAGCCGGGGCCCGGGGCCCGGCCTGGACTCTTCCCCCCTCTCCCAGACAACCATCACCCTGGAGGCCAGTGGGCAAAAGAGAGGGGAAGTCATGTGAGTGTCTCGAAGCTTGACTCCCTCTGTTTCCTAATTAAAGTGACACTGCCCAGTGCCTGCAGAGTTCATTGGGTATTGACTCCAGGATATGGTGGCTTTGCCAGAGCTGGGGGAAAGGGAAGGCTTCCCACCCCTTCAGGAGCTATCCCACAAATGGGGGGCGGGAGGGCCGCTGTGGTGCACTGGGCTCAGAGAAAAGGAGATGTGGTTCTCGTCCCTGTCTGTCCCTTGCCAGCTGTGTGGCTTTGGGCAAGATACTTACCTCCTCCCTAAGGAAGCTGTGAGGTCAGATATACTCCTGAAGGGGGAGGAACTTCTTTTGTAAACTGTGAAGTGCTGCTTGAGTGGGAGGTGGAGTGGGGAGCTGGCCTTTCAGCCAATGATCAGATAGATGGCTATGGCTGGCCAGAGTGGTCCCTGGGGCAGGCAAGTGTCTGGGTTGCAGGCTGAGCTCTTCTCTTTTGCACTCCTTCCAGACTAGCCCCTGGGCTGGACCCCCGTCCTGGCCACACACAGGTTTGGGACTTGCAAAAATTCTGCCAGTTTGCATTTTCCAAACCAGAAAGGATGTGGCCACGAAGAGAGTTGTTGCAGTGGTGAGACAGGCCTGGGACCTGGGGAAGCACATCATCAACGAGAGAGTCTGTCCACAGCAGGCCCATGCCAGGGCTGTGGCCTCACCAGAACCACCTGCTCAGTGGTGAGGCCCTGGTGGGTCATGGGAGCTGCGCTGGACAGCTGGCCAGAGCTCTTACTGCATGGCCATGGCAGATGCCTGAGACCTCAGGACACAGGCCAGGCCAACACTTGAGTTACTTGTAGGTGCACTAGTTCAGCACCCCTTCCCCTGCAGCTAGGCCCCTTGCCCAAGGTCACAGGGGTAGTTAGTCATCGTGCTGGCCAGGATGTAAGGTCTCCAAGCCCTGGGCAACTGCCCAGGCCTGGGGGGTTTCCACCTCGAGGCCCCGCCCCCAAAGCATACTTTTTCAGAACCTGGATACGCAGCAGCCCAGCTAGCAGCTCTGTGAGCGGCAGGGAATGCGGGAGGCAGCACAGCATCTACCCAGGGACACTCCTCCCACGGGTACTCTGGTCTGACCTTACCTCCCATGTAGAGGTTCCATCCACAGCACTGTCATCTGGCCATCCAGGCTCTGCTCACGTCCTCCCAGGGACAGGGAACTTACTACTCTGTGGGTAGCTGAGCCCAGTACTTCCAGATGGGTAGGGAAGATGGTATACAATAATATCCCATGGGCCGATCACCCTGCTGGGCCCGTGGATGTACCCAGGTAATATGTGTCCACCTTGCTCCCTGTCACTAGAGTCCTTTTTCTTAGAAAGTGCTTCCTGTAGTGACCCAAAGCCAGTCACTCCCAGCTGCTGGAAATGTCCTCAGGCTGCCCTCTGGAGCTGTGCAGAGCTAGTCTCGTCTTTGTCCTTTAAAGTGTCATCATGTCACCTCTCACACCAAATGATGGAGTCCTTGGGGCAGAGCGCGTCACTGTTGGTCACCGTGGGCTGTACCCCTCCCTGCAGGAGGACAGGGCATACACATCCAGCTGAACCAAGGTATAGCCACATTACTTGTTTTGGCCAATGACAAGTGGGCAGAAGTGTCCTATGTCCATTCCGGCAGATGCTGTAAAAGCCAGCCTGTGGTTTGCCATGTCTCTTTTCCCAATGCCACCAGATAGAGAGAAAGTTCCAGATAAAGGCTCCTTTGTCAGCTTGCATCCCAGGGCAGAGACAACATGGATCAGAGCCACAGCCAATCACAGTGGATGTGGAGCATGAGAGAGAAGCCATTGATATTTAGGGCTCTCTTGTTACCGCAGTGAAGTGCAGCCTATCTTGGTTGATACACACTCACTTGCTAAGGTCTCTTCGAAAGTGGGGTCTCCAGTCTTGAGAGGATGTGAGCAGTGTGGGGAGGGTGGGGTGCTTTCCATGGGGGTGTTATAGGCACATCTGTTACTTCAGCATCTCTTACAGCAGCAGCACACATGTTCATAATAAACGTGGACACAACCCAGTTTTTGTGACCGTGCACAGCTGGTCAACCAGATTCTCTCACTCCCTGCTTCAGCAAAGGAGACCTACACCTTCCTGGACCCCTTGTCCTTCACCCACATTCACTTTCTCTCCCCTGTCTCTCATCTATCTTGCAACCCAGCTGGGTTAATTTTTTGAACATTTTATTATGAAATTTTCAAACACGCAAAGAAGTTGAAAGAATTGCATAGTGAACACCTGTATCTCACTACCTAGATTCCACAATTTACCTTTTACTATGGTTACTTTGTCACATACCCATTTTTGCAGTGTCTTATCCACCTATCAATCCATCTTATATTCTGGTGACTTTCAAAGTAAGTACGCAGAGCACCCTACCACCACCACCACTGGCCCCAAACATTTCAGTATGCATGCATTGACCAGAGACCAAGATTTGTTTATGTCTTTTAGGTATATAAAATGGAATGCACAAGTCGTAAGTTTTGACAAATGCAAAGCTCTGTGTAACCCAAATTGCTATCAAGATAGAGAATATTACCATCCACCAGAAAGCTCCTTCAAGCCCTTTCCCAGGAAATGTCCATCCCAACCTTCCAGAAGCAAGCCCTCTTTTGATGGGTTTTGTCTATTGTAGAAATTCATATAAATGGAATTTTACAGTATCAATTTTAATCAGCATAATATTTTTTAGACTCACCCAGGTTGTTGCATGCATCTGTGGCTTGTTCCTTTTTGTCACAGAGTAGTGTTCTGTTGTATGATTAGACCACAATGTGTTCATTTGTTGTCCTATTGATGGATAGGACAATTGGCTATTATGGATAAGTCTGCTAAGGACATTTGTGTCTGAGCCACTGTGTGGACATATCCTTCATTTCTCTTGGGTAAATATTTAATATTGTAGTTGCTGGCTCACAGGTAGATGTGTCTTTAATTTTAAAAGAAATTGACATATTTTCCCAAAGTGGCTGTACTCTCTCACTTTCACCAGCAGTGTTTGAGAATGTGCCCAAATTTAACTCTTGGATTAAATTTGAACCTGGAGCCCTTTATTGCATGAGCTCACCATCCTTTCCAGCCAATGCAATCCTCGAGCTTTGTTAAAATGCATTCTTTGGCCCATCCAATTCACTGCCTAGATTTTGGGCAGGATGGAGCCTATGGCTGAGAATCCCACTAACCAATAATTAGTTGTTCAGTCATCTATGAAAACGCACCACTGAGCTATAACCTGTGTATATCACCTCTTGGGTATATGAGATAATTGGTCAAACCTAGAAGTGCTGTCCTTCTAACATCCTCCTCCTAATGCCACTCAAATATCAAAAAGGGGGAGGGGTTAGAGTTGGTGGGACCAGTTGAGGAACCCTGCATGTTAGTGACCACTGCCTCCTTCTAGAAGAGTCTGCAGATGCTACTTCCCAGTTCTTGTAAATAAAGCTATTGAATAATTTAAGAATCTTGATAGAGATAAAATTCAGACTTACTGGTGTGCAGTTTCCCGCAGCCCTTATTTAAAAATGGATACAAAATTTCCCTCTGTCTTATCTGTTGGCACCTTTCACGTCTCCCTGATTTTTCAAAGGTCACTGATGGTGTGTGCTTGATCATATCTGCAGGTTTCTGTTGTTCTCAGGCCTAGGGGAGGGGAGAGAAAGGAGGGAGGCAGCCAAAGGACATCACTGAACACCTGTTTGTGCACTGGGTGTGCAGTATATACACACCATCTTGTCTCAGGTGTCGTTACCATTCTCCTTTCCAGATGAGGTCAAATCTGAGGCCTGCTGCTTGCCATTGTAAATAAAGTTTTGTTGAAACGTAGGCATTACTATTTGTTTAAGTATTTTCTGTGGCTGCTTTAGTGCCACAGTGGCAAAGTTGAGTAGTCGTGACAGAGACGATATGGCCTGTAAAGCATAAAATATTTACACTCCGGCTCTTTAGAAGAAAAGCTTGCCAACCCACTGAATAGAGCAATAAAAATGTATGAAACAATACTGAATAGTATTACATATGTATAATTGGAGTGCCAGAAGGAAAAGAGAGAGAGAGAGAGAGGGGCAGAATAAATTTTTGAATAGGGAATGACTGAACGTTTTCCAAAATTGATGAAAGACATGAACACACAGATTTAAGAATCCTAGAAAATTCAACCAGGATAAATAAAAGGAAGGTTGTCTATACTTGGATATATTATAATCAAGCTGGAAAAAGGAGGGAAAGAGAAAAATCTTAGAAGCATCAAGAAAATACAGTCATATTACGTTCTAAGAAAAATAAAATAAGAATTATAGCTGATTTCTTATTAGAAACAAAGGAAGACAGAAGGCAATTGAAGGATAACTTTAAAGGGCTTAAAGGAAAAAATGTCTGTGAACTTAGGAGTCAACATCTAACAATAACCTCCTTCAAAAATAAAGGCCAAATTAATACGTTTTCAGACAATAAAATCTTGGAGAATTCGCTGCACTACAAGAAATACTAGAGGAAGTTCTTCAGTCTGAAGGCAAGACTCCCAGGAAGAAACGGAGAGCCCTGGAACGTGTAAACAGGTGGAAAAATGTAAAAGACTAAATTTCCCCCCACTTTTAAAAGGACTTTTGACAGTTCAAAGCCAAAATAAGAACATAGAAGTAAAATATATGGTAACACTAGCACAGAGGACTGAAAGCAATAAATTATACTTTGCAGGGCTCATTTGTTATCCCTAGGGAGTGATGGCTACAGGGGGTAAACATTTGTAGAGATTCACTGAGGTGTACCCTTAAGATGTGTGTGCTTTGGGCCGGTCCGATGGCTCAGGTGGTTAGAGTACTGTACTCCTAATGCCGAAGTCGCCGGTTCGATTCCCACATGTGCCAGTGAGCCCTCTACAGCTAAGATTGTGAACAACAGCTCTCCCTGGAGCTGGGCCGCCCTGAGCAACTGGAGGTTGGTGTGAGCTGCCACGGACTGCTGTGTGCTGCCATGGGCTACTGTGTGTGAGTGGCTGGCAGCCATCGTGAGCGCCCAGCATGAGCTGCTGTGAGCTGCTGTGAGTGGCCAGACCAATGACTGGCAACTGACTGCCTCAGCCCCGGGGGAATGCAAGGCTCATAACACCAGCATGGGCCAGGGAGCTGTGTCCTACACAACTAGACTGAGAAACAATGGCTTGAACCGGAGTAGGATGGGGAGAGGCAAAATAGGGGGGAAAGACTTGCGCACTTCATTGTATGTTAATTATACTGTACTTCTGTAAAGCACTGTTAACATAAGAAGAGAGAAATAATGGCCGTAACAGAGCTCTGTAAGCGAGTAGGCCTCACCAATAGAGCAGATGTTTGTCATGGGGAGTCAGGCCCCCCTCCTTAGAAGAGGCTGCTGCAAGCTGAACATGGGGCGGACTGAGGTTCAGTCCACTTCCTGCTCTGCTGATGAGGCAGGAATTTCTGTGACTGACTCCTGCTGGAGCCGGTCCTCCTGCAGCAGGATTTGACCCATGAGAGGAAGGGCCCTGAGGCTTGACTGTCCTGTCCTGGGCCTTAGGGTGTGGGAGGCCTGGAAGACTGCCCACCCCCTTCCCAGATTATCTCCTTATAATGGGAAAAACTAGAATGTCAGCCTGAAAGGGACTTTGATTCAGTCAGTGCACTGCTGCCATTTTATAGAGATGGGCCCAGGCTCAGAGTGACGACATTCAAGAAACTGCACTTGAAATCAGACCTCCTCTTTCTACTATAACAGCTGCCTTGGGTCTATTTAAGCTTGTCCTCCCTGTACAAAGCCAGAGGATCCACAATTATCTCTTTCACTGCCCCTTTCTTTAAAATCTTCATCCCACCACTACCATTGCCTTGTGAGTTCTGGGGAAAGGCAGCTGACTTGAAAATGGGTACAAAATTTCCACATTTTTAACTGTTGGCACCTTTCACATCCCCTGATTTTCCAAAGGTCACTGATGGTGCGTGCTTGATCATGTCTGCAGGTTTCTGTTGTTCTTGGCCCTAGGGGAGGGGAGAGAACGGAGGAAGGCAGACAACGGACATCACTGAACACCTGTTTGTGCACTGGGTGCGCAGTATATACACACCATCTTGTCTCAGGTGTCATTACCATTCTCCTTTCCAGGTGAGGTCTGTTTGTGCCTCTGTGAAATGGAGACTGGACACTAGAATACCTCAGAAGCCCTTCATCTCTAACATCCTAGCTCTTTTCACTTACATCTTCCACTGTGTTGAGTGGTCTCCTACCATCTTTGGCTCTCACAACCACCTGAGAAGGAGATCGAAGCTTTGGGAGTGGGGAGTCTCCACTTTACAGGTGAGGAAATAAGGCAAAGAAGGAAGGCCCCTCTGTGGGAAGGGCTCTGAGCGCCTCCCCATCCCCCAGGCTGCCTCATGAAAGGAGCTGGAGGGGCCTCCTCTGCACACCACAACTCTGGCTGCTTCTCTGGACAGGTGGGCGGAGTGGCTCCACTTGAGGCCCCAGAGGGAAATAGGGGACCCCGCCAGAGGAGCTCTTGCGTCCCAGCTCACGCCCAGCCTCAGGCATCAAGGCCACCTCCAGCACCGTCCCGTCTACCTCGGCAGCCCTTTTCTCCTTCTCTGCCTGGCACATTCTCCCTGAAGTGGCTCCCCACTATATTTGCTTTTCTCCTTTTTTGTCAAAGCAAAAATCCTCTTTGGTCTTCTTTCTATCAGTGAAAACAGGTTCTCATGTAGGTCTTTCGTAAAGTGAAGTGGCATTACGCAAACTTTCTAAAAACAGGGGAGGGAACTTATATATAAAGGAAACTGCTCAACTAATGACAACTCTTACTCTTGCCTCTAAAACTCCTAGTACCACCTGAGAGACACGGGCAGGCCCTCAACACCCAGTTTACTCAGTGTGAAAGGGAACAGGGACCCCCACAGTGCCCGCCTTGCTGGGCCACGGTATAGGTTAGAGCTGGTGGGGTGATGATGGCCGTGAGGCCAGAAGTCAGGGAGACCGGGTGGGGCCCCATGAACTCACAACTTCCCACAGCTCCCATTGGAGCCACCGCGTGTTTGCTCACTAACAAGGTGGCGAAGTTGGCATCCCAGCGCAAGACCTCTGCCCTTCCCCAGCAAGAACCCCAAGGAGGTGTGCTCCTTTCTTGCCTTGGGGACTTATAACTGTTTTATTTTCAAAACAAAGAGAACAAAGCCCCTCTAATGGCAATAATTACGCGGTAATAAGAGGTGGCTTAATGGGCTCTCCATAAGAGGTGCCTCAGAGAATGAGAATGCCAAAGCTTGACAGCTGCCAGTGTTGTCACAGAATCAGGGTGCCACTCCCTAAGGGACCAGGAGGAGGGGAGGAGATCGTGGCAGACTCCTGCAAGGCATGCTTGCCCAGCCCTCTCCTCTGGGCTGCAGGTTCTCCAGGACAAAAAGGTGCAGGAGCAGACCCCCAGGCCACAGTGTCCTTGTCGGGCCTCTGAGAGGTGCTCTCTGGTGGCCTGTGGCCTCACTGGTAGCAGTCTCTGATTAGAGAAGCCATGGATATGTGCCAGGACAGGATCTTAGAGGCCGTCTGCTTAGAGGGGACAGGATTTGCTTAGAGGCAAATCCTTGGTCACATGTAACCACTCCTGTGCCCATCACACATCTGTCCCCACTGAACGTAGAGGCAGCCTCTTCCTGACTTGGCCATAGGCTGCCATGCCACGTAGCCTGTGAGTGGAGACCCCAAGAGCCCAGCTATCTTCTTGCCCTTGAGCCCAGCAGATTGGTCATGGACCCACCCAGGGACCCTGAGGGTTGGCTCCGTGTCCTCAGCTCAGCTGTCCACAGAAAGAAAGTGGTGACTGGGGCCCAAACGGCCACTTAGCATCTTCATCCAGAGCCTGTTTCCTCTTGCTCAGGTGAGGAGTCTGCACTGAGCCCTCCCGTCTCCAGGAGTCCCCGTGCGTCGGTATCAGTGCCTGTGGGAGCTCCAGAAAATCGGAGTGCCACACACCATTGGCTTCTCTCTCAGTCGTGTCTTTCTTAATTGATCTGAGGCGTCGAAAGGGTGGGGTCCCCTGAATGGAAGCTGGCCCCTCTGTGTAGCATTGAACAAGGAAAGGAGTTGGAACACCCCCAGAGGCATGACATGGGTCACGTGGATGTGTGGGGTGGGGGTGGGGATGGAGTAGCTGTGAGCTAGAGGACTTGGCAGAGCAGGGGAGGGGCTGGGTTTGCACTTAGGGTTATTGGCCCAGAGCTCAACTGCGCAGCCTAACAGAGCTCCCAAGGGGAAGGGAGGAGCAGAGGGACAGAGAGAGGAAAGGGGGGTGGAAGGGACTGCACACACCACAGCCTGGGGCCTTTCCTGAGGCTTCCTGGATCTTTAGTCCTGCAACTGAAACTCAGCAGATGTGCCCTGAGCCCTGGAAGCAGGGTTGGCCAGGAGGAGGCAGCCCCACGTTGCCCATAGGGAAGAGACTTGGATGCCACCCCCAAGCTGAGGACAGGGGTCAGGAAGGGGCTCCAGGCAGTGTCATGAGTTCTTGGGATTGTGGGCTGGGGGCAATGTCTGGGCTACACCTTCATTCCACAGCAGCACTGTGATGGTGTGTCAGTGCTGGCTGCGAGATGGGGAGCCTCCCTGGGATGGAGGCCAGCCTCTGCGGGCTGCCATTTTTTGGTTGAGCAATGGTTGACCTGCACTACCTTGCCAGGTGCCAACACAGGGCACAGCCAAGGGGTCTTGGGAACCTGAATCCCGAATTCACCCCTCTGCTCTTCCTCTCCCCAGGGACCACTCAGGCTGGGCTCTCTGGGTTTGTACCCCGTTCACTGACCTAGTTTTTCTCTGGTGCCCCCATCTGCTTGTGGAGCGAAGATGGGGGAAGAAGGACAACTTTCAGGAAGCTGGCAGTAGAGTCCTGGGCAGCGCCTGTAAAGTGATTCTTGTTAGGGTTCCTTGTTTTGATGGAACGTCTCTTCCAAAAGTTTCCCGAGAAGAGGAAGGGGTCTGCAAACATCTTCAGGGTGCCTGTCGTCGCACTTAATGGACTGTGTGGGCTGTGTACTCCCCCAGGTTCTCGAGCAGCTGACTGGCTCCCGGGAGGCTCTGACCTCCAGGCTGGTTGACCTTTTGGGTTGGCTTCCAGCTGCTGGGGCAGGCTCCTCCTGACCTTGTGGACATGTCCCTCTCCCAACCTTCACTGTCACATCCGGTCACTCAGAAAACCCCCAGCAATAATTCCAAACAAACAAACAAGCCAAATAGACAAAGGAGACACTAACAAATGACAACTTTAATTACCAGCAAGTACATGGAGACCACATTCCAGGCGTGTATTTTCACTCGAGGCACCTCTTGGGGAAAATCTGAAAATACTAATAAGAAGAAAACACCCCCTGCCTCGACCAGACAGCGGCTGCCTCCTGTTTGAGAAGACCTATATTCCCAGAATATTAAATTTTTTATTGTTTTTTTAAATTATTATTTTTTGGTGAAGAGGGTGTTTCTTTTGGGGGGATCACATGTTCAGTTGTAATAGAGATTAAACATGCATATTTTACTTATTAGAGTCTGATATTTTTTGAATCAGTAGTAGCAGCAATGGGGGGAAAAATGGGTGAAACGCAAAGCTGGCTCGAGGTGTCCTTAGGCCTTGGCCCCCTTCTCTGGGCTTAGCTGGGCACACAGACTCCCACGTCAATGACATTGCCTGGGGACTTGTGCTATTAGAATGAATGGGTAAGTGAAGCGACAGGTAGGGGTGGGATGTGGGGGGGCACAGGGTAGGTGGAGCCCTGCCCAGGAGGTTTCTGGCCACAGTGCAGGGGAGGAGCCACCTGCTAGGGGAGGCAGTGAGGCCATATAAATCCCTGCTGGTCCGGGAGGAGACGGCCAGGGACTGGATCATCTCCATTCCACACCCCGACCCCCACCGGTGGCTGGCCTGAGGTCACCAGCAGCGAGGTGGTGGCCGGGCCAGCCCAGGACTTGTCCAGGTCCCCATTAGTGCCACTTACCTAGCCACCCAGTCTCCTGGGAGTGCCCACTGAAGACACACACCAGGAGTGCTGACACGTCTGCCCACACCTCAGAACTACGGGCCCCGTGTTTCTCCTGGGTATGGGCAATGGGAACCACCACCCTAGGGAAAGGGGTACACAAAGTGTGGGGTGGGGACACCCCAGCAGTTACCCAGGAAGAGGGGTACACCAAGTGTGTGGGTGAGGGCACCCCAGCGGTCACCCCAGGGAGAGGGGTGCACAAAGTGTGGGTCTCTCTGGGTGTGCCAGGAGAAACCTGAGAGCATCGAGGACAGCACTAAGAGGCAGGCCTACATGCAGAATAGGACTCCAATTGTGTAGAAAAATAATGAATATATGTTTTATGAAGAAGCAACAAATATCTATGCCAGTGCATGAATTTTAAAAGACCCAGAAGAGTACCCCAAAAATTGTTACTTATGATGATTTGGGGGAGAGAGATGTCTCGTTTTAGACATTTGGTTTTGCTTGAATTGTTACCATGAACATATACACAGTTTTGCATGTATTATGTTTTATTAGAAAAGTAATACTAGCTGAAGTCATTACCTCTGGGGACAGAAACTGGTTTGGGGGAGGGGAGGTAGAGACACTAGCATTATCTGGAATAGTTAAGTTTTTTTTTCTTTTTTTTTTTTTTTTTCAAGGAGCTGTTCTTGAGCAATTTTAAAAGTATCTTAAAAACCTAGTAAATAATACTCCCGGCTGCAGCTTCTGAGTCTCTCCCCACTACTCCCCCCCAGTCCTGCCTGGGAGGCTCAGGCCTGAGGAAGGCAGCACCCAGCTCCCCTCCCCACCCCCTCTGCTTGCAGTGGCTGGCAGGCAGCATGGTTCAGCACCTGACAGCTCCCTCAGCGCCTGCCTCCCCCTTGTCATGTCAACTGGGGCAGCTGTCATGTCAGCTCAGAAACACACCCAGTTTTTCCCACTCGGTTCTGGAAAGAGCCTTTGACAGGAGCCAGGAAACCCAGCCTGGAGTCCTCGCTCTGTCCCAACCAGTCAGGTGACCATGGGCATCCTTTTCCCTGGGAAGTGAGAGAGGTACCACCTTCCTGCCCATCTGGGCAAGAACATCACGAAAGCTGTGGGCTGGAGGAGAGGAAGCAGTGTTTTCATTCATTCGGTGTTCAGCATTTATTAAGCACCTGCAGCATACCAGCTGCCATGCTAGGGGAGACCCAGATAAAGAAGACAGTGTCTTTATCAGTGAGTAGCTCACAGCGCAGGGGGTGGCCAGCTGACAAGCAGACAGAGAATTACATGGAAATTCCACAGTGAAGCCATTTGAAGTAGTAAGACAGGACCATGAGTTCTGCCTGGGGGAGCTCAGAAGCTTTGCAGAGGAGGGGGCATTTGATCTGGGCTTTGAGGGATGGCTAAGGGTTCACCAATTAGAAGAGACCAGTGGCACCTTGTAGGCAGCAGGCAAAACAAAGAGAAAGCAAAACATGTTTCACTTAGACACGCATCAGAGGGCAGCGGTGGGTGACGAGGTGGAAACGTAGCTGGGTACTGGCCGGTGCTGGGTCTTTGTATCAGTTAGTGTTTTTGGCTGCAAGTAAAAAAGTTGACCAGCCGAAATATGTAGACACACATAATAGTTTATTATGTGACATGACAAACATTGCCAGGGCTGGCTGATTTAGCAGATCAACGGTATGGTTAAGGACCATTTTTTCCATCTTGGGTTTGTCGCCTTGTGGTCATCGGATGGCTGCAACAGTGCTAGAAAACATGTCCGCACACGTCCAGGTCCTCTTATCTAGGATTAGGTCAATGACAAGGCTTTGCTGTAAGGGCGGCTGGAAAAGCAAGCACCTGATATTTCTCTCTCCTGGGCCAGCAGGAAGAAGGATGGAAGTAGAAGACTTGGGAATGGCCATTGTTAGACAATCAGCAGTGTCTGCCAGGGTCTTGAATGCCAAGCTTAAGAGTCAGGACCATCATGAAGCAATGAGGCAGCTGTCAGAATAGTGGCCAGAATAGTGGTGGGGAAAGTCACAGCCCTTCCCTGGGCCTGGGCTCCCCCTCTGCATAGCCAGGAAGTTGACCTGGATCATCCAGAATTGTAGATGAGGGCTGGAGGCCTTACTCCCCTTCTCCAGGGGAAGAATCTATCCATTATTCTTTTACTTGTTTGACGTTCAATAAATATATATTATACACTGACTTCATGCCAACTTCTAGGCACTGGGGATACCCCAGAGAACAAACCGGACAGCAATTCCTGCCCTTGTGGAGCTGATGTTCCAGGAGACCCACATGCACAGGGTGGTATCATCAAGTATTCTGAGACTCTACTGGATGGATGGATGGAAGATGGATGGATGGACGGACAGATGGATGGATGGATGGATGGATGGATGGATGGATGGATGAATGGAAAGGGAAAGAAGCATGAACTTCTGCCTTACTCCCTGTGAAAGCATTTCCGTCTCAGGATGGAGCTGACTGCCTGGCTCCCAGATGGGGAGTGAAGGGAACAGTGGCCTGGATCAAAGCAGGACAGGGCGTGGAGAAATAGGAAGGTTGGGGGAAGATCTGGTAATGGGCTGGATGTCAGGGAAGGTGACCTAGGAGGAGGGAGTGGAGGATGGAGTTGGGGACAGGGCATAGGGAGGGCACAGGCATCGGCCGAGGTTCGATGGCTTTGTCCTGCCTCTCTCCTGCTTCTGACCAAGTTTGGGGCATGAGATCTGTTTGGGGCATGAGATCCCACAGTCTGAGCTGTGGCTGTCCCCCTGTGTCCCACTAAGGCCAAGTGCTACAGGGACACAGGGTGTTGACAACCACAGTCATGGAGCCCAGCCCAGGGCATGGGTGAAGAGGGCGCCAGGCAGCAAGAGGGCCCAGGGGTGAGGCGTTTCCTGTTTGTTGGGTGTGGTCTCAAAGGGGTGTCAGTGGGTTGGGTCTGCCTGTAGCAACCATTTGTTCTTCCCAGCAGATCTGCAGTCAGAGTCCGCAGAAGGTGGGCTACAGGATGGGCAGTTGGCTCTGAGTGGCTCCCGGGGCGCTAAGACGCTGAGGGCGAAGGCTGTCACGTGGCAGAGCTGCTGGGGGGCAAAATGGAGGCAGCCTGCACGTGCTGGGCATAGACAGCGGGGGCTTACAAGGATGAGCTCTCCCCCACAAACCCCTCCCCAATTATCCCTGACTCACCAGCACCTTTCCCTTCCTCCTGGTTTCTGAGACACTTCCTGTCCCCACTGTCCTGTGAGTCACCTCCCACCCTCAGCGTCCCTCCCACATGGTGCGCTCATCCTCCCGCCTCCCCAGCCCACTCTTCCTGCAGCGGGTGCTTTCAGAGGCTGGTTCCTGGTGGGCGTATTCAGGTGAGCAGGGCCCTGAGGCGACCACCCTACACTGCCTCTTATTTCCCAGGTCTTCTCCCCAGGAGCTCTCCTCTGTCAGGTGGGGACACTGACCGAGTTGGAGGGGTGAGGGCAGCAGCAGGGTTAAGGGAAGGTGTTGGGTGCCCAAGGGCCCTTTCTGAATGTGCAACTCTTCAGCCATCTGCCCAATGTCCACCCCCTCATTAGCCAGTGATGGTACCCACATTCCCAGCCTTAGAGGTGTACTCCTCTAGGCCACAGCCCTGGGTCTCCAGGGGACCCCTGGGACGAGGAAGCCTGGGTAGGCTGCTGGGGTTGGTCTTTAGTTCTCTGCACAAGGCCATCCCTCAGCAGTTCCCGCTGGCCAGCCATCCCCAGCTGAGGGCAAGGCCCCTGGGCAGTGGCCTGGGAAGAGTTGTCTGCTCTTTATCCTGCTCTGTGGCCACCTTTCTGGACCTTGGGTCCCTATTTACAACATGTGGCAGTGGGGAGTAGGTGTTCTGGCTCCAACATCAGACACCGACACCTATATCTGTGTACGGGGTGACTTTGGGCAACTCACTTGACCTCCCTAAGCCTCACTTTCATTCTTTGTGAAGGAAACCGATAGTGGGAGCCCCTAAAGATTAGCTTTTGATGGGAGAAATGTAACAGCAGTGACCCCATAGCCCTTCACCATTTGCAAGTTGCTTTTACAGAAAAATGTGTTACTGGACCCTCTCAATGACCCTGGGAGGTGGTATCACTTTCATCCCCAGCTTACAGTTTGAGAAGCAAGGGCCCCGCTATGGGGGACAGGTACAGGGTAGACCTTGCCTCCAGGTCCCCGTCACCAGAGATAAGGCCAGATCCCCAGGGAAAGGCAATGGTTGCCTGAAATGCCCAGTCTCCCAGCTTTCCTCTCCCAGGTTGGAAGTCTCTGGGAAGACATAGTGGGGGCCCTTCCCCAGTGCAGCACGAGGGGGCTGGGAGGTTCTCTGACAGCTCTGCAGATAATCACCACTTCTCCATCACTGCTAATAGCATGTTTAGTTTTCGACTCCTCTGTTTGCCTGGTGCCTCCCACAGGCCCAGAGCCCAGAGCTCCTGCTTGGGTGGGACAGCTGTGGTACAGAGGGCCTCCCTGCTCTCAGCCGTGGCCACAGCCAGTGGCTCCATATGGACACTGGACCTGGCGGGGGAGGTCCAGTAGGGGGAGACCTCCTGTAATTCCATGCCTTTGCTCCCCCTACCCCAGGGTGTCCTCTCCAGGCTCTGGGAAAGTGGAGAGGGCCTCCTGTTCCTGGAGACTTGTGTGCCCCCCACCCCTCGAGCTCCAGTGCTCTATGGATCTTTCGTCCCCACACAGGACCCAGCGAGGGAAGTTTCTGGGTCCCAGTGACGTCCTGCTGCACTAAGTGGGCCTCACAGAGCCAGCAGGACTGGGGCCAGCCTACCTTCAGATTACACTTCCAGCCCTTCGTCCAACCCCCTTAGCTACCCAGACCACCTTGGGACACATCCTATGTGCAGATCTGACTGTGCTGGGGCAGGACAGACCCCCCTAACCCGAGGTACAATCACTCCTGAGGCCGCACCTCCCGGGTTAGTAGTAAACCCAATTCACTCTCAGAGGCTGCTTCCCCCACCTCCCACTACCACCCCTCCACCCTCCCACCCCCGCCACTGGCTCATTGTCCCCAAGCCCGCAGGGTTCATGTGCTTCCCAAAAGTGGCCTGCCAGAGTTCCTCCTGGCTGGCTGTGCCCACGGTCCTTGGCCTGGTAACCGCAACACGGTGGCTCTGGCTTCTTTGCTCCTGGGCCTGGCTCCTATGCAACGAAAAGCTTTGCCCTTGGGAGTCAGTGTGCTCTGCTGGGCCACTCCCCAGTGACACATCAGCCCAGATAGGATGGACCGTTGAGTGGGCAGCAGAGGGCAGCCATGGAGTGGGGGCAAGGAACACTTGTCAGTCTGTTAGTTCCCGTCTTCGGGAGGCACTTACCTGACAGGCTACAATTCATCGCTTACCTTACGGCTCACCCTGGAAGGTTCCCTCCAGGAGGGCCTGGACCTGATCCCCTTCACGGTGCTGTGTCCATACCCCTATGTCCCAGCAGTGGTGCAGCCAAGACGGGACGCTCATCACCACTTACTGACTGAATCAATACATACAAGATTGTTTTCTCTTAACATTATTTCACGAAGAATTTTCCAAGTTTGCCATTTTTCTTGGCCATATAATGAATACTCTCACTGACACACCATCCTGTCCCCACCAAAGCTAACAGGGCCTTTTGGCCCATTCCAGTTTTTACTCTTATAAATAATGTTGCTATAAACAGCTGCGCACGTATAGCTCTTTTCCCTTGCAATTATGTTTTTGGGAGGAACTCCAAACAGTAGGATTACTGGGTCAAAGAGCAGGGCATATTTATGGCACTGGACATGGGGGGGTTGGCTAATTCTCAGCCCCCAGGCCCGCCCTGTTGTCCCCATGGATTGTCTCTGACGTCCACAGACCCCTTCCCTGCTGCATCCAGGACGCTCGCCGGCTCCTAATGGGCTGCGAGGCCACGTGCACCGACAAGGGAGCTGGTGTGGGGGCTTGTGGAGGGCTCAGGAGGAGGGAGTTGTGGGAATGGTGTGCATGAGGCATGGCCCCCTCGTTCCTGGGGCCCTGCTCTGGGAGCGCAGGAAGACCATTTCCCCTCCCAGACCCCCTTCCTTCTCTAGGATCAGCTCTCTCCTGTCCTAGCGCCCGACCCCAGTCTCTGAGAGGGAGCAGGATCCCCCCTGGGGCTGTGAGAAGAAGGGAGAGGGGCCTGGTGCCACAGCTATCTCTGACTTCCCTCCTGGGGCCCTGGGGTTGAGGGCAGTGTCTGGGGAGAAACAGGAAGTATGGAGGCTGGTTCTGAGCAAAGGTGTGAATCATGGTAGAAAAAGGGTCTGAAACCCACAGCGTCCCCAACATGCTCTGTCTGCATCTGCCCCTCACTTCCTCAGCAGCCTGAGTCCTCTAAACCCAACATCAGCCCCCAGATCCAGAGGCCTATGAGGCAGAAAGGTGAGGGGTCTACATCAGCCCCTTTCTGGGCCCTTCTCTGGAACCTGTCTCCTTGTGGAGGGCAGACTTTCCCTGTCCTGGGGAGACTCATTCAGTTTGGGGAGTTGGCCTGCTCAGTGGGTGCCTGCATTTAACAGGGGCCTCAGAGGCTTTACTCCACACATGGCATCGAGTACTGTACAGCATACAAAGGGAAGAGGGCCTGCTGGCTAAGAGCAGGCTGAGCCCCAGCTCAGGCAGTTATGGCAGCAGAGGCTGGCAGGGACAGGCAGGGCTCCTGTGTCCTGGCTTCCCCTCCAGAGTAGGGAGCTGTCTCTCTCTGTCCCTCCTAACTGGGCCCTCCTGGCTTCAGGCCTCCAGTGGCAAGTTCTGGAAGCAGGTGCCCAAAGCACCGACCGGCCTTGGAATCCCTTCCTGTCTCCTGGGGCTGACATTCCTGAGCGACTTGGGTCACAGCTTGGGGTGGTGGTGGTACTGTGACTGACCCCACACAGAGCCCCCATGTGGCTGGGACCCAGCGGGAAGCAGTAGGAGGCTGGTCCCTGCCTCAGATGGCAACCTTTGGCCTGGTTGCCATACAGGAGCCTCTCGAAAGGTGGGGGTGTCAGCCCCCCTTTCTTCAGCTTCCCCTCCTCTTCCCATGCCTCAGTCTGGAGCTCTTTGCTGGCTGATGAGGGAACAATGGCTGTGGGAGCATGTCGGTGCGCATGGGGGGCTGTGTGGGCTGTGTGATTTTCCCGGACAGGAAGGCGTGAGAGGGAGAAGAAATTATTCTGTCTAAAATTTCAGAGATGAACTCTTCTCTGGAGCTGGTAGAGTGACTACTTCTCGTCTGAGTGGGGAGGGCCATTCCTAGGGGCAAGAGTGAGGCGGGCAGGGCCAGTCCCCAGCTGCTATGGGGAATGTGGAGACACAATAAAGAGAGAAGAAAGCGGGGAGAAACAGAGAGATACCCCAGCACTCTATTTCCTGCCTAGGATCTGGATACATACAAATCCCAGTTACACATGGTTGGGTTGGTTCAGGTTGCTTTCTACCAAGAGTGAAAGGGGATTCCGGACAAGTCCCCATTTCACGATGAGGCTGCTGAGGCTCAGAGTGGTCAAGCCCCTTGTCCAACGTCACAGGTCGTGGAGGACAAATGTCCACTTTCTCCCTTTCTTGGTAAAAGAATTCAAACAGAAAATAAAATTTAAGTCTTCCCTTCTCCCACCCCCAATCCCGCTCTCCCAAAATAACTACTCTTACCAGTTTGGTGGGCATTTTACCAGACCTTTTAAAAATGTACGTACAAACATACATGTACACCAGACTCAAAGAGTCTTATTAAAGCAATGGGGTTATAGCATACCCACTTTTCTGAAATTTGCTTTTTTCACTCATTAGATTGTTGTCACTTCCAAATTCTACCTGTACCAGGCCAGTCTGGTGACATGCCCAGGAGAGAAGAGGTGACGAGTCAGGAGCCGGACCCAGGGACTGAGGTCAGAAAACCCTCCAGCTGGGGGTGAGGCTCAGGGTGGGAACCTTCCAGGCACCTGGTGTGGCCCCTTTTGAGGCTCCGAACAGCCCTTCCAGGTAGCAGCTCCTCTGGACAGCTCGGCAGGATGAGTTTGGCTTTTTGTTTTAAGTTGATGTCTGCTCCCTTTTCACATCCTGCAACCAGCCCAGGACCTCTCCATTAATTCCTGGGGCAAATCACTTTATCAGCCCCTCTGCCTCCCACAATAGATCAGGCAGGAATGAGGTTTCCCACAGGCCGCTGGGTCATTCCCTGGCCCTCATCTGATGGCCAGCTCTGCAGAAGGTGGGGACAAACGCCATTACTGAGCAGGAAGAAATCAGGAGCACAAAGGCAGAGAACTAAGTGCCAGGGAGTGTGGGGAGAACAGGAGAAAACTGAGACAGCCAGAAGGCAGGCGGGCAATTAAAGGAGGGGGCTGTTGGGATGGGGGTGGCGCTCCAGAATCCACAGGAATGAGGCTCAAGAAGCCTGAGGTCAGCCGGAGGCCGGAGGCCATGGGACTGAGCAGGGATAGTGTGCTGGAAGGCCGGAGGGCAGGCCCAGAAGAGGGGACAGGGAGTGCCAGGGGCCTTGGCTTGCAGAGGGGGCTGGTGGGCTAAGGAGGCAGCTTATGAGAACATCTAGGGGTGGTGGTATTGACACCCATTGAATTTTGATCTCACCATACAGCTCACAACAAGCGTTCACATCATTTGGGGCTGCTTAATGCTGCTCAGTGAGGGGGATAGAGCAAGGACTTTGACATTAGACACTCCTGAGTTAAAATCCCGCTCCCACTTCCTAACTGGGTGGGGCTCATCAAACACCCCAGCTGCTCTCCTAGACTTCTCCACTCCTTTCTAGTTAGGCAGGATCACACCAAAGCACAAAAGAGCGAGGGTGCCACCCTCCAGCTGTGTCTTCCCCTGCAGGAGCCTTGATTGGCCTGGATCCCTGAGTGACCTGCGTGGAGCAGATCCCCTGCCAGCTTCTGGGAGACATATCATACGAGTGAGAAGTGAATTGTTGTGTTAAGTTATGAGATTTTGGAGCTGTTTGTTATAGCAGCATAACCAAGCCAATCTGGCTGTTACACAGGGTGACTGTCACCTGAGTGCCTGTTTCCTCATCCACAAAGCAAGTAAGAATGATCCTCACCTTGATGATTACTGTGAGGTTAAGTGAGATGACATACATGTTGGCTGAAGGGTACTCTCAGCACCTGGATCCCATACACCCTCTAAGGAAAAGGAATGTTGTCACAGGCCAAGGCCAAAGACTGGGGACATTTGCTCAGCTGCTGCTAGTGGTTGTTACTTTTACAGAGCTGAGCAAAGAGTTTAAATGTTGAGCCCACATAGTGGTGGGCAAGGTCCCCAGGATACTGGAGACCTGGGTGGTGCCCTTGCAGGGAGGCTGGGCTAGCTCCTTCTCTCTCCGGCTCCCTTAGCTCTTCTGTCTGCAAGGTGGGGAGAAAGGCTGAGGGATGTGGGGAGGGCTGGATGGCCCAGATACGGTTTCTCCCCGAGCTGCTGGCCCCAGGCTGGCTGCCCTTGGTTCTTGAAGGCCCCAGGCCATTAGGGATTCTTCTGACCTGCCAGCAGCACAGGCTTTCCCTCTGCCCCTCTCCTGCAGCAGCCCCCAGCTTTGCTTCCTCTCCTGGCCACCTCCTTACCCTACCCCCTCTCTGCCATAATCTTCAGCGTGTCCCTGAGCTGGTTCCTCTTCCCCGGCAGAAGGTTAACAGCTCACAGCCATCTCCATTCCACTTTTGGCCTGTTCCCCACTGTTCCCGTTTGGTCTACAAGATCAAACCCTTTTTTTTCCCCAGTTGATCTCATTCCTCCCGGAGTTTCTGACGCTCTGTGTCCAAAGTCTGAGCAAGAGTTTCCGTCCACTCTCCGAATGTGAAGGCCTACATGCCCTCTCTGTAGCTCCTGCTCTGAGCTCACCTGATATTTTAGAGGCATAGGCTTTTAACATTTCCTTCTTAGCCTGTATTTATCCCATTGGGGCTCTCCCCCACAAACCACTTCCCCCCCCCCACCAGTCACCAAACCCTCTTCTCTTAGGCCTCCCTGCCCGGCACAATTGAGCACATATCTCCAGACTCTGAGATGCAAACACAATCAGGTGACCTCATGTCCACTGAAGATCCGTGACTGAGAAAGAACTGGACTCTCAGGTGTCCTATCCACAGCCACAGACCATCAGGGGCTGGCAGTTCCCTTTTCTCTGTCATCTGTTCTGGCTAATGCCAGCTGCTGTCACCCCAACAATCAGAGGTATAGCCCCTAGGCCTGTGCTGTCCATTGCAGTAGCCACTGACCACACATCGCTGTTGAGCTCTTGAAGGATGGGCAGAAAAACTGAGATGTGCAGCAAGTGGAAAATACACACTGAATCTCAAAGAGTCAGGATGAAAAAGAATGTAAAATAACTAATACCTAATTATTACCATAAATGACCCCATTAATGAATATTATAAAAGTTTCATTAATTTATGTTGATTACACATTGAAATGATAATATCTTGAATATACTGGGTTAAAATATATAACTAATTTTACCTGTTCTTTCTACTTTTTAAACATGGCTACCAGAAAATCTGAAATTACCCAGGTGCCGTGCACAGTATTTCTATTGCATAGTTGTGGGGACAGAGCCCCAAAAAGCAGTTTCTCAGGCTCTCGGCCTCACATAGAAAGGTGCTGGCTCAGGTAGTAACTGGTCGTCAACTGTGATTGCATGGCCATCAGCTGTGGCTAGTTGGCCGTCAGCTGTAACCAGTGAGCCATTGGTCACTAATATAACTGCCGTGGCTATGCTAGCAGATAATGGGGGGAAGCAAGAAGATGGCGGCTGAGCTGACAAGAGCGGATTGCAGAGAGGTGGATGCCGCCAGAGAGAATATAGTGATATGACTCCCCTACTTATGGCTCCGTGGGTGTTCCTTTTTGGCCTCACCATATCCTGTGTTCTCTTGTGGGGAGCGGGAGCAGAGACCCCGCTGGACACCCCCCACGACACATGGCGTAGTCGGCAGGATCTCCCGCAGGCCACCCCGCATGCCATCCTGCATGCCATCCTGCATGACACATGGTGCAACGAGCAGGATATGGTGCCGGCCAAAGCTCTCCAAAGAACACTGCAGCAGTTTGTGTGTATGTACATTCAGTCTCTGGAAGACCAGGAGAAGCAGCTGCCGGAGAGCTGGACCCCCGTGGAGGGGTGGGAGGACGTGAACAGTTCTCCCACCAGCACAGGAAAAGCCATGCAGCTGCTGGATAGATGGAGCCCCGTGGAGAGGTGGAAAGATGTGGACGGTTCCCCAACCAGCACAGGCCAGAGAAAGCGAAGGTTGTTGCAGCCCTGTGGGCCGGGAAGTTCCTGCTCAGGCAGCCCGGATGCAGGACTTAGTTCCTGCTCAGGCAGCCCGGATGTAGTCCCAGGAGGAAACACTTGCTGGGTCCTCTGTGGGAGACGAGGGTGAGGTCAAGGTCGTCCCTCACCCCCAGGACAGCCCTGGTGAATGACTATGGACTATGGGGAATTGCCTTCCATCCCTAATTTAATGGACCGCTTGACTGTTTGCTTGGGAACACACCACCATGTAGTGGAACTGGGGGATATTTGCTTTTGTGTCTTGACCGGCCACCATTGAGAATATGTAAGCACCTTGACTGTGAGTCGCTGTTGTTCCAGCAGGGTACCCTGAGAGGCCCAGAGAGAGTGGCAGTGCCCTGAGGGCCCTGGCTGAGCCCAGGAAGTCTGGCTGTGCCCACAGAGAGTGGCAGTGCCCTGAGAGCCCTGGCTGAGTCCAGGAAGTCTGTCTGTGCCCTGAGATGCCCTGGCTGTGCCCAGGAAGTCGGGCTGTTCCCAGAGAGTGGCAGTGCCCTGAGATCCCTGGCTGTGCCCGGGGAAACTAGTGGTACCCTAAGAAGCCCAGGAAGTCTGGCTGTGCCCAGAAGTACTGGTGGTGCCCTGAGAAACCCTGGCTGTGCCCAGAGAGCCTGGCTGTGCCCAGGATATTGCATTCACCTCCAGGCTCCTCGCACAGAGCCCCTCGCGAAGACACTTGTCGCGTAGATTGTGAGGTGAGAGCCTGTAGGGGTGGAGTGTGGGGACAGAGCCCCAGAAAGCAGTTTCTCAGGCTCTCGGCCTCACATAGAAAGGTGCTGGCTCAGGTAGTAAATGGCCGTCAACTGTGATTGCATGGCCATCAGCTGTGGCTAGTTGGCCGTCAGCTGTAACCAGTGAGCCATTGGCCACTAATATAACTGCTGTGGCTATGCTAGCAGATAATGGGGGCTAGCAAGAAGATGATGGCTGAGCTGACAAGAGCGGGTTGCATAGAGGTGGATGCCGCCAGAGAGAATATAGTGATATGACTCCCCTACTTATGGCTCCGTGGGTGTTCCTGTTTGGCCTCACCATATCCTGCGTTCTTATGTGGGGAGCGGGACCAGAGACCCTGCCGGACGCCCCGCACGACAATAGCATTGCACTAAAATTCTAGGGTTCCCTTGTCACTGGGGATGAGAGCCCTGGAAGGATGGCCACCTTTGGAGCCATCCTTTTCACTTCACTGATGAAGAAACTGAGCTCTGTACCATTTAGGGTGCGTTTGGCTACAAGTGAAGAGAATGCAACAAATGGGGCCTTCATTGAACAGGAGTTTATTTGACTCACATAACAAATCTAAGTGGTCCCAGGATTGTCTCAGCCCAACAAAGTCAAAGCCTGAGGCTGGCAAGTCTGAGATTTTCTTGGTCTTTGCTTCATTGTTACAAGAGGGGCATCATAGCTCCAAGTACCATATCCTCGCTTAATGGTGACCAAACTGGAAAAACAGGAGGACAGAGGAAAGGGGAAGGGACTTTCCTTATAGAAGAAAATCTTTCCCAGAAGGTCCCCAGCGGGGTCCCCTTTCTTTCTCATTGCTCAGAAATAGGTCACATGGTTACCCCTAGTTGTAGTGCAGGCTGCCCAGGCAAGTATTTAACAAAGGGCAGAGGTGATGTCACAACTGTTTACACAGTCATGACACCCCCACCCCCCGTACATTGCCACCAAGCCCAATCAGGGTGTGAAGAGAGAATGCCTGCCAGGTGGGTGACTGACAGGGGTCCCGACTTGCCCAGGGTCAGACAGTGACCTGTGGGGAAGGCAGGACTGGAACACCAACTCGCTCTCTACCCGTCTCGGAGTGGGAAGAACCTGCGTGTGCTGGTGCAGCAGGTGCTGCCGGGGCATCCGCTGGAGCCTCAGAATCCTGTGCTGTTGGAGTCGTCATGGTTTTCCTGTGCCCTCTGCTGGAGACTGAGCAAGAATGGTGTGTGATGCGATTCTGGCCAGTGAGATAGGACAGAAGCTGCTGGGGGATTCTGGGAAAAGTCCCTCAGTCTTAAAAAGACATATCCTGGAAGATGTGGTCTCTACTGGGCATTGTCATGTCTAGATGTGATGCCTGAAACAGTGGCAGCAGCGTTGTGATCACAAAGGAAGCTGCCTAGAGAAAAGAGCCAGCCCACTGAGGAGGGCAGCAGGGAAAGGTTGAAGGAACCTGGGTCTCTGTTGATGTCGCCGCAGCACTGAGCTAAGTAGCTCGGGGCTCTTGGATCTTGGGGCTTCTTTCTGCAGAAGCCACAGCTCCCTGGTTCTTTAAGCCCTTTTGAGTTGGGCCGCTGTTCCTTGCAGCTGAAAGCACTGTAACTAATCCACAGGTTTCCCCTTCTTCATCTCCTGCCCCACAGGCAGGTGCAGACCAAAACCAAGCAGCCCCACTCTGGGAAAAGCAACACTACATACTTTGCCCACATTCTCGGGGCTCAGCCTCCTGAGGCTCGCTGCTCATTACATAACCACGCTGCCCACCAAGCCCGAAAGAGGTCAAGAACTGTGTTCAAACCCCTAGGCAGGGGGGAGGAGTGACTTGGGGGGAGGTGTTATGGGAGCCCCATGAAGAAAGGCCATTCCCAACCCTCAGAACCGCATGCTGCCCCGCCATGGCCCTGCCTGGTCCAGCATCGCCCCCAGCGCCCTGGAGACAAGGCCAGTAGCTGCCCACCAGCTGCTGTGGGCGGCTGGGGCAGAAAGGCTGGTGGTTACATGCTGCAGAAGCCCCAGGTCCTGGGGAGGGCCCAATGGGCTATTGTTGAGGGCACGTGACCATTATGTCTCTGAGGCCCATGTGGTGCAGGATGAATACAGGCCAGTTAAGTACTTTTCTGGCAAATAATTATATAGGTTTGCTTCCACATGAGCTCTCTCTTGCAATGAACTGGATCCCTGGAGGTCCCTCCCCCAGACATTTGTGTCAAAAACACTGTGAGCATGCTAGCTAGCCTCTTTGCTCACCGGAAAAGGGGCTCTTCTACAGAGAGAAGGACCTAGAGGGTGGCACTTTCTTTCTTGGAGGAAATGCTAGAGAGCCTGAAGGTCCCCACTTCCACCAGGCCACCCACCACTAGCTTCCAAGTGAAGACTGCATATTGCAGGTCCAGTCGCACCATCCCCTGCCCAGGGACACGGATGGTGCCTGGTGCCCCTGGATTGCCCTGCCTGCGCCAAGCAGCCAGCTGTTGTGCTGTTCCAGCTTCATGGTGCTGAGCGTTTGCTCATGATATTCCCTGTGCCAGAATTCCCTACTATCCCACGCAGGTCTGCGACACCGGCATGACCATCAGCCATAGGCTTTGGTTCAGGCACAGGCCTGTGACTCTTTCTGGGCCAAAAAGGGTAAGCTCTCGGGCCTTTGGGGAACCTCTGGAAAGGGACACCACACCTCTGGGCTTGTTAGCTGGAGAGTACACAGCTGGCATTGCTGGGACCATCTCTGTCCCCAGTGGGGCCTGCCAAAGAATGAAACCAACCCAGAAGAAAACAGACAGGAAAGGCATCAGGGGACATCCTGATGACATTGCTTGAGTACCTGAATCCACCTATACCTGAAACCTACCTCTGGACTTTTCAGTCATGTGAGTAAATAAGTTCCCTTTGTTTAAAAAACAAACAAAACACAATTTGACCCCGGCTATCACTCAAATGGAAAGTCATTACTAGTGTCAGGGTGTGACTCCCTCTCAGGCAGACTCAGTCTGGCTCCTGCAGCACAGCCCCTCCTCCTGGAGGTGGGCACAAAGCTGCACCTCGGCTTCCCCCGCACCCGGCCATGTTCATGATCCTCCCCAGTTCATGATCCATAAACTCTGCACAGCCTTTGGGCCCACATAAGACTAACCTCGTTTTATTTATTCTCTTTTAATCCTGGATCCCACTCTCATCCCTTCCTCTGCATAGGCAACATGCAAATGGGTTTTTTTGTCTGTTGTATGTGCTCTTGCAAAATGGATATTGCCTTTCTGTGCTTTTTTGTTTCTGCAAATGGTAGTGTTTTGGTTCTCATGTTGTTTCTTCCTTTTTAAGCTCAGCATTGTTTTAAGGCCCATTCCTGTTGCTATGTGATCGTCTACTCTCTCTCCTGGTTGCTACAGCATTCCCTATGCCATGAGTCATTCCTGGTTCTCTTTCCCTTCCCCCTGAGATGGACCCCTAGGTTACCTCCAACCGCCCCTGCCCACACCACCACCAAGAACTCTGCAGTGACCATAGTGACATGTGTGTCTCGTAGCCTTGCGCCAATCTTGTTTGCGTCTCTACCTGACCATGGAATTGCAGGGGAGTGGGATGTATACTATTGACTAAACCTTCCACAGTGGCCTCTCTGCCCTACCCTCCCACGAGCAGTGCCCTCTCCAACACCCCCATTATCTCCACGTAATGCCAACACTTGTCTTTATCCCCTAAGTTATGTATGATAGATTGCATTAGTTCTCTACTGCTGGGTAACAAGTTGCCACAGACTTAGTTTAAAATGCACCCATTTTTTTATCTCCTGTTTTCTGTGGGCCAGGAATCTGGGCCCAGGTTAGTGGGGCCCTTGGCTCAGGCTGTAATCAAGTTATCGACCAGCTCAGTTGGAGAAAGATCTGCTTCCAGGCTGCCTCAGATTGTTGGCAGAATTCGTCTCCGTGTGGTTGTAAACTCAAAGTGACTTGCTTTTTCAAGGTCAGCAGGAGAGAGAATATCTGACCTCTACATACTTTTTTTAAAAGGGCTCACCCGATTAGTGTAGCCCACTTACATTCAATAGGAGAACTAAGGTCCACTGGGAAGGAAGTTCATTCATCACTCAACAAGAGTCTGCTGTGCTGGGCCCTGGGACACAGCAGAGACCGGATGCCCCTTCCCCTAGTGTTGGGAAGGCAGCAGTGGACACCATAGTGGACATGCTGCTTTTCTCAGCCAGCACCCCTTTCTGAGGAAACCACCCCTCCCACTCCATTCTTGCTGGGGTGGTCAATCATGGTGTGCCCCTCACTGCATACAGTTAGGGAAAGAGGGCAGTGGCCTGGGTGGAGCCAATATGGCACCACACCCCCTTGACTCAGTGGTTGGTCCACAGGCTGGGCAGATGATCCTAGCAGGACCAATCAGAGTGTCTCCTGGGGTTTTCATATGGTGCTGGGGGACAGACATTTCTTTCTACTAAGGTTGCCAGGGAGGGTGGATGTGAGTCTTGGGCTGGGGGCAATCATCTTGGCATAGAAGAATGCCTTCAGGAAGAACAAAACCAAGCAGCAACAAGTAGCGCAGACACCTAAGAAAACCAGAGGCCCTGCAATGTTTGAGCACCAGATCTAACCACCCTGACGCTGACATGCCTATACTTTCTAGGTATGCGATCCAACCCATTATCTTCTGGTTCAAGTCTGAGTTGGAATCGGTGGAAAGGAAGAGTCCCATTGGACAGAGAGCCCAGTACCAAGTCCAGCTCTCTGCCCAGCCTACTGCACTGTCATCTCTCAGGTATCACCAGACTCCGAGGTCAGGGCTGTCTTTGGTCATAATTCCTCTCTTCTCAAAATCTCCTTGAATCCTACATGTGTCAGCAAGTACCCTTTCTTCCTTATTGTTGTATGGCATCTGTTAGAAGGCTAAGCTAAAGCTGCCTTCTGGGACATCATCCAAGTTGTTGGGGTGGACAGAGCCCTGTAGCGTGAAACACCTTCCTACCTCAGGCCGTCAGCCCATTAACTTTTCACACTATCTCTGGCCTTCACAGAATCCCAAATTCCCATTATCATAAAGGATTTCACATTCCCCACCCCACAGCCCACCCCAAGCCTCTTGGCTCAAGTTTCTTCCATAGAGCAGCCAACCTTGGTACCGGGGGAAGTGGCCTGTGTGGTGAGCATCTGTTGGCAGCTTCCCAGCATCCATTTTCCCATTCTCCTGCCACCAGGACCCAGATTCCACTCCTCCATTCTCAGCTGTGTGGTTTGCTGTAATGTTTAATAAGTCTTTATGGAAGGTTACGAAATAATGGGTGGGAACTAAAACACAGAGCACAACCAGTGGTTACCTCTAAAGGTGACTGTGCTGAGCTCCTGGACCTGGGGAGACATCCCAGAAACGGGCCCTTTCCCCATATCCCCTGGTGAGCCCCAGGGAGAGGGGCCAGAGCATTTGTGCCCAGACAAATGCCAGCCCAAGCCCTTTTCTCCAGATGACATACAACAGGAAGGCCCATCGCATTCAGGGGACATCGGCCCCCCAACCACAGGGAGAGCCTTTCTCCCTCTGGGCCAGGGTATCGGTTACATGTGTCAGGACATTCTGGATGATTTGGCCTGGCCTGAGCCCAGGGTTGTGTTCCCGAAGTCCAGTCCAGGTTGGGTGAGGCCAGGCCCAAATGAGTTTCTGTTTCTCCCAGGGTCAGGTCAGCCACAGTCAGTATGTACGCAGCTGGCCTGCAGGTCTAGCTGCATCGCAGCCTCGCATTTTCTGCACACGACCTGAAGAGGAGCACACTGAATCCTTGGTACCCCGCTAAGATCCAGGTCTGAGAGGTGACGCTTCTTTTGAAATATCTATTTTGCAGCAGACAACCAAAACAAAACACGTCTCCTCCAAAGAACATGACTGAGGCTAGAACTGCTGGAGGACAGACTTGGCCTCTGCCGTCACAATCCACCCAGCTTTCCTGTCTGAAGATTCTGTCTTGGGACTACTTCACCAAAAAATCTCCCTAAAAAGGAGAGCGGGGACCTACTGACAACTGAAATACAACTGCCTGTACAGATGGTGTTCCCAGAACAAAGGGGTGTTAGGTAAATTCAAGTCTGTACTCAGGAGGCAACTTACAAGGTCAAAATATAGGTGCTTTTGTTTTTTTGTTTTTTTTCAGCTTCAAAATCTCAGGGTCTAATAGTGGCTAGTACACCCTGACACAAAAAGAGAAGATGGGGGACAAAACGGATACTGCAAATGCAGAAAGGACATTTCAAACCTGGGTTAAAGTGGGTGGACACAGGCATTGGGCCTGGGTAGATAGACATGAAGTGGCACAAAAAAGGGAGAGATGGCTACACTCTAAAGGAGAAGGGTGGAGGCAGTCACATCCAGGGTGGTGAGTCAGAGAGGAGGGAAGGAAGTAAACCCGCCTCCTGCTCTCAGGCCCACTCAGCCTCCAATGTGGCTTTGCTCATGCAGCGTCACAATGGTTTGAAACTGCAGAATTCTCTGGCACTTCAAGTGGGCTCATTACATGGGGTCTGTGCACCAACCAAGCACCGTCATTCTCCTTCATGTAGTCTGTATGGCTTGCCTACTACTTGCTGGTCCCGTTGGGTGTTGGAAACAGTCAAACGACGCACGAGCCAGTAAGGTCTTCATTCACTTGGAGCTTAGGGCCGAGCCAGGAGCCAGGTATTAATCAAATAACCACACGAATAAAGAAACACACTGGTCAGAGGGCCAGCTGAAACCCAGGCATCTTTGACTGCAGCACGTCCCTGACTGTGGTCTGGAGTTCTAATCAACAAAGGAAATGACAGTGGGAGGCTTGATTTGTTTTTCATGGCCCAAAACTGGATTCTGGTGGTCCTCTGTCCTTTCTAGGTGTCCCCAACTCAGAATTTCGCTTGTGCCTAAACTCCAGCTTGGCGGAGTGTATAGCCTGGGAACCTCTTTCTTTAAAACCTTGAGTCCTTGTCCAATCTTCGGGAATGCCAGGTCTCGCAGACGTATCACGGGTACCCAGGCAGCCAGACGCTTTCTGGGAAAGCCACAAGGGCCCAGCACACAACCAGACGCTCAGTGACGCACCAGGCCGCCCAGCCTGCTCTGGGCACAGGTCACGTGGCCACGCAGCACGCAGTGTACGCGGAGGGGACGCTGTGGGCGGGGCTTCGGGCCCAGTGCGTGTTCCCATTGGGCCCCAGGGCTGCCTCCCAGACGGGCTTGCCGAGCCACGAGTCTTGTGCCCTCGGTTTCTCGCGCGGGTTGCAGCTTTGGCGGGAGTTGGTGCCGGTGTGAGGTGAGACCCGCGGAGTCGCTGCTGGGCCAGGCCGGGTCAGACGGGACCCGGGATCGTCAGGGGGCCTTCCGGTTTCAGGAGCCACCAGTACGGCTTTCCTGGGGCCCGGCCCGAGTGGGGGAGCAGGTCCCTGAGGGCCTGCCTGGCATTGAGTCCTTCCGGGTTGTGGTGGGAGGGCCTCACTAGCGATGCCGCTGCCCTGGGGCCTCGCCTGCTGTCACCCTGGACCCGAGGGTGACCAGGACGGACCCTTGACCCCGCCCCGGAGCATGCTCCCTCATCAGCCTCGGTGCTCAGGGAGCTCGCGCCTTGCCCCAGGTGAGGGGCGGAGTTCTGAGTCCACCCCCTCCTGGGCCTAGCGGTGAAGAGGTGACGTTCAAACCTGTGGTTCTTTGTGGGACACAGACGTTCCAGGCCCCGGGGAAATGCATTGGGATGTCATCCTTTGATCGAAGGCTGCACACTCAGGTGTGCGTGGGGCCTAGGCATCACGTGGGACTGATGTGGTGGCCAGTGCGGAAGCGCCTGCCTGCTCCCCGGCTAAGGGTCAGCCAGCCAAAGCCCTGTGGCTGCATGCTGCAGATGCCAGGTCTCAAGGGTTTTTGAGCAACAGCTGGAAACCCTGACTTTTTTACATAACAAGGTCTCTAGTTTTAAATGTTGATGTTAATTCATAAAGTCTTAGAATACTGTGCTGCCAAAGAAAGCACATCTGTGAACTGTATTCGGCTCTCATCTTGGTGCAGGCGCTCCCTGTGCCAAGTGTCTGAATGGGGCTATGAGAACATTTGTAAAGTAGGAAGTGCATTTGGGATGAGTCTACCAGAGCTCATGCACTGCAGGAATCGTGATCCTGGAACTGGCTTCATGGTTCTAAACTGCTAATTGGGAGAGGAGAAGAGACCCAGAGGAATCCTGGGAGAGGAAGTTACAGTCAGTCGTCTGGCACGTCCTGGGTTCCTCCTCTGTGCGGGATGGACTGCTGGGCAGACAGATGAGTCAGTTGCATCCCTGGCCCTCAGGATACTTTAAGGTGATGTGGGGAAGTGAAACCTGCACTCTGGAGGAGGAGGCTCCTAGCCCAGCAAGCTTGGGCTCAGGAGGAAAGGAGAACCTTTCCTCCTTGAACCAGGGAGGGAAGGAGAACCCTAGCTGGTTGTCCAGAGACATCATGGACTTAGAGCCATGGCAGAATTTGGGGGGGTGGAGGGAAAGGACAAGGCGCCTCTCCATGGGCATGTGCAGTGTGTGGTAGGGGGTAGGGTAGTGTAAATAACTGAACCAGGCTCCCCATTGGGGACAGGTCGAGAGATCAGGATAGAGGGGTTTTTAGGGCCCAATATCTGGGCCAGGAGGGGTTCAGTGCTGTTTTATGGAATAGATGTTAGTTCAGGAGAATATTGTGGGACAGAGGGGCAAAGGAGATACCCAGTAGGATCTTCTGTGGACAGTTAAGAGGGAATCGATTATGGAAAAGTCGGACTTGTCCCCAAGCAGATGCGTGTCCCTTGGGGACAAGCCTGTGTGGCATTTCTCTGTGTTCTGACTCCCCACTTGTTCCCCACCTGGTACCTGGCCCTCATTCCTGTTAATCGTTGAGTCGGTAGAGGGCCATCTTCTGGTGCAGAGGAGAAGGGCCGCTGAGCAGGACCCGGTGGCCTCCTGGCGATGCTCCTGTTTCTCTCGGCAGCCTCCTGCCTCCCTCCTGCCAACCTAGCCTTGTTCTCACCCTCTGCACAGAAGGGGTCTGAGTCTCCAGTGTAGTCCCGTCTGTGCTGGGAGATGATAGGGTGGCTGTTGATGGTAAGACAGCCAATCTCCATGTTAGCCTCAGGTGGCCACTTGAGACCTTTTGAGGACAGCTGGCTCCTTGGTGGGACCATTGGGTTTGGGGCGTGGCTTTGGTCTGAGCCAGCCCCCAGCTTCCAGCCTAGTTTTTGATCACTGCTAGCTTAGGTGTTGTCTGTCCTGGGGATGGGAATTTGGGGGTGACTACAGGAACTCCTGGTGTGGCCCAGACTCCAGTATCCCCTCCATCCTCCATCTTTCCCCAGGTCAGGCTCCTGTGGTGAGAGGAAGAGAGGCACAGGTGGCCGGTTCTCAGATCTTATAGGCTCCCATGGACACCATGTTGGGAGTCAGACTCCAAACTCAGCAGAGGAGCAGCCAGAATGGCCGGGAGGTGACGTGGCCCCTCCCATCCCCAGAACACACCCCCTGCCTCCCATTTCTCCCCTGGTGCCCCTCACTCCTGGAGTCTGCCCTCCCCCTCTCCTTCTGCCAAGGACTTTGAGTCTTCTCGTCTCTCCCTGTGCTCCCTTTCCAGACCAGTCTGTGGTCCTCAGGCTTGGGGATGAAGCTGGAGGCTGTCACCCCATTCCTAGGGAAATATCGCCCCTTTGTGGGTCGCTGCTGCCAGACCTGTACTCCCAAGAGTTGGGTGAGTGATGTAGAGCTGGGCCCCACGCTGGGGAGCTTGGGGCAGCTTGGTTGTGGGAGCCATGGCTCTGGGGAGCAGCTTCCAGGCTCAGCTCTCCCTGCCCATGCGTCGGCTCTTGTCTTTAGGGGAGTGAGGCAGTGGGGCTGACTGGCGGCCCTGGGAGAATTGGATGGGAAGTGCAGAGGGGCCTGGGAGGAGGCTGGGGTCTGACCAGGCCTGCACAGCCCAGCTGTTCAGTTTGGGGGACCCGCCCACTCAGAGTCATCAGCACTCAGCACAGGCTTGAAGACCTCCTGTGCATCCATGTCATGTGCTGGTGCTGCTGGGAGCCAGGTCCTGGTGGGGACCCCGGCTCCGTGCTCCTTGCTGTAGATGAGACCTTCGCAGAGTCTCCTAAGCTACTCTCCAGGAGGGCGATGCTGCAGAGAATGCAGCCCTTCCATTTTAACCACAGACCCTTTTTCCTGAGAGTGTCAGGATATTTGGGGAGATGCTGTGCTACAGTCCTGTCTCCTGGTAGACATGACAGTCTGCCAGGCAGAGACCACAGGACACAGAGCAGCGGCTTTCCTTTGCTGGTTTGCGAAGGCCCCCGCAGGACATGCTTTCCCTGCCCCTCTTGGACAGGAGTCCCTCTTCCACAGAAGCATAATGGATTTGGGCTTCTGCAATGTGATCCTGGTGAAGGAGGAGAACACCAGGTAGTCAGAGGAGGGGGCGGGTAGGGCCCTGCTTGGTGGCGTCATTTTCTTCCTCCCATGGGAAAGAAGGATCCCTGCCCTCTGCTCCATACCCACAGGTGGGGAGAGGCAGGCTTGGAGCGCTCCTGAGGTTCTTCCTGTGAGCATTTATGGGATGCCCACTGTGTGCCAGGCCCCGAACCTGTACCCCGCTCAGTGAGGAGGGGGTGGGAATGGGGCCCAGACAGGCAGCTGCTTCCCAAGCTCAGGTGTTCCCGTGCCATGGGACTGGGGTGTGAGCCCTGCCTGATGGCCTACTCTCTGTGGGCACCTACTGGGGGTGGGCCTTCTGAAGGCTCTTCCCCCTACTCTGGGGCTGTGCTCAGGTTTCGGGGCTGGCTGGTTCGGAGGCTCTGCTACTTCTTGTGGTCCCTGGAGCAGCACATACCCCCTTGCTGGGATGCCCCACAGAAGGTCATGGAAAGCACTAGGTGAGGAGGCAGGGAATGGGGTCGGGTTGGCACTTCTGGGACCCTTGAGGGGTGACAGAGGCTCTAGGCAGGGGTGGTTGAGAGGGCTTCTAGAGTGTTAGCTTTGCCTGGGGCTCTACCTTAAAGATGGAGGGTGAAGCCTGGAAGCTGTGCCTGGGGAGGCTGCGGGGCTGAGGGCAGTGACCTGGGGGACCTCAGACCTGCCCAGCCTGACACCACTGCCCCCACACTGTAGGGTGCAGAAGGTCATCTCAGGGAGGGCCCCAGCAGGGGCTGGGGAAGGCCAGGTGCCCCGCCGGGTGAAGGAAGAGGTGCAGCGCCTCCTGGGTCACATGCAGGCTCCACCCCGCCCTTTCCTGCTCAGGTACCTGCTGAGGGACACTTGTGTCTAGGCTGGGGCCTCTGCCCTTTCGGAGAGTGGGAAGGACTAGACTCCCTCCACGGGGAGCTGGATGGTGTGTTTCTCAGAGGGCCGCAGCAGGCCCCTGATCTGGACCCTGAGACCTTTTGAGGATGGCAGGCTCCTTTGTGGGGACCAGAGGGTACGGGATTGGGCTTTGGTCTGAGCCAGCCCCCAGCTTCCAGCCCAGGTTTTCACCACTGCTGGCCTGGGTGCTGTCTGTCCTGGGGGTGGGAATTTGGGGGTGACTCCAGGAACCTCTAGTTGTGGCCCAAACTCTAGTATCCCCTCATCCTTCCACCTCTCCCCAGGTTAGGTTCCTGTGGAGAGGGAGCGAGGCAGAGGTGGCTGGTTCCCCAATCTTACGGGCCCCCACGCTCCCTCTCGCGTTCATCCTGCTGTCACCACCTGCTCCCTCCCGTGTTCATCTGCATGGTCTGAGCTCATCTTAGACGCAGGTGCTGTTCCAGGGGGACCGAAAGGGTGCATAGGTCAGAGCAAACAGAAATACACATGGCTGCAAGGACAAGCGCTGGGGCTGAGTACTGGAGGGGAGGAAGAGACTTCTAGACCAGGCACGAGAGGGGGAAAGGAGCCACGTGGGTGGGAGCAGTGGGTGGAGGGAGCAGTCCTATGAGAGGGCATAGTGTGAGCTGTGGCCACAGGAAAGGGCTGGGTTTGTTCACGAGGCTGATGTGGCGGGAAGCTGGCCAGCGAGGGAGAGCTGATGGAGATGAGATGAGAGGTCGAGGGACCTGTACAGGAAGCTTGGGTTTGGTTTCTGGGTGCAGTGACAGCCCATGGAAAGGTTGTAAGCAGGGAATGACAACAAGATGAGTTGGGATCAAGAGCAGAGAACAGAAGACCATCTGGGAGGCTGTTTTGTTAATCCAGGTGAGACGTGCTGATGGCTTGGATGCAGGGTGACAGTAGAGGCTGCAAAATGGATTGAGAGACCAATCACTGATTGATTGGGGGTGGGATGGAGCCGTGAGGGAAAAGGGAAAACTCACAGGAGAGCCTGTTGGTGGCTGAGCATCTGGTGGTAGGAACCAAGGGGGCAGGTTTGGGAACAGTGAGTTAGACCCACAGAGAACGTTCTGGATTCGTAGTTTCAGATGCCTGACCTGCTGGTGGAGACAGGAGGCAGGTGCTTATGTGAGTCTGGAGCTTAGCAAAGAGGTTGGGGCCAGGGATGTACGTTTGGAATGTTGGCACGTGGACGATGGTTAAAGCCAGGGGAGGAGGGAGCCACAGAGGGAGAGGCCACACACAGGGCTGTGCGTGTTGGGCTCAGCTGTGCCCACGGTGCTGAGAAGTCAGCTGCCCAAGGATAGGAAGTAGAGGAGGTTGGTGACCGTGACCAGCCCTTCACGCAAAGCTTCTTCGACTTTGTTGAGACTTCCAGCCCCCTGAGCTGGCCACCAGCCCCTTCTGGTGCAGCTGCGATTCCAGGGCTCCCCGTGATGATAGCGCCCCTGTGAGGGGGGCACTGGGTACAGCCCGTTCTGTTTGAGCCCGACTCCTGCCTTCCTGTACCTGAGCAGCTAGCCATTGCTAGAGAAGAACACACCTGCTAGACCTGCTTCCTTCTGAGTGTGAGTCTCCCAGGGGCACGATGCACGGCTCCGTCTCAGCCTCCCCTGCTGTCAGCTGCTGCCATCAGACGAGGACATGCTGCTTGTCCACCACACCTGCGTGCTGCCTGCGTCTATGCTGCCGTCATCATTTAAAGCCCGTCCCTTCTTGTATCACCAACTCCCTCCCTCCTTTTTATTTCACCTTTCTCAGCAGTTTGCAAAGAGCAGGCCAGGTTATGTCTCGAGAGTCTCGGTTCTCTAACTCCTCTGGGGTAAACTGAGGCAGGAAGCTGGTCTGAAGCTGATGAGGCAGCTGCATCATGAAGGCCTTTGGGGGCGTGTCAGCACCTCACAGGCAGGGGCTCCAATGCCAGGCTCACCTGCCACTCCCAGCACCACTTACTTTCCCCACTTCTCAGCAGTTTCTGTAACCTCTGAGTGGGGGCCGTAGTGGCGACCCTCGGAGATGCTGGGGGCCCTGCCTCGTGGGCGGTGCCCGCCACGCCTCAGACTGGGCCTCGCTGCTCTGCAGGCTGTTCAGCTGGGCAGTGCTGCGGTTCCTGAACTGCCTCCTCCTGAACGTGCAGCTCCACCAAGGCCACCTGAAGATGGTCCGCGAGGCCGCCCAGGCGGTAAGCCCGGCCTCCAGTGGGGTGGGCCAGCGGGGCAGAGCTAGGCCAAGCCCTAAGTTGGGACCAGCCCCCTGCACTGATGGGAAAAGGCCACCACTCTTTGATGAGCTTCCCTTGACCTCTTCATGTCTCATGGGCCTGCTCCCATGGAGCTTCCCTGTAAGTATTTTCATCCTGGTCTTAACAACCATACATCAGCGAGTCACCATAAGGTTGTCGACAGAGCTCCTCCCCTTTTGGGAGATGCTCAGTGGAAGAACTGTCAGCGCGAACCTGCATCCCTCTGGATGGGGTGGGGTGAGCTGACGCTTCCCTCTGGCTCTCCCCGAATAGGGCTCGCCCCTCGTGCTCCTGTCTACACACAAGTCCCTCCTGGATGGGATCCTGCTGCCTTTTGTGCTGCTCTCTCAGGGCCTAGGTGTGCTCCGTGTGGCTTGGGACCCCCGAACCTGCTCCCCCATCCTCAGGTAAAAGCCTTGTGCCCTACACACAGGTGGGCAAATTCTCCAGGCTGGGGCAGGGGTGTGTGGGGATGGGGGTGGGGTGTGCCGGCAGCAGCTCCCCAGAGGTCCTCTTCCTGGCTGCTTTGCTCCCTACCTTCTACCAGGCCAGCCTGTGCGCTTAGATGGTCAGCTGTGGTTCCTAGAGCCATGTCTGGCCTCAGTGTGTTCAGGCAGGACCCAGGCTGGCTCTGGGGGAACTGAAGCTCTCAGCATCCTCTGCTTGGTCCTGTCTGCTGCGCCCCTTTCCTCATCTGGCTGTCTGCCCTGTGCCCCACAGAGCTCTGCTGAGGAAGCTTGGGGGGCTTTTCCTGCCCCCAGAGGCCAACCTCTCCTTGGACAGCTCTGAGGGGGTCCTTGCAAGGGCTGTGGTCCATGCGGTGAGTAACCCCAGTGCTTGTGTTTTGGGGCCAGGCCAGGGTATAGGAGCCTGTTGCTGCTCTGGCCTTGACACCTGCCTCTGCAACCACCTCCCCACCCTCTTCAGGCTGTGGAGCAGCTGCTGGTCAGTGGACAGCCGCTGCTTATCTTCCTGGAAGAGCCACCTGGGGCCCAGGGGCCTCGGCTGTCAGCCCTGGGCCAGGCCTGGTTGGCACCGGTGATGCAGGCAGTCCAGGTGGGCGCTGTCCCAGATGCTATGCTGGTGCCAGTGGCTGTCACCTATGACCTGGTTCCAGACGCGCCACATGACACGCACCATGTGAGACCCTCCTGCCCCTTGGGACCCCAGGTGGACGTCGTCTCCAGACAGGAGGCACACCATTGTATCCTGTGGCCGAGTGCCCCTCAGGGCTGGGGTGGGGGTACAACGGAATTCTGCCCCGACAGTCACCATCCTGGGGGGCCCGCCCAGGCCACTACAGTCATCCTGTTTCATCCTCAAAAGACCCCACTAGGGAGGGATTTCTCCCATTTCATGGATGAGAAAACAAGCTTGGAGAGGTCATGTCATGTGCCAGTGTGGGCCCAACAAGAAACTAAGCAGAGAGGAGTGCCCCAGACGAGCCAGCTCCCTCAGCCCCCGCCCCTCCTGCAGGCCGCACCCCTCCTGGGGCTGTGGACAGGAGCCCTGGCTGTCCTGCGGAGCCTGCGAGGCTGGCGCGGCCACCGGGTCTGTGTCCGTGTGCACCTGGCCCAGCCCTTCTCCCTGCAGGTATGGAGTCTCGGGCGAAGCTGGGAGGGCCTAAGGTCTGTCCTGGGGTTTCTGGCAGCCTGGCCCTCAGAGCCACTGCAGGGATAGCCTTGCCTGCCTCCGTGAGCTGTGCGTGGGCAGGCCGCCTGAGAGCCTTTTCCTGGGCAGGAATACACCAGCAATGCCCGAAGCTGCTGGGGCAGCAGGCAGACCCTGGAGCAGCTGCTGCAGCCCATTGTGCTGGGCCACAGGTGGGGCACGCAGGCGGTTCTTTGGCCCAACACAGGCACCCCCAGTTCCAGCAGCCCCTCACCAGATACACCGCGTCATCTGGAGCAGTGCCTCTCATCTGAGTGTGGGAGTGGCGGAGCCCGGGCGGGACTGGGCCCCAGGAGCTGGCCCTGAGCTGGGCTAACACCTTCATTTTTGAGAACTCTCTGGGCTTCCCCATGGCTGTCTTGTCTTGATCTTGGCTCCCCTCACCCTGTGATGTTTCTATCCAGTACTGTCGTCCCAGACACTGAGAAGGAGCAGGAATGGACCCCAGTAAGTGGGCCCCTTCTGGCCCTCAAGGAAGAGGACCAGCTCTTGGTCAGGAGACTGGGCCGTCACATCCTGAATGGTGAGGGCAACTAGGTCTGGGCCTTGGGGGGAGGGTCCTGAGCCATCCCTTCTCTCTGGGTCGGTGGAGTGTTGGGTGTGAGGGAGCCGCTAGTGACTGCACAAATGGCCGACTGAGCTGAGGAGGGCTGGCTGTGTGGGGGCAGATGCCCGGCTGCAGGCCACCCACCCTGGCCCTGCGGAGGGCTCCACTTTACCTGAGCCTGGTCTCCTGAGCTGACTGAAGTGATACACAAGAGGGGCTTCCTGCTGCCTGGCACAGAGGGGACTCTGAGCAGTGATTGTTACTGCGCTCTTCTTAGGTGCCCCTCTGGCAGAGACTGGGCCTGTGGGAGGCAGGCAAGGGTGGTCCCCGAGGACCAGGCAGGCCTGCTCTCCTCCTCCCAGGGATGGAGTTGGGTAGGGGGTGGCTGCTGCCAGGAAGGCAGGGGACCACTGTTCTTGGCCCGACACTTACTGGGTGGTAGAGGACCAGCTGCTGGGCCTGGGCACCTGACCAGCATCCCCCCGACCCTGGCCTCAGCCAGCGTAGCGAGCTCTGCGGTGATGAGCACGACCATCATGGCGTCTCTGCTGCTGTTTAAGCACCGGAAGGTAGACACCGTGGTGGGGTGGGGGTGGGGTGTGTGACCAGGTGTGGCTAGGGCGGGGCTGGGGTGTGGCCTGGGCAGGGCTGGGGTGTGGCACTGCCCGCCCTGTGCGCCCAGGGCGTGTTCCTGTCCCAGCTCCTGGGGGAGTTCTCCTGGCTGACGGAGGAGACGCTGCTGCGTCGTTTTGACGTGGGCTTCTCAGGGCAGCTGAGGTGCCTGGTACAACATGCGCTGAGTCTGTTGCGGGCACAAGTGGCTGTGCTGCGCATCCACCGTGGGGACCTGCTGGTGATAGCGCGGCCTGGCCCAGGCCTCATGCACCTGGCACACCTGGGCGCGGAGCTGCTGCCTGCCTTCCTGAGCGAGGCTGTGGGCGGTGAGTGCCCGCTGGGGCTGAGGCTGGCATGTCGGGTGAGGGAGGCACCGGCTTACTGCCTCATGCCGGGCCCCTTCCCCAGCCTGTGCGGTGCGCGCGCTGCTGGCAGGCAGAGTGCCACCTGAGGGGCCCTGGGAGCTGCAGGGCGTCGAGCTGCTGAGCCAGAGCGAGCTGTACCGCCAGGTGCTGCTGCTGCTGCACCTGCTGCCGCAGGACCTGCTGCTGCTGCAGGTCAGGCCTTGTCCACTGCCCACCCTCTGGGGGTGGTGGTGGGGTCCTCCCCAGCAGCTCGCTTGAGGCCGCCTTTTCCCCCAGCCCTGCCGGTCTTCCTACTGCTATTGTCAGGAGGTGCTGGACCGGCTCATCCAGTGTGGGCTCCTGGTTGCGGAGGAGGTAGGCCGGGCCCTGGGAACAAAGCCCCTGCCTGGGGCTGGCCTCCCTCAGCTTGGAACCAGGAGGGACAGCTGCGCCCCCTCAGCCTGGCTAGGACACAGGGCAGCCTGGGTCCCGCCTCTGCAATCCCCCGAGGCCTCGGGACTTGCTGACCCACACTGGCCCTGGGCTGTGTCTGTCATGACAGGACTGCACAGATGGACCTCTCAGGTTCTCTACGCACCTCTTGCCCACACATTTCTTGTGCACGGGGCTGTGGCCCTTGAGGCGGGTACCCACTTGCTCTCGCCCTGCAGGTTGGATTCACAGGTCTCATGTGGTCCCAGGGGGCCCCTTGGGCTCCCTAGGTCTGCTTTTACTGGCTCCACCTCCGTGTGCCTGGTTTAGGGGCTCAGGGCTGAACCTTGGCCAGCCTGCCAGGGACCAATGGCTCCTCGGGCCCCCAGACTCCAGGCTCCCGGCTGGCCTGTGACACAGGGCGACAGCGTTTGAGTGCCAAGCTGCTGTGGAAGCCAAGCGGGGACTTCAGTGATAGTGACAGTGATGACTTCGAGGAGGCAGGGGGGCGATACTTCAGGGTGCGTTGGGAGAGGCCCCTGGGAGGCAGTGGGAGGCGTGGGAGCTGCCCTCACCTGCCTGTCACCCTCCAGCTCAGTCAGCAGTCGCACTGCCCCGACTTCTTCCTCTTCCTCTGCCGCCTGCTTAGCCCGCTGCTCAAGGCCTTTGCACAGGCTGCCGCCTTCCTGCCCCGGGGCCAGCTGCCAGACACAGGTGAGGCGGGCACCCCTCTGGCTGTGCTCAGGGAGGGCGGGGCTCTGCCTGTGCCCAGCCTAGGTCCCCTCTCCCTGCAGAGTTGGGCTACGCAGACCAGCTCCTCCAGTTCTTACAGGCCACCGCCCAGGAGGACGGCTTCTTTGGTGAGTCCCAAGTAGCAGGAGCCACTCACAGCCCAGGAGGCAGGGGTTTGCTGCCCCCTGCTGGGCACGACAGCCCTACTCCAAGGAGGGCTGCAGAGTAGGCCTTGGGGGGCAGTCTGAGCCCTGCTTGGGTGGCTCCTTTCAGCAAGAGGAAGAGAAGCCTGTGCTGGTGCTGTCTGCCTCCCAGGGCCTCATTTCTTTCTTTCCTCCAGAGTGTGCAGACCCAAGTCTCGCCATCAGGGCTGTCTGGACCTTCAGAGACTTGGGGGTGAGAGGGGCCAGTCTCACCTTTCCCTTGTCCCCTTGCTTCCATCCCCTGCCCACACCCTGGTAGAGCTGCTCAGGGAAGCCCCCTGTGCCCACCCCGGGCTTTCCCCAGTATCTCCCAAGGATAGGTATGGTGACAGGAGTTGGAGAAGGTAGGATGGTTTTCCGGCCCCTCTTGGTGTTCCAAACCACTGCCTCATTCCTACTCCCAGGTGGGATACTGGGGGTGGTTTGAGAGGCAGCATTTGTGTTCAGACCCCGAGGCCTAAGGGGCCAGAGATCTTACCATGGGTGCCCCCATGCTGAGTGCTCACAGCCCTTCTGCGTGGCCCAGGTGCTGCAGCAGACGCCCAGCCCTGCGGGTCCCATGCTCCACCTGTCCCCTACATTTGCCAGCCGGGACAGTCAGGAGAAGCTGGAGCAGTTCATCCGGCAGTTCATTTGTGGCTAGAACTGGGGGGTGGAGCCCATGCTGAGACTTCGCAGCCCCGTAACACACACAGCTGTGCCCTGGCGCCAGAAGACAGGCAGCTGCAAACCTTTGGCTGGACTATAAAAGTGTTCAGGTTTCATTGGCCCTTGCTGTCTCTTGCTTTCTCCATCGTTCAGTGTGATACACGAGGGGTCTGGGCAGGTCCACTTCCCAGTCCCAGCAGTTTTTCACGTGTGTAGGAAGCATCTGTTCTCCTCTCCCACCCCATGACAGCACCCTACCTTGCTCCCCAAAACCAACCATAAAAGACACACCGTAGCAGAAGCCAGGTTGCTGCTTCGGCCTGAGTTTATTGAAGAGGAGACCACCCCTTCCTCCTCTGCCTGGACAAGGAGCCTTGAGCGGGCTGAGACCAGGCCTCCCCCTGGGCTAGGTGAGTGGGATCGGATGGCCCACCTGTCTTCGGTCCAGGGCCTGCGGCAGGAGCCGTCATACCACCTTGTTGATCATGACACCTAGTTCTTCAATCTCACACTGGACTTCATCGCCCTTCTGCAACAGAGTGGCCGCCGGGGTGTCACCCTCAGTCACACACACACCTGCACATACACAGGCCTGGATTCTGGACCCCACCTCTGGTCCTTGTCCCTTTCCTCCTTTGAGTCAACCTACCTTGAGAAAGACAGGTGGTTCCCTGAATACACCAACGCCTGGGGGGGTCCCTGTCAGGATGACATCCCCTGGATAAAGAGTGACGAACCTAGGGCAGAAGGGCCTGGTGAGACCAGGGACCGAGGTGCCCCAGCCAGGATGGAGGGCTCAGCTCAGGGTCCACTGCACATACTGGGAGACCCAGGCAATCAGCTCTTCTGTCTTAAACACCATCTGGTTGGTGTTGCTGCTCTGGACCACCTCCCCATTCACTCGGCAGCAGATCCTTAAGTTGTGCGGATCTGAAATGCAAAACACCAGCTTGGGGTCCTCCTGTCCTTTCTCAACCCAGCCTGCCAGTGGCCACTTGGGTGAGTTAAGGAGGGGGTGTGTCCCAGACCTGCAAAGGGGAAAGAAAAATGGCAGAGGCTGCTGATTGTGGATATAGGGAGACTGCATGTAAAGCAATAGAGAGCCAGCACCCGGCGCTTGCGGGGGTGTACTTTTTAACACTTCACTTTGTGTTGCACCCTCACAAACACACCCCTTAGAGCGGCTGGAACAATCTACCTTCACTCAACTGCACAGGGTGGGGTGAGGCTCAGCTGCTCAGACATGCCCCTCCCCCGAATGCCCACGCTCTGGCCTCTGCTGCACACCATCTCCTCCTGGCTCCCGGTGCCCTGGCTCTGGTAGCTGGTGCTGCCCTAGTCGCAGCTGGGCAAAATCCTGCCCCTTTCCATCTCCCTGACTGCGGAAAATGCACAGGCTGTGTGATAGCCACACTCTGACACTCAAGGGCCAACTCTGCTTCTTTCCTACCTAGACGCCCAGATGGTGGCAGCTACAGGAAGGCTGACGCCCATCAGGGAGCACTGTTCTCTGTAATTCACTTCGTGAATGCAGATTTACCACCTCTGCAGCTGTGGTCCTCTGGGGGTGAGGGGATTGGAAGGAGGCCAGCTCACTGAGGACTCGTGGCCCAGGTTGAGACTTGCCCTAAGGAATCAGGGGAAGGAAGCTCCGTATCAAGCCAGCACTACACTTCCACTTCCTGAGCGCTGCTTTTTCTTTGCTCTGAGGTATCTATGCAGAGCAAGAGTTACCATGTGGGCCGTCAGACACTTACCTGCTACACTGTCCTTGGTCACCAAAGCAGGGCCCAGGGGGCAGAAGGTGTCAAAGGTTTTTCCCAGCAGCCACTGCTTTCCGTTGCGTTTCATTTGCCAGTCGCGAGCACTCACGTCATGTGCCACCGTGAAGCCGGCCACGTGAGCCATGGCATCTGTGGCCTATGGGGGCAGGGCATTTGGCCAGGTTGGAGCTTATATCACAGTGACGCCGAGCCTGTAACAAAGCTTTGATCCTATGCTAGTAACCAGAGCTCGTCAAAGGTGGTAGACGAGGGACAAGGCAAGTGCCCCAGCAGGTAGGGGCTGACCATTTTCCAAGGCCAGGGCTAGCGGGCACCACCCCTTCCTTCTCACCTTGATGTACTTGCCTTTCCTTCCAATGACCACGGCCAGCTCCACCTCCCAGTCCACTTTCTGTGGAGTGGGAAAGGAGCAGTGAACCACCTGGCCTGGGGCGCGGGCCCACGCTGGGGCTGCCCTGTCATAATCACCATGAACCACAGTGGGGTGGGTGTGACTTGCAGACCTGTAAACTTCACGCAGTGGCATGCAGCACCACTAGATGCAGGCACAGCTCCTCATGGGATCAGAGGAGCAGCACTTGTCTGGGGGCTGAGTTTAAAAATCATTCTGGATACTTCCAAGAAAAGATGAATACCAAGTGATAACAGATAGCTCTACCGTGCGCCAGGCACCATTCTGGGGCTTTAATGTATTAACTCACTTAAATGGGGGAAATGGCCAATTCCAGGTCCACGCAGCACAAGATGAGCCTGGGCTAGCATGGCCAGAAAGCAAGGAAATGCTCAGAACAGTCATGGGAATGGGGGCCAACTTGAAGCCTCCACATTGGCCAAAATGAGATCATTTTCATATCAAAAAATGCAAATGATGGGTTATAACATGTATAAGCCCCTGCAGTTTCTGTTTAATGCACTACTGAGCACCAGATGGCTAGATGCTGCCACCTTGTGATGGGCCCCAATGACGAGAGGGCAGTGGAGAGGCACCGACCTGGCTCTCGGGCGGGAGGACAATCTCATCGTAGGGTCCCACGATGGAGCTGGCAAACTTGCTGAAAATGATGGGCTCCTTGGGCACTGGCACGTTCTGTTCCTTGCAGTGGTCCACATAATTCATGCCCACGCACACCACCTTGTCTGGCCGTGTGACTGGAGCCAGGAAGGTCACCTCTGACCGTGGCAGGACTGGCAACTGGGCAGCCAGGGCTCTGAAGAGACCAGAGCGGGAGAGAGGGGCTGGCTGGCAACAGGCCGGCAGTCCTGGGGTGTGCTGGGGAGATCCTGCAGCAACTACAAGTGTGGCTGTTTAAAATATATTTTCTAGATCTCTCGACGGTCAGTGTCAGTGTGAAAATCAAGGCCAGCTATTGTCTGTCTTTTGACATCAGAGCACTATTTATTATTTACTCTGTGTGGCTTTCCTTTCCCCCATTGGGTAATACATGTCCATATAAGGGAATTCAGAAGGTGCAAAGGGGAATAATTGAAAAGGTCTTTCTTCTACCCCTTCTCCTCGTCACCCCGCTCCAGCCTTGGAGACACACTGTCCTGTGTAGTTCACAGCTACTCTACGTATACTCTTCTCCCACCGTTTTCTATGAATGATAGCACACTATATATACCTTATTTAAAATATATATATATTTTAAAGATCTCATTGTAACAGTATATAGCTCCTCTTTAGTCGTATGGCTGCAAATTACTGCACTGTAAATACACCCCCAATTCCCTATTGAGGGATATGGAAGTAGGTTCCAATTTGGGAGAATATGAAGTGTGGGCAATATACTCTTGCAAACACTGTGCTGTCAAACATTTGTATGTTTGCCAGTTTAAAAGGTGCAAAGGATACCTCAAAGTGGTATTCATTTACTGTTCACCCACACCTTTAGACCAGATGCCATAGGGCTCCTGGCTTCAGGGAAGCCCCCACCTAATCTAGCCCAAACCCAAGAACCATCTTTAAGAAAACCTCTTTGCAGTCCTGGCTCCCCTAAGGAGCTGAGACTCCAATCACTCCCCCAGCTCAGCCCGCGGTCCCGTGAGCCTGGCCCCACAGTGCAGGGCGCCCGCGCTGCTTAGGACCCCAGGTCCCAGACCCCTGAGGCAGGCAGCAACTTCATCCCCCAGGGTAGGCAACATGGTGAAGGAGAATTCTGGCCTATCACTGAATCTCTGGCCTCCCTGGGCCTGTTTGCCCCCTAGAAACTGAAGGTGCTGTCACATAAGATTTCGAAGGCTGTTCACTAAGAACAGGTAAGAAAGGTGAGGTCGCCCTGCTCCCTTGCAAAAGAGCTACCTACTGGTTCTGCTTCCCTGGTAGGGATGGCGGTAGGAGGAGGCAGAGGGGAACAGGGCACTGCTACAGGGTGATGCTGCATGATTTACCTTCTCGCCACTGAGAGAGTGGCCTCTCCCTGCTCCAGGAACTCCAACATTGTCTTGGGCAGTGTGGGGTCAAAGGCGTTGAGGTTGATGACCCCCCCGCCATTCCCTGACTCCAGGCCCAAATGAGGTCCCATCAGATGGGATGCCTGGAACTGCACCAGCCTCATCTCTCTGGAGGGTTGGAAGGGCCACCGCTGAGCCTGCAGCAGAGCCGTAAGCAGCCTTCTTCTACCAGTGAACAGCATCAGAGTCTATGGAGAAAAAAGCGGGTTCAGGGGGCTGGGGCCGGGAGCCACCACAAAGATCCCCCCCAGTTTCTCCAGCTGCAACTCAAATCCCTTTGCCCCATCAGCCATTCCTGGCACACCACATGGAAGTGGTCTAGATTTAGAAGTTATTTACCCTGTTACACTTTATAAGGTGTTTTTTTGTTTTTTTTTTCCCCTCAATGCATGTAATGAAACTTTTCTAGAGGAGTGACTACTTCATGCCAGGCCCTAAACTAGGTGCCAAGGAGTCCATCCTTCATCCTGTGGTTTCTGAAAGCGCGCACTGTACCTGGTCCAGTCCTGCCCTCCGCTGGAGGCCTGGCCGGGGACTCCCCCGCGACCGCCCGAACCCGACCTACCTGGCCTCGGCGGCTGGTCGTGCGGGAGCCCCGCGCTGTCGCGCCTGGCTCGCGGGACTGGGAAATGAGCTCGGCGGGCGCCGGAGCACTAGTGTCACGTCCAATGACCGCGACCAACCCGGGGACCACCGCTGCAGCGCGTCCCGCGGCTCCTCTGATAAAACCTCGGCCGAGGCGGCGCTCCCTGGTGACATCACAGGACGACGGTGAACAGCAGGGCTCCTGTCCGTTCCCGGAAGTTACGTAAGGAGGGGCGGCCCCGGCGCTGGAGGCCAGGTTGTCCACCCCGCGGACCTGCAGGCCTGTTCGTGGAGCCCGCGCTCGCGAGCCGCACTGCGCCCGGTGCTCTCACCGACCCGAGAGCGAGCGCTTCCTGACATTTTGCGCCCTGCGCCCCGCGCTGGCCTCCCCGCGTCGGATCCCTGACTGTGGGCCGGGCACCTTTCTGATCATTGGGCAAATGTGGTGGAAGAAACCAAATTAGAGCGCGCTGACAAAGACAAATCTGTTTGTCTTCTGATTCTGGCATATCATCCAGAGGAGCCTGAGGCAGGAAATGCTTTGCTGAGGATGACACAGGCAGTGAGGAGGAGAACCAGCCTTCTTGACCCCAGGTCCAGCCTTTTACACCCACCCTCAGCGGCCCTGTCTTCATATGCACTGTGCTGGGCACAGGGCAGGGTAGTGGGAGGCATAAGCTCCAGCGTCAGAGAATAGCCGCTCTAGTGGAGAGGTGGTTGAGTTAATCAGGCGGTTACAACCCAGCCTTCCAGGCCTCTGGCAAATGAAGATGTAGGAGTATAAGAGGCTTGGGCAAGAGGTCCACGACTTAGTTAATCAGCGGTCAGATGACCAAGGGCTTTACTCGTCCCAGGAAGGAGTTTGAGCCTTATCTAAGAACACAGGAGGCCGCTGGAGGGTCCTCACAGGGGCTGCCATGCTTACACTTGTTTCTGAGTAGTGTTTTCTTACTTGAGGAAAGGCGTCTGGGTGAGAATGGTGGAGGTGAGAGCAGTGATGACTTGGTGTGCGGCGGAGATGACGAGTCCGGACATGTTCAGGACGTAGAACTGACAGCCCTCAGTGAAGAGAGGAGCTGCAAGGCTGCTTCCTAGGTCTCTGGCCGGGTAGATGGCAGTGCTATTCGTGGAAACAGGTTGTAGAGGGGCAGCGGTCTGAGGAGAGGATGCCGAGCTCAGTTTTGGATGGACTGTATTTAACGTACCCTTTGGGACATTCAAGGGGGGTACAGCCTAGTGGGCAGTTGGAGACATAGGTCTGGAGCTTGGGGCTCTAGTCTGGCTTGAAGATAGCGGTCAGCATAGAGACAGAAATGGAACTTTTGGGGTGGGTGTGGTCAGGGGGAGTGGACTACAGAGCCTGGCCATAAACACCAGTCAGGAGACCCATCATGTAAGGGTGGGAAGCACCAGAGTGCAGCCAGGGAGACAGGGGGACACATAACTTAGGCAGAGGTCAGGGGGCCATGCCTTCCAAGTGCCAACCAGTAGATTTCTGCTTTGGACAAGATGGAGTAGCAGAGAGGAGATTCACCCTCCTGCATGAAACAACCAAAAAACTCAAACGTGTACACAACCATGGATTTCAAGAAATTGGACCTCAAGCAATGAAGAACAGTGATCTCAGATAGACAGGAAACAAATGAGGCAAGCCCTGTGGTGCCCCAGTTTAATGCTTTGAGAGAGTCTCCAAACTTTGGCACAAGGAGGGGGCACTGAGGTGGAGCCAGCATACCCTACAAGTCACAGCGATGGAGCTGAGGGCCCGGTGAGACCAAGGAAACTAGAGTTTGCAGGACAGAGTACTGGACAGGAGAGACCTGGGCTGAAAAAGGACTTGGCATTCTCCCTTGAGTATTCAGCAGAGTACGGAGCAGTGCATGCCTGGGAGGCACTACCTGAGACCAGGGAAAGAATCATCGAGAAGAATTAGATGGAGCAGTGTCACGAGATTGTGCAAGGCCAGGAACAGTGCCTCTTCCCACTAGTCAGATTGAAAAACCACAGAATTCATGAGATGCTGGGTGGCGTACTCATAAAGGTCTTATCCCCGTAGTGGGAAGTAATGAGCCCGAGACCTACCCTTCAATCATAAAATCAAGACCAAAAGGATCAGACTGTCTTCAAGTAGCTTAACTATCTCACAGACCAAGCTCAATGGTGTTTGTAAAAATTAAAAAATAGATATCCAGCAGCCAACAAGGTAAAATTCACACGATTTGGTATCTAATCACAAATTACCCAGGCTTGGAAAGAAGCAGGAAAACATGACCCATAGTGAGAATAACCAAGCAATTTAATGCACAGACAAAGACATTATAACAGTTATTATAACTGGACTCTATCTGTTAAATGTTAAGTAGAGATATGGAAGATATTTTTTAAAAGGACCCAAATCAAACAATTCTATTGGTATAAACTGTAATGTGTGAGATGAAAAATACACTAGATGGATTAATGGCAGATTCAGCATTGCAGAAGAAAAGATTAGTGAATTTGCAAACAGCACTAGCCTTTTGGCTGGAGCCACTGCCTTCTGGTAATTTGCCAAAATGACCAACACAAAAGAAAGAGGAGAGGCACCCCTCTGTTCTTTAGGCCTTTTAGAAACATGGAGCTGGCTGTTCCTTTGGCCGCATTCATGTAACTCTGTAAGAAAGGGATCAGGTAAGGGCTGACATAGGTACAGCAGTGGTTATGATCCAGTGAACAGCTGCCTTCCAGGAACATTGTGCGGAGTCTACGTCAGCAGTTGCCGGACAATAAACAACTGAAGTCTGAGAAAACTATGTCCCAAAAAGCTCCCTGCTAGATGCATTCAGAAACATAGCTTTAAAAACCCCAACACACCTTCTCATTGGGGCAGTTGTCTCTGAGACTCTGCCCGCTCTGCTAAGGGTTCTTAATAAATCTGCTCCTCTTCAAATCCTACTTTGTCTTCTGAATTCTTTCATAACCCGCGAGCAACCATGACAGAAAGGTGGTATTGTAGACATCAGGGAATGGGGACTGTTCAAAATGGAACGCCCCACGAATGTTCCCATTGCAAAACTGGGCAAGTCTACAGCGTCTCCCAGCATGCTGTTGGCATTGTTATAAACAAACAAGTTAAGTTCAAGATTCTGGCCAATTAATGTAGCTAGTGAACACATTGATCGCTGTAAGAGCCGAGATAGCTTCCTGAAACCTGTGGAGGAAAAGAAGGAAATCAACGAGAAGGGCCCTTGGTTTCACTGAATGAAGTGCCAGCCTGCTCCACCAAGAGAAATGGAGGAGTGGGTTCTCCACTTGTGAGAACCAATAGAAAGGAGCCTTGAAGATTTTGCAACCTAGTTGTCTGGCAGTTGGCTGCTGGGGACTTGACTGATGGCCTGCTTTTAGTATTTGGTGATTTTTTCAAACTGGGAGATGGGTGTGGGTGTGGAGCACTGTTTGGCTTCGTGAGCTGTGCTCTTGAGTGCAGGACACAGTCAGAATTGCTCAGGAAAGGAAGTGGGTGGAACACGGCTGGGCTGCAGGTGGGTCCTCAGGCGCAGGCACCCCACAGTGCAGGCCAATGTTTCAAACAGACTTTGACTCTGGTGACTTGGAGAGCTGGCTCGTGACCCTGGGCTGCATGCTCCTGGCAGCGGCTCCTTCCCCGCTCCTTCAGTCCAGCGCATTACCAACCACCCCCGGCCCCCTGTGCCAGCCACAGTGCCATCCTGGGGCTCCAGGGGCGAACACCACGGCTCTTGCTGTCAAGATACCCTCAGTCTGGCAAGGGAGATAGTGCTGGGCCTGTTTGCCCTGACCCCCCTTCCTTCAGCGCTCACTGGCATCTAGAAAGCACATTCCACCCCACAGCCGAACTTGGCATTAGAAGCTGTAGCAGTTGAGAAAATTTCAGCTAAAAGTGCCAGATAGGCCAGTTCTAACTGGCTTGAAAGGAGGTGTGGGAGGATCCTATGACTGGATCTTATAAGTGAAGCATCTAGAGATTAGCAGGGGCTTACCTAAGGTGAAGCTTGATTTTGAGCTCAAGAGTGACTCCTCTCTCCCACCATGCTTGCTTTTTCTGTCTCCTCCCTCAGCTGGCCTTTTCTGCTCTGGCTTCATTCCCATGGCTCCCTGCAGAGACAAAATGGCAGCACCAGCCCAGGACTCACTCCCTGCAGCTTCAGACAGGGAGGGAACAGAGCCTTTCCCAGTATTCCCAGCTTGGGTCTCCCTGGACCTCATTGGCTGTGATCGGGTCAGGTGCCCACTCTTCAACCCATCACTCTGACAGTGAAAGCCATGCACCAATGGGCTTAGAGTCCCAAACTTCCTGAATAGACAGTGGGAGAGGGAACCCCAGGGAGACTGGGGGCTACTGCCCGGAGAAGGAAGAGACTGCAGGCGAGGCAGAAGATTGGTGTCCAGTCAGCTGACCTTCCTCAGTGCCCCTGTGGTGCCCAAGGATGTTGTGAGAGAGAAGACCCTGAAGGCCTTTATTGCCTGGGGGTGGGGGTGCGGTGGAGTGAGGATGGAGTGGCCATCTCTGGCAGATGCATCCGTAGGAAGGTTTGGTCATTTTCAAAACCAGCCAAGGGAACTGAACAGAGAGCGCCCCATGCCCAGGTCGAGGTTTGAGAGCAAAGACAGATAAAGCTGGGGTAGGTGAGTCAGGGGGAAGCTGGGGTTTCCCGCTGGGAAGAGACAGAACAAAACAGCACCCAGCAGATGGCAGGGAGTCTAGTTCTAGGACGGATGGCCCTCGGCAGTCAGGGGAGCTGTCGGGGGGTGGGGGGTGGGGTTTGTGTGTCGGACAGTCTTCTGACTGGTGCCACCACCACCCACAAGAGGGCTGTGCCCAGGAGGAGCCTGAATACCTTCCAGGGCCACACGGCCTTCTGTTAGGCCCAGCCTCATTACACTGCCTCTTCTCTGGGACCTCTCAGCTCTGGACACAAGCTAATTAGACCTGTATTTTCAATTCCCTGCGTGACAGGGCAAGGTGTGAGTGAGGTGAGTAGACAGTTTCTTCCAGGCCCCCTCATCTTGGCCCTGTGCAGGCACAGGTAACTTCAGCCCCACGGGCTCTAGTACCAGCACCCTTTCCTAGGCAGATTGGGCCCCACCTATATCCCTGTTCTCCTCTCCAATCTCAGAACCCTGCTGAGCTCACTCCGCAGGCAGCTGGAGTATTCACATTCCTTTATGACCAACTGTTTCAGACAAAGTCCAGGCAAAAGCAGATTTTTAGTTGTTTCCAGTGGAAAGAGTAACCTAGATTCCTAGATACTCCATAACATTGGAAACTAAAGTGTCTATATTTTAAAGTGTTGAGTCTTGTATTTCCGGGATAAACCCAAATCTGTCATATGTTACATATATATAATGTATATATAATGTTGACCTGAGATGACTAATATTCTGAATTTTACATCTTTGTTTATAGTTGAGAATGTCCTGTAATTTTTCTTTCTTATCCTATTCATGACTGATGTTTTTAAAAACTCCTGGTAATACCAGCCTTTAAAGTGAGTTGGGGCACACACGTTTTTCTCTTATACCAATACCCAGAGAGAGGGAGAGAAGGAGAGAATGGAAGTTGTCCAAAGCCACATGAGTCTTGTGGCCCAGATCAGGACTGAGGTCTCCTGACTCTGAATCCAGGGCTCCTTCTAGACCCCTCACTGCCACTCAGCCACACAAGACAGAGCCCAGATGCCCCCTCTGCATTGAGTGTCTGGGTCAGGAAGGTGCTGAGCAATGAGTGGGAAACAGATGTACAAGTGGATGGATGGAAGGATGGATGGATGGATGGATGCATGAATAAATAGTGGATGGATTGTGGATGGATGCATGATGGATGATTGGTGGATGGTTGGTGAATGGTGGTGGATAAATGGTGGATGGTGGTGGATGGTGGTAGATGGATGCACGATAGATAAATGGGTTTTCCCTACTCTGAGCTCTGTGACCCATCATGAAGTGTGTGCTTCAGTACTTACACTCAGCCTGGAGCCACCATCCTGTGTTGGAGTCCTGGTTCCACTCATTAATGGCTGAGAGGTCCTAACACCTTTCAGCCCATCTTTCCCATCATGTCCTTCAGGGTGAATGGGCTCAGCACGGTGGCCGGCCCGTAGTAAATGCAGGCTGTCCCATCCGAGACAGCAAGGTCTGGCTCTCTTCCTGGGACTGTGCCAAGGCCTGGAGCTCAGGTTGGGTGGAACCTTTGCTGTGTGTGGCAGTGGCAGGGGGTCCTGTCATCTACCGTCCTGGCCACTGCTGCAATGCCCATCAGCCGAAGCTGGTGACCCACGGAGGCGTCTGCATCACCATGGAGATGATGTCACATGGGGTGTGTCCTGGCCCTTGGAGCACTACCAGACCCTCCAGAACCTCCCTATTCCTGAGTTGGGCACCTCCTTTCCACTCCTCCCCCCGGGTCCTCATTTCTTGCCCCTCCCCTGGCATAATCCTTCCTGAGTTTATACTTTTGAAAATAAAAAGCAGGAAAGGAAGATGTCTTCAGGCTAATTCTGCTTCTGCCCTGTGATCTGCATCCTCTAGCCGAGGGGACACGCAGAAATTACTTCCTGGAACTGGTAAAAAAAGAATGATCTGGGACTGACATACAAATGGCACCTCCAGAAGGCACCCCACCCCACCAGCACTGCATACAGGCTACAGGGCTGCTGTTTCTCATAAAGGTTTCCGACTGTGGACATCACTTCCCAACTCCGCCTTTGGTGACATTACATTGGGAGCTTGAAATCGAGTGCAGAAATTGGCAGATGCTACAATTCAGGTGCTAAACATTTACCAGCACAGCACAGGGCAGGAGATGTGGGTAACAGCAGGGATGGGAGGGGCCCGACCGAAATCCAGAGTCAGGACAGAGCCAACGAGAGTCCTTCTCCTTTGTCAAGTTTATTTTATTAAAATATACAGGACTGAATATGGGTGGGTGCTGAGAACAGGAACCACCCTCCCAGGCTATGCCCAAGGGAGACGCTTCTGCCATGCAGACATGCGGCCAGTCCATGTCCCACCGTGGGACACAGGCTCCTCCTGGCTGGACATGCAGCCAGGCTGGCCCAAGGCCAAGGGGGACAGGGGCATGGTGGTGACCCTCTCCTCTGGCCTTGGCCCCTGAGAAGCAGAGCTACATCAGCTGGGAGGGCTGGGCTGGGGAGAGAAGATCCCTGAGCCAGGGAAAGCTGATGCCCTCCTGGAGGGGAGAGGGACCCCCAGTCAGACTGGAGATGGGGTGTCAGTGCAACTCCAAGGGGAGGGCCACCTATACATGGGTGCCAAAGGGTCCCCGTGGCTGAGCCAGGCCACTCTCCATGGTCTCCGCCATCCTGCCCTTCCTCAAGGGTCCTGCTCACCCTGGGGCCAGGCCTGAGCAGAGACGGGGTGGCAGCTGATGGAATGTATGTACGAGAATGTCCTCGGAAGGGCCGATGCTGCCTGGGCAGGCAGGAGCTGCTTCTCTCTCTGCTTGTCTCCTGGAGGTCCCTGTGGATGTGTCACCGGCCTCAGGCCCTCAGCCCTCACTGCTGGCTCTGACCTCAGGTGGAAATCAGCCCCATCCACAGAGGAGAACCCAGCCAAGCAGAGTCCTGGGCTTTGTGCTTTTGAGTGTTGGTGAGCTGGGCCAGGGATGGGCTTTGAGCCCCCTCTGCTCTGAGGTACAGAACTGACACCTAGCTTCCTTCCCTGGGTCACCTGTATCAGGGCTGTTGGGACCCAGGCCTCAGCCCACCAGGATGGACTCTGTCCTCAGCTCTCCTCGTGGGATCCATCTGAGCTGCTGGGCGGGGCTTGTGCTTTCTGGATGGGGTTGGGGTGAGCCGGTGTGGAGGCATGGCCACACCGCTACATGACCCTAAGCAGGAAGGGGGGCTCAGCCGAACTGCTTGGCTGAGGGTGACGTAGGAGAGGACAGAGGGAAGGAAAAGCCCTTCCCAGGCCTGCTCGTCACCAGGCTCCCTGGCTGCCAGTCCCTGAGCCACGTGAGCACTTCTCGGGGAATGATGACCTTGGTGTGAATAGTCTAGAGTCTGAGTGTTATGGGTAGCCCCACCACTGCACCTCCTGAGCCAGGCCTGGGCAAGCGAGGGAGGGCTTCTCCAATCCACTGCAGTGGGCAGACAGTACCCCTCACAATGGCCACCAGGAAACCCAACCCTGAGCTTGAAGGGCCTCCTTCCTGGGATGAAGAGACAGCGGGCTCAGTGGCCCCTCATCACTGGGGCAGAGCTCACCCAGGGGGCCTTTCCAGGAAGCAGTAGGCCCCACCTCCATCACCACCTCTATCCCAGTCTGAACACCCTTGACCCCCAGTGGCCCCTCTAGGGTCCTGTGGGGAGAGGCATTCTAGGAGTATGGTTAGTGGGCAGGGAGTGACTGGGGGTCCAAGGAGCAGCCCTTGGGTTGCAGGAGGGAGGGTCCCGTGAGCTCACACAGGAGGGGTCTTTGCTCTGGAGACTGGAACCTCCTCTGCAGGGGAGGGGAGTGCTTTCCTGCTCACAGGCAGCAGCCAGCAGCCTGCAGACACCGCTCTTCCAGCTGTCCCCCCCCAGAGGCAGCCTCACCCCGCTGGCCTGGGGTAGGGCTGGCTGGGGGGTGTGGCTCATAGCTGGACCCAGATCCCAGACAGATGCAGCCCCTTGCTGACCTTGGTCCCCCTCTGCCAGCCCAGAGGAATGGCGTGTGTGTGTGTGTGTGTGCATGTGTGTGTGTGTGTGTGTATCTGGAGGAGCAAACTGTCCACTCTTTGCAAGTATAATAGAAAAACGTTTCTCATGGAGGCTACTCCTGGCAGGACTGAGGTTTCTTTGGGAGCTGCAGTGGCAAGAGCCACTCGGGGATCCCCCACAAGACCTAGATGACGTTCTCGAACAGCTGCATGGAGTTCATGATGTTCTCGTCCTGTGTGGAGAAGGGACGAGAAGGCTGGTCAGACCTGGGATGGGCAGGGCGGGGCAGAGCCCACTGCCGGCCACCTTGAACAGATTCTGATCAGGGGCTGAACCACGCAGGGGCAGTTCTGTCTGTATCTCTGGTGAGGTAGAGTGGGTCACGCACAGCCCGTCTTGGGCCTGTGGCCTGACTGTAACTCGTCTGGGGCAGCTACCTAACACAGGACAAGACTCCCTGGCTGTGCAGCCAGACGGAGGCCAGGGGCGACTGAGAGGCCACTGTGGGAGTGAGGCAGGCAGGCGGGGCCATCTCCTGTCCTAGCATGACTGTACCTGAGGGCCACAGGACATCGTCAGCTTCCCATTGGCCCCACCTCTGCCCCTCAAACTCCAGGCACGCAGGGGCAGGGCTGACGGACAACGTACCCAAGTGGGCTGTGCTGGCAGGAGCGGGTGGGGAGGGGCCCAGGATTGGCAGGGGCAGGACACTGCGTGTTCTCAACCCCTGAGGCCACCTACCTTCTGGCAGGTCTCCAAGAACTCATCAATGGTCACCACCCCATCCTGATTCCGGTCCATTTTCTGCAACCCAAGCCATGACCTTGGTGAGTCTGTGTCCCACCAGGGGCGGCCCCTACCCCAAGCCTGAGGACATGGCAGTGGGTGGGCGCCCTCACGTCAACTTGTCCCTGACGCTGTATCCCAGTCACTGGAAGTGCTCTCCTCAGCCACTCTGCTCTCCACCCCACAGCTGATCTCTCCCCAGTGTGCCCTGCAACCCCAGCCACTTCTGATGACCTTCTGGGCTTACCCTTCCCAAAATGCACCCTGACAGACAGCCAGGGTACCCGAGCAGCCGAGGCACGGGGGGGCCACATGTCCCAGGAACACAGAGAGAAGTCACCCCAACCCCACCCCTCTCACAGACAGCTTCCTTGGGGAGCTGGGGGAGCTCATGGAAGAAACCAGAATGCCGGCCCGGCTCAGGAAGTGGGGATGGCATTTTAATTCACTGCTCAATCCTGACCACAGCTGGGTGGGAGATGCCAGTTTAACCTCCTGGTGGGAGGGGGCAGCGCAGCGAGGGTAGTGGCTCGCCCAGGGGTTCCTGGACCAGGAGCCCTTTGGAGCAGGAGCCCTTCGTCTTCTGGTGGGAGCACTCACCTGGAAGAACCTCTCCACGTGCTCCAGTGGCTCTTCCTCCCGCAGAAGCGGGTAGGTGTGCCGGCCCATCATGTCGTAGATGGACTTCATGATGGCCAGCATTTCCTGGGGAGCGAGGTCGGCCTGAGTCCGCTGCAGGGAGGGGAGCGAAGCCCAAGGGGAGGGGCGGCACCCAAGGACAGGGGCCCCTCACGGCAGCCAGCCAGCTGCTGTGAGCGAGTGGAAGGGGCCCATTCACTCTGCCCAGGGCCCACTTCCCACTCTCCAAGAGAAGCTGGAGACAGCGTTTTAGGTGCAGTCTCCAAACTGTGAAACTGAAACAACTACTTTACATACAAAAAGTGTTGGGGACAAAACACCCCAACTGTGGCCCCTGTGGCAAGAGCCCCCCACATGCCTTAAGGGACCACACTGCTTCTCCACCTGTGTCTCCCACAGGCTCCCCCATAAGAAGGGGTGATCCGAGGACACTTGCTGAATTGGATCGAGATGTGTGAGGGACACACAGCTCCACGCTGCCCACACCCGGGGTCTAGGACAGAGAGCCCAGGAGAGAAGAGCCCCTTGGTGCTGTCCCCACTGGCCCTTGTCTCTGGGCAGGAAGGGGACACAGGACAGCCAGGGCAGCAGCAGTGGGGCAGGGGCTGACGAGCCGCACCCCAACCATGCGTACCTCTTTGGTGATGTAGCCGTCCTTGTTAATGTCGTAGAGGTTAAAGGCCCACTTGAGCTTCTCCTGGACTGTCCCTCGAAGGAGGATGGAGAGGCCCACCACAAAGTCCTGGGGGAAGGGAGGGTGAGGAGTCACAATGTGACGCCCACGTTCTACTTCTAGTCCCTGTGCAGCTTCCACTGAATTCACAGCGCCAGAGGCAGGAGCTTCCAACACAGAGTGGGCAGACAGTGTCCATCCGGTTGGCAGTGTGTGCGCGTGTGTGTCTGTGTGTGCGCGCGCATAAGCGTGTGAGTCCGTGTGTGTATGTGTGTGCATGAGTGTGTGCATGTGTACTGCATACACGTGTGTGTGAGTGCGTGCATGAGTGTGTGCATGTGTGAGTGTGTGGTGGGGATGGCATGGGGACTGATACTGACCCTCGCAAGTAGAGACACTCAGACATGGTGTCTCAGACCACGTAATGCACTATTCTGACAGAAGACACCTGGGGGTGCTCTTTTCATAAAGAGGGTGCTCCACTTGTAGTTTTCCAGTACCGGCATGTCAGGGTGCTTGAAAACTGCCAGCTCTAAAAGCTAAGCTCACAGCACTTAGTTCTGGGGTTGGGACGAACCTGATGGATAATGGGTCACTAATGTGACCAGACAGATGCTCAGCAGCTTCCACGTGGAAACAGCAGCTGTTGGTCATAAAAGCTGCTGGGACACGTTTTCCCTCCACGCCCGGAAGGCTTGCAGACTGAGCCTCCCTGCTCTGCAGGGTCCCCCAGGCTGTTCTGAAGGAAGGGGGGCAGAGAAGGCCTGTCCCAGAAAGGGAGGGGTGCCAGACTGCAGAGTGCAGAGGGACAGGGCCACGCACCATGGGGCTCAGTCCCCACTCAATTGACACTTTCGGGACATAAGGAAGCCTGAACCACGAAAGAGAAAGACCAAAGGAAACAGAGAACAGGAATTTGGAAGAAACAGAAATTATTCCCGGAGGAAAAAAAAAAGTAACAAAAACTATTAGGTTCAGAGATTGGAAATCTGACATCTCTAAAGAGTAGGAGGATATTAAAAAAGAATAATTGAGAACAAGAAAGAGCTTTGGGGAATTAAAATAAGCAAGCAAAATGACACACTCAGAAGAAGGGTTACAGAAGCAAGTGGAATGTTCCATGAAGTAGGGGGAAGGCAGAGCTGGAAAACAGGAGTGTAACAGAAGAGAGGCCTGATCGGGAGGGATGGCCACTTGGAGAGCAGGAGAGCCAGGAAGAAGGGAGGACACGGAGGAAAGCAGGTCAAAAGGGAAGATTTCCCAGGATGAAGGTTGTGGGTGTCCAGGTGTGCGGAGGTCTCGCCCAGCGCCTGCAAACAGCCTGCAGTGTTGCCTGCAGGCATGCATCCTGATGCCATTTCCAAAAACTGGGTGCAAAGAAAGGATCCTATAAGCTTCCAAAGAGAAAAGCGAAAACAAGAGAAAAAACAGAATCAAGTCCTGTGCACAGAGCCAGGGGTCGGCAGGCTTCGCCGGCCACCATTCTGAAGGCGCATAGCCTCCCACCACAGCTCTGGTCCCACACGACACGTCAAGCAAGAGTGAGAACAGAATGAAGATGCTCGCAGACATCCAAAGGCTCAAAAGTCACCTCGCATGTATGCTTGCTTTCCTAGGAAGCTGCTGGGAGATGCGCCACTGAAAAGAGAGTAAAGCAAGAAAGAGGAAGGTGACGGGATTCGGGAACCAGGAGACCCCAGGTGGTATTCAGTCCCCATGGACGAGAAGGCTGGGGAGGTGTCCTCAGGGAGGTGCCCAGTCAGACAACTGGAGAAGAGCTTGGGGATGAGTTAATGATGAGGTCACAGACACCAGCAGATGCAAACTCAGGGCAATTGCCAACGGCAGACAAACCAAGAATGTGTGCAGAGGAGGAAAGCGTCATCACAGTTTGCCGCGAGGCTCAGCTGGAGCTCACAGTCACACGGTCCGGGTAAACCATATGTCCTTGTCCTCTGAATCTGTACTTCAGTTGGAAGATGAGAGGGGCGGGGGGTGTGGGAGACCCAAGTCCTCACCACCCATGGCAGAGGACCAACAGGCCGCGTCTAAGATGGGACAATCAGGAAGGAGCTGTAGAAGCATGCTCCTGGGGTCAGACGGAGCAACAAAGAGTGACAACTGGCTAAAACAGGAGAAAGTGGCTGCCTCCTCTGGTGTGTGTGGGGTGGTTAAGTGATCTTTTCCAAGGGACACCCTGTAATCTATTGGACGCTTAAAGTCATGTGTGTGTGTAAGTGAAGCGAATGAAAGTATATTCAAGGAGAAAGCATGTGACAGTTCTCTCATGCCCGAGTTGGGGCCGAGATCACCTATGGACCTTGTCCGTGACTTACTTTGTAGTAAAGAGTCAGAGTATCTCAGATCACGTCACTTTCTCTTCCCTGGGGTCTGACAGGCTTTCCCAGTGGGAGGCAAAGCCATGGGAATTCTGCACAGGACGCGCTTCTTGTGTGGGCCAGGGGAGGGTCTGCTGTGTGGAAGCCCTTGTGGTCAGTCATAACTGAGGAATGTCCCCTTTCAGTGTCCCTAAGCGTGTGTGGTACAGTAGTGATGGTACTAGGAGAGTCACACCCCGGCTGCTCAATGGTCCTGGGAGAAGGTTACTTGGGGCGGAGGGATGAAGCAGAGGCAGCCACAGCCTCCTTCTCACACACACTGGCCCCACCTCTCCCAAAGAGCGGCTGCGCTGGCACATGAGTGAGGTGAATTAGGAAGGCCCTAAGGCGTCCTGTGTGGCGTGGCTTGTGCCCAGGGGAAGCCAGCACGGCTCCCTCCAGGAGGCACATCCCAGAGGTCCCGGGAGCACCTGCAGAGCAGCAGACAGGCCCTGAGCAGGGACGTGGGACCATGGCCCCATGTGGCATTGCTGAGGTTTGCTGGATTTGCCATTTTATTTCCTGGTAGACTTTTTGGTGAAGGCAGGGAAGTTACAGTATTTTACCATTCTCAATAAACTTCAATTAATATGTGCTTTGTCTCTCAAGAATATACAAAAGGACTGGGGATCACTGCAAATACTCATAAGCTGACCTGCGTTTCCCTGAGGCTGTGAGGGGGCTGAGTGACTTCCCGGCCCCTGTGAGCACCCCGGATGGGGGCCTGCTGGTTGGAAGGCCCCTGGGGAGATACATGCCCTCCTCCCTTCCTGAAAAAGCCTTCTTAGAGCAGACACCAAAATCAAGAGGATGGTCCTCACGGTGAATAAACACCACGTGAAACCAGAGGGTTAACATGACCTCAGAAAAGCATGTGGAAGGCCTAGCACACACTGGAGGGAGCAGCCTTCCATAGGGGCTTCAGCACCAGCACCCCAACACAGCCACTGATAGCACCCCCCACCCAAAGACCCACAATCTACAGCCTTAAGTGGGCACCAAGACCCCTCCTTGGGGAGGGTGACCTAGACCTTCCTGACACCCGCCACACCCCAGGGTTCGATCCTGATTTCAGAACCACAGAAATCACCCACAATGCCCCGATGGTGCCAACACACAAGGGTCCTTCCCACCCTTCCCTCCCAGATGTCTCCAGGGCCTGGGGAAGGACCTGCAGAAACTGGTCACAGGGGAGGGACCAGGGAGACAATGAGTTTTTTCTGTGTACTGCTCTGTACTGACAGGATATTTACTGTGTGGGGGCATCACTGAGAACAGATGAAAACACTGCGTGCTCACATGCGTACGATGCTAAGTATGGCTGGGGGTGGGGTGGGGAGCCTGTTGTCTCCCAGCTGGATGAGCAGGGTGGCAGCCTCGGTCTGTGTGTCAGGGCTGATGGCATTAGAAAACGAGTGATGGGAGTTATTATTATCCCCCCGGCTGGTTCAGTGGCTTGGTGAGCTTCCTGCTGGCCCTGCGGCTTTCCTGTCACCGCCCTTGGCCCTTGGGCTGAGCAGCTATCGATCACACCCGGCTCTCAGCATGATTTTCCTCCCCAAAGAGGTTTCAGTTTTTCACCTGCTGCTATTTTTAGGGGCCTGGGCTCCACAGAGGGGCCTTCTTCAAATGATCTGGGGGTGGGGCCTGGGTGGGACCCACAGCTGCCCACACAGAGCCAGGTGAGGCCTTATTGGGGGGCAGTGTGGGGGACAGACTTCTCCTTCCTGACAGTGGGGTCACCAAGCTCACTCAGTGTCTGGCTGGGGTGACAGGAGCCTGCTTTGGCCTGGGTGCTCTGTTTCCTGGAAAGGGGGCAAATTGGGGTGGTGGTGCCTGAAACCCCACCGTCAGCACAGATTTCGGAGTGAGGCCTTGCTCCCCTTCCGAATGCAAGTTCACGCTGGCTCACTACCACCTCAAGGTGCCTCAGTAGCTCCCTGGGCTCAGTGGGGCTGGAATGGAAGACGAGGCTGGGAATAGGGCAGCCAGACAGAAACCAGTTCCCTGGGGACACACTGGACCGTGTACACTGGGACCATGTCTGACCCTCTGGACAGCTGGAGGGTGTGTGTGGCAACAGGGGACAAGGGAGGAGTCGGCAGGGACCTACCTCAAAGTGGATGGCCCCGTTCCCATCAGCATCGAAGGCGCTGAAGAGGAAGTGCGCATAGGTGGTGGCATCTGGGGGAAACAAGGGCACAGGCTGGGGTGTGTTGGGGCCGACTGGCAGCAAAGCCCCCAGCCCAGGCAGCCCCACCTGAGTATCCATCTGTGTCCTGGGCTGGGCTTCCCCCTTCCCCCTTCAACACCAGGCTTTCAGAAGGCAAGTGGTGGTAGGGAAGGTAGAGGTGGAGGTGAGGGTCCCCTTCCCGTAAAGGGACGCCCACCCTCTGAAGAACTGCCATGGGGATGTGGGGGGCAGAGGGGGGTTGGGGGGGTCGCTGGCCTCAGACTCACCTCCCTGAGGGAAGAACTGTGAGTAAATTAGTTTGAAGGTGTCTTCGTCCACCAGGCCCGAGGGACACTCCTGCAGCAGGAAGTCACCCACTCAGCCACCTCGGCCACCCCAGCCCTGCACCCTGACTCCTCCCTCCAGGGGATGTCTGCTGCCCCAGGTACTGACTCGTTCCCCCAAGCCCCCAGGAAGCCTGGTAGTGGGGTGGGGTGAGGCAAGAGGGTAAGTGCGGGTATGGTTGGTCCCCCAGGCCAGTACGGTCACTCATACACCTTCCTCTGTGTCAGCACAAAGACAACAGAAAGGAGACAGGGCCTTCAGAACACTGATTCTGGGGCTTGGCGCACCCCCCAGATGGCTCTCCTGCAAAACATGAGCCCCATCAAGGACCCTGGGATATTTGCTGTGCCATGGAAAAGTTCCAAGAAGATCTGCCTGGGCCAGAGCCACTTGCTGGCACCAGGGACAGGATGTGGGTGGGTCAGGGCCTCTCCTGGGGGGTGGGGAGCACTCACATTCTTGAAGCCCCTGTAGAGGGACTGCAGCTCCTTCTTGGTGAACTTGGTCTGTGCTTGCAGTTGCTCTAGGCCCTCTGGCTGGTGGCGCACCATGGACAGTTCCAGCTCACTGTCGCTGCTGTCTGGAGGGCGACACAGACCCAGGAGGGAGAACATGTTGTCCCCGCCCCCACCTCGCTGCAGGGTGAGCTCAAGGTAGAGGGGCTCTCTTTGCATGACTACCATACATGCTTACAGAGGTGGCAGGAACGGAGGGCCATAGGGTAGCAGCATGCTCGGGATACTCTGCCTCCCTGCTCCTCACACAGCGTGGGCCTCCCCACTCACCTCACCTGGAGCTGCCCACCCTGTCAGCCACACGTGGGGCAGGCACTGGGAGCTGGCCTTGTCCTGGACAAACACTGAACAAGGGAGACAGCAAGACAGGCTCAAGGGACCCTCCACTTTCAAGACCCAGATCCTGGCCACCTCCTTCGTGCAGCTCTCCCTGACTTCTGCCAGGAATGAGGAGAGCACCCCTCTTAGCCCATCCAGTCTGACATGCTGCTGCTTGGCTGCAGGTGGTGGAGGGTGTTACTCACATTTGGAAAGGAGGTCAGATCTCAAGGGCCCATTGGGCAGAGACCAGCCCTTTTCTGTAACAACATCACATCCAAATGTTAACTAACTATGGCTGCCTCTGGGGGGGGGGGTGCGGGGGGTGGCGGAGAGTAGATTGCAGGTGATCTTTACCTTTTTATTAATCTTTTCCTAATCTCTTTTGGTAAAGCGCCCATTCATTTTATAATGTAAAATGGAGCTACAGAGTAGAACTTACTACCTATTACCTGCTGAGCAGGCTGATCGCATAACTACAGACTTCTCACCAAGGTGGGAAGCACAATTCCCACTGCACTGTCACCACTCCAGCCTCTTCTGACACCCTGAGGACTGTGAGTGCTTAATGATCTGCAGCTCTGCACAGAGCCCAGCACAGCGCCAGGCACAGCCTCTCCCATGAGCACTGCCCACTCTCACTAACCTGACAGCAGCCTGCAAAATGCTCAGCACTGACTCTGTTGCTTGGCCATGCAGACCCCCAACCTCCAAGACAATTACTTGATGCCTTCCTCTCTTTAAATTGCCAGTACCTCCTCCCCCATCCTAACCCTCAGGTTGCTTGCTACATCGCTGAGAAAACAGAAGCCACAGAAGGAAATTTCCTTAAGTTCCTGCCACCACATCTACCCATCCACCTGCATCTGGCCCAGACCTCCGCTTTCCCTCCTCTGGGGTTGAACTGTCCCTGTTCCTGGCTGATGCCTCCACTTGTGTAGCGGGTACCAGCCCAGTCCCTCTAACCTACATCAGCATGAGGCTCCAGCAATTCTCCCCATTCTTTCCTCCCTCCCCACCACCTTTCTTCCCTTCCTTCTGGATCATTACCATCAACATACAGATATTGGCAACCCTCAGTCAAGTTTAGTATAGGCAAACCTTGCAAGGAGCAATTCCACTCTGGATTCTAACATCCCAAATAGAATCTTACCCGGCGAAGGGACCTGTACAAGGATGCTCATGGTGACAGTGTTTTAGATGGAGGAGTTGCAGGCATTCCAAGGGTCAGTCAAAGGCAGAATGGGGGGCACAATACAGGGGATGCATACCAGGATTAGACGTGCAGTGCATTAGAGGTACACATCAATACACAGATCCAAGAAACTCAGTGAATCCTGAGAAGGAAAAATAAAAATAAAACCACACACAGGAACAATATGGTCAAAACGATAAAAACCAAAGACTAAGGGTGACCTTAAAAGGAGAAGACCCTACAAGAGAAGGAAGACAGTTGACTTCTCACAAGAAATTATGTAGACTAAAAGACAATGGAACACACTTGAAACTGGTGAAAGAAAAAAACATCTGTTAACCTAGAATTCTATAGCTAGTGATAATATCCTTTTAAAAAGGAGGGTGAAATAAAGGCATTTTCAGATAAATGAATGCTAGTGAATTTGCTGCCAGCAGAAATGTACTAAAAGAAATGCTAAAGGAAGTACTTCATGATGAAGGGAAGTGATAGCAGATAAAAATGAAGATCAGCAGGAAAAGAAGAGGAAGCTAACAGAAATATTTTGAACTGAGAGCATTTGAAAAGATAACATGTCAAAATTTGTGGGATGCAGCTAAATTAGCACTTACAGGGACATTTAGAGCATTAAATGCCTATTAGGAAAGATAAAAGATTTTAAATAAATAATATAAGCTTCTACCTCAAAAGAATAGAAACAGAAGAGTGAAATAAATCCAAAGCAGGCAGAAGGAAGGAAAAAGGAGGAGATAAGAACAGAAATCAATGAAATTGGGGAAAAATAAAGAATGTCAATGAAATCAAAAGATGGTTCTTTGAAAACATCAGTAAAATTGATAAAACTCTAACAAGAGTGAAAAGGACAAAAAAAGAGAGTGAAGGCACAAATTACCACTATCAGGCAAAAAACAGGGAAACAAGTAGAGACCCTCCAGATATTAAAAGGATAAAAGAAAATATCATGAACAAGTACACAAATAACTTTGATAAAATGGACCAATTCCTCAAAAATCATAAACTACCTAAATTCACCAGATGAAAGTGATAACCTGAATAGGCCTAACCAATATTCCTCTTGCACATAAACGCAAACATTCTTAACAAAACATTTGCAAATTCAATCCAAATGGTTTTTCCCCCAGGAATGTAAGGCTGGTTCAATACTTGAGAGTAAACCAACATAATCCACGATATCAACAGTCTAAAGAAGAAAACAGGGGCAGCCGGTTAGCTCAGTTGGTTAGAGTGCAGCACTTTTAATAACAAGGTTGTCGGTTCGATCCCCACATGGGCCACTGTGAGCTGCACCCTCCACAACTAGATTGAAACAACTACTTGATTTGAAGCTGATGGGTCCTGGAAAAACACACTAAAAATAAAATAAAAGTTAAAAAAATATTTTAAAAAAAGATAGGAAATATTAAAAAAATAAAGAAAACACACAGTCATATAAATGATGCAGAAAGAGTATTTGACAAAATTCAATTAACAATTAACAATAAAAAGCTCAGTAAATTAGGAATGTAAGGGAACTTCCTCAGCTTGATAAAAGACATCTACAAAAACCCTACAGTTAACATCATACTTAATGGTGAAAGACTGAATGTTTTCCCCCAAGACAGGTGAGAATATATGCTGTCTCCTCTCCCATTCAATATCATACTAAAAGTCCTAGCCAGGGCAATGAGGGGGGAAAGAAAAGAACAAAGAAAGGAAGACCCAAATAAAGTGATATTCTATACAGCTATTAGCCAGTAATGTTTTTAAATGTCAAGGTCACAAAAGTCAAGGAAACCAGAGAAACCATTCCAGATCAAAGAAGGCTAAAGAGATATGACAAGTGGGTATGATGTGTGGTCCTGGATTAGATCCTTTTCCTACAAAGTTTATTATTATGACAACTGGAGAAATCTGAATGGGGTCTTGGTACTATTCTGGCAACTTCTCTGTAGGTTCAAAATTATTTCTAAATAAAACGTTTATTTAAAAAAAGAAAGGAAGAGAGCAAGGAAAATCATAAAGATTAGATTAGAAAGAAAAAACCAAACTAGCCCTATTCACAGATGACATGATCATCTATGTAGATAATCCCAAAGAATACACACAAAAAATCCCCTAATAACTAAATTTAGCAAGGTCACAGGTTACAAAGTCAACACCCAAAATCAGTCACATTTCTATAGACCAGCAATGTATATTTGGAAACCAAAATTTAAAACACAATACTATTTATGATCACTTGCCCTATAAATAAAACATTTAGACATAAATCTACCAAAATATGCACATAATCTGTATGCTGATGAAAGAAATCACAGATGATTGAAATAAGTGAAGAGACATACCATGTTCATGGACTGAAAGATTCAACATCATAAAGAGGTCAGTTATCTCCAAAATGATTTATAGATTTAACATAATTCCAATAAAAATCCCAGAAGGATATTTTTATAGATATAAACACACTGATTCTAAAACTTATATGGAAAGGCAAAGAAAACAGAATAGCTAAAACAGTTTTGAAGAAGAATAAAGTGGGAGAAACCAGTCTATCTGATTTTAAGACTTATGATACAGCTATAGTAATCAAGACTGGTTTGGGGGCCAGAAAGACACACAGATCAAGGAAATGAAGCAAATAACCCAGAAATAGATCCACACAATGGCCAGCTGATTTTTGACAAATGTGCACACGTAATTAATGGAGAAAGGATAGTTTTTTTCAATAGATGGTGTTGGAAAATTGGACATTCATCTACAAAAAAAAATTAACTTCGATAGAGCATAGGGCATATAGTCAATAATATTATAATAACTATGTATGGTGTCAGGTGGGTACTAGACTTATTGGAGGATCACTTCTTAAGTTATATAAATGTGTAACCACTATGCTGGACACCTGAAACTAATATAATACTGAATGTCAACTGCAATTGAAAAATAAACTAAATTAAAAAATGAGTTTGACTAAACCTTATATCTTATTCAAAATTTAACTCAAAATGGAGCATAGATTTAAATGTAAGGCATAAAACTATAAAACTTCTAGAAAAAACACATAGAAGAAAATCTTTATAGTCTAGTTTTAGGCAAAGCGTTCTTAGATACCAACAGCACAATCCATAAAAGAAAAAATTGATAAACTATACTTTTTAATGAAAAATTACAAATTTTGCTGTAACCCAAATGTCCTTCAACCAGTGAATGGGTAACCAAACCATCGTTTATCCACACAGTGGAATACTACTCATCAATGAGACTCGTGATGCCCACAGCAACAGGAACGAATCTCAAATGCACGGGTAAGTGGAAAAATCAGACTCAAGAGGCTACATGATGTATGATGCCGATAATACGACATTATGGAAAATATGTAGTTACAGAAATCATGGGGAAGGAGAGTGTATCAGGGGCTGGGGGCAAAGGAGAGGCTGATACAAAATGAGGGAATTTTTTTTGTGGTGATAGAGCTGTTCTATATCTTGATTGTGGTAGGGGTTACACAACTCCATTTGTCAAAACTCACAGAACTGGAGACACCAGACACGTGCATGCCCAGAGGAAATACCATGTGAGGGCACAGCAAGAAGGTGGCTGTCTGCAAGCCAGGGAGAGAGGTGCAACATGCTTGCATCTTCATACTAATGACACATAAGTTCATGAAAATTACCTTTGCGTGCCTGAGGGTGCGGTACCCAGGTTTGCCTGCCAGAGAAGCTCAATGCCCAGGAGATATATACAAGAGTTGTCACTGAGCATGCTACAGTAACAATAGCTTGAATCAACCAAAGGTCCACTGATGATAGATCGATAGATGGATCGTGGGGCGTCCATGGGATGAAGTGTTATAAGCAGTGGACATGATAATAATAACACTCAGCCATAGGGACAAGTCTTAGGAACACACTGTTGGATGAAAAACTAGTCCTAGGAGGCCAGTATGATTCCATTATTTTTAAAATTGAAAACCAAGAATAACCAAACAATATATTTAAAGGAATACATAAGAGATAAAATTATAAATAGAAATATCCAGGACTGACAAGCACAAATCTGGAGGGTGGTAACCTCTATGGAGTGGGATAGGAGAAGAACTGAGAGAGAGAGAGAGAGAGAGAGAGAGAGAGAGAGAGAGAGAGAGAGAGAGATGGAGAGAGAGACAGAGACACCTCTGCTCTGAATTAAACATTCGACACTTGGAGAATAACAAAAGAACAGCAATTCCAGAGGAAGAAACTGAAAAAACCTAATAAGCACATATAGAAGTGTTCAAAATCATTAGTATGAAAAATGAATATGAGAACAATGAGGAAAAACCATGGCATGACACTTATTAAAATTTCATGTGAAATCTAACAGCTCCTTAAAAGTTAAGCTGCAGTTGGGGGCTGTGGGCTCCCTTCTCCCTGAGCCCCAGACTCACCGCTGGTTTTGCACGTGGATGTCTAGGAGGTTCCCAAATGGAACAGGTTCAAACTGAGCTCCTGATGTTCCCCGCAGACCTGCTCTACCCGCAGCCTTCCCCGGCTCACTGATGGCTGACTGCAAGTCTGTCCTGCTGAGGGCTTGTGCCAAACCCTGAGCACAGACCTTCTTCCCTCACTCAACCCTGCCAGCCTACCCTCAACACACGTCCTGCCTCCGCTTCCCCACCTCACTGCCCCCATCCCCAGGTCCAAAGCTGCATTGTCTCTCCAGGCTTGTCTCCTGGATCCCACTGGTCTATTTTTCAAACCTGGAGGAAGCTGCTGAAGGAAGCTGAAGGTGCTGGAGGAAGCTGCTGAAAACACATCCTCACGCATTCCTCCCTTCGACAACCTCCCTGAGATTGGAGTGTAAAAGTCAGAGTCCTGAAATGGCCAATAAGTGTGCCCCCCACCCCTCAGCTCCGACCTCACCTCTCATGTCTCTCCCTTGCTCTTTCTGCTTCAGCTATGCTGGCCTCCTGGTGCCCCCTCAAACGTCCAGGCAACTCCCTCTGCAGGCATTCCCCCCCAACCGCTCTTCTCTCCAGGCCTCTGCTCAAATGTTACCCCCTCAGAGGCACCACCCCCACCATTCCCATCTATCCCTCATCTCTCTTACTTTCCTCACTTGGCTATGTCTCCCTGGCTCATGCATATTTCTCTATTTACTGGTGCTATGGACTGAATTCTGTGTTCCTCACAGCCCATAATTCATACACTTAAGCCCTAACCCCCAATGTGACTGACTGTATTTGGAGATGGTGTCTTTGGGAGGTAATTAAGGTCACGTGAGGTCATATGAGTGGGGCCCTAATCCAACAGGATTAGTGTCCTATAAGAAGAGGAAGCAAGATCTCCCTCCCACTCCCACCTGCACGTGTGCACTGAGAGAAGGCAGCCATCTGCCATCCAGGCAGAGGGGCCTCATCAGAAACCAACCATGCCTGCACCTGGGTATGGGACTTCCAGCCTGCAGACTGTGAGAAGTAAATGCCTGTTGTTTAAGGCCCCTGGTCCGTGGTATTTTGTTATGGCGGCCCAAGGAGAACAATGCATACACTGGTCTATTGTCAGTCTCTCCTCTACCACGGGAGCTCAGCAGAGACTTCCGTCTGCTCCCTGCTGTACCGAATCCTGGAACAGTGCCTACATGTGGGGGTGCCCCGGAACACACTGTGTGGGATGGGTCACCCACCCCTGTTTCCTTGGGTGGCATGTGGACTACTGCCTTGGGTGTTAATTTGAATGTCTACAGGCAGGGCCCACCTACGGCAGGTTGTCCCCGGCCCAAACTCCCTGTTACTTATACCTGTTGGGCACAGCGGGGGTGGGGAATCAGAGAGAGAAGTGATATTCCAAGACTCAGGTCCAATGACAGCAAGTAGACAGGAGTCCCAGGTGAGCCAAGGGATATGTGGGCACAGAGGCCATGGAAGGCCCCAAAGAAAGGGAAGGCCTTGTCTGATCTCCATTCTAGAAAGGTCACTCTGGCTGCAGGTGTCAATTGAAGCGATGAAGAGAACAGAGAGCGGGACCGGCAGGAGACGTCAAGAAGGAAGGAGCCTCTGTCTCTAGCCACCGAGTGGACCAGGGCAGGGTGGGCAGACTCGGGGACTACCCCACGTTTCTGACCTGGGAAACCGGGTGACGGCTGGTGCCACTCACCAAGGCATGGGGCTAAATCGCCCAGCACTGGAAAACATGCAAGGATGGTTGCTGCCATGTGGCTTTGCGACGTCATGCGGGAGCACTGTCTACGGGAAATTGCCTGATTCCTACCTACTAACAGCCACAGTCGGGCGCTACACATTCAGACCTAGAAGAAGACAGTTGCATACGACTCGTGTCCACTGGAGATGCAAATGATTTCTGTCTGTGGAAGACATAACCCTTAAAGCTACTGAATGTCATTGCCAGCGCAGTTCCAACGCAGTGATCTTATCCCAACCTTAGTCTCTGAACAGCGTTGCTACCTGCTTGTTCTCTCACTGAGCTAAGCCAACGAGAATCTGTTTTTGACTCTGACAGTTGTCTTGGTCAGGCAGAACACCACAGGCAGAGACTGGCCAGATCTGTGGGGAGCTGCTGGAGGCCTCGCTCCCATCTCTGCAATTCCAGGGTGGGCTGTGATCAGTGGGTCTACACAGCATTTGCATAGCTTCGTCACCACACTGGGGTCTCGCTGGGCCAAATTGTGAAGTCGGCCTGTTGTGCCATCTCCCTCACCTCTCCCTGGGCCCAGGCCTCCTCGCCCCTCCAGGGGCTAGTCCTGGACCACCCCCCCAATCAAGTATCCATTGAAGACCAGGGGTCAGTAGTAAAGATTTCACCTCTCTATCAAACAAGCATTTTATCAGAGGCGTGAAAGCACGAGGCTTTATAACATTGTTTTAAAGCTCAGTGTCCCAAAGTACAACAGCCTGACAGACTACAAACCGGGCTTTCCTCCCAGGTGTGAAAGTCACCTGCTGCACGCAGCCTCTCTGTGCACTGGTATGAGCTTGGGAAAGGTGGCTCCAGGCCTTCGCTTCACTGAGCTAAGGTGCAGTACTAGGCGAGGGCACTCTTGGCCTAGCCAATGCAGGAGTCTGTGACACCCCTAACACCTCTGCGAGGCTGCCCTGCAGGTGGCCCCCTGCCACCCAGCACCCGTCTTTGCTCCCCTCTGCAGGAATATTCCAAATTGCTGTCCGCATGCGCTGGCTCCAGTCACTCTTGAACCCAGCTGGTAGATTCAGCCTTCACTCTCGTTGGCTTAGCTCAGTGAGAGAACAAGCAGGTAGCAACGCTGTTCACTCTTGAACAAGCTGGTAGATTCAGCAGGAGTCCCTGCTGGTCAGGTGACTCCTGGACCTTGGGGACCCACAGAGGATCCCCCAGGGACCGCCATGGGGTCAGGGGACACCTGTGGGGCAAGACTCCCTTTGCGATCCAGCAGGGTCCTTCTGTCTGTCGCAGTGCTGGGCTGCCAAGTCAGACTTCCTGTGAGATTCCTGACTAAGCCGCTTGAAAAACACTGACTGTGTCTAGATCTGCAACAGTCGAGGCCTGGACTCAGGGAGGGAGGGCCTCACCCAAGCCCCCAGCCGACAGCAACATCAGGCCTGGGGCTCCAGCCCATCTCCCTGTCCTGCAGATGCCAGCCCCATGCAGCCGGCCTGTCTCTTCCCTTCCCCAGAGTCGGCCCAGCAGGCAGCAGCCCGGACCTTACGGAGGACATACTGAAGGGCGGCCAGCATGATAAAAGGCCTGTCAAGTGCACTCCCCACCCTCCCTGCCCACTAACTTCTAGTGTAGCCAGTGGTGTGTGACCTGGGGTCATTTGGGCTAGGTCACCTCTGGCAGAAATGTTCCAACTGTTCCCTCTGTGCCAGGCACTGCTTCCTGAGCTTTGCACACACTCGCACACTTAGTCCTCATGATGCTCTGTGACCAGGGCCCTTCCCACTTTAGATTTGTAGACATGTAGGTGCGTCCACGTGGAGCTCCTGACACTTGCGCTGTAAGAGGCTGGACACGCTCACCTATGTCCATGGCCCCAGCCCCCCCTGCGGAGTTAGAGACACATCCAGAATGATGTACCTGAGTTCAGAAAGGTCCTGGCTCTGCCACTGTCCAGCTGGGTGACCTCAGGCAAGTCACTTACTCTCCCTGAGCCTGTTTCCTCAGCTATAAAATGGGCATCCCGGATATGCACAAAGTGCCCGGAGCTGCTCATTAGATGCTGGCTACTCTGCTGTCATCAGCACCCCAGATCTGGAAGTTGCCTGGGCCGCAGGAGTCCTGACAGACTTGCAGTGTATGAAGAGCAGCGGCCCCTGCCAGGGACAAGAGCCCCCAGCATGCTCAGAGCGTTACCAGCCCCAGCGAAGGTAGGAGAGGCTGCCGGGTGAAGGAGAGCAGGAGGGGCAGGAGGAGTCAGGGCTGTGGACCTTCCAGGCTCCCAGGTCACCTTGGCAAAGCCAGGCCCCCATGGGCATTGTGCACACATGGCAGCCATAGAGACTTGGGACCGCCTCCTGGAGAGTGGAACAGGGGTGGTGGGCCAGGCAATGCATATCTCCATTCTGGGCACACCCCATTCTCCCCTTTACACCTCCGTTCTCTTCACTGGCCTATACTCCGACCTCACAATCCAGCCTCGCTCCCTCACCCACTGCTCAGGCTGCCCTAAAGGGAGGGCCAAGATCCTGCATTACTTGTGCTCCTGTCAGCCTCACACTGCCTGGCATACAATGGGTGCCCGATAACTGTGTACTGACAATGGCATATAATTCAAACTTACTGAACACCTTCTGTTTGCTAGGCACTACTGGGCAGTTCTAGGGTTGCTGCCCTTGCAGAGCACACAGTGGGTGGGGACGGCATCACCCAAACAACCTGAGGGGCAGGGAGCCAGAAGGCCAAGGAAAGCCCATGGGGAGATGGGGCCTCAAATTCAGCCCCCTCCCTTACAGACAAGGAACAGAGCTAAGACAGGAAAAGTGACTTGCCCAAATGAACGACAACATGTCAGGGACCAGGTCAGGTCTGAAAAGCAGCTGTCTAGCCCCTGGCCAGGGCCCCTTCTGGAACAATGCTTCCCAAAGTCACACCGACACCTGGGCCTGATCATTTTTTGTGGTGGGGGCTTCCTGTGCATGTCAGGGTTTTGCCCACATCCCTGGCCACTACCAAATGGATGTCAGTAGCACTCTCCCCCCAGTTGTGACAATCAAAATGTCTCCAGATGATCCAAATGTCCACTGAGGAGCAAACGGCCCTCAGCCGAGAGCTGTAAGTCTAAAAATTAGGAAACCCGGGCTGACAGAACAAGGAGCCAGAGTCAAGCGCTAGGCACAGACATGGACACAGAGATCTGGTGTCGGGCTGTGTGGGCTTTGAGAACAAGACTGGCCAGCCCAGCCTCATGTTCTACTGGTGTGCCCCACCCCTCGGAGTCCTGGAGTTCCACTTTTACTTTGCAAAGTGCCATAGTTCACCCCTCCCCCAACCCGTGAAGTGGATAGTGGAAAACAGCCTATTATTATCCTTATTCTACAGATGAGGAAATTAAGACACCAAGGTCACCTAGTAAACGGGTGACCAGGCTGGAACACCCCGACATAGTCACCAGAGACAGAGACTGACAGGGGACCTGGGGCAGGGAGAGGAGGGCTTTCCACTTCTGTATCTATTTCTAGAAGGCTGCATCCCTACAACCCGGATCCATTAGTTCATAACAATCCCCAGGGGCTTCATAACTCTGGTCTCTTTCGGACGAGAATTACGGAGGCTCAGTGAGGACGAGACACACATCCCACTGCGTGTGTGCAGGCTTTGGGGGGTGGGGGGATGGACCCTGGGCACCAGTTCCCTTCCCTCAGTGCCAGCTCACATCCAGGCTGGGACCACAGGGCCCTGGCTCCTCAGAGCCCATCTGACAGTCCCTTAGACACTGCCAGGCCAATGGGCCCTTCCAGGCACTTAAAGGGCCCCATCAACAGGGAACATCTAGAACTTACAATCCCCTCCCTCTGACACAGGGAGAGGATGTTTTCAGCTGTGAACCAGTTCTGCTAATACGACTCATCACTCTATTGCTAATTATTGGTGATGGCAATGATTCACAAAGCTTGTGCATTTATTACACACGAAGAATAGTGCTGGGGCCATGAAAGCCCCACTGACTGGTTACAAGTCCCATGGGGCAAGAATTATTACTGGTCCCACTTTATAGAGGGTCAAACTGAGGCTCAGAAAGATTGAGGGAGTTTTACACCCGGTATGTGTGGGTGACAGGACCTCAGCTGAGACCTGGCTGGCTCTGAGTTGCTGTGCTCCTCCCACAGCATCAAGAGCCCAGGACGCCAAGGGCACAAAGTGGACAAATACACCGGAAAAGAGAAACTCATTCGAGTCTGAGGTGGGTGCATCTGTAGTCTTGTGCATACTCTCCACATCGTAGAGAAATCCCTTCTCCTTAGGAATCACAAAGGCCAGCTTCAGACTGGCCCAGACCTGTGGGTGGCACCTTGAGCCACATCTCTGGCTGTCCTTAGGGCCACCATCCAAGCAGCCTCTGGTGAGCTCAGACAGCTTGGACCACCAGGTAGTGGAAGATGAGACCTGCTCCTATGCCCACCACAGGTTCCAGGTAGGGAAAGGATCAGGAACAGAGGATGAGCTAGTACCTGGCAGAAGGCAGGGTCCTCAAGGGCACAGCAATGTGGGATGCTCGGCCTCCCACCTCACCCAAGCGACTGCATTTCCCCGTTACAGATTCCCCCTGCCAGGGTCAGCATCCAGCCAAGTGCAGGCCTGCCCAGGCAATTTTCCTCTCCAAGTAAAATGTAAGTTCAGGGCAGCATCTCTCAGAACTGCCTTGAGCAAATAATTCCCTTCTTTCTGGGCCTCCTGAACTTACCTAGAAGAGGTGTGATGGAACTGGATGGCTTCTGGGGGAGGCACGTGGCCATGAAGTTCAGATAAACAGCCAGAAGAGCCGGCCCTGGGCTCTGAAGGCAGTAGGGAGGCCGGGCCTGGCTCCCTGGCCCTGTGCCCCTTCCTGCCCTCAGCAGCCCTTCGCAGGGGATGGGGTACATCCCTAGCCTAAGGGGCTCCTGGCAGTTCAGAGGCAGGGGCCAGGTTCTCCTCCCTGCCCTCTCAGGGCCTCTGGTTTCAGCCCCAGGATCTGGAGGTTGGCAAGGTCAAGCAGAGTCCTCTGAGCGGACAACCAGGGAGCATAGGTGACATAAAGGTCAGGCTGATCTGTTCCCCATAGTCCAAGGTTCAGAACCGCAACTGCCTCTTAGGAACACAGGAGGTAGGTTACAGCTCTGGTGAGTCAAGCAAGGTCCCCTTCAGAATGGGTGTGCCCAGGAACCTGCCCAGAAGTCTAAAGAGGTGCCAAGGGCTGGGAAGCAGCTCCAAGGGCACCTGTCTGGGGCCCGAGGAGGCGACAGTGTCTGACTTAAGAGTAGGTCTGTCTCCTCAGTTGATATTTTATTGGGACAGAAATGTGGTGACTGAGGATTTGGTTACTGGTCTCTAGGCCTGAGCCTTGCCTGAGGAGAGGGGGACTGGATGTGGGATGGGGGCAAAGGGATGGCCCCTCACTCCGCAGGGGCCCCATACTACTTAGTACTATACTACTCATTATCCAGCGCCCTGGCTGGATGGCCTTTTGTCATCTTCACCCTGCGCCACCTCTCACCACCGGGCAGCCCTAGGCGGCTGTGCTCACTGAGAGCAGCTCTGATGGGCCCGTCTGGGACCGCCAAGGATGCGACTCAAGGTGCCACCGGCATGTCGCTCACGCCCGCCCCAAGCGCCACGGCTCTGTCCCCTCTGGGAGCCAGAGTCCCCTCTGTCCCCCTAGTCCCAGGTCCAGAGCTCCGGGGCCCAGAGGCGGCCCGGGTGGCGGAGCTAGGCGTGCCCGACCGAGGGCCGCTCCTCACTGGCTCCCTCCCCACAGCCCGCCGGCCTCAGCGGAGGGCAGCGGGCGGGCACGCGTTACCTTCCATGGACATGGGCTCCAGGATGCCGAACTGCTTGAGCACGGCGATGAACAGCAGGACCACTACGGCCATGGCGCACAGCTCCATGCCCTGGATGCCCATGGCGGCCCTCGCGCTGCCTCCGAGGCGCGGGGCCGGTGCAGCCCGCCGGCTCCTGGGGAGGCCGCGGCTCACATGCCCCCGGCAGGCGGGGCCGCGGGGGTCGGCGGGGCCGCGGCCCCGCGCAGGGCGGCGGCGGTGAGCTGGGTCCGGCCCGGTGGTGGGACGCGGCGCCGTGGCCGAGCGCAACTTTCTGAGTCAGCGGGCAAACTTCGAGGAGCAGCAGCGGCGCGGGCCAGAGGCGCCTCCATGCCCGGCGCGGGCGCCGCGCCTCTCTTGCCCCCTCTGCAGCCCCGCGGGCGCAGGGGCGCTGGGGTCCCGGGCGCTCCTGGCCGCCCAGCCTCCATCGCGACTCCCCGCGCGCTCATTGGCCTAGGCGCAGCGACCACCCGGGAGGCGTCCCCTGCGGCCCCCCCTCCGCGGTCCCCGAATGGGCGGAGGAAGGCGGCCCCGCCCCGCGCGGTCCTATCGCGGACCAAGCCTGGCGGACCAAGTCTGGCGCACCGCCACTGTTACACTGCCAGCCCCGGGAGGCCGCGCGGTTGGCGGTTTCACCGAACCGCCTGTGCAGGAGGGGAGCGCGGCTGCGGAGTCGGAGCTCCCCTTTCCTGGCTAAAGGTGAGGAGCCTGGCCTCCGCCGTTTCCACCCGGCCGCCAGCGCAAAGCTGGCTTTCGGAAGGTCCCAGAAGCCCTGTGTCCCCCTGGTGTTTCCTATAACCCAGCCCTCGGCGGAAATTGAATTTAGCCCTGATCTCCAAAGTACGCGGAAACCCGCGTACGCTCGAGGCTTTAGGAGGGCGTGTGGGCTTTGGCTCTAGAGTCCATGGAGCTGGGTTCAAGTGCTACCTTAGCTGCGTGACCTTGGGGGAGTTACGGGACTTGCAGCCTCCTCCTCTAGAAGGAGGGCCTGGTGCCTGCCTTTCCGGCTGTGGGAAAGAGCTAAGCGGATGCCAGGCTTGCGCGCGGGTAGGTCAAGGGAGTGCTAATTAGTTTGTGGCTCGCCTTCTTCCTGCCCAGGAGTACTGGGTAGGAAAGTAAAGCCACGGAAAGGAAGGAGAACAGAAGGGGAGAAGAGGGGTGTGGCAGGGCGGAGAGCAGGATTCTCCGAGCCCCCAAACTCCCGGACTTGAGAGCCAGAGCCACGCCACTCTGCTCCCGCCAGTGGGCGCTGCGCACCAGACTGAACTTAGAGGGCGGGACACCAAGTTCTGTCCTCCTGGTGACTTAGTGGAGGGGGATCCCAGCCCGGCTTCACGCCTGTAAGGGTGGGCCCCGTTTGCACCTGGAACCTGAATAGTAGAAGCTTCCATTTATGGAACTCTGCTACTCATTCATTCATTCATTCAACTAATGCCGAGCAGGTATCCCGCCCCAACACAGAGTTCGGTCTGGGTTGGGGTGGGAAAGGACAGCTGAGCGCGGAGGGCCCTTGTGGAGCTGGCAGAAGGAGCCAACCCGTTAGGTTTCCTTGTCATCCTTGAGAGCAGCCCCCGTGGATATTTCTCTTCCCCCATTTTACAAGTGAGAAAAGCCGGCCCTAGAGAGTGGGTTATGGAAGGGGCTCAGGTGCAGCCAGGACTGTTGGGTCCAGAACAGATGTTGCCCCAGGGCACCGCCCTGCTTCCATGGAAACCCAAGGGGATGAGGCTTTTTGAGGCATTTCTTTGGGCCTGCACAGTTCAACCTCACTATTTAATACACCTGGTTAAAAGCCTCAGCTATTGGAGATATTTTGCAAGAACCATAAATGTATAGCTTTCCATTCCATTTAAGTGGGATACAGTGAGTCTCCACTGACCAAAGGCAGATTTCTAAGCAGAGATGCTAAGATGGGAGAGATCACTCTGGACCAGGAGAATTACTAAGGTGTGTGAAAGTCTCAGAGGTTAATGAACCTCCTGCCAGTCCCACGGGTGCTCTCATGGCCCTTTACGATGTGTTCTTTGAGCTGGGTGTGTCCAGGGTACCAGATGTGAGATAGATGGGGGGATAGAGAGCCGTGTCAGCAAAGGAAGCCATCTTGGGGTCTTCCTGAGGCTGCCCCACCACCGCTCCCCTGCCTCAGTTTCCCCTGGTGTTCTTCCACATCTTCCCTGTGAAAGCTTCAATGACTGTTCATAAACACTGAGCTATAAATGAGACATTGATCCCTTTGCTCTGCTGCGTAAAATATTAACGATGCCTAAGTGGATAGCAGAGCCCAGAGCAGAACGTCCAGTAGGCATCAGCATCCGGGCCACGGGCCTAATTGATGGGAAGCTGACTCCCCTGGCTCACTAGTTTGGGTCCAGCCCAGGTTCACTGAGGCTGGGTTTTGGGCTCCATCACACCTGCTTCTTCCCTGGACCTGGAGAGGGAAGCAGGCACAGGAACCCCCAAGCCCCATACCTGCTCCCCACACCCATGAAGTGCCCTGCTAGCCTCCCTAGCTGCCTGTTACTCCCCTCCCAGGGGCCGTTTGCCCTGGCATGAATCCACCCCTTCCTAAAATTACCCAGGGCCTCCTGCAGCAGGGAGCATGCTGGCTGCTGGCAGTGCTCCCTGCCAGCTCCCTGCCTTGGGGAGTGGGTAGGCTGCGGGGAGGGACACACAGAAATCTCCACAGGGCTGAGGGCTGCCACACAGATAAGAAATGTGAGGTGCGCCATGAAGGGAGCAGCTCGCTCTTCCACAAATGATAGGGAAGGCTGGTGGTGAGCCCTCACTTGAAGACCTCGCTATGTCTCGGAGGCCGCAGGAGGCTCAGGGAGGTGCTGGTGTCCTGGCCTAATTTAGAAAGTTCTTAGAGACCCAGCTGCTTTGGGGCTGAGTGAGGTGCACGCCACACCTAAGCTTGTACTCCATGTCTGCGGTCATGGTCTTCCTTTCGCCTGGCACATTGACAATGCCACTCCAGCTCTGCCTCCAGGAAGCCACCCCAGGTTATGCTAGCTCTGCATTAACCTCCTTCTCCTCTGAGCCGCCACGGCCTCTGCTGCCTGGCTACACCACTCTGCATTGACTTTTGGTCATCTGCCCAACATCTTCCTTGTCACCTGTGCTCCTCATGTCTCACCACATCTGTACTGACAGCTCCACGGGTCTGGGACACCATCAGTTCGACCAACATTCATTGCATGCCCCCAGCCTGCTGGTCCTGACCGCCTTGCTGCCCAGGACTTCAAGTCTTTGGACTCTTAAGGGAGGAACTGGGCCAGACATATTCCCTGCGAACAGCTCAGCAAGCTGTTTCTGTCCCGACTCTCCTGGGGGGCAGGCATCACTCGGTTCTAGTGCATTCTACTGAGCAGAGAAGGCATTGTTCAATGTATTTATTATCCTCACATTTCATAGGAACCAGACAAGAACATGAAGTGGACTTTCTAACTCCCACAGAAATGCCTCTAGGACTCCTCTCCATGGATATCCCAAGGCTGCTCAAACTCAGGGCATCCAAAGCTGGACTCTCACTCTTTCCCCCAGTCAAACCCTCCTCAATCTGCCCCTCACTGAACTTCCCAGTTTCAGCTGCTCAGGCCAAAATCTGGCTCTTGGCCTGGAACCTGCCTGTTCCCACTCCTCCCCAGTGTGCCACCAGCCTGGCCACGCCATTGCCACTCTCTCCCGGACTCCCGACATTGACCCCCCACCTCCACTCTGTCCTCCTCCCATCTGCTCCATTCAGCAGCCTGAGTGGTCCTCTCAGGAGGAACATCAGGCCCTGTCCTTCCCTGTGACTGACTCAACATTGCCTGTGTTTGCCTGCTCAGCACGCCTCTCCTCATTTGGTAACAGCACCCCAATTTCCTTTTAGGACCCCCTGTCAGCCCCAGGTCACTGATCTCGGATGTTCAGGGATATGACTGGCTGCTCAGTATCAAATCCTCTTTTCCCATCATCTCCACAGCCATGGCAACTGGCTCAGGGCTGGGTACCAGATGGGAACTAGTTGGGAACAAGGACAGTGAGAGACCTCCATGAGACTGGCCCTGTGACAGGCTAGAGAGAGGAGCTCTCTTTCATTGGTAGCTAATTGGCCAACCTGCCACCATGTAGAGGCAGAGAGAAAAGAGTGCTATGTGCCTGGATCTAGCTGTGCCTGTTGACACATCTAAACTTACATCTTTCAGTTATATGAGCCAGTAAATCCCCCTATTGTTGATTAAGCCAATGTGAGTTGGGTTGCTATCCCTTGCAATCCAGAGTGTCCTGATTAATGCATTCTGCATTATTCATAGGTCAAAGACCACAATCTTTAACAAGGCCCATACTAGCAGCTGATATCTACTGAGCACTTGTTGTGTACCAGGCACTTCAACTCGACTTGTATTTCCTTCTTATCTTCTTCATTCCTTACAGCTCCAGATAAGGTAGGGACTTCATAAGAAGAAAGAATTGAAGCAAAGAGTGGTTAATGTCTCGCTTAAGGGCACATAGGAACCACAGTGTTGGGATTTGAATCCAGGAAGTCCAGCTCCAGGGCCTATGAGTTTTAATTCAGTAGCACCCCACCCCTCTTGACCCATGTGGTCGGGCCCCTTGTCTTCTCCCTTGCTCACGTGAATCCAGCCACACTTGCAGTTTCCTGAGCGAGCCCAGAACCCTCTCACCTCCTGATCTCTGTTCACGCTCTTCCCTGAGCCTGCATGCTCCTCCTCCTCCTCCTCCTCTTCCTCCTCTTCCTCCTCTTCCTCCTCTTTCTCCTTTTCTTCCTCCTCCTCCTCTTCCTTTACACCCAGCTAATTAATACTGGCTCGTCCTTTGGGTCTCAGCTAATGTTACTTCTGCAGAGGTGTCTGCTCTGACCTCTTCCCCCTTGTTAGTCTCTACCATGGCCCCATCCCTCTCCCTCTTTGTGGTGATCACAATGTAAACTTAGATATTTACTTGTCTGTTCACTTATTCATTTCTGTTCTCCCACTAGATTGTAAGCTTCCCAAAGGTATGGGTATTACCTACCTCATATAAGTATTTATGACATAATTAATAGCATGTCAAGTGATGCCTCTTTCCCAGTTATTTCAGCAGAGGCTGTCATGGTATCACTAGAAAGAGCACTGGACTGGGAATCCTGGAGAATCAGGACTGAGTCCCTAGTTCTAACCCTAACCTGTTGGCTGTGTTGGCCAAGGCACACCACTTCTCTGAGTATTCCTTTCCTTCTTGTAAAATGGGGTCACTTGGTGACATTTACCTACCTGTCACACAGTCAGCTATGGCAATCTGACAAGCTGATGAAAGAAAGCATCCAAGACATGAGAAGGGACCTTGTTCCTGGAGGAGCCCACTTCCTCAGAGCCAGGATCACCTAGGAAGTGACACTAAGGTAGTCCAGTTATCTTTATATCATGGTATTGCCCAAGTCCTCTAATTCAATAGGCCCCTGGGGGCCACATAGAACCCATCCACACACTCGCTGTTCTGACCCAATTTTAGATGAAATGGGGGATGTTTATAGCTATAAGTAACAGAAAACCTTCATTTCTTCAGTTTCAACAATACTTCTGCAGGAAATGGACCATGTCACACATAGTTGAACAGGATGATGGCTCCAGGGACAGTCAGCTCAGACCCAGAAGTATCATTAAGGACCTGGGTTCTTGTATCTACCTACACTGACAGTCTCAGAGCATCAAACTTATCCACAGCCTGCTCCTCTCATGATCACAAGATAGATGCCTAGTTCCAGACTTCACATCCCAACATGACAAAGTTCTAGGAAATAAAAAGGGACAATCTCTTCATATATATTCTTCTTATAGTGAGGAAGACTTTCCAATTAAGCCTCTCAAAAAATCCCTCATGTTTCCTTGGCTGGAATTGCTTCACATGCCATGCCCAAATCACTTACTGGCAAGAGGAATGAGACCACCATCATAGTGGAGAATGCTAGCTTTCCACCCAAATCTATTCTTCTTTCTTCTACAATAAAAAAACTTTCAACCAGGCATGTTGACAGCATTTCTGGTGCTAGATGGTGACAGCATTTCTCGGACTCCTTGGCAATTAGGTGTGGTTATGTTCTTGCCAGTGGAAGTGATGAGTGCTTTTTTGGGGATGGAGACCTTAAGACAGCGAGTGAGTTTCCTACCATATACATCCATGTATATGTGACGAATCCCAGAAGTATAGGAGATAGAGAAAGGAACAGAGAAAATATTTGAAGAAATAATGGTCCCACATCTTCACATTCTATGAAAAACATAAATTTATAGATTCAAGAAGCCCAAAGAATCCCAAATATGATAAACATGAAGATATCCACACCTATACACATCACAGCCAAACAGTTGAAGTACAAAGTCAAAGAGGAAATCTTAAAAGCAACAAGAGAAATATGGCATATCACATACAGGGGACAATATGATTAATAGCTGACTTCTCATCAGAAATGATAGAGGAAGGGAAACAGTGGAATGACATACCCAAAGTGCTAAAAGAAAAAAGAAAAAAACACTTATCAACTGAGAATTCTTTATCCAGCAAAAGTATCCTTCAAAAAAATGAAGGTAAAAAAATTTCCAGATAAAGACTGAAAGAATTCATTGCTAGCAGTCCTACTTCATAAAAAGACCTTCAGACTGAAAGGAAGTAACTCAAATTTACAGGAAAAACATAGGATGCCAGAAATTGCAATTAGTAGATAAATTTAAAAGACAGCATAATTGTATTTTTTTATAATTTTAACTCTTAACTCCTTTAAAATACATGAATTTGCGTAAAGCAATAATTACTAATTTTTTTGCTTATATATAGATGTTATATATGTGACAAAAATAGCATACAGGAGGGGAGAGAAAAAGGAAATATATTAGAAGAAAGTTTTTATATTTTACTGGAATTAAATTAATATTATTCTGAAGTAAATTATGATAAATTAAAATGCATATTATAATCCCTAAGGGATCCAGTAAACAAGTAACTCAAAATAATACAGTTTTTAAAATCAACAGAGGAATTAAAATGTGCACTAAAAATTTTATTTAACACAAGAGGGCAGTAAAAGAGGAACAGAGAACAAAAAAAATAACAAAAAGGAAGCAAATAGAAAACAAGTAGCAAAATGGCAGACATAAATTCAACCATATCAATAATTACATTAAATGTGAATGGATTAAAAATGAATGGAAGGAAAACAGGAAAGACTACAGGGAATATGTGAGACAAAGTAAAAAAGTCTAACAAATGTGTAATTGGAGTCTCAGAAGAACAGAAGCTAGAAAGGGACAGGATTTGAATGTGAAGAAATAGTGGCAGAACATTTTCCAAAACTGATGAAAGATATCAAACCACAGATTCAATAAACTCAGCAAATCACAGGCAGGATAAATACAAAGAAAACCACAGCTGGGCACATCATGATCAAACTGCTGAAAAATAGAGGCAAAGAGAACACTTTAAAAGCACCCAGAGGAAAAAAGATACATTATATTTGGGTGAATAAAAATACAAATGATGGTAGACCTTGTGACAAAAACCACAGAAGCCAGACTGCAATGGAATAACATTTTTTCAAAGTGTTCAAAGAAAAATAACTGGCCAACCTATAATTCTACACCCAGCAAAAATGTCTTTCAAAAATGAAAGGTAAATAAGACATTCTGAGTTAAACAAAACTAAGAGAATATCTCATCACTAGGCACTTTCCTCAAGAAGTACTAAAGTGATGAAGTCTTCCATGTTGGAACCAGCTTCTGGGAATAAATCTTTGACCTTCACAGGAATCATGGGCCAGAATCAGGCCAGTGGTCTCTGGAAGGTAAGCAACTTCATGGTCCTTAATTAAGGAGTTTTGCTTCTCATGGTTTGGAAAGACTTGGAAGCCATGAGAGGACTGAGCTACTTGGCCATGTGGACACATCTCCAGGTGTCACTGTGGTAGTGGACCCCTCATTGCCTACTTATGGGAACACTCTCTTTGGATTGATTCTCCCTTGGTCAGGAGTTGGGGGTCTCTCTTCATGCCTCTTTCCCCACACAGGGCATATCCAAATCATCATCTATTGTACCAGGGCTTTACAGGAGTCTAGTAACATTGAATAAGAGCTACAAGGAGGGACACTTGAGGGCCTCTTGTCCTCAGAGCCCCTCACCCTGCTCCCTGGTCCCCTGTGATGGTAAGTTCCAAATCCCTCTCTCACATGGAGGCCTTCTCATTTCTTCTTAGGTCTCTTCTTCCCCTCACCTAGCTTCAGTCCAGGGAACCAGCCCCAGAGTGAGAGGACTGGGTAAGACCAGCTGTGGCTCTTGCTAGCAACTTCACTTTTGACTTAGAATTTGCACAATGTCCACCATGTTGGTTTGTGAGTTCCTTTGGGCAAATTTATGTTTCTTGGTTGAACTTGGATTTTCCATCTCTCTATGTTGGCAAAAGGACTGGGTAACGAGAGTCAGGAGATACAAGGCTATGTAACATAAGCTATGCTTCTTACCTCCTTCAGCCTCAGTTTCCTCATCTCAAAAGTTGGGGAAACATTCCTTCACTCCTGGCCTGCTCCTCATGCTGTTGTCGTGAGACTCAGAGGCACCCATGCATGTGGGCATGCTCTGTACACTGGGGGGCTCCAAGCACATAGTAACTGGGGTCGTGTTATTTCAACAGCCACTGAATCAAGGCCAGAACCCTGTGTACAAAGATACACAGGAAGTATTGCTGGTAATTCAGAATCTGCTGATTCCCCTGGCAATCACCCCAGTCACATGGGGTCATCAATCCTCATGTTTTATGACACTGATGCTAAGTGCTCTCAAGTCCCATCCTTGCTGCTTATCTGTGAAGTTGTCTGGACATAAGCATTTCTTTGTTTGAACTCAAGCCGAGGGCCCCAGGGTGTCTTGGGGAATTTCCACTCGGGAAGCTTGGTGACGGTATCTGAGCCTCTGTGGTGGCCTCTGGCAGCTCAGGGAGGCATGTTCATTTCAGATGCCCTGCATCAGCTGGATGCAGGTGAGTGACTTGGGAATCAAAGCCTTGGGATCTGAGATGGAAACAGAGGGGGAGATGCAGAGTCATGGCCTGGGAGCTAGAAGTCCTGGGTCTGAGTCCCACCTTTGCCTCCCCTAGGCTAGGGGCTCAGCCAGTTCACACTTCTCCCTGAGCTCAGCAAAGCGAGGGAACTAGGTAATAGTAATACTACTAATAATAGCAGCTTCCTTTATTGAGTGCTTCTATGTGCCAGCCACTCTCCTAGGCACACATGTGCATAATGTCATTTAATTCTCACAGCGCCCCTATTAATGTCCCCATTCACAACTGCAAATAACAGGGGCCACAGGGCTTGTCCCGGCTACTTCTCTCTGGAAGCTCTGGGACGCTGACCCCAGCACATGCTCTGTGAAGCTCCTTGAAGACACCTAGCATCCTCTTCTCAGAGTATTAGATGGGCCCAGGGCAGGCACTGGTGAGGCTCTCACAGAGGAGGGGTCAGGCCTAGAGGCGTCTGTTAGCTGGACTCAGAGGAGGAAACATGGTTTTTGAATCTTCCTTCAATCCGGAGAGTCATAAGATTCAGAGTTAGAAAAGACCTGGGCTCATTCATGCATTTACTCTGTCGTCACATATCCTACTGAGTGTCTGCTCTGTGCCTGGCGTGCACAGCACTGAATGTGGCAGACATGTCATTGGCCTCAAGGAGATTACACTCTAGAGAGGGAGACAGACAATGAGACAGTCGTGATCGGGCACAGCAAAGACCATGATGGGAGAAATGCATCAGAGGTGCTCCCACCCCAGACTCAAGGCCCAGAGGGAACCTGGCATTTCCAAGGCCAGGTCAGAGAGCAGACAGGGTTGAGGACCCAGGTCTGACGAGTCCCAAGCCCACAGGCTGTTACCCACAACCTTCCTTTAAAATGTGCAGAGCGAACCTCGTCTGACCAGCACATCTCAAAGGTATTTGACCACAGAATCCCCTCTCACACACCGGGTAACAGCCCATGGCCCGCACTTGGCCAGACACTGTCCTGCCATGTGAGTTTTTAGACGATACACTTGTCTTAGTCAGCGTGACCCCAGCCTGTCGTCAAGCAGATGGGGAGCAGACTCTCCTCCTGGCTGTGGGGCCCTGGAAAAGCCCATTCGCTTCTCCCTGGGTTTGTTGAGGATCAGGTGTGGCTCCTGCACTGCATTTCTGGAAAAGTTCAACACAAGAACACAATTTTTCTGTTAATGACTATTTCCTCTCCTCTGGTCTCTGAATACCTGATCTCCGGGATTCCTTGTAGATGAAAGTTGAAACTCTCTTCCATGGCTCTTAATTCTTCTTCACGTTTTCATCTCTTTATCTTTTTGTTTATGTAACTTAATGGAAACTCTAGGCTGCAGAGTCAAGCTCATTAATTTGCATTTTAGGGTGATTGTGCTGCTTTTCAACCTGTGAAATGTCTACATTTCTGCAATTGTACTTTCACTTCTAAGACTGTCGGTTCTTTTGGATGCATATAATGTCCTCTTGGATCTCAGAGGATATTAATCATACGTATTCTATTCTATACTTTCTCTTTTGTTTGTCCTAGTAACTCTGTTGATTTGTTGTTACCCCTTCATTTCATTGAGCTTGATGCCTCTCTTCGGCCTTGTTCCCCCCAATGCTGGGTGGCTCTTGGGTAGGTGTCCATGTCTGCATGTGCCATGTGTGGGGCTCTGTCCTCGTGGAAAGGGTGGGCTGGGTGGTATGTGGGGTGTGCCCATGGCTCGCTTTCTGGGACAAGGAGCTCTGTGCTTCTCGGGCATAACCAGTGACCAAGGGCACTGCCGCGCCTCTCAGGTCCATGTGCCTGTATCAGCTCTGGTCTGGCGTGGGCACTTTCACGCCCAGGCTGGCGGCGGGGCAGCCTCTTCCCCAGGGATGCCTACAGCCCCACCCCCCTGCTTTCTGTGCCCCCCGTGCCCCCAAGTCTGGAAGCTGTGGCACGCTGAGCACCTCTGCGCTGTGGCTTCCTCCTTCAGTGTGAGCCCCTGCCTTCTGCTGTCTGGGGATTCCGCATCACTTCTGGCTGGCTGAGGGCAGCCCTTCTTCATTTTCTTCTAGAGAGCTGCAAGCAGATGTGGACTTGACTCAGTGTCCTAACATATGCCAAGTGCTCTGGAAGCTCGGCCTTGCTAACACCTTCTCTCCCAGGAGGTATGCAGTAGACACTCATGAAGGTGATGCTTGCCAAGCCCGGGTGTATCCTGGACCCGAAGCAGCAGCCACAGAACTAGAGCAGACTGTTAGTTTGCAAGTAGGGTAAGACCTCCGATCTTCACTGCCCTTGACACTCTTAACTGTGAACTTAGACCACTTAATAAATACTAGCACTGCCAACTAGAACAACAGACAATATAATGGATAGTTAGTAGAAAGTAAAATGTAAACATCTATACTTTAATATCTTAACCAGTCGGGAAATAGAAAATAAAAATAATATTGAGCTCTCCTTTTTCACCCAGATCATCAAAAGCTAAAAATAGCAATAAGAGCCAGGTCTAGAGAAGAGTGGAAAAAGAGATACTCTCCTGAATGGCTGGTGGGTGTGAGAAGTAATCACACAGAAAAGAGAAGAGAAACAAGCCCCCTGGACCCTGCCCCACAGCTGCACACAGGGGGATGCAGCTCAGTGCCAAGCCCGGGAGTGCACAGAGGCTGCACCCATGAGTCGGTGGGGAGGGAGCACCCTGAGCCACTAACCCAAAGCCACCCCGTTGGCTGCTGAAGAACCTAACCCGTATGTTCATCATTCCTCTGACTCACAGCCCAAACCTGAGATGGGCAGTGGAGGGAACAATCAGTCAAACCTACATCGAACCCAAAAGAGCCAAAATCGGCCTTGTATACGTCTTCCAACAGTGGCCTCAGAGCAGAACCAGCTGCCAGCCTGGCATCCAAGCAGCACTGCATTGGCCCCAGCTTCAATGACCGCTTCGTGTCACATGCCCAGCAGAGGCCTGGCTCCTGGCAGCCATCCAGGGCCCAGGAGAATGAGATGCCCATTGTGCTCTGGGCTTCCCTGGCCCCCTGTCCACGTCCCCTCCATTGGACAGCTGAGGTGCTGTCTCAGGACCCCTTGGTTGAACTTGCTGAGGCACAGGGATTTATCAGCCCTTAACCCAAATCACAGGAAGAGAAAGGACAGGAACAACCAGAAATCTGATCTCAAACTGTTCTCACCTCACATGGTCCCACTCTGCGCGTCAGCCTCACTCTCCCCAAATGCCTTGTTCCACATGGCTTGAACTTGGCTTCTAGGAGCCACCAGACCTGTGTGTCACAGCCTCTTTTCTCCAGACGTGGAGCCACTCACTGTCCAATGTCTGGGAAGGGTCTCATTGGCTCGGCTGAGTCAGGGACCCATCTCTGGATCAATAGGCGTATGAAACACGGGGTACCCTCATCCCCACCAATGGTTAGAACAAGGTGAGGCTACTTTCTGGAATGTGGGTAAATGATTTTCTGGGTAGAATAAACACAAGAAACCTGCAGACATCGGGGCCAAGCTCAGGGTGTGGGCACTTTAAACGTCTGTGTGTATGCCCGAGAGGGCCTTGGACCACTTCTGTCATCTTCTGGCTTTAAATCCCCTCGAGGTGTTGATGACACCTGGTTTTCTCTTATATCCCCATGGCCAAGTGCCTGCTCAGTACTCCTCTAGGGTGTCTTCAGACATCTCAAATGGAACCTGCCACAGCTCAGCCTCCCCCACCCCACCTATCTTTACCCTCAACTTCTCTTTCTCTCACACCCTAGTCCGGCCCATCAGCAAATCTTTTCAACATCACCATTAAAATGCCTCTAGAACTCCCCTGCTTCTCACCACCTGCCCCAGCCTGTGGTGACCACCGTTGCCCGCCACCTTCCTGGCCCCCGAGGCTTCCTCTCCACCACAGCTCAGGCAGCAGGCAGCCCCAGGCACCCCTCTGCTCACACCCCTGTGTCTGCCCCACTTCCAAGAGCAGCTGAGGCCACCACAGTGGCCCCCAGGCCCTTGTCCATCTGCCCTTATGCTGTGACAGCTGTGAGCATCTCCACAAGGGCCACTCCTGTCCCCCAGACATGTCAGCTCACCCACCTCTGGGCTTTGGCCCTTGCTGTTCCCTTTGGCTCAGCTCCCCCCTCAGGTCTTTATTCAAATGTCACACTCCCTCCAAACCCTTCCCTGGGTGCCCCTGCCCCTCTTCCCTGCCCTGTGTAATTTCTATAGCCCTTTCTAATGTTTATTTATCCAGCTCATTTTATAGCCTGTAAACGTCCCACGGATCTTGATCTGTCCAGGTCCCTGCTGTGTCCCCAGGGCCCAGGGCAGCACCTGGCAAACAGGCTCCCCTGCTTGTTGAGTGAATGTAACTGGATGCTCACAGCCTGGCTTGGGGTGGAGGACAGAGGGGTCCTAGAAGTTCCCATGGGTCCAGCTCCAGCCCGGTGACCTCACAGGGACTGGGAGCCACAGCCCCAGTGCTGTGGCCCACTGGTCCTTAGCAGTGGTGGCCGCTGGCCCAGGATGGGCCATCACCCACTGGTTCCCTCCTTGCTGCCATAGTGTCCACCTCCACCAGCCTGACCTGAGTGGCTATGAGAATTTCCCTGGGCACATGTTCCATTTGGGGGCTCGGGAGACGGTTCCCTATACCCCTGGGCATCCTGGCTGGCCCGTCAGAAAGAAGGAAGTGAAGCTCAGAGTGGTGCTGTTGGTGGCCCCTGATCTGGGCAGTGCCCCAGACACCTCCCATCGGTAGGTAGACCCCAGAGGGCGCCAGGGAGCACCTCCAGCTGGGAAGCTCAGCACAGGACACCTTGCAGCCAGGAGTCGCTGTAAATACACATTGACTTGGTTCCACCCCACCCCCAGGCCACGGCAGGAGTGATTTCTGGAATGGGACCTTGTCCAGGAGCTCATTCAGGATCACCTCTCTGTCACCTCCAGATGTCCCCATGTCCTCACCCTTCCCTCCCCTTTCTTCAGCACTACAGGGCTCCCTGCCCCGGCCTCGCTTCCCTCAGCCCAACTCAGTAACTCCAGGCTCCCTCCTCCTGCTGCTGCCAGGGAAACACCAGAGCTCCCCACACCCAGCTCCTCCTGGAAGTGTTCACAGGTGGACCTGGGTCCACAGCAGAGGGGGGTGAGTCCCCCACCCCCAGCAGGGACAACAAGAGGAGGCCTAGGGTGGGATGAAGGCCCTGAGCTGGCATTTTCGGGTTTGCTTTTGGAGACAATTAGGAGTTGAATTATTAAAGCTGGGCGAGAGCAGAGGCTGTTTTTAAGAAAGCATGAGTAAGCAGTGCTCGCCCAGCAAAGCACAGGATCGAAGCGATCAATTGCCATAATGGCTGCAAGTATTTACTCGGCTTATGTGGAAGTGTGCGCCAGCGCGTACCCAACAGGGGTCCATGCCCAGCAGACCCTGTCAGGCTGCCCAGAGGGGTGCAGCTTCAGCCCCCTACCAAGTCCCCACCAGCAGCCAGGCCTGTGACTGGTGGTGAGGGCCCCTATGGGCATTGGAGTCAGATACTGCATGGTCCTCCTAGTTTGGTCACCTGGGCAGGCTGCTCAACCTCCCTGGACCTCAGGACTCATCTGTAAAATGGGCTGGCGATGCCCACCTTCACGCATGGAGCACCCCCAGTGCAGCCCCAGGTGGTGGGCACTTGGCAAATGTGGGTTCTTTTGGCCTGGGCCTGGGGTGGTGGTGAGGCCTACCTGGGGGCAGATGCCTGGGGCTCTAGTCTTACCCCTGAACTTGCTTAGGTAGAATACAGAACCAGCTTGAGCTTCAGATGGGGGGTGCCCTCAGTAGGAGCCCCGCTGCTCCAAGGCTCAGCCGAGAGCTGGGAACCAGAGAATTCACTGTATACTCACTAGGTCCTAGGCTAGTGCTGCATCTTATTTCATCCTTACAACAGCTCAGCAAGGAGAATTCTTCCATCATCACTCCCCATTTCACATGAGGAAAGTGAGGCTCAGAGAGGTTGAGTAACTTGCCCAAAGTCACACAGCTGGTAAGTCACAGAGCCAGGACTACAGCCCAGGCCCCTCCCATTCTTTCTAGGAAGCCACTTAGAACCCCCACCCTATCTCTGCCTTCTCCTCCTCCTGCATGGCACCCCCTCTTCCTTCCATAGGCCACTAAGAGGTGCTCCAGACACCAGTCAGCAGCCCACATGCTTGAAGCCATGTCTAAGGGTTGGCAAAGGTGTGGGGACAGAGCCCCAGAGAGCAGTTTCCAGACTCTCGGCCTCACGTGGAAAGGTGCTGGCTCAGTTTTTAGATCGCCATCAGCTATAATCAGATGGCCATCCACCGTGGCTGGGTGGCCATCAGCTGTTACCGTTTAGCCGTTAGCCACTAATATAACTGCCATGGATACGCTGGGGGGTGGGTGGGTTGGTTGGTTGGCAGAGAAGCGGACGGTGGATTGCGGATCGTGTGGATCCTGCTTCCTGTGACTCGCCCGGCTGCCAGTGAGACTGGGGTACAGGAAGACACCTCGTTGGGGTACTGGCGGAGGTTTGCTTTTGTGTCTCAACCAGCCGCCATCGAGAATATAGTGGTATGACTCTCCTATCCATGGCTCGGTTGCTGTTCCTTTTTGGCCTCACTATATCCTGCGTTCTGGTGCAGGGAGCGGATCCAGAGATCCTGCATGACAAAAGGCCACAGCTGAAAGGACACACAACTTGTTTACTCCTCTGCCAGGGCTCATTCCGCCCGGCAGCCCCTGCACCCTGAGATCCTGGCTCTAAGGGGACTGCACCAGCCACACTGTCCCAGTGGTCAGTCAGCCAATCTCTAAGGGCCATCTGATCGTGAATGAGGATGTTACTGCAAGAACAGCACCTGGTCTCTTCCCCCCCAACAGGCAGTCTCAGGCCACGTTGATCACAGAGGATGTGCAGATGATAAGCCTATGTGCACACACTCACACACGCTTACACACGTGCACACACTGACAGCCTGTGTGCACACACATGCTTACACACATGCACACACTGACAGCCTGTGTGCCACACATGCTTACACACACATGCACACACTGACAGCCAAACCAGCACATGGTGGCTTCCAGCCTCCCCATTGACCCTTCAACCACTTTCCTTAGGAGACTACTGCTTGGAAGTAGCTCAGGTGCCCACCAGATGCCCATCGCCTTCCTCCAAGTCCTGGGATGGAGTCTTCAGCTGTTCTGTCGGGGACACAGGCTGAGACAGCTGTGGGGAGTGGAGGAAAGAGCACCCTCCTGGGAATTCCCAGACCAGTGCTTTGCACTGCTCCCATTCTCTTTCCACCCTCAGTTTCCCCATTTGTGCCATGAGAACTCAGCAGGTCCGAGAGGAAGACCATGGAGCTGGGGGAGGGGTGGAACCTGCCATTATCCCAGGTCCAGGAAGATGGAGGGGAGGCATGCATAAACTGTACCCACATCCTTGCCTCTGCTCTTATCCCCCAGAGGGTATAGGGCACAGGGAGCCCCCGTTTTTTCCAGCACAGGCTGGCAGCTGGTCCCAAATACCCCAGCTCAGGCCTGGCCTCCAACAGACCAACCACAGCAGAAGAGGCGGGGATGATGAAAGAAGCAAGGAATGATGGGTGAGGAGCAATTCTCTGCTGCTTTCTACCACCTGGCATGCACTCAAGGCTCATAGGGGTGGAATGACATGAAGGGCCATGGCCAATGGGGCAGAGCTGGGGGGAGGGACACCCAAACCCTCCAGCCCAAGGCTCCTGGCCCTCTCCATCAGTCCCATCGACCTGCCCCACCAACCTGTCCCCCCAGGCTCCTCACTCCCCTCTTGAGGGGAGGGGATGCTGGCTGCCTCTCACCTGGCTGGGGAACCTTCTGCAGACAATCACCCTGCTGTTAGCCAGACTCTATGCTTTGTGAGACCTCCTCTCCTGCTCCTCTCTGCCTTTCACTTCCTCCCTCCCACATTCATTCATTCATTCATTCATTCATTCATTCATTCATCTACACTTGGTTATACTCTGTTCCGGGGCCCATGACTCTTCAGCCACGTCCCACTCTAGTCCCCAGCTTCTGGTCATTTCTCAGGCCTAAGGCTCAGCCTGTCCTTCTCCACGAGGGACCGCTCTCAGCCACCAGAGTGGGAGGGCCAAGCCTGTGGACCCCATCCGCATGGCCGCAGTTGCTCTGAAGGGAGGTGGGGGAGAATGTCATCCCTGGGGCCCAGCCAGGACACCTGTCCTCTCCATCTGTCCCTGGCCTCTGCCTCTCACTCCTATCACTGCCTCCTTCTAACCTTCCAATCCAGACTTAACCAGGCAGGGGTCTGTAATGCTTGTCCTTGGACTTTTATAGATTCCTCATATTACCCCTCAAATTTGGAAGAGGCCATTAAAATGTTCTCTTTTATTTTGCAATGTAAGGGCACTAAAAACAAATAAAAACCTAACTACTCTCTAGCTTCAGCATTATGTCAAAGAGAAGGAAGATGTGAACCACTGGCAGGGAGGATGTTTAGTTGTCTGACAGTCAGTCCACTGCTGTCCTTCCCCACGTCACCTCCGGGCCTCTGCCAGCCCATGGACTGGCGGTCAGGAGCCTGGTCTGCCCATTTGGGGGAGCATTTGTATCAGATCATTATAGCCCCCTACCCCCACTCCAAGCCAGGCACAAGCCAGGATGTGGACATGCCCCCTGTTGGAGCCTGTCCCCTCATCCACACCTGAGGAAGACAGCTAAAGAAGGCCTTCCTGTGTCACACCCTAGGATTCACCCTGCCCTCCTGAGGCCTCTAGGGTGACCCGAGAAGGTGCCACTGCCACCCCCGGACAAACCTGTAACTGGGGCTGGCACTCCATGGGCAGCAGAGGGGAGGGGAGGCCTGCTGTCAGGAGTGTCCCAGCCTGTCCTGAGCTTAACTCAGGGTATCTGGGGCCAGGATGCAAGGATGTACCCTGGAAGAGAGGTGGGAGCCTGGGAACACCAGATGTCTGTGTTCTAAGCCACAAATGTGTGAAGAGGTTAGTGTCGGGGTAGGGGGGAGGTTGATATTAGAAAATGTGGAGCTGTGACTTCAAATGAAAAGGATCCAGGGAGGCAGACATATTGGCCCTTGTTGCCCCCTGGTGGACAAATGGGGGAATGTCTGTCAAGAAAGCCCGCAAGCAGAAGGGGTGGGAAGTCACAGGATGGGGGTGGCCAGGCCAATGGGCACCAGGCTCGCCAGCCTGTGAGCATCTGCCTGGGAGCCCCAATGACTCAGTCACCAAGGTTCCGCCTTTTCCCTGAGCAGCCCCAAGCATGCCCCAAAGACATTTCCTTCCAACCTGAGCATCTGGAAGCTATTTCTGTTTTCCCTGCACACCACCCCAAGTAACCCAAACCCCTCCACCCCAGAAGGCAGGGACTGGGCCCCAGAGCAGCAGGAATACACACACACACACACACACACACACACACACACACACACACACACACACGTCACTAGGGAAGAGGGCTGGCACAGGAAGGTGGCCACGCCTGTCCTGTGACCTCCCCTCCCCTTGGTCTGCTTGCAGAAGGTCTCTCTTGACAGGCATTCCCCCATCTGCCCACCAGGGGGCAACAAGGGCCAACACGTCTGTCTCCTTGTGTCTGGGCAGGTGGCTTCCAAACATCTTTTTGAGGGCTCCTCTGCCCACTCTTCAAGTCAGTGCCCAGCAAGCCTTCTCACTGACCCTCCATCTGCATCCCCACACACCGTCTCCTACCCATTCTGAACAGACCATTTAGAGTCAGGCAATGCGGCAGGCTTCAGGGCAGAGGCCACTGGAGGGTTGGGGGCCTCAGCAGCCCGTTATCCTCTCTGCTAAAGCTAAGGCAGGATATCAAGCTGCTCACAGTTGGCTTATAATGAACTTCACTTCATTAGCAAGGCCCTGGGGAGAAGTTTGGGAGGCACTCTGAGTGCTGAAAGGGCAGAAAAAGCATCTCAGGAGAAGCCAGGGAGATGCAGGAGTGGGCAGGCAGTACAGGCCCCAAAGGCAGGCTCCATCCCAGAGTCCAGGAGCCACAGATGCACCCAAGCTCCCAGGCCCCTGTGGCTGCTTAAAAGGGTGTGTGTGTGTGGGGGGAATTTACAGGATTCAGAGCTGTCCTTTACCTTGAAGATTGCTCTCTCCAGCTCTAATTTCACAGATAAGGAAAACTGAGGCCCAGAAAGGATGTAACCCCAGCTGAGAGTCACACAGTAAGTTCCCATTATCACCAGCCCTGACACTGAAACCATGAGGGGTAGCACTGCCCTAGTCCTTCATGGACTCTAGTAGAATCCTCAAAACCACCTTCCATTATACCAATTCAATGGATGATGAAACTGTGGTTCAGAGAGACCAAATAACTTGCCCAAAGTCACACAGCAACATAAAGCAAGCTGATACAGGAGCCCAGCATGGTATGAAGGTGGCGAAGGTATCAAAGGCAGGTTTTTATGTGCATATGACAACAACGTTCTTAATGACTTTATCATTCCTGTGACCATTTCACATATTAGAAAGCTGAGGCTCAGAGAGGTTAGAAGAAGTTTGCTTCATGCAGAGCTATGTGAAAGCATTGGAACAAGGAGGCCACTGGACTGAGGTAGCTCTAATGCCGCGATAGGTGATGTGAGCAAACCAAAACCTAAGCCAGTCAACGTAGTCAAATCCGAGAAAATGAAATTTATGAACAGTCAATCACAAACAGCCAGTGAGGCTTTGCCAAATAAGGACAACCACTCAAGCTACAGCCAATCAAATAATCTCCTCACTTCGCTTCTGCATCTTCTCTATAAAAACCCTTTACCTGGCTCCTGTCGCTGGAGCCCCTGAACTGCCTTTGGTTTGATGCTGCCTGGTTCAAATTGGTGTTTGTGCAAATAAACTCTGGACATTTTTGATGTGCCTCAGTTTACCTTTTAACAGCTATGAGTGGCAGAGAGGCTATTCTTTAAAATTGTTTTTCAATTGTGTAAATAAAGCCCAAAGAGCATTTTGTGATCTTTTGGGTCCTGTGAGGGCGTTGACTAACACCTGCCCTGGGCATCTGACTGTCCAGGAGAGCAGAACTAAGCTGTACCACTGATGAGGGCCCAGACGTTTTACAAGCCTGTGAAGCTGACAAGATGTGATTATTTCCTCTTTTCTCTGGCAGAGAAGATGACCCCATGTGTGGCCTCTCTGCCCTGGATCTTCCTAAGTTTCATATCTAACTGAGCACTCGGATCTGTGTTCCTTTTATTTCCACCCTCTCTAAAACTCCCTGTGTGCTTTTCTCTTTTGAATCAGCTTTGTTATTCTGCTGTTTCCCTCATTAAGGACCTCAATGGAACCCTGACACACACACACACTCACTGTCTATTTGTAGGAGAATGATATTTTTAACACATCAAGAATGATGCTTTGACAATTCAAGCCAGCTGTGCCCAACCTTTTCTGTAACCTTGCGTTTCTGCCACCTCAACCTGAAGCCTGAGTTCTCTCTCCTGGCTTCTGGTCCCTTCTTGCCTCTTCCCCATGCCTACCTTGTCCCTGGGAATCTGCTGCGGGGCAGTGGGGGGGGGGGTAAGTGGCCCAGAAGACAGGCTCTCCCCTATCTTGATGTGGACTCTGTCTCACATCCAGGTGTTAAATGTGACTTTTTCTGTTGAGTTTGGGCAGAGGTTCCAATGGTTGCATTAAAGCACTGGGAAACTGACTCTGTAACTCACTCTCCTCAGCCCTGTGGGCGTAGAGAAGAGGAAGGCTGGTGAGGTGAGGAAGGGTGTGTCTTTGAAGGGTTGGTGTTCTGGGGAATTTCCCCTACTCCCTCACCCAGGGGACATCCGTCCTTCATCCAATTTAGGGGTTCGGGGAAGCCTATGGGAATCTGGGCACATGTCCCTGGAGTTGGGGGATGCAGGGCAGGTGGGTCTGACCCACTGCTGGAGGAGTCAGGGTGACTGATGGCCATTGGCTATACTGGCCAGAGGCCGCCAGAGTAAGGGGAGGGACCTGGACACACGAGCAATGGTCATGGAGGTGGAGGGTCCCTTTCTGCAGAGCTCCCTTGGACCCTGTGGGAGAAAGCTGGGAAATCCGTCTTTGAAGTTCCATCCTCCTCCAGGAAAGACAGGGGGAATGACTCCAAGGGGCACCATGGGCACTGATGGGAGGTAGCCCTGGCCTGGCCCCAGAACCGACTGGGAGCTGAGCAAAGCAGGAGTGAGGATGCCAGGAACTTGCCCACACTCTGCCTTCCTTCTCCAGCCGTAGACCTGGGATAGTCAGGGGCAGAGGAACCCCAAGTGACCGAGGGCCTGGATCACCAATGTTGGGCCCGAAGGGGTCCTTGGGTACTTGCCGACCTGAAGTGACCACAGGATCTGTGCAAACACCGTTCACAGGATGGGAACAGCAGTTCAGTTCTGCACAGCGGACTAAAAGGGTCACAGGTGACACAGAGTCACACTTCCTCTGGCGTGTTCCTACCTGGATGCCCAGCATTTGTGTTTTCAGCAGCCGTCCATGTGGTTCTCAGCCCTTCTCAGGGTTCACACCCAGCCTGCTCTCAGCCCCTCGGCTCCCTGTTCCCAGGAGGCTCCCAGAGCCAGCGTCCCTCTGAGCTGAAAGGAGCTCAGAGGTGAGCCAGCAAGCCCGTACTGGTGTTTTTTTGTCAGGTGAGGGAGCTGAGGCCCAGGGAGGCAGATTGAGCCCTGAGGTGACTGGGACCTGCAGTGCCCTCCCTCCCTTTCAAGACAGACTGAGACAGAGAGATATGCAGAGGGGGTGAGAGAAAGCACCCCAAGCATGCAAGCACATCGGGCCCTTTCCCTGAAGCCTGAGGCCCCCCCAGAGGCCCTGAAGTTGCACCCCTGCTTTAGACCCACACCTGCTCCCTCGGCCAGCCTTCACTACATCAGAACCTTGTCTTCTTATTCTAGAGATTTGTTCCTGCTTTTGAGTATATTTAAACCATTATTATTGCACCGATTTTGAGATGATTGATCATATGCTCAATTTTATGTTTTTATTCTTCTTAAAATGTTACTCATTAACCTGACAAGTATTGAGGGTTCCAGGCTTTGTGCTAGGCACTCAGGACAGGGCAGGCAGGGCAGGGAACAAGATGGGGGACAAGGCCCCACCACTGGTGAGGGGACAAAAGCTTTTCCAGCCCAGTCCTGCTCAGCATTGGCACATTGTCTCTTGGCATCTATGAGCATCTCTGGGCAGCATAAGCAGCTTTTGGCTTTGGCTGAAGAGCCACCATGTCACATGTCACACTGACTGGGCTTCCTGTGCTGGGGGGACCCTCTGCTAGCTCCTTGGGGGATCATGTGACTTCTTTAGCCTCCTTCCCTTCACATCCATCCAATAACAGAACAAAAGGGCCTGGAAGCTGCTGGGGTCTCTCTCTTTCAGGGTCTAAAGCTCCTGACACCACCCTTCCAGGTGCCCTAGCACAGGGGGTCCCCACACGCAGGAGAGCCTCTCATGGCGCCTGCCTCTTGGGCTCCATGGCCTCACCGCGGTCCTGGTCCTGCCCAGCCCTTGGTCGTCTGCCCAGGTGAGGGGCAGAGGGGCCTGGCCTGCTGGGGAGTAACTCCGCTCTGGGCTCCTCTGAGCCTGAGAACACAGGCTCCGGGGGGCACCCTGGCGTCCCTAACAGGTTGGCTGGTTTTCAGAGATTTAGGGAAGATGGCTATCACTGACTAAGCAAGTTCTACATGGGTTTTTCTACACACTTGCTCCTTTTCTTTAATCCTTGATACAACTGTCACATCTGTCTTTGATGGAGGGGTGAGGGGTCCCCAGGGAAGGAGGGAGGTAGAGAGAGGAGCAGGGCAACAGGGTCAGCATGCACACAAATTGCTCGCTCCCTGCCAGCCTGGACTGGGCCTGAGTCTGTGGCCCCGGAGATGGAAGCCCCCTCCCCACTTCTTTCTCTCTCCAGGCTCCTGAGTGGGGGAGCCTAGCCTGGACCTCAGTACCTTCAGGACACAAGGCAGGACTCCAGGACTGCAGTCAGGGCCGCTGTTCAAGGTGGGAGCCGCTCGGAGCCCCAGCCTGTCCCTTCCTGTACCCTCATCCCAGGCCCGGCTGAACAGTCCTCACCTTGAGCCAGGTTCCCGGAGATGCAGCTGAAGAAGCAGCCGATGACGTCCCCCAGGAGCTTCTTGCAGCCGTGCTGGCACTCCTGCAGCCTCAGTGCAGCCCCCCGGGCCGGGCCAGGCGCCTCGCCGTGCCCCGCCATCCCTGGGCCTGGCCCAGTCCCAGAGTCCCCTGTCCTGCCCTCGCTCTCACTCTGCAACCCCAGCCTGCTCTGTCCCTCCTCTGCCTGCCTGTCCCTGACTGGACACTCAGAGCCTGTCTACTAGGGTGCTCTCTCCCACCTCCCTCTGTCTCTCAGTCTCAGCTTGTCTCCTGTGGGCCTCAGCCCATCCCCTCGTATCTCGGCAGCTGTAACCTGCCCTGTCCTCTTCTGTTCTCTGTCCCCACCTCCTGCTTGCTGGGCCTTTCCCAGCCCCACTGCCAGGGGTCAGCACCCTGGAGCAGCCTCTGCTCCTGCCCAGAGCTGGCCAGGCCCCTTCATCTTGTGCCTGGCTCTGGCTCTGGCTCCTGGGACCCGGAGCTCACTCTCTGGAGGCTGAAGGGCCCCCACGGCTCCCTGGGCTGGGGAAGGGTGGGCCTCGTGCCTGAGCTCCCAACACCAATGAGGAGGTGCCAGCGGTGTGATTTTCAGCTGAGGGTGTGATCTCCCTGCAAAGGGGCCTCATCCAGGCCCCAGGGCTTCACTGCAGCCAGAAGCAGAGCCACCTTGCTCCCACCCCGCCCTGGCCAAGGAGGCTCAGGGGCCAGGGACCCTGGGCAGGGCTGAGGGACAGGTGGGGCCCTGGGCTTTGCTCACTGACCTATCGCCCAGCCCTGCTGGTGCCTCTACAACTTGGAGCATGGGAGAAGGGAAGGGGTTCCTCTGATGAGGAGGATAAGGGAAAACCAAGTCTGTGACTGGAGCAGGAAGTGCTGACTACTCTGTCCCCACTCCCACATTTATTGAGCACCCAGGGTGTGCAGGCAGCATACCCAGGTCCTTCTGGGCACCGGTACATTCAGTCATCAGAACTCTACGAGGCAAGCATGGCAGAGAACGCCACTTCAGCATTCATTCTCCTCCACATTTTTTATCCACTGAATTCAGATTGGAGGTGGAAATGTGTCCAGTTTTAAAAGCTGCTGTTTTCCTGCCTTCCTTGCAGTCAGGGTGGCTCTATTCTGAACAACGAAATGTAGGCATAAATCTTCCAGAGATTTCTGTAGGAGAGTTGCTTTCCTGATGTAGGCCCTATCACTTCCTCCTTTCACCTGATTTCTCCTTCCTCTTGCCTGGAACAAAGCCATGATGTCTGAGGCCAAAGCAACCGCCTTGCAGCTGTGAAGGGAAGGGCATAAACCCCCAAAGATACTGACTCTGACATCCCCAAGCTGCTAGGCTGGTGCCAGCCACTGCCTCACCCTGATTCTTCAGTTAGGAGATGCATGCCGCTGTCTAAATGAAGCCCCTTTTATTTGGGGGTTCCTGCTTTGTGCAAGTAAGTGCAGTGCTTGATGGGCCCACCTACGTGCCACAGTTAAGCGGGCGGCTCCAGTCTGTTTCTTGAGCTCCAGCAAAGGCTGTGCAGCAGGTGCTTACAAGCAGCTGTGTGCCTGGGCCTGGTGACCAAGCACACTCAATGGCACGCTGTGTACCTAAGGCTAGTGGCAGGCCCCAATGCAGCATTCCAGGGTATCCTCGGGTTTGAGCAAAACCAGGCTTTCATTGGCAAAGATCTGCCTACTGGACTCTCATGGAGAGGGAATGCCTGGCTGTAGGACACAGGTGGCCCTGAGACCTGGGATGCCAGCCAGCAAATTGTATTCACCTGGCCCCCAGGTCTACAGGAGCATGTGTGGCATCCCGTCGTCATGCACAGGTGTGCCATGTATGCTTGGGGGACACGTCTAGAAGGCTCAGGTGTGTAAGCAGGGCCTCAGCCCTCCCATGGTAACAGCCATATTGCTACCTTCCCCTTGGCCCACACCTGTGGCCCACTGGCGAGTCCCTGAGATGCTTGAGGAGGAAAGCCTTTGTGTGTAATTTATAGACAGAGCTGCCAGAAATGTTAGAAGCACATCTAAGTAGATATGACAGACCACTCAGGTGGAAGGACGTGGAGAAGAGACATTGTCCATGTGGGCTGTCATGCGGGGTGTCATACGGGGTGTCATGTGGGGTCTCTGGTCCCGCCCCTCACATAAGAACGCAGGACATGGTGAGGCCAAAAAGGAACACCCACGGAGCCATAGATAGGGGAGTCACACCACTATAGTCTCACTGGCGGCTGGGTTGGAGACACAGGAAGCAGGAGCCACACTATCCGCAACCCGCCATCCACTTGTCTCTGCCAACCAACCTCACTTGCTAACTGCAATCTGCCGCTCTGCAATCCTCAATCCACACTCCGCCACGCCACGCCACGCCACGCCAGGATGCCACACCACCATGCCACACCTTGCTAGCTTAGCCACAGCAGTTATATCAGTGGTTAATGGCTAACCAGTAGCAGCCAATGGCCAGCTAGTCACAGCTGATGACCATCTACTACCTGAGCCAGCACCTTTCTATGTGAGGCCAAGAGCCTGGAAACTGCTTTCTGGGGCTCTGTTCCCACATGGCACACTTACATCTGCTTGCCCACCTGGCCTGGCAGGAGAGATGACCTGGGGTACAGATTTCCATTGTCCTGGACCATTCGTTCAGGGGTCAGGGCAGCAGACAGAAGAAGGCTGGAGGCCTGGCCACTCGGAAGCGTGGGAACATCAGAGCCTTTGTGACGCTCTCCAAAGGGCACCTGTCCACTGAGTGGACAGGACAGCCTGTGTGCACACGCCAGGTAGCCTGTACTGGCTGCTAGGGGCACTGAAGCTACCTATGGGTTCCAGAAGAGAACCTACCCTTGCTGAACTGACCGGGCCGCAGCTGTTGTCAAGTGCCCAGCCAGCCAGCAGGTGGCAGGTCAGCTACACTGTATCCCTTCCATCTGACAGGGACCATTTGTCCTCTCTGGGCTTGACACTCACTCTGCACATGGACCTTCCTTGCTGCCTGCCCTGCTTCTACCAACGTCACCACCCATCACAGTGTCCACACATCACTGTCACTCACCAAAGGACTCATTATACAACAGGGAAGTGTGGCCAAAGGCCAGCACTTGCAAGACCCCCTGGACTCACCATGTCCCGGTGCCAGCAGCCCTTGGCCTTATAGAGCAGGGAGGGCGGAGTGTCCCCTGCCAGCTGGTTCCAGCACCAGCCGGGAGATTCCGGTGCTGTCCCGTGGGAGGTGGACGCTGTTCTCCTCCGGCCAGAATAGCGGGTCCAGGGCCCAAGGGCAGTGGTGGTGGTAATGGGCTCCACATTACAGGTTTTAGATCCCAAAGAAGGATGCTTTCCCAGAGGGGAGAGGCCTCTGGGTCACTGAGGATGGCCCATCGTTGAGGATGGATGCACTTCTCAGCCAAGGTTGGGCACTCCGCCTGGGTGGGGTGGGGAAGTGCCCCTTGCCCTGTGCTCTCCTTTTCCTGGGCACAACCACCCTAGAGGCCACTACTGCTGACCTCCTCCCAACTCCATGTTGGGGCCTTCACAGCCCAGAAGTGATGCCAGGACACAACGGCAGCTGGTCCCGCCCTGGCCCTTGCGACTCCGGCCCCTGAGTGCCACCCAGCCTTGGCTGAAGTGACCTGAGCTTGGGGACACCATGCAGTTTCCTGGGCCTTGGCTTCAGCTCCAGCCGGTCCAGAAATCTGCCTCTCTGTCCAGCTTCTATGAATGGAAAATCCCCTGACAACAAGGGTGCAGTGTTTCGGCCACCTGCCACCTACCCCAAGTACCCGCTGCCCAGGCCACTGAGCTGGGCACGACTGAGCCGAACTGAATGGCACCCATTGTTCCCCAGGCCCAGAGCCCATAGAAGCTCCTGAGGGAGCAGGGGCACCTCATCTGCACACAGTTTAGCATTTCACATAGGTGCAGCCCTCCATGTGACCAGCAATGCCATCCTTAAGGGACGTACACGGGACATGTTGCATGGAGGAGACCAGTGTCTGTGAGGGTTGCTGCTGCCTGCACAAACCCTAGGGGCTCCACTCTCCTCAGCGCTCCCGAGAGAAAACACATGGGAGACACACATCAGGGTAGGTGCCCTCCTGGGAGCACATGGCAGAAGCTCCAGGTCAGAGCCCACTGGGCCCCTGACGCCGTGTGGCCCGCTGAGTCATGTGACCTTGCATCAACTCTTTAGTTAAACAGAGTGACCTGCACTGCCCATCTCTCACGGCTAAATAGGACCTGGGTCTCCTGTGCTCACAACCCTCGGGGCGCCTAGGGTGCCGCCTGGTAATCAACCCACCTAGGGGCTGGGCCACAGCCACTTGTAGCATCCTGGGGCTGCCCCGTTCTCCTGTCAGCACAGCTGCTGTGACAAGTGACAAGTCCTTCAGAGGCATCCTGACAGCTCAGCAGGAGCTGAATGTGAAAGGCCCTGCCCTCTATGAGCCCACTCTGAGCTGAAGGCAGGGCATGTGAGTGTGGTCCCCTTGGCCCCACATTGTTGCGAGCTTCAACACAGCAAGCCTGCCCCCAGCTCGCCTTTCTCTGTGTCCACCCATATTCAGGTGTGCAAACAGCCCCAGTGAAGGGGCCGCACACCACGCTTGGCCCCAGCCTGAAAGTCGAGAATTAAAGCCGGGCCCCAGCAGGAGAGGCCTGGGGTGGGGTGGGTGCTGGATGGAGCGGGTCAGGGAGGGGGACACGGAGACACTGAGGCCAGGCCGAGGCACTGCAAGATCTCCAGGAAGGAAAGGAGGGAGCCCTGATGACTGCAGGGGAATTTGGGCGTTGAGCGTGAGACAGCTGTGCCAGCCAGAGCGCCCGGCTCCCCTCCACTCTGCCTCCTCCCCGATGGGGAGCTCTTCTCGTCTTGCTGTGGAACCCTGAGTATTGGTGGAGCTTCCCGGCTAAGCTGTCTGCATGGACTTGTAGTGGCATCACGCTTCTGCCGCATGCAAAGCTATCCCCAGCCCAGAAGTGGGAGAGTGTGCAGATGCCACACAGGTGTTCACGTGCACTAGTGTGGAGGCTGCTGTGGGGACAGTAGCCCAGAGCAAACATCAGCTGAGGGTGACAGAGCAGCACAGACGGGCTGGGGCTCAGAGGAAGCAGAGGAGGGGCTGGAGTCAGGCTATGATCACCCTGAGTGGCATCTTGGGTAAAGGACAGGGGCCTGGCTGTCAGCCACTTCCCCTCACACGCAGGCTGGAGGTGGCTGCCAGCCTCTGTGCCAAATCCCCTCCTCACCCTAGCTTATCATGCATCGGGGACTGGGGCCACGATTGTACCCATTCTCCAGTCAAGGGGACTGAGGCCCCCTGGAAATCACACACAGAGTGTCTGACACAACAAACAAGACAGCTGTCAGGGCCATATTTGTACCTTTTCCTTAAAGTCAGACAGGCAGAGTCTCATGCACGCCTGTGTGTTTACCTGTGTGTTGCACAGATACCTGTGTGCGATATGTGTATGTGCATGGTGGGTGGGTGTGTACACGTGTGTGGGGGATGTACAGGTGTGTGTGGTAGGTGTGACAAGGGATGAGTGCGTGGTATGTGCACTTGTGAGAGGAGGTCACCTCTGCACCTCCTGCAGGGTAATAAGTGCAAACACCAAATATCTCTGACAGCCACCACTTCTGTCAGTGTCTCACAAACAACCAGAAAGCAGGTGGAGTGAAAAGCTAACACCAGCCTTGGGTGCACTGGGTAGGGCCAACCCCCTCCCCCCAGGCCCCTGCACACATTGTCACCGTTCTTCACATGTGTCCTGCAGGTGGACACCAGCCCATTTTACAGAGGACTCAGAAAGGGTGAGTTCCAGCCTCAGGTTACCCAGCAGGTGAGGTGGGCACAGCGAGCCCAGCCTGTCAGGCTCTGAAGCTGGGCTCTACCCTCTCAGCTATTCATGGGGAGCCCCCAGCATGGCCCCAGTCCTCTGTCCCCACCCTCGTTGAGCTCAGTGCCCTGCGTGGATGAATGAGGACAGGTGTGAATGGATGAAAACATATCTCCCGATGGAGGCAGAGATGGTGTGGCCTGGGCTGGGGTCCCAGTGTGGTCTCTGAGACCCCAGATCGGACAGAGCTCAGAACAGATCCCCCACCCTGCCCTCAGCCTGCCCGCCCCAGCCCCTACCTGAGCCCTGTGGGGCAGCGCTGGACAGGATCCACTTGACCAGGCAGCACCGCATCAGGGCCTGGCGGGTGAGCCGCGGCCTCTGCCACTTGATGCCCTGCTTCTTGCTTAGCGGCACGTGCCTGAGGAGGCTGCCGTCCGACACCTTCATCGCCTCCTACAGCAGGAACAGGGAGAGCGGCCTGAGCCCTTGCTCATAGAGGGGACCTGCAGATTGTCCCAGTCCCCAGGCCCTCCCGGGCAAGGCCATCCTTAACTCTGCGCAGGGCCTTGCCTTCCAGAGCTGCATGTCAGGAGCTCCCAGTCCTGGCCGGAGAATTCCAGGGCCCTGCTGCCCCTGACACAGGTCATCTCCTGCCCAGCACAATTCTCTCTCTCCAAGAGCCCCCAGTCTGCTTTACAAGGGACACCTTGCTGGCAGACAACATCCACAGGAAAAGCCGCCCAAGGACTCAAGACAGAGGAGTGAGGGGGGATGGTCAAGGCCACCCGTGCCACCCACACATGCTCCCTTTCAGCCACACCAACCTGCCCTGTGAGCACACCACTCTTTCCCACACATCTGTGCTCTTTGCCCGGCAAAAAGCCTCCCTTGTGTAGCCTGGTGAGCCCTACACGTACTTTAAGACCCAGCTACAAGCCACCTCTCCCATGCAGCCTCCCGGCTTCTTGGCTGAGGCAGTTGGGTCTGCCCTTGTCCACAGCAGCATGGGCTGAGCAGTGGGATGCCTGGCTGAGGGCAGGGCCTGTGGGCTCCCCACTCTGTACCCTGGTCTGGCACACGATGGGGCCCTTAGAAGGAGGGAGGTGAGGTCGAGACTTGCTCATCAAACTCCCACCCTGGAGGGTCCCTTAGAGATCATAACCCCTCCTCTGACTGAAGCCCAGAGAGGGCAGTGGATCTGCATATGTTCACACAGCAAAGCTGGGCTTCCTCATGTCATTCCCACACCTTCCATTTTTTTCCACCTGAGGCAAGGAGGGGCTGTGTGAGAGACCCACAGCCTTCCCAGGAGGGGCACATGATGGAACCCACTGTCCTGAGCTGTGCAATGATCTGAATGAACAGCTCAAACGACAGACTGGAGGACTCTTGGAAAAGGAGCCACAGGGGATTATTCAGAGACACTGGATATGAGCTCCAGTGGTGTGGATAGCCTGGGGTCAGGGAGGAGGCTCGTAGTCAGCGAGATTTGTTTTTCTACAATATTTTGCGTCTCCCCGCATCCTGGCTCCCAAAGCATGTCTTCTGTGCCCACACTGGCAGTAGGGTGGCCCCTTGAGGGCAAGGCCCTGACCCAGGGAGGGGCGTGTGTAGCCAGCTACACCAGCCACAGTAGCCACTTGGGGCATCTGCAGAGTCTAGTTTGTGGCCTTGTGCCCTACTGTCCTGTTGGGGACAGCTGTGCTATAGGTGTGACCTGGCTGACCGGGTCACTGCCACAGGCAGCCCCCAGGTTCACGCTATCCATGAGATCCTGCCCTGCGAGCAGGCTGGTGATGCTCTTCTAGGTGGGCAGGCTACATTTGCACAGCCCTAAAAAATGTTTGGTTGTCCAAAGCTGTGTAAGTGGGTGGCCTCTGCAGAGGCAAAGCTTCAACTATAACCCCTGCCTCAGTCAGATTCTCAGACACAAGGAGTAGAGACTAACCCAGGCTGATTTTAATCAGAAAGGAAGGAGCCGTGGGCAGCCTGGACCAGTCCCAGCCTCCCCAGGGAGGACAGACAGCCAGGCAGACAGACCAGAGCAAAGAGTGGGTGCTGGACAGCCAGACCGCAGCCACGGTCACCCCACAAAACAGGCCTGCAAGCACTACTGGCAACACTGGGCCTGTTCCTGTACTGCCAGCCCAGGGCCCCAGGCCTGAGTCCCCACTGGCCTCATGGCCCTGATGTCCCTAGAACCTGGAGGCTGTGGCTGTCTCAGCTGAGTCGCTAACTCCAGGTTCCAGGTCAAGAGTAGAGGAGTCTCTTGTCCCACCCCAGGCCATACACCCCGTCTCTGGCTGCAAGGGGAACGGGGAAAGCAGTGTCTGGCTTGTTAGACCCTCTCATGTCCTCAGTGGGGCCTTTCCTGAACATGGGGACTAAGAAGCAGCCTATAACCATCCCTAAAATGGGGGATTTGTGCCAATGCCTCAGTGAGGGGAAGCTGGTCTGTTCACCCTGCCAGCTCCCACTGAACGGGACAACCCCATCAGCCTGTACACATTTGGGGCTGGGCACTCAGCCTCCTGGTCAGTTTTTGGTGAAGCAGCCGCCTAGACAGGGTGATGTCCAAACCCCTTATTCTGATCTTCAGGGCATCTGCCAACCTGGTGCTAAGTACCCCTCTTGTAATCATCACCCCCCAGGCCAGCTCCTAGCACACACCCTCCTCAGTAACACCCCTCACATTCTTCCCCTCCTCCAAGGCTTACCTCAGCAATGAGGTGGGGGTGGGCACATGCCACCCCGATGGGGCAGAAAGAGGGGGCAGGGAGGCAGGGATGCTGAGGGAGCCCCCTACACACACATATACACACGCACGCACGTTCATATGCACGAACACACAGCTCCTGCCCTGCTGTCAGCCAGGGACCTTCTCCATTATTAACAATCTTATTCAGGAGATAAATGGCCTCAATGAATAGTCTTTATTTAGGTCCAGGGTGAAGTGTGGAAAAAGGGCAGGAGGGAGACAGGCAGCTCGTGCTTCATAGTTGCATGAATTCTTTGCTGTGGGCTCGGCATCTGAGTTAGTGGAGACCATCAGAAGGAGAAACTGAGGGGGGCCTCAGAGACTCAGCAGGACCCCATCCATCTCAGGACAGTGCTGGCGCTGGTTGGCAGGGGGCCCTGGCGAGGCCCTCGGCTGGTCATGCATACCTGCAGCCCCTGCAGCTTGGGCCTGGGCTGATGGGAGACCCAGGTGGTGACCCTGGGGACAGTCCTCCTGGGAAGGCTGAGGGCCCCAGGGCCTGGCTGACAGCTCCCTCCCATGCTATCCTGGGCCTCAGTGTCAGCTCATCACGACAGCCCCAGAGGTCAGCAACACCAACCCCGTTTTAAGATGAGGAAATGTCCCTGAGAGGACTTTCATGCCAGGCCACACCGGGCTCAGTTTCTTTGTTCCACAGTTCGGGCATTCTTGGCCACAGGCTGCATGGCTGGAGAGGCCTGGGAAGCTGGGGCAGGGTTCCTTAGCCCCCAACCATGTCACAGTCCCTGTTTATGAATGCCCTGCTGAGGCCCGCTGAGCAAGCCCTCTGGGAAGTGATGGGGGGTCCTTACTGGGAGGAGGGCAGGGCCACAACACCACCAAGAGGGGCTGAGTCCAGTGGACTGGGCTCCTCAGACGGGGGAGGGCAGGAGGAAGGGGAGTGACTGCTTCCCGACCTCATGAATATTTGACACTTGTCTGTCTGAGAGAGGGTCTGACTGACGATGTCAGGGACTGTTAATAGACAATCTGGCTCCCTCCCCTGAATGGGAAGGCTCTCGGGCACCAAAGGGAGGGGATCCTTCCATCCTCACCTCATGGGCTTTGTGCTAGGAGGAGAGCTGGGCCAGTCAGGAGAACCCACACAAACTAAATCCCCTCCCAGAGGCTCCCCGCCGCCTTTGAGATAAAACCCCAGTGTCCTGGTCATCTGCAAAGCCCCACTCCAACCAAGCCCTGCCTGACCGTGTTGGCCTCACCGTGTCTGCCGCCCCCACATCACTCTGCTCTTCACCTGCTCAACACAACCTGCTGCCCTCCATGGCACATTCTCTCACACACCTGCACACTTCCCCTCACACACCTGCACACTTCCCCTCACACACCTGCACACTTCCCCCACACACCTGCACACTTCCCCCCACACACCTGTACACTTCCCCCTACACACCTGCACACTTCCCCCCTCCACCTGCACACTTCCCTCCTCCACCTGCACACTTCCCCCTCCACCTGCACACTTCCCTGCACACTTCCCTCCTCCACCTGCACACTTCCCCCACACACACCTGCACACTTCCCCCCTCCACCTGCACACTTCTGCACACACACCTGTACACTTCCTCCTCCACTTGCACACTTCCCCCCAGGATGTTCGAGGCTGACCCTTTCTCCCTTCAGGCCTCTTTCAGGTCAAGTACTGGCAGATTCCTGGCCCCTTTATCCTGGTTGCCCTCCTTCATGCATGCTCCATCTCAGCACCTGTGTTTATCCTGTGTGTTTGTTTTCTGATGCATTTTTCGTCTGTTCCCCCCCTGCCCCTCGTCAGCTCTGAGAACTGGGTTGGCCTGTTGTGTGAACGCTCTTCCCCTTCCAGCACCCAGCACCCAGGAGGCCCTCACCGCCAACACCCAGCAGTGAAAGAACAAAGCATCCATGAGAAGGTAACATAGCCATGCACAGACATTGCCCCCGAGGAGGATGTACAGGTGTCCAGGAAGCACCTGAGAAGATGCTCAACACCATTAGTCATCAGAGATGTAGACAAAAACTCTCATGAGATGTGGCTCGTGCCTATCAGAATGTCTAAAATGAGAAATAGTGACAGTACCAAATGCTGGCCCTGATGAGAGAAATGCCTCCCTTTGACATTGTGGATGGGAATAGGAAATGCTTTAGACATTCTGGAAAACAGTGGGCAGCTTCTTTAAAAAAACAAACATGCAACTGCCATCCCACTCAAAAATTGTACCCTTGAGCATTCATCCCAACAAACAAAACCTGGACATGAATGGTCACAGCAGCTATTTCCAAAAGCCCCACACTGGAAACATCCCAGGTGGCCTTAAACAAACTAGTCCATCCACACCGTGGAATATTATGCAGCCATCAAAAGGAACAGACTGTTCATACACACAACAAACTGGGAAATTATACTGAATGAAAGAAGCCAATCTCAGAGGGTTGCGTATTGTAGGATTCTATTTGTATTACACTTTGGAATGACAAAATTTTGGAGATGAAGCAAATTAGTAGGCCAGGACTTAATAACGTGGGGAGAGGAGGGAGGAAGGGAGGATGGTTACACAGGGACAGCACCCGGGCTCCTTGTGATGACAGAACTGTGCTGTACTGTGGCTGTGGTGGTAGCAACACAAAGCTACATATGTGATAAAATCGCATAGCGCTAAACACACACACGTGCACACAAGCATGTGTAAAACTATGAAGGTCGGAATGTGAATGGTAGACTGCATCACTGTTGATATACCACAGTGACCTTGTACTGCAGTTTTGCAAGATGCCACGGGAAGGGCAAGTGGGATCTCTGTGTTATTTCTTACAATGGCATATGGATCTACAATTATCTCAATAAAGTTTTAATTCAGAAAAACTCTTACACAAGAACATTTAAAAATACACAAAGCCCTCAATAAACATTCACAAGTGACCTGGTTCAAGCCCCCCAATATTCCCCATAATAAACTTGAGCATTTCTGTTTTCCCACTCCTGCTGGAGGCCAGCATCATTGTAACAGAGGAAAAAGCTGTCTGTCCTCCATGGGGATGGCCAGGGTTGGGTGACAGAGACCAATGAAGCCAGAAGATCTGGGCCCTGAGGTCACGCCGAGTCCCCAGTGGCACGTTCCCAGTGGGGTAGGGGGTCTTGGGACCTGCAGCCTCCTCTGAGGCCCACAAGCTTCCCCCAGGACAGATGCTGCAGCCGGTAGGGCCATGCTTTGACACCCCAGAGCTTAGACAGCTCCTGCCCTGCAAAGGGATGCACCTACTATGTGCCAGGCACAGAGTTAGGTGTTTGGAAAGGCTGCCTGATTTCATGCTCTTGCCAACCTTTTGAGGTCCCTTAGACCTGCCTCCAAATCATCCAACTGAAGCCCAGACTCTGTACTAGGTTCTTTCTCACACCCTCTTACCAAGCTTCCCCCACAATGCTGTGTGTTCTCACTCACTCAAGGTCAATGAGAAGTCAGCCCAACTTGCTCAACTTCAGCTGTGTCCTGGTGGGTTTGGCTGGAGGTCATTGGCTCCAGGAAGTGGGGTCATGCCACTGGGCACCCAGGAGCTGCCCCGTCCTGGTATTGGAGGTGACTTAGCACACCTCTAATGCCCAAAGACCCACCTTCTTTTACAAAGATGGGATATGCCCTCAGCAGGCAACGTGGGCCAGGGGGGTGGCAGGTGGAGAGACAGGAATTTTTAACGTGGTTGTTTTGCTTTCGTGGCATTCTTATGGTTATGACTGAGGAAAGAGTGAACAAATAAAATGGAGTCAGTATAGTCAAGCTGCTAAATTACTAAAATCCAGTAAACTGGGGCATGAGGAAACAATTCTATGATTAAGTAGCCTGGGAACTTGAATTTTTGAACTTTCCAGCTATAAATATAAATCCTATAGATGACCCTCTTATCACCCCCAAAGGACTTAGGAATGAATGTTCACATGTCCAGACACCTGACATGCATCAGCCAGACTGCCAGACACCTGGGAGATTATCATCTCGGACCAATCCAGAAGCTACAAATGCAGGACGGATTCTTCTCAAGAATGAACTTTTTTCTCTAAGAACTCTTAACTTTTCTTTCTCCTTCGGAATGCTCTGGGCATTGCATAAGTGTTTCTGGTTTGCAAACCCTAAGACCTTTGAGTAAATCTTCATCATTTATTTCTAGACAAAGCCTGATTCATTTCCTCTCGGTTGACACCTTCTACTTCAGCAAATACTACCAGCTCTACATTTACAATAATGATTTAAAGATTCTCTTTTAAGTAAACCCAATAAAGTTTAAAATGTGAGTTAATTTAAAGAAAAAGATCAAGAAACAATAGCACAGATAAAGCAGATAAGGCAAAAATCAGTGACTGCAGAGTACAAACAGCTAGGAAGCTTGGAGGCCGAGGAGCCCGCTCAACTCAGCTGGGCTGAGCCCTTGTGTCTGAACTGTCCTGTACAGCAGCCACTCCTTGAAATGTGGCTATTAAGCCCTTGAAATGTGGCTAGTCACACTGAGATGAGCTGTCAGTGGAAATACACACTGGATTTCAAATCCTTACTTACTAGAACATAAAATAGCTCAAGGACAATTTTTTACATCGATTACATATTGAAATGATATTTACAGTGGGTTGACTAAAATAGTTGATTTAAAACAAACAAACAAACAAACAAACAAACAAACAAACAAACTTTCTTTAACATGCCTACCCGAACATTTAAAATGGCCCCTGTGTGAGATTTCTGGTCAAGATGGCAGAGTAGGTAAATGCTGTGCTTACGTTCTTTCACAATCACATCAAAATTACAACTAAACTGCAGAACAACCATCATTGAGAATCACGTGAAGTCTAGCAGAAACAACTACAGACATGCAGAAAAAGTCGCCTTGAGACTGGTAGGAGGGGCAGAGACTCAGAACAGGCTGGTCCCACACCCGTGTGTGACCATTAAAAACTGGGAGGAATATCTCAGCTGCAGAGGTCCTCCCCTGAGGAGCAAGTGGTCCAGCCCCTCACCAAACTCCCCAGCCCAGGATTCCAGGGCCGGTGAGAGAAGTCCCCACAATATCTGGCTAGGAAAACCAGTGGGGACAGAGGGTGGCTGGAGTGCCAGGTGCTCCTCTTAAAGAGTTGTGCATGGACTGACTCACTGTCAGACCCACTCTGAGCTCCAGCACTGGGGCAGCAGATGGTAAGGCACCAGGAATATACAGGAGGAACTGAGCTGTCTGGCTTCAGAGTGAGGGCTGGAGAGGCATCTTTTTCCTAGACAGAGGAGCTGGCAGAAACCACTGTTTCTTTGTTGAGCCCTCCCTTTCCTTGCATGCAGACACATGCAGATGCCATATCTGAGTCTCCACCAAACTGGCTATCACCTTTGTCTGCCCCACCCTAGTGATTCTGAGACCCCCCCGCCCAACTTTCAGGCACACCCAAGCCACTTCCAGTGTCTTTTCTGTACAAATGGCCTCCCTTGGCTCATGCTGCACTTTCCTAAAATCTCCCAAAGGTTCACAAAACCCAAACAAGCAGCATCTGGTTTTGGCATGTCCTGTACTTCTGGCTGAGCAACCCCAAGCTCGGCTCTAGTGACAGCCAGTCTCGGTTCGCAGATTAGCCTCTCGGGCACCTCTAAGCCCAGTGCAGGTGGCAGCCATCTGCGAATTGCTTTGTGGTTCATACCAGGTGGCCCCGGGCAGAGCACAGACTGCAGTTAAAGTTGGCCTGCAGCAGGTTCCCTCCCAGAAGGCCCCAGAATTAGCACATCTGGTGGCCAGCTTCAGACCAAGCTGGAGCATCACCCAGCTGCTTCAAAGGAGACACAACCAAAGGGCAGACTGTGCAGGCACCGGAGTCCCACTAAAGTGAACCCTGCTCTGTAGGCTCAGCCCCATCACAACAACTCCTCTACTGTAGTCATAGCCAGGCCTCACAACCAGTCAGCCTGAGGGTCAGTCCCTCCCATTGATGTGCAAACAGCAACTAAGGCTCAACTATAACAGCAGGGCACACACAACCCACACAGGGACACACCTGGAGCACCCAGCACTGGTGGCCAGGGAGAGTGTACCAGGGCCCCACAGTGCACCTACTACATAAGGCCATTCTACTAAAACTGGAAGGCATAGCAGCCCTATCTAATACACAGAAACAAACACAGGGAGGCAGCCAAAGAGGGGAGACAAAGGAACATGTCCCAAATAAAAGAACAGGACAAAGCTCCAGAAAAAGAGCTAAACAAATTGGAGACAAGCAATCTACCAGACACAGAGTTCCAAACACTGGTTATAAGGATGCTCAATGACCTCAGGGAGAACTTCAACAAAGAGTTAGGAAACATTAAAAAGAACCAGTCAGAAATGAAGAATACAATAACTGAAATGAAGAATACATTAGAGGGAATCAACAGTAGATTAGATGAAGCAGAGGTTTGAATCAGCAATTTGGAAGATAAGGTAACAGAAAACACCCAATCAGAACAGCAAAAAGGAAAAGTAATCAAAATAAATAATAAATAAATAAATAAATAAATAAATAAGAGGAGCATTTAAGGGGCCTCTGAGACAACATCAAGTGTGCCAATATTTGCATTATAGGGGTACCAGAAGGAGAAGAGAGAGAGCAAGGAATTGAAAACCTATTTGAAGAAATAATGATGGAAAACTTCCCTAACCTGGTGAAGGAAATAGACACACAAACCCAGGAAGCACAGAGAGTCCCAAATAAGATGAACACAAAGAGGTCCACACCAAGACACGTCATAATTAAAGTGTCATAGGTTAAGGACAAAGAGAGAATCTTAAAAGCAGCAAGAGAAAAGCAGTTTGTGACCTACAAGGGAGTTCCCATAAGACTGTCAGCTGATTTCTCAACAGAAACTTTGCAGGCCAGAAGAGATTGGCACGAAATAGTCAAAGTAATGAAAAGCAAGGACCTACAACCAAGATTATTCTACACAGCTAGGCTATTATTTAAAATCGAAGGACCAATAAAGAGCTTCCAAGACAAGAAAAAGCCAAAGGAGTTCACCAACACTAAGCCAGTATTACCTGAAATCTCAGAGGGACTTCTTTAAAAAGAAGAAAAAAAAAAAAAACAGATAAAAAATATGAGTAATAAAATAGCAATAATTATATATCTATCAACAATTACTTTAAGTGTAAATGGATTAAACTCTCCAATCAAAAGATAGAGTGGCTGAATGGATAAGAAAACAAGACCCTTACATGTGCCTACAAGAGACTCACTTCAGATCAAGAGGCACACATAGACTGAAAGTAAAGGGATGGGAAAAAGAGATTTCATGAAAATGGAAACAAAAAACAAAACAAACAAACAAAAAAAGTAGAGGTAGCGATATTTATACCAGACAGAATAGACTTTAAAACAAAGGCTATCACAAGCAACAAAGAAAGACCCAGTAATCCTACTTATGGGTATTTATCTGAAGAAACCCACATGCTACTTCAAGGGGATGTGTACTTTCAAATGTTCGTTGCAGCATTTATTATAATAGCTGAATATAGAGCACCCTAAGTGCCCATCAATAGATGAATGGATAGGATAAAGAAGAGGTGGTACATATATACAATGGAATATTGCTTGACCATGAAAGGGAATGGGTTCTTACCTTCTACTGCAACATGGATGTACCTGGTGGGTGTTGTGCTGAGTGGAGTATGTCAGACAGAGAAGGATAGAGGCAATGAGGTTTCACTTGTGTATGGAATCTAAAGAACAAAATAAACAAACAAAACAGAAACAAACTCATGGATACAGAGAACATTTTGATGGTTGCCCAATGGGAGGGGGGTTGAGAGGGTAGGTGAAAAGGGGAAAGAGTTAAGAAGTACAAATTGGTTATTACACAGTAGTCATGGGGATGTAGGGTACAGCATAAGGAATATAGTCAATAATATTGTAATAACTGTATGGTGTTAGATGGGTACTAGATTTATCGGGGTGATAGATGGGGGGTTTGGAGGGTAGGGTGAAAATGGTGAAGGGATTAAGAAGTACAAATTGGTAGTTATGAAATAGTCAATGGGATGTAAATTAAAGCATAGGGAATATAGTCAATAATATGGTAATAACTATGTATAGTGCCAGGCGGGTACTAGACTAGTCAGGGGGATCACTTTTTAAATTATATAAATATCTAACCACTATGCTGTACACCTGAAGTTAATATAGAATAATATTGAATGTCTAAATAAATAAAGTATGGGGAAAAAAAGAAAAATCAAATAAAATGGCCCCTGTGGCTCCCATGACATTTCTATCGGCTAGATGGTTCTCAGACTTGCTGGTCGGATGGTTTGGGGCAGTCTCCTCCTGGCAGGGCACACTCAGTCCCCAGCTCTTCTGTGCCACGCAAGTCCAAGCTGGAGTCAGGTAGAGTTCTTTCAGAAAGATGCTCTAGTGGAGTGTGAAGGAGGGCTTAGGGACAGTGGGGCAGCAGGCTGGCTTGGGGGGCTGCTCAAGTCCAGGAAGGAAAGGGGTCTGAGCCAGGCCCAGGTAGTGGAATGAGTGGCAGAGAGATTTGTGTGAAGGGTATTTAGGATCTGCTGTCACTGTGGGTAGTGATGGAGGGGTCGAGGTGACTCCTCAGTACTGTGAAACCTGTCACTACAGAGATGTAGGAAGCAAAATCCCTCACGCCTTCCAGCTCCCCCAGAATATGGTACAGACCATCGATCATCGTCTGAGAGTCTTCACCACGCCACAGAGAGAGGTCAGATCACTTTAGACAAAGCACAGACCCGGATGCAGACATCTTACTTCATGTCTCTCCACCCCCCACAGGCTCTAGAGAATCCCCAGAGAGTAGCCCAGAGCAGGCTTGGCAGGGGCCACTTATGGGCACACGGCCACCTGTTGTGGTGGGGTGCACGGCTGGAGGCCATGGAGGGTCCTGGGCCACATGAGTTAGGGTATCCAGGCCCCTTCCCCAGAGGTCATGTCATGTGAGCAAATGCCTAGGTGGAAAGCATGACTAAAGTCTCCCAAATGTTCACAGATGCATATAGAAGTTGCAGGAACAGCACCCACTGGATACTGGTTCAGAAGACTCACTTAGCAGGCCTGGGGTGGATTTCAGCAGGTCAATGTTAACTCCGGCAGCTGAGTACAGTGGGAAGGAGTCTGAGCCAGCCGGATATGGGCTTGAATTCTGGGCCCTCACCCCCTGGCTGGGTGACCCTGGACAAAATACTTGACCATTCTGACCTTCAGTTTCCTCATCTGTGAAATGGGGATGATAATGTGCCCTCACAGCCCTGTGGATAAGGTTAACTGAGGTGACATATGCAAAGCCCCCAGCAGGAGCAATTATCCCTATTTTCACCTTTCTGATGCCCATATTCCCACCCCGTGACATCTGGCAGGAAGGTCCAGCTCCCTCTGCTCAGAAACACCTGGGATTCTGCACCATCTGCCTGCCGCGAGCTGCTTTGTCTGACTCACTGGGGCCTCACTGCTTAGTTCATCGGAAAGTGAGGCTCAGCTTAGAGCTCTTACCCCTCCAGACAACAAATGCTGGGCCTGGTCTCTGGGAAGGAGGGGGCTCAGCCTCCCTCTCCCCAAGAGGGCTGCCTGGGGACCAGGCCTGCTCAGAGGGGGGGCTGTCTGGCCCCCCGTGCACGGGACCCTGCAGTACAGGCTGGTTCACTGAGCACCCACTCGTCACCTGCTCTATTTCCATCGCTTGGGCCAGATGGCAGGAAGTGGCAGTGGGCGTTGCAGTCATGTGGCCCCACGGATTTGTGATGAGGAGGCTTCTGGGCTCCTCGATTCTCCATCCACCCCTAAACAGCACCAGATGTGGGCCAGGCAGCTTGCCTGGTGAGGGGGGAGCTGGGTTTTTCATGAGTCCCTGCAGACACTCACATGGCACGTGCATGAGCACACACACACACCTGGGTGCCACCCCTCTCAGAGCACTGGAGCAGGACAAGGGACAAGTAGGTTGTCCCTGCCCTGCCTCTAATGGCTGTCACCTCCGCCAGGACACAAGGCCCCCACCCCTTGCTGCCCAGGTGGTGAGGGTGTCCCATTAACCCAGGGGCACTCGAACTGCTCACCGACAACATTCTCCTGTCACAGCCCTTCCCAGGCTCCATTCAGTCATCAGAAAACAGCAGCGTCGACACTGTCTGCAGTATGGCCTGTTGCCGTGTGCTGGGGCCATGGTGAGGGGATTGGCACAGGACCTCATTTGTCTAGGAGGTTGGTGGTATGTGCTCAGGAAAATGAGACAGAGGAGTTGCATAACTTGTCTGAGGACACACAGCCAGCACATGAAGGGGCTGGAACTGAAGCCGGTTTCCTGATGCCCAGGTAGGTTAACGGCCCACGAGGTGCAGCCACGTCACCTTCCCAGGCCACCTTCCCCTCCTGACCAGGGCCCTGTTGAAGGCAGTGACAGGCCAGGGGTACGTGTGGTGCATGTGGGCGGGGGTCTGTGTCATGGCACGTTAGCGGTGGCCTGAACTCCATCCCCAGCCCCCGCTGGTTACGTGGGGGCTGGGCAGAGGCTATGAGGGTATCTGAGGCCCACATGGGGAGACTGAGGCCCAGGGAGGGGACAGGCCCTGCCCAAGCTCGTAGTCAATGGTGTAGAGTTGGGGCTACAAGTGGCTCTCTGGGGTCACTTCCCAGAATTCCCATCTTGAGAGAGGGCCTCTTGCTTACTTTGGAGGTGTCCATGTGCGGGAAGTGAAGGGGGGGTGACGCTGGGGAGGAGGCAGGAGGTCTGAGGGGTGGGCTGGGACAGCTGGGGGTGGGATGGGCTCCCTCTCCACTGTCCTGCCTCAGCTCAGCTCAGCTCAGCACCACCCCCCACTCTGGCGTCTGCAGGGCCCCTGGGTTCTGTCCCTGTCATATGGCTGCTCTGTGGTTCTAGGATGTGGGCTGATCACAGCTGACAGATATACCTGTTGATGGGAACATCAGTCAGCTGGGGATGAGGAGCTGGCGGGGGGGGGGGGGGGGACAGCACAGTGACTCACTCACACTGTGCCCTCCTCCTGGGTCTGAGACCAGCGCAGAAGATCTGCCAAGCCCTGTCCTCTCTCCTTCCTCGCCTAGGAAACCAAGGCTGCTCTTGTCCCCCACAGAGGCTGCATTCAGGGCTCTGCAGCTGTCCTGGGCCTCACCAGGGGCGCCTTGGGGTGGGGCAGGAACAGTAGATGGCCCCAAGCCAGATAGAGTCTGCAAAGCAGCCCCCCGTTCTTGCGGAAGGTTTGATAAGAAAAGGGATCCTGAATTCAAAAATCCTGGGGTCCTTTCCTTTAGAGCTCTGGACCCGCAACCCAGAAAGGGGCTCAAGGTGGCATGGATGACCCAGGGGACATGGCAGCATGGGTTCTGGCTTGTGTGCACTCACTACAGGTTCAGAGGGCGCTAGGGCCACAAGCCCTTGGAGCCAACCCCCAGCTGGGAAGGGGCCCTTCCTCAGCCGCCTGGCCCCAGACGCCCTTCCCCACTGTAGTCTTCTCCAGGAACCACCCCTCTGGCCCTAGGGAAGTGAGCTTTGCTGTAAGACAGAGCTGGGTCCACATCCCAGCTACAACACTGTGTAGCTTGTCATCTAGGGCAGGCCTCAGGTTCCTGGTCTGTGAAATGGGTACAATGCCAACAGCTATTTTGGGGGTGGTACATGGGTCCAGGGAGACGATGCAGGTATAAGACCAGCCATGACCTTCTCGCAGACTCCACCTGGAGGACGGTCTGGTCCCACTTCAACCCAGGGCTTTGATTGTTACCTTTGGAAATTGGGGAGACAATTAGGACCCACCTCCCGCAAGTTTCCCACAGGAAGGCTGGCAGCCAGGCAGGAAGAGATTCGTGGTGCACATGCTGGGCCGTGAGGACATCTCTCTCTGGAGCCCAGGATGACAGGCGTGCCCACTCCAGCAGAGCCCGCAGTTCCGTTCACTCCTCTCATGGAGTTCAAGGACGGTGCTATGCTAGGTGGGCCACTCCCTCCTCTGAGCCTTGGTATCTGCAGAGGGCAGTGGCTGTGCATGCCCTCCTGGGCTGCTGTGAGGAACTATGAATAACTGGGGGTGCATGCAGGAGGCTGAGGACTGGACACCCAAGGGTGTAGCTGCTGACCGTGACAATGACAGGCAGCTGAGGGCAGCTGAGTCCGGCCAACACCCAGCCTGTGCCCTCACTTGCAGCCCCTGCTTCATTAGCAAGGAAGGTGATTTTTCACAGCCAGTGCCCTGGCTGACCTTGCTGAGCCACCCAGGGGCTGCTTCCCCAAGGACCACTGTCCCTGCTTGGCCCAGTACCAGCAGGTATGGGACTCGCTCCAATCTCTGGCCAGGCCAGCCACAGGAAGTCCACTGGCAGGTGTAAGGCCCAGCGAGCCTGTTGTGTGGGTCTACGGACGGCAGTGAGGGACCACAGTGGCCCAGGGAAAGTCAGGTGTACCCACAGGACTCTAGCCACTCGCTCCACCCATCTAGCAGGGGCAGGGGTGGCCAATCTCCCAGGGTGAGCTCTGGGCAGTTTGGGCCAGCAGAGGAAAGGCAAGAGAAGGGGGCTGTCCCCTGCCTGGGGAAACTTGAGGTGACAGTAGAGAAAGCACCTTTTCAACGTACCCATTGCCATGCTCAAAGCGTTTCATGTCACCACCTCTGGCACCTCTGGGAGACGGGGCACCTGGGCCCCGGGCAGTGTGGCCTGAAGGCAGCCACAAGCCCACTGTTGGCTGCTTGTCCTCACGGGTAAAAGAAACACAGGACTCCATCTCTCGGGGACAGGGGGGTGCGGGGATGCACGAAGACCATGAGACGCCAGCTCGGCATCCATTCTTTACTCACAAGACTGGGGTTGTATTTGGATCATTTTGCCCTTCCTTCTTTCTCCTTCCTGCTGCCTACTTATGCTAGCTGGAGCTCCTGCAGCCATGTTGGACCTTAAGGGAAACTCAAGAATGGAAGCAGGGACACAGTTGGAGCCTGGGGCCCTGCTGGCCACGGGGCCTCTGTGCCAGCCTTCTATTGCCTCCCTCTGGACTTCTGCACGAGAGAGAAAGGCAACCAGCCTTGTTCAGTCTGTTGTTACTTGGGGTGTTCTGCTGCGAGCAGCCAGACCTAGTGTCCGTGCTTCTTCCTTACAGAGCAAGACTGTCCCAAACATGAGAGGAGCTGCATACCCTCAGGACCCGTTTTCGGAGTGTCAGCTGTATTCTAGGGGTCAGCTTATGTTTCATTCCCTCATGCTTCTTCATTTAATTACTCTTCCTCCTTCCAACACCCCACCACTATTTCTTGAACTGTACCCCAGGCATTTCCTTTGATTCTCTCTCCAACCTCCCAAGAGCCCCCAGAGTGGGAACTATTAGTGTTCTTGTTAGGTCTCAGGGCCCTTTAGGAAGCAGGCATTCATTAATTACTTGAATAATTAAGAGGTGTATTCGTGGAGCATAAGACATCCCCTCCCAGCACACAGCCTGCCCCTGGCTCTGAGGCCCTGGGGCCCAGCTCAGGGCAGCTGCCCCCAGAGATCTAACTGAGCAGGACCAGCCATGTGGCTGACCCAAACCCCTCCTCTGTCCAGCTTCTATCCCACAAACCCCTAAAGCCTCTCCCATCCAAAGGGGGCCCCAGGAGTCTAGCCTCTCAGCCAGGATACCCCAACATTTACTTTCCTCAAAGTGACCCTACAGGGGACAGCAAGGAATGGGCACAAGGCTCCCTGGTCCAGGGCAACCCCAGAAGCCCCAGCCCCCACCCCTTGAGCCTCCTGCCCTGTTGGCGCCTACCTTGGCCTGAAGCATCCGGGGCGCTGAAGGAAACTGTTGCCAGGCTCCCCTCCTCGCCGCCAACGAGATCAGGACTGTCGGGCAGAGCTGGCAGCTGCCTCATGTTTGCTTGGACTGGAGGCTCCTCGCCCGCCCCCTGCCCACCCTCCCCCCTGCCTGTCTCTACCTGCTCCACCCCTTCTGCTCTGCCTCCCCTCCCCGCCCTCCCGCTCTCCTCTCTCCTCTCTCTCCCTCTGTCTCTGTCTGTCTGTCTCTCTCTCCCTCCCTCCCTCCCTCCTTCCCTCCCTCTCTTTTTCTCTCTCTCCTTCTTCTCTCCCCCTCTCTCTCTGTCTCTCCCTCTCTTTCCCCATCTCTGTCTCCCTCTCCCAGCCACCGTCCCACTTTCTGTATTATTGGTTCCTAATCCTGCCCTCTCAGCCTGGCAAAGAAGTACTGAAGTCCCACCTGTTTGGCTCTCTCGGTGTCCTTTCTGCCTGTCACGAGTGTCTCTCCCTGTGCCACCTCTGCTCCGTCTCTTTTTCTAACACACACACTCCCTCCCCCCTCACCCCTTGGTTATGGGGAGGGGAGGGTGCATGGGAGGGGTGTCCAGAAAACCTGGGGGAAGGGAGCTCTGATGTGAGTTTCTGCCCCAATGGGGGTGGGGAGCCAGGAGGGGGCAGCCCTCCTCTCCCTGCTGCCCCCTGTCCAGTCCTGCGGGCCCTTTTCATGGACACCCTGTGGAGGGGCCTGCAGTCAAGACCCTCTTGCCACCTCAGCTGCTCCTGGCGTCCAAGGCATCCTCCCTGTGGGGACATCATTCTGGTCCTCAATGGCCTCACAAATAGGGGTTCACCATGCAGGGGTGGTGACAGCTACCAGGGCCACAGAACATGGGTTGCACACAGGGGTCTTCCATCTTTCATCTATCCCCCCCCTTAATTACCTCCTTTTTACCCTACGTGGGGTCTCACGATGTGGGGGCTCTCCCAGGTAGCCTGTCATCTGTCCTTGCCTGTGTCCCAGTTTGGAACCCCATGGGGGTGGCTGAGGGACCTCACCATATCTCTTAGGGGGTGGAGGAAAGGGGTGAGGGCCCCTGAGTTTCCTTGGGAGGGGGGCAGACTCCTGGGAATTTGCTCAGCCCCCAGGGAAATCACCCAGGAGCCAGGTGCCCAAAACCTCTGCCAAGTTTCCCTTTTCTGCACCCAGTGACAGCCTGTTCCAGTGGTTCCCATGGAAACAGAGCCTGCGACACCCTCCTCTGCAGCGGGCACCAGGCGCTGGCACGCCCTTCTTCTTTTTTTTTTTAGCCAGCCAGTGAGCTCTACCTCTTAGATCCATAGGGGAGGAGAGTGGCCTGGCACTGTTGACCCACTGAAGCGGGAGGCCACCCAGCTGTCTGGGCCCTGGGAGGAGGTGTGGGAAGCCCCTGCTGCAGCTGTCGTCAGAGGCCGTCCGTGCCAGCCTTTGGCTCTGAGCACTCTCCCACAAGGGACTCACTGAGCACTTAAGTTTTCACAGTGCACTGCCTTGGGAGGAAAGTGTCTCCGTGCGGTGATGAAAGTGAGACCAAAGCAAGTTAAAGGACGTGCCCAGGGTCATAGGCTAGAAAGTGACAAAGCCGGTTTCTTTCATTCCAAAGCTAGCACGGCTGAGATCTTGCCCCACCTCCCAGGCTCCACATACCAGCTTGGGAACTTACCATCAAGCCATGGGCTTGGACTTCCTCTGTCCCACCCTCAGACCAGCGCTGTGCTCTGAAGGCACCCACCCGCCACTTGGCACACCCACTGAACTTCCATGACCCAGAGACACTTCCTTCCAGTTCAAGAGCCTTGAGCTGTGACAGGCCAGGCCCAGGACAACTGCATCCTCCCAGGCCCTCGTGCCCTTGGGCCTTGAGAACCTCCCACTGCAGCTGCCAAGGAGTGCCCCTCATAAAACACAGATTTGGGGCATGTGTGCCCTGTTGTGACCCTTGCCCACCCCCCACCCCCTTCCTCCCCAGGGCAGGTAGGAATGGAGCTGGAGGCCACCCCTGAGAGTGCCCAGCTGGGCTGTGGCACGTGCGTGGGACGGGCAGGCGTTCCCTCAGAGGGTCTGGGACTTTCCAAAGCTTCCCTGGCAGTGTGTCAGACCCAACACAGGTAACGGAAGGAGGGCTGCCTGGACACTGCCAGATGGCTTTCAGCTGTGGTCTCCTCACACCGGGGGTGGGGATGACAATGGGGGACATCAGAGGGGAAAAAGGAGGGGTCAATTCAAGTCTGGGGGCGGGCTGAGATTCCTTATGTTGCCTTTGAGTGGTGAGCCATCTCAGCTGGCCCATCCCACCTTGGCACGGGGCTCACAGCACCCCCGCCCACAGGTTTTGGGGTCTTTTTGGATTTCCTCCATTGCTGCCTATTGCAATCCCCTCCATCCAGGCCCATGGCCAAACCTCCTCCTTGGGAACCCCAAACCTGGCTCCATGGACCCCCATCCTGTACCTTCCCCCTGGGCCCTGGCTTTGCCTATCCCTGGTCAAGGGAAGGAGAAAGAGAGAAAGAGCAAGAGAGAGCGAGAGCGAGAGCGAGCGAGCGAGCGAGCGAGCGAGCGAGCGAGAGAGAGAGAGAGAGAGAGAGGGAGGGAGGGAGGGGGAGAAAGAGAGAGAGAGGGAGAGAGAGAGAGGTGCTCAGTACTCTCAAGGTTTGGGTCCTGGCCCACCAAAAGCCCCTGCCTATGAGGAAAGCCCCTTTGGGTGGAGGGTGGTCTCACCCTACATGTGGACCTCAAGAAACGTCTGTTGCTGAAAATCAGCCCTCCCTTGATGCTGCAGCCCTCCTTGTCACCGTGAGAAAGCACAGCTGTGCAACTGCAAAGCCACCAGATGCAGCTTTATCCGAGTCTTCCACTGGCCCTCGAACTCTCTCCCGCTGCCCACCCTCCCTCCCGTGGCTGGGTGGGAACCTGGCAGACCCGGGATGCTGCCTGGGAGAAAGACCGCATGTTTCCGCCACTTCACAGCACAGTCTGGGCCCAGGTCCTGGCCACCTCAGGTGGGCCAGGGGCCTGCAGTGGCAGTGGCTACTGTGTAGCTGGCCTTCAGCCCCTGGAACTGTGCGCTGGGTTGGCAGAGGTTTAAAGCTGTTCCTCCATCCTGTGAGCACCCCCACGGGTCCTCAGGGCCTGGCCATTGCTGGGCACTCCCTACCCCCAGCTAGGGTTTCTCACATGGGCCTCAAGGGAGCCAGGAGCCTGACACCCCAGGCAGCTCCGCCCTCTCGTGGAGGTCTGTTGGCTCTCCAGGCAGCCTCCCGCGCTGGGCCTGAGGGCCCCTCTGACTGCCCCTCACCTGAGGCCCTCCTCTGGGCCACAAAGCAGCCAGCCCGTCTCGCCCTGTAGACTTTGTAGATGGGGGGAGACATCAGTCCAGTGGCTTTCTCCCCCCTCAGGGATGCACGCCGTGAAGCTCTCTGGGGGCTCTTTAAACCCTCCTTCCCTCTGGCTTGAAATGAAGAGAGGACACCCGTCCCTCTCCTTGGGCTCAGCTCACCTCCCCAAATCCCCTACTCTAACCTCAACACCTGACTCCTGGGTCCTCTCAGTGCGGTGGGGGTCCCAGCATGTAAATTCTGCAGCTCATGATAGAGGTCAGGGCTGGAAGAAGTCGTGTCTCCGCACACACCAGCCTCTGCTGCCCGGGGCTCAGTTCACGTCTGTACGATGGATGAAGGCTAACTGCTCCTGGAGGGTGACGTCCACGCACTGCAAGGAGATTGGGCACCTGGGGAAGGGGCTTCATTCCAGCAGCGGGGTGTGTGTACTGGGCTGGCCCCTGGCACTTGGGCCTGGAGACAGGGCTCTGGGAGCGGAATATAGGGAGGGCCTCTCCGTGACCACCCAGAGCAGGACCTCAGGCTGACCTGGAGAATTCCATGTTGCCTGAAATGCCCCAATTATCCGATGATTCCTTGGGGAAGTGTCTACTCAGCCTGCCGTCAGTTTCGGTGCCTGAGTTTTCTCAGCTGTAAATAGGTAAATAGCAGTTCCAGACTCTCAGTGGATTTATGTGAATTGCTTAGCATTTTCTGGTTTACAGTCATAGCTCCATAAATGTCAGCTCTGTCCCCTCAGGTAGCCTGAGCAGAACCCCAGCCACGCGGCCCTTGCTTTGCACACCTGAGCCAGCCACTGAGACCTCAGACCCATGTGGGACTGCAGACCTCCTGGCCCATGTGGCCTTTCTTTGGCAGAATCTGCCACTCAGGCCTAAAGGGACTTTTGCTCTGGGATGGCTGAGCTGGACGTTGGGCAGGACTCGCAGGGCTTCCGATCCGTCCTCTGCCCTGCCACAGGGACAGCATGGACACCTGTATCAGACCTCCTTGGACACAGGCCCCCCACACACACCCCCACATGGAATGGGGACTGGCCGCGTGCCCAGGAACCTCCAGGGCCACAGGACCAGGGGCCCTGAACCCAAAACCTGGCTGGACTTCCAACTTGTCAGATCTTGAACCAGCCATGTGGCTTCTGAGAGCTGTTTTCTTAACGTGCGACAGGGTGGTCCCCAACCCCTTCGGTTAATGTCGTGGTAACAGATGAGATCGTGACTACCAAGGAACTTTGTTTCACACATAAAGTAGGATTTGCATTTTAGAATCCCAGCATTTTAGAATGAAGGAAATGTGTCATGTATTTTTTTCTGTGGCTATTTCTTTCTCGCTGTCACCTGCCAAGTGCCACCGCCATTCCCAGGTAACCAGAGCTTACAGTAATACTCTCCAAAGTAAGCTTCTTGGAAAAGGCAGTGGCAGTGCCAAGGTTTCTGGACATTAAGTTCAAAGACAGGCAGCCTTTTCCTATTTCACAGGGGACATTGAGTTCATTTTTCAGGACTACTAGTTCTGATCACTGTGGACTAGGCCACTGGACTCAGTCCCCAACCTAGGACAACTCAAAGGCTGCTCCAAAAAACTAGTATATCTGCTTGGGGGTCCTGGGGAGCAAACAAGCCAGTGAGGAATCACAGGGCCAAGATCGGGGGAAGGAAGGAACCCAGAGACGTGTGCCTGGCTTGTGGGGCGATTCTTCCCAGGGTCCCGCTGGTCCCAGAAGATACAATCTGCTGAGCAGAGGTGTCAACAGCTTCTGGGGCTAAGGACGTAAAAACTAGGCCAACCAAGAGGAGGGGTGCCTGCAAACCTTTCTTGTTTGGGGCTTGGGAGCCCCGAAGGCTTGGCCCCCAGAATACAGATGAACTGGAAGCAGGTCAGCCTTCTGAGGGGTTGCAAGTTGTCTCAGCCCCAGAAGGCAGGGAAGCCGTCCTGGGCCGCTACACCCCAAGCCACGTGCCAGGTGTGAACATGACACTCCTGGGGGGAAACAACTTCATCTTACAGCTCAAAGTATTTCTACAGGTGTCGGATATAATGTGTGGGACTCAATCAAAAATCACACAAAACCAAACCAACAGAAACAACAGACACTGGAAACAGACTCATGGAGGCTCTGAGGTAGGAGTTATTAAAGTAACTATGCTTCATATGCTGAAATACATCAAAGATAAGAGGCAGTTTTGATAGAGAGCTGAAAATGATTTTTTAATCATTTCCCATCAATTTCATACTTAAAACACAGGACGCTATAACTTCCCTGCATGGGGCGACAGATGAGAAATGAGAAGAAATCTTTGGGCAGAGCCAAAAAGGCAACTGTGGTACATTCAGGGACGCTGGTGCAAGCGTGTGTCTGCAACAGTGACAGTATGGCATGTATGCGCCATCCTATTCCTAGCAGCAAAACCTAGCAGCTGGTTTGTAAGAAGCAATTAAACACAGACACTCCCAAAACTCGGCACACCACGATCTGAAAGCCCCTTGCACAGGCCCCGGGCTCTTGGCCCCCGGCCCAGAGCAGTCATGGCAGGAAGTAGCAGCATTTGAGCATGTGTTTTGCGCCAGGCCCCGGCCAAGGGCTTTCCACGCATTGTCACGTTTTTCACAGCCCTGTGAGGAGGCTATGACCCTTCTCTATTTTATAAATGGAGAAACTGAGGCCCAGAGGCCACATAACATGTTCGAGGTGCCCCCAACAGGCATTAGAGTGGGCACGCAGACCCAGGTCTGCTGCTGCTGGGTGGGCCCCTCCCCACTTGCTAATTTCTGGGGGAATCCCTGGATGCCTGTGGCCAGAGGAGGCCTTGGGTTCTCCTTTCCACAAACACTCATTAAACATCAACTGTATACAGGGCCCTAAGCTGGGAGACCTAGTGTTAAGGACCCAGGGCCAAGGCATGGGTAGTGACAGCACTATAATGGATGGGAGGGCCTGTCCGTCTCCTCCTCTCTCTCTCCTCTTCTTCCCACTTCTGGAACTCAGGGTCCAGCATGCAAAGAGGGCACAGGGATGGACCAGGGATGACCTACGCCACACGCACAGGAGAAGGAATAAGGACCGCAGAGCAACGCCTGTGTCGCCACCAGATCTCTCTGGGTGGGGCTTCCTTCTGGGGAGCCAAGGGGAGGCCCCCTCCAGCCCATATCCCAGGTCCCTTCCCGGGGAGCCAGTGCTCAGAGAGGAGCTGAGGGACAGTGGCACTGTTTCCAACACAGGGTGCAGGCAAGGGGCTCAGCCTTCAGACTGGCTAGGGGGCCAGGCAATCCAGGCCGGGGTCTGTGGAGGGTCCCGGTGGAGGCAGTGGTGGCCCCTTGCCTGCTTGGTGGCTTTACCTGATTAATTTGGTCAGGCAGGAGGGGTCCCTGGGGTCCAGCAGGTAGTGAGATAAGGTAATGGAAGGACAAGAGCAAAGAGCTTCCCTGGGGGAGGGGGCAGAGTGAAGCTGGGGCAAGTGGGGAGGGCAGGTGAGGATGGGGGCCAGGACACTGGAGAGGAGTGGGTGGGCAGGTGCAGGCAGAGGGGCAGGTGGTGACAGAGCAGGGTGGGCAGGGCCCGCCCTCCCAAGAAGCTGAGGAAGAGGTTCTAACAGGTGGAGAACAGCGTCTTCCTGGTGCTGACACATTACAGTGAGGAGGAGACGGGACAGACACCTGGGTTGGCTGTGTAGCTCGGCAACAATTATGTGTGTTTTTGAGAATGAAAGAAGGGGGTCATGCGCAGACAGGGGATGGGATGGGGTCAGGAAGCTGGAATTGGGGGACACCAGCCTGGGCTCAGGGGGCAAGAGAAATCTTCTGGTCTGGGCCAAGTCAAAGGGGAAGGCAGGCAGCCCCGGGCATCAGCTTGCAGCTAGAAAACCCTGTTATGGATTCAGAACGAGACAGGTAAGGGAGAGGGAGAGGCAGCAGAGCTGGGCCTGTTGGTCTCGCTGCTGGATGGACCAGACCCAACATCCAGACCCCACCAAGTCCCCCAACCTTCCTGCTCTCCTGGGCCCTAGAGACCCGAGATCCAGCCCCATCCTTTCCTCCTCACTCACGCCCCCACCCCTGGCACCAAGGAATTAAGTGGGGGACTCACCTACGGGGGAGGTCCTACAGCTTCAGGGAGGTGACCCGGGGAATGTGGAAGAGCTGTGTCTCCTCGGAGCTGCTGGAGCTGTGGTGTCACAGAAAGAGTGTGAGTGGCCCCCGCACAGACCCTCAGCCCCACAAAGGGACAAACCCGGAGACCCGATCTTCCTGCCTCAGAGGCTCTCCGGGGGCGACAGGATCCTGGCAGATACGGGGCATGACACGGAGGAACTCCCTGGCCCTGGGACTCCTCAGGGCCAGCATGAGCTTCCGTGGGTTGGGGCGTCTCTGGAGGGGTATGGCAGGGTCTGGGGCGCGGTGGCTGGGAGGACGCCTTCCTGGGTCCCAGCAGCCCCCTCACCTGAGGCGTTTCCAGACGGGATGGCAGTGTTTGGAAGTCTTCATAGCGAAGATGATGCTGGGGACCAGGAAGAAGGCGCAGCAGCCCAGGCAGAACCAGAAGGCATTCTGGGACAGCATGGGGGGGCTGACGGGGCTGGGCGGCCACTGCTCCCTGCCGCTCTGCACCCCAGCACCCCACTGAGTCAGGGAGGGGCCTGGGGGGTGTTCTCAGGGCTGAGGGGAGGGCTGGAGAGCGGGCCTGGGGGCACCTCGCCTCACCTCATGCCCTGCTCACAAGCACCACCCAGGAGTCCAGATGAGCTGGGGGTACTCACCCAGGGGTCAGCCATCATGTCACACAGGATCACACGGCTGTTATCCAGGGCTCCGGAGAGGGGCTGGCAGGTGGCGATGTGCTGAGTCACCTGTGGCATCAACATGAGGGAAGTACACCCAGGCCCATAAGTGCATACCCCATGGGCAGACACAGGGGTTGACAGGGACACAGATAGACCCAGGGCCACAGCTGTACAGAAACATGCATGCAGGAACACAGAGACATGAGGACACACCGACGGGCTGAGCTCCTGCCCTTTTTGTTTCCTGCACCAGGCTGTATTAAGCCCCTACTATGTGTCCGACACTGTGCTTTTAGTCACATTCACTGAGAGGCAACATGTGTGTGCCTGGTGCACACGTGTGCACACACTCACACAGGCATGCACACACACTCAGGGTTAAGCAAAGTCCCACCAGCTTCGTGTGACACCTAGAGGCTGGGGTCAGCGAGCGCCTACAGGAGCAGGTAGGCTTGGGGGCAGGGTTGCCCTCAGACAGGCTGGGCAAGGGGCCAGCACAAGAGGGGCATGGGGGTGAGGTGTGGACAGCACGTCCTGGAGTCACAGCTGGCACCAGTCACACTCAGGCCTCAGAGAAGCGCTGCTGGAGGGTGAGTGGGCAGAGCCCAGCCAGTGAACAGGGGTGTGGCTGCCAGGTTTGGGAGTCTGGGCTCCATCCTGAAGGCCCAGGGCATCCCCAGCGGGGAAAGGTGCAGAGCAGGGTGAATGGCTGGTTCACAGGGAGTGAGTGATGACTCGTGGCTCTGAGGCCAGGAGCGGGTGTGCGCCCCACTCACCTCCTCTCTCACCCAGGCCGTGTACTGGGAGAAGTAGCCCATCTCCCGGGTCAGGAAGCACTCACTTTCCTGCAGGAGAGAGCGAGCCCTGGGGTGGGAGGAGGCTCAGGAACGAGCACCCAAGCCCTTATGTCTGGCACCATCAGGACAGGCTGAGCTGGCTCCCCTGGGGACCCCACTGAGGGGACAAGGCTGGCACAGAGGCCTGGCGTGAGCCTTGTGAGCCTTAGCCCTTCACCTCAGCCTTTCTACCCACCTCTGGCTCTGAAGCAGCCCCTCCACCCCCCACTCACATTCCTCAGGATACGGGTGGCCCAGGCAGGCAGCTCTCCTTTCAGATGAGTGACCCTGTCCATGACACGTGAGGTCTCCAGCTGGGGGAGAGGAGACCTGCTCAGTCAGGGAACAGCCACTCATTTGTTAATTCAACATATAACACACAAATACTAAGTTTGGCCATAAGGACACAAAGGTCCAAAATGGTAGTCCTCAAAAACCTGCCCACCCACCCCGAATTCTTCCCACTCCAGCCCTCCACCTCCGGTGGGACTGGCAGAGCAGATGAGGTCCCAAGCCAGCTGGGCCTCTTCTTCCTCCCGCCCTCGGCTGCCCGCCTGCTGCACCCACCCTCCCATCCCCAGAAGCCACCTGGAGCTTCGGTGCTGAGGATGCCAGCACTCTGACAGTGACGTTGAGCTTGGCCTGCGGAGGATAGATGGGGGCGGTGAGAGGAGGAGGGCGGGTGCTGGCCTCCTCCTTGTGCACTCCCTGCGTGCCCTCCCCCCCAGGCCCCTTCTCCCTGGGCCTCCTGACTTACCACAAGGCTCTGCTGGGGCAGGACCTTCTCCTGGTAGAGGTTTCTGAGCCTATGGGCCTCCTCCTGCAGCTGCTTCCCCAGCACAGAACTGCCCTGAGAGGGGAAGGAGACAGATGGCCCCGTGCCCAGGACAGGACAGCCTTTGCCAGCATATCCCTTACAAAACCGTTCAAGCAGACAGGCTGAGGGATGTCAAAGTGCTGGCTCAGAGATGGAAAACCGAGGCCTCCTGGGCCCAAGCTGGGTTTGGGGGGCCTACACCCAAGTTCTAGGCCCACCGCCAGCTCGCTGGATGCCCCTAAGTCAGCCACAGAACCTGTCTGAGCGGCAGTGGCATCCACTGAAACAGGTGGGGTCTGTATGATGTCTGGGAAAAAATGTTTCAAAGTCTAAATATTTACAAATACAAAAATGCTCTTTTTTTCCCACGCCGTCCTTAGGGCGCCTGTCCCAGCGGATTCCACAAGCAATGAGCACTTAGAAATGCCTGTCTGACTGTGTGATGTTGGACCAGTTACTTCATCTGATCTTTACAGATGGAGAGAACGAGGCCCAGACATGTTGAACGACCTGCCCTTCAGCCCTGTGGGGAACCCCGAGCCTCACTGGTGGGGGCCCTCAATCCCCTGCCTCTGCCCTCCTTCCCCCCCCACCCCCCCCCACCCCCCGCACCCGGTCCAACCACGCCCACCCTCTCCCACCACCCAGGTCTCGCCCTGACTCCTGCCTGCCCTGTTCCTTTCTCACTTGGGTCTGGGCCAGTTCTTCAAGCTCATGGGCCAGCTTCTCCATGCTGGTGTTCACCACGGGCTTCTGGATCTGCAGGCAGATGGAGAGGCCACGAGGGAATGAACCCCAGCTCCCCGGCCCCAAATTCCCAGCCTTTTCAAAAGTACTGCACACCAGATCAGTCTGCTGAGACGCATCAGCCACAGAGGGTTTGACATATGTCAGACATTTTCCATTAGGATTCCCCAAGCAATATGCTGGGGATGGGGACACAGTCACTCCGCTCCATCAGGATGGGGGTGCACTAGGACAGGCCTGGGGCACGTAGTCTGGGGACACGGCCCAGGGACATGTGGGGGAGCCAAGGGAAGACAGAGGGCCGGGACAAGGTGAGACGCACCCCCAGCTCCTCTGTGGGTGTGTTCTGCGGTGGTTTGGCCAGGGGACCCACTGCTGACCTGGAGGAGGAAGCCAGGGTACTGAAGGCCCCCAAGCCCGCTGCTCTGCAGGGCCCGCAGGTCCCGGTGGCCAGCTGGGCTCAGCAGGTCCACGCTCTCCAGGTCCACCTTCAGGTTTGGTAACTCCTGCTCCAGGCTGGCCGTGTACTGGGAGGGAGAGGAGTGGGTGGGGGCACGCCCAGCCACTGAGCCAGGACCCCAGAGCTGCTGTCCTGGGGAAGGCGTCCCCAGATATTCTAGATACCCAGAGCCCCCAACCTGACACTCCCAGCCCCAGACAGGCCCCCAGCAGGCTTCCCCCTTGTCCCTCTCTCCAACCCACCCCACTGAGCCCCAATCCTCTTCATCACCTATCTGGCCACTGGACAGCAACACAGACCTTTCCTGACCACCCAGGACAAAACAGCTTCCCAAACCAGTGTTTATCATATTGCCCTGTGTCAAGGTCTTCAGAGAGCCTGTCGCTATGACATTATTTATGTGTGCACTTGTCTGTTGCCATCAGCTCCACCCATTCTGAAGGAAACCCTCGGTATCTCGAGCAAAGGCTCACATGGGGTGGGCACAAGACAATGTTGAGTGTGGAAAAGAGAATGAATGAATGAATGAATGAATGAACACAATCACATTTCCAAGACAGTTTAAAAAGGGACGCTCAGCATTTTCCAGCCATTGCTGGAGATTTAGAGGGCATGACATTCAGTCCTGGTGTTTAACAGATGAGAAACTGAGGCCGGAGGTGTCACAGCAGGTCAGAGAAAGGAGCTCAGCTCTGCTCCTGTCCCCAGCCCACCGCTCCTTCTTCCCCAGGGGGACAAAGGACTAATCCTCTCTCAGAGGCCTCAGTAACAGACGGGATGGGAGATGTCTGAAGACGAGCAGAGCTGTCCTGGTGCCCCCGAAAGCGCACTCATCACACTCATCTTTGCCTCCTTAGCGCCTTAGCATTTCCTGAGGACAAGCGCTCACAAGATCACATTTGATATGTTGCCACATGGCCCCTGCGGACCACCTAGTCCTTCTGAACCTGAAGCCCCATCTGTCCAGACTCTTGTGTGAGCTGGACCCCTCCCCTCCCAGCACCGGGGCTGAGATCCCTCCCCAGGGGGGCCATGGCTCTCTGCCCAGAGCCCCTCTGCCCAGGCTCTGCTGCAGCCCTCCCTGGGCAGCCTTCATCCATGGGCAGCGTCTGTGGCCTAGCCCCCCGATATCGCCTGCTTCATGGGCCTCTCATCTGCTCAGACACGCTGCAGGAGGAGGAAGCTGAGGCCTCACTCAAACTGCCCTGGTTATACAGTTTAAGGCATGCACTTGGCACTTGGCATGCACATGCACTTGGCACTGACATCTGGACCACGTGGCTAAGCGGTTGGCGGGCTGAGAATGGCTGGTGGGTTGGAGAGGAGGTTGGAAGGGTCTCAGAGAGGGTGGAGAATCAGGAGTCAGTGTGCTGGGGGTGGGGAGGGGAGATGTGGCTTTTCCCAGGATCTGTTTGGGAAGGCCTCCCGAGGGGCCCTGGGACTCAAGGCACCTCTCCCCAGTCTCCCTTAGGCATGGAGAGAGAAAAGGAGGTAACGCACTGTCAAGAGAACCCACTACCCAAGTACATGCCCTCTTGTGAACTAGCTCTTCCTTCTGTGTCCCACAGCTCTCTCGTCTGCTTGGATCCACCTCTGCAGTTCTACACACCACCTTCTGGCAAAGTCCAGGGCTAAGGGATCAAATCCCGCCACCCCCTCCTGGCTGTGTGAGCTCAGCAAGGGGCCTGGGGGAGCTCTCCCCCTGTGGTGCCCAACTTCTTCACCATCGTTTGCACTGTCACCCCATCCTGACTGCCACATCCCAGCCAAGGCCTGTCCCAGTCAGGACACACACACCCTCTGCTTCTTACTCACTGACACCAGCACCTCAGCTGTGTCCCATTTACTCGAGCACAGTGCTCAGAGCTGGTCACAGACTCTAGGCACTCACCTGTGCACCTGGGAACCCCAGAAACCTCCTGGGCTCGGGCCCCGGACCAGGCCCTGAGCTGGCACCTAAGGCCTCTGCCCCTGAGGCACCTCAATTGCTTCTCAGGGGCAAGGAGATGGTCCCACCACAGAAGCAAGGCCAGAGGAGAGGGATCTGCAGGAGGGGCCCCCACAGCCTTCTGGAAGACTCCCTTACCTGGCTCATATCCAGGTACGTCTCCAGGTCGTAGGAGTCATTGAGCTGCAGGACCCTCCAGAGCGCAGCGCCTTCCCTGCACTGCCTGGGGAGGAAACATGGGCATCGGAGACAGCCCGGGACGGCTGGTGGGGGCTGACATCCCTGGATGGGACACCCACCTCGGCCCCTCCTCACACGCTGGCCCCGCCCAGGCTTCCCACTCACTGATAGGCCAGGAGAATGCTGACGTTCTTCTTCAGGCCAAGAAGGTGGGACAGGTTCATGGACGAGGGCAAGTTCCCTGGGGTGTCAGCAAACTGGAGATGGGTTAGGGGGAAGTGAGCTGGAGCAAGGAGGGCCGGGCCCTGCAGTGCTACCCGGGCTCAGCAGAGACCACATCCCTGTAACTCCATCCCTGTAACTCCAACTCCAAACCCGCCTCCCACTCAAATCACCCTGGGCCCTAACGCCCAGCAGGGACCCTTCCCATGAATCTCGGGGATGGGGGCAGCCTGGGCTGCAGCAGACAATCTGGGCTCACCTGCCAGAAGCACTGGGGAACCAGAACAGAGGGGCTCAGGTCTGGGTGCCAACCCTGGGGGTCTCTGCCCAGACCCAGGGCCTCACAGGCTGTCTCCCACTCCTCACCCATTGGTGGTTTTCTGTCTTTCCTGGGCTACGTCCATCCTTCCCCCGTGCCTCTCTCCCTCTTGCCCCTGTGGTGCCCACTTCCGTCTAACGCTCTTGCCCTGCTCACATCGCCCTGCACCTCCTCTGGGCCCCAGGGCGGGGCAGACGCACCTCGTAGAGCTGCCCGCTCTCCCAGCTCCGGCACACCAGTGTCTGCACGTTGCCGCCCACCAGGAAGGTGGAGAAGACAAGGAGGATGAGGGGTGCAGCAAAGAGGCAGCTGAGGCACACCCCCCTGGGGAAGGTGGAGAGGCGGGGTGAGAAGGGGGACCCTCTGTCCCCACCTACACCTTGGACCAGGTGGTGAGCGATTTGGCCCCAGGGCAGAGACCGCTGGGGAGAGAAACTTGGAGGACTCTGCCACCTGGGTCAGGTGTCAGAACTGCTGACTGTGCCCCCCAGGTTTGCCTCCATCCCCACCCAATCGCCAGTTTCCTGGCTGACCCTGGCACTGTCCCCCTCTGGGCCCAGGGCATAAAAAGTGACCAGCTCCAGAGCTCGGCCCTCAACAAGGCCACCTGGCATGGCTAGTCATGACCTGCCAGACGAGGACACTGAGGCCGAGATGGGTTAATAACTGGCCCAGAACCACCCACCGAGTCGGTGCCAGAACCAGAAGCTAAACCCCATCTGTCGACACCTGGGACTCACTCCTATAGCCACACAGAGCGGTCTGTGGGCATAGAGGCACCTGATGCCGGTGGGACAGAGAGACCCCATCCCTCTCTGCAGCCCTTCTTACACATTGAGGACTCGGGCTCCAGCTCTGCCCTTGGCTCCTGAGTGGCTGGGGTCCTGCCGGGCAGACAGCCCCCAGATGCCCAGGTTGAGGCCCACCAGGTTACAGACCACCACGAGCAGGACCACAGAGCACAGCACGCAGCCCACAATCCACCTGCCACAGAAAGGGTGAGGGTGTCACTGGGAAGGGACAGGCTGCCATAGGACCTAGTGGCTGAGTGGGGCCACTAAACCCAAGGCTGAGGCTTCAGATGTGTAGATGTGGACACGTCCTAGAGCCTCCCTGCTCCTATGGGGTCCCCAGGCTCAGATCTTAAGGGCACACAGCCAAGGTGGGGACACAGGGGCCCAAGCAACATGGGATCTTGGCTTAAAGGAGGCAGAGGCTTAGTACAACCAGGGGTTGATGGGGGCTGGAATCAGCCTGGTAGCCAAGAGGCTGGGTTACCTACCCGAGTTGCCCACCTCCCACCCCAACCCCGCAGGGCCCGAGCACCTGTATTTCTCGTATCTCTGCACCTCCTTCAGGTAGGGGCGGCTACTGTTTTCCACCTTCTCCAGGGCCTGGCTCCAGCGATAGGCTGCCTCCCAGTTTGGGAACGCTTTGGCCAGTGTCTTCAGCCCTCTAGGCTGCTGGGCCACTGCCTTCTTCAGCTCTGCCCAAAGCAGTGGGGGCTTATGGGACGGCAAAGGCACCAGGGGCCCAGGGAGAAGGATGGACAGGACCCACGAAGAGGACCCACTCTCCATCCAGGCCCAGCCAAGAGGACAGGCTTCACCATCCTCACTGCCCCACTCCTCTCAACAGCCTCTTGGTAGGGGTGGGGTGGGGGTGGCAACCTGGGCAGCCAGCCTCGCCCCTGGGCAGGGGCTTACCTTTGACCACATCGGCCATCTGCAAGGAAGCCAGGAGCGGGAGGGCATTGAAGGTGTTGTTCTCCTGCCAGAGCAAAAGACAGCTGTGCCTCCTGCTCTCTGCCTGGTATCCCAGCTTGGGGACCCCGACATCACCAGGCCCACAGGGAGAGCTTCCCCCTTAGGGCTCCCAGCTCAGGGAGTCAGGAGACAGGCTCCCCTTTGTTCTCTGGGTCGATGGCTTCTTCTCCCCTCCCTGGGCCTAGCCTGACTCAACTCCACACCGTGCTCCTCGGACACCCCTCCTTTCATCCCCAGCCCTCCCGCCCAGCCCATTGCAGTAGACTCCCGGCCATCCTCTCATCGCCTCCATTCATCCTGCACACGCCCGCCAGATCGATTTCCCTAAAGTCCAGCTGCAACCTACTCTTCCAGCCTCAGCTCCCACTTCCTTCCTCCTGAAACCTTCTGCTCCAGCCTCCCAGCACCGCTGACTCACTACTTCCCCAACGTGGGCATTTCCAGGGCCTGGGTCATAGGTGTGGACTCACGCTGCATCTCCACCTCAGCCCATTTCCACCCGGGGGAGCCTGCCTGCCCCCCAGGGCTCAGCTGCATGCTCACCCCCTTACCACCCCCTTACCACCCCCCTGAGAGCCCTGGATCTTGCTTCTGAGTTCCAGGTCTGCCTCCCCCACCAGGCTGTTTGTACTTGAGAACTGGCATCAGGAGATTCCAGCCCAGGGTGCCATGTGACAGGTGAGGCCCTGACTTGACCCAAGTCTTAGGTTTAACTGCATTCTCACCCCAAAAGGGGGACACGGAAGCCCCTCACTTGTGAGCTCCCAAGCAGGTGAGGGAGAAGTCAGGTAGACAGAGGCAGGCACTCACCTCCTGGACCATGCTAGAGAAGTTGGCCTCTGGGACGTCCTTCAGTCGATGAAGGACATCGTCCACACGGGTCACCTGAAAGTGGGGTAATGACGAAGGCCTGCTAGCGATCCCTGAGGGAGGATGGGGGGCAGAGGTCGCTGAACATCAGTGTCCTCGTGTGCAAAATGGGGACCAGAACAGCCCTCCTGCCATGGTGGCAGTGAGAACTCAAGGAGCTGATACACGTGATGTCATGGTGCAGTGCATAGCCCAGGAAAGCGGTTGCCCCTCAGCCAAGATGGCCATCATTAGCCCTGGGTGTGTGGAGGGGGTGGGGTTTGCCTCAGGAAACACCGGAACCCAGGCTGCCCGGGGCCCCTCGGAGCCTCAGGACCCCTTGCTCTAAGGGCCTGTGTCCAGCCTGCACCTGGCTGAAATCAGCTCCCAGCTCCAGGTCACCGGCCTGGCGCAGGCTCTCCGCACAGCCCCGGCAGCCCGGCTCCTGCAGGAGGTCACGGAGTCGCTCACGGCACACAGAGAGGGCCCGCTCCAGGTCCTGCTGCCTGTCCTGCAGCTCCAGCAGGGTGGTGTTCAGGGCCCGGAGGTGGTCCACAGAGACCTGCAGGGCTGGGACCCCACCCACACCTGCACTGAGCAGTCCCCACTGCTGACTCATACTCACAGGCCTCCTCCCCCCAGCCACAGGGACCTGCCCATTTCAACTTCTGTCTTATCAAGGAAACAGCCCCAGGCCACGTGTTAAGGCAGGATGTGTGCTAAGTGCCCGAGGGGATCCCAGGATAAAGCCAGGGGCCGGGCTTGCTGAGGCAGCAAGAGAAATCCAGGGCTGAGTGAGGTGGGGCGCCTCCCAGATACCACCCAGGACGCTGGTCTCGCTCACCCTGGCCCAGGTTGCGCAGTGAGGCCAGCATGTCATACACCGTGCTCCTGAGCTGGCTGTGGATCGTGCTCCCGAGGCTCGTGGCAATGTCTGGAGAGCACAGGGCAGGCTGCACACTGGCCCCCAGAAGCTAAGAGCCCTCAGGCCTCCCCAGGCCAGGCACAGGGCTCTGCCCAGGGTGGCTGCTGTGCTGCCAGCGGGGCCCGATCCCCACCCCTGTGACGGTGTCCTAGGTGGAGCCCAGGACGAGGGGATGAAAGGAGAGGGCCCCTCAAGGCAGGCCTGGGGTTGTAATCCTCACCATCCAGGTCCTTCAAGACATGTTTCTGGGGCAGGGAGAACTGCTGTGCCACAGCTTGCAGCTCCTAGGCGCACAGAGCCGTGAGGCTGTCATCGTGTCACCCGATGGCCCCCTCCGGTCCCTCCCCAGCCCTTCCCGAGGCCCTTGGGCACTCTGTCCTGCCTGGGGCTGGTGTTCATGGTGGCATGTGAGAGTGAAGTATGACTCGGTGCTCACCTGGGGGACATCGGAGACCAGACCCCGGAGACTGAGCAGCATCTGTGGCACGGCCTCGGCACTGGGGCCCATCTGCTCGTGCACACGCTGGTTGGTGACAAAGGCACAGACGACACCAATCCTGCAGGCCAAGGGTGGAGGAAGGGGCTCGCTGGATGCCCGTGGGCACCTTGGCCCTGCTCACCCCTCCCGCTGACTCAGGCGCCCCTCACAGCAGCACGAGGGTGGTCAGCAGCAGGAAGGTCATGAAGGTGCCGCGCTCACAGGCCAGCTCCTTGTGCTCCATCTTCGCTGGGCCCCTACAGCGCCGGTGGCCGCGGCAACACCAAAAACAGAGCCCGGCAGTGGGCACCACCAGGAGGTAGAGGCCCGCGATGACAGCGCACACCACGTAGCCTGCCTCGTATCGCACAACCTGGGAGGGCGGCAGGGCGGCAGGGCAGAGGAGCTGGCTAACGCCACCGGACACCAGAGGGCAACCAGAAGCAGGGGTGCACACGGAGGGGCACTTTTATGCATGTCCTTGAGCCCATGTGAGGTGCACGTGTCCTTATTGTTGTTTAGCACTTAAAGCTGAGGAAAGTGCCCTCCAGGGAGCTCGGGGCTCCCTGCAAATCCCAGGGCGTTAATGGCAGAGCTGCAGTTTGAAATCAGGCCTGCGACTGCAGTGATCACAGAAGAGGAGAAGGGATGCCCTAGACCCCACCCTGGGTGGCAGCCAGCCAGGAGGGCGGAGCTGAGGGGCCTTCCTACTTCTGCCTCTCAGGCTCTGCCTTGGACTCCCTTGGGCCCCGCCTCACCTCATCCACCTTCACGGAGGCCGGTTCATTCAGCAGGGCCCTCACCAGCTCTATGGAAAGAGTCAAGCCGGGGCTGGGGGACAGCGACTGCCCTGCCCCTGTGCCCTCCCCCACTGCCAGGTGAGGGTGGGCATTCCAGAGAGGCTCCTTCCACCCCCAAAGCCCAGTGCCATCATGCCCAGGCCTCAGGGCTGCCACAGGAGATTGTGGCTGAGGGGAGGCCTGGCCAAGCCCTCCCTACAGGTGGGCCCTGCTGCAGGAAGCCACCAGCCTGGTTAAAAGCAGAGAAAGGCCTGGCCCAGCAGCCCTTCCCGTCAACAGACAGGGGACAGGCTGAGGGGGCCCTGCAGTCCCCCCCGCCCTCAACCCCCAGCACCACTAGACCCAGAGAAAATCTTGGCCAGGTCTCTGGGAACTTCTAATACAATTTCCTCTATTTTATGATGGAGAAACAGGCTCAGAGAGGAAAAGGGGCTCGCCCAAGGTCGCACAGGGAGGTACTGGAGGGGTCTCCAGGAGATGCCCCTGGGCAGGAAGATGGAAGTGGAGACTGCTGGGGACCCTGCCCTTCAAGCGCCCCACAGTGGAGGGCAATAAGCGTGCTGGCTAGGACCCAATCCCTCCCGAGGCCGGCCGGGGGAGGGCGCACTCACCGGTAGGGAAGGGGTTGAGCTGCACCGCGGAGAGGAAGCTGCGCACGGTGCCGTAAAGGTGGTCCAGGGGGCCCGGCGCGCGCACGCGAGGGGCCAGCCACCGGGACCTGGCCGCTGGCACGAAGGTCAGGTGCGCAGCCGGGCCAAGGGACACGCAGTCCGCTGCCCACGACCCCGGCAGGCTCAGGGCCAGCATCAGGCCCAGGCCCAGGCCCAGGCCCAGCAGGGGCGCCAGGAGACCCGGTGCGCGCGCCATGGGGTCGCCGGTGGCTGTGGAGCAGGCAGGAGCGGGTCTCAGGCGGCAGAGAGTGTGGTCGCAGCGCGGGGCCAGCCGTGCATCCTTCGCCAATCTCCCTTCCCTGGGCGTTCAAAACTGGCCCGACGGGTTTGGGCTCCCGAGCTACCTGGGTGCCAGCCCAGAGCGCTGGAAGGACAGGGCGGAGGCCTGGAGTAGGGGGGCAGGGCCTGGTCAGACCCGCCCTCAGAAGCCTGGGGTGGGAGCCTGGGCCCCTCACCCCTCCTCAGGTCCTCCTGGGAGGGCTGCTTCCCAGACAGGTAAGGGACACATTCAGTGGCCCTGGGTTATCTAGGGTCGCCCAATTTCAAGTAGTATATTCCATGCCCAGATCCAGTAGCCCAATCTGGGGGCTGGGAAAACAGCCCCCCAGGGAGCTCTGTTCCATGGGTGGCAAGATCAGCCTCACAGGCCCAGGACCCAGACTCCTCCCCCAGCTCTCTCTGGCCTGCTGTGTCCCCTCAGGTCACGCCTGCGCCCACTGCCAGGCCAACGGAGCAGAGAGGCCACCGGGCTATGTCCAGAGTGGCTCTCCAAGGGGCCACTCAGGCAGGCACAATCCTTTGGGAGGGTGAATCCCGACAAAGCGGGCCTTTTGGCCCAGCAATGCCCCATCCAGTCACAGCTGAAAGAACTGATGCAGGCTATGCCAGAGATGTGTCTACACAGGTCTGTTTGCTAAATGGCCGTGTGCCCAATACTGAGAGGCAGCCCGAGGCTGAGCAGGTGGGGGAATATTGCTACGTGATGGGGATGACCCTGGCAGCATTATTCATGATACCAGAAACAGTCCTGATGGCCACCCCGACCAAGGCATTGGTGAAATGAGCATCTCGCGTGACACACGGGGCAGTCATTAAGGAAAATGCTGTAGAAATGGCTCTTTTGACCTGAAAGATACTCTCATGAATGAGTGCAAACGGCAGATTCCGTAACAGTATGTGGAGGGAAGGCATGAATCTGATCATCGCCAGGTAAAATCACAGGGACTTTCTAATTCTCTTCTGCTCATCCCTACTGCATAATTTCTTTGCAGTAAACATGTTACTTGTATTAAAAGAAGTAACAGAAGTTTGTGAGTCTCCATGGCAGCCACCCCCAGCCCCCACCTGCCCATGGCATGGGAGCCCTGGCGGGAGGGGCTGGGACTGCAGCCCAGGTTTGCCAGGTGGGCGAGCCATTGGGGGTGGGGAGGAGAGGCATCACTTAAGTGTGAGTCAGGGCGGGCCTGCCGCGGCATCCTTACCTTCTCACCACTGCCCCCAGTGTTGTCAGAGCTGGGCGATAAGAGGCACAGTGTAGAAGCAGTAGTCCAGTTAATAACGGGGTGCAGACAGGAAACAGAACCTCATCAAAGGGTGACTCAGAGATGAGGATCGGGGCTGCCCTGAGGAATGGGCTGGGGGTGTCCTAGCTCCTCAGGTCCAGGGCGGGTCCGGGTCAGCACTGTCCCTGGAGGCCCAACACCAGTATGTGGCGGGAGGCCCCACTCTGCCCTGTGACTGTGCCAAAAAGCTAAACGCAGGCTGTGCCCAACTCTCACCCTGCCCGTCTGACTGTCCTGAGCCCAGCACCTGTGCTGGGGTCCCGGGCCCCCTGGAGGCTGCCATCAGGAAGGGCGGGTCTCCCCAGAGCCTGCCTGTTCCTCCTCTCTCTCCTGGCCCAGTGCAAGCTGTTAGAAAGGATTACTCCCTGGAGATCGCTTTCTGACTTCAGTTCTGCCACCAGGAGCCTGGAAATAGCCCTTTCCCGGAAAGGTACAATCCATATATGGTGCAACAAATAGCTGCCACTCAGGCTTTTTCGTATGTTTTGACTTGGGTGCACTGGGGGAAGGGAGTTTAGGCCCCAGCTTCCCCAGGAGCATGAGAAACCTTGGGGCTTTGGGCCATAAGCAGCCCAGGCTCCCAGGCCCTGTCTGTCACTCTCTCTTCTCAGCTAATAAAATTAAGCCAATCAGTGACCACTGCTATTGTTTTCATAAATGTCTATAATAAAAGCACTGTACCTGGAAGGTAGGATTTCCCCAAGAAAAAAGGAAACGCACCCAGACTTCTTCTTAGCCAAGGGGTAGGAGAGTTAAGACACTGAATCTGCCTACTGGACAGGTGGACAAAGTGAGGTCGGCAGAAGGGACTTTCCCGAGTCAGGGGCCACACCAGAACCCTCCTCCCCAAGCAGAATCTCGATGGAACAATCTATCATCAGAATGGCCAGTTGCCCCCCTACCCCCCAACCCCACTCCTCCCCTACCCCAGCCCCATCTGGCAGAGCAGGTGGGGCTCAGAGGCAGCCCTGGGCACAGGGCAGAGGAAACTGCCCACGTAACTGAATTCCTAGGAGGGCTGAGCAAGTGGGCTGCGGGCGCTGGGCCGGCTTGTAGTGGGGAGGAGCTCCTGGGCGCTGCTGTTCTGCCTCCTCCTTTTATTCATACCTTTCTGGGCATACCTGCGCGTCCCTTCCTCCTGCTGCCCCCTGAGGCCTTCTGACCTGGAAATTCTTTTGTTGACCTGGGATCAGCTAACCTTGGTTACCTTGGGAACACTTCCTGGGGCCACTTTCCCAACCCCTGACTCACACATTCTCAGAAGTTTGTTGGGCCCCAAACCCCCGAGCCCTGAAGTGGGGGAGGGGAGTGTGGAGGTGGAGACCTGCACAAGGGGCGGGACTCTGCCCTTCAGAAAGCAGTTGGGCCAGAGGACACTAGGTATGGCCACCCGCTGGGGACAGACAGGAGGAAATGTCCAGCTGTCCTCAGGGAAACAGCCGGCCAGAGGGCTGGTCCCTCTTCTTGGGGCCTCAGGTGTCTACGCTGTGCCCTGGGAACAGGGAACAGGTCGTAAACCATCCCAAGTGGACAAAGGCCCTTCTGATGGCAAGAAGCAAACAGGGCAGAAAGAGAAGTTATCGCAGGGACAGGAAACATTGAAGAGTGCGAGCCTGGGAGGTGGAGCTGGGCCTGGGGGCTGCAGCTGATCCAGTGCCCTCTGCTCTGTCTCAGATGACCGCACACTGTCCAGGGTCCTCTGCGTCCAGCAGGGCAGAGCAGGTTGTCCCATCCTGCCAGTCTGAGTTGACCCATTCTCTCAGATGGGCTGTTACCATAGCCACAGCACAACAGCACACTGAATCCTGGCAGGAAAAACTGATGGCCCCAGTCAGAGGTGGCGTCCCCCAGGCCACGACGATCTAGCCCTCTGCAACAGCCTTACATATGGTGCAGTCACAGCTACTGGGGCCATCACCATGGTTGGCAGGTGCGTGGGGACAGTCCTCTGAGTAGGAGGTAACACCTAGAAGGTGTTGGTCACAGTCGTGGGAACAGAACTCTTGTTCCAAAAACCCACCAAATGCACGTCACTAAACATGTCATTCTGAGAAGCTCTGGGTGAGAAGACATGAAAGGGGATGAAGAGCTGGCTAGGTGGGGATGTTCTGGAGAGTTTCACTACCATGCGCCCAGACCTTTTGTCCCTCATTCCTGCACCCAGCCACTCAACTGTGTGTTTTGATGCCACCTCCTGGGCACGTCTCCAGAATGGACCATGGAAAATGCAGGTTGCCATGGGACTCTTGGATTCAAAGGGGCTCCCGCACCAGCCTCAGGAGAAGAGTGAAAGCTGTCATCTGTCCTACCAGGGCCTTCGCCACTGGGGTCCCCTCAGTCACCTGGCAGTTTCCTGCAGTGCTCCCTCACTGTCACAATCCCCTCCCTCCTTCCTTGCCCAAATGATCCCCCTTCTCCACTCCCTACTCTTGTACCCCTTTCTGCTCATCCTCTAAGACTTGTCTGCGTGGCCATCTCTAGGAGGCACCGGCCTCCCAGCAGAGTGAGGGGTCTCTTCGGGCCGCTTCATGCTACCTGTACACAAGTCTGTCTGCCCATAGGTGGGGACTTGTACTGTATCCACCCTCAGCCCCAGCACAGACCCCAACCCGAGTATTTTCCATAAGTGTCTTCCTGGCTTGAGGAAAGCAAATTTCAAAACATTGAAAGACAAACATGTTCTCCCAACCAGAGAGTCTGAAAGTGAATGTGACTCAAAGATGGATGGGAGCATCTCCAAACTGAAATCTGAGGGTGTGGTGGTGAAAGAACCTGTGTGGGAGGGGCGGGGCAGGGCGGGACAGGACAGGGGAGAGGCCTGTCCCTGGGAACTGCTTCGTGAGCCTTGCTAAGCAGTAAGGACAGGCACAGCCCAAAGCGAGGCCACAGGACATGCGTGGGGGTTTCTGCAACTTTCTGGGGAGTTCCTGACAACCACTGCAGGCAGGTGTGGCTCTCACAGGGCCCCTTGGGCGTGTCGGGACCTCAGGCAGACCCCTTTGTCAGAAGTGGTCAGAGTGGGGAGGGCAGGGGCCCAGCCAGACAGAGACAGCTGTGCTCTGGTTTGCGTGGCAGGGTGAGCTTTGAGGAGACAGGAAGAAAACTGGTTTCCGAGCCTCTGGGCGGTTGGGGTCTCACACTGTCCATGAGAATGCTGGGGGCAACCTCTGCCTCTTGAGAGCCTGACTTCAGAAAGAAATAGTCACAGTTGGAGATGAGCCACTGGCCCCATTGGAACATCTCATCCAGTCTGCCTGTCACAACAGGTGTGATTGTACGTTGTGGACTGTCCCTGTTTGCGAGTGCCAGGCATCCTTCCTTCCTCCTGAGGCCTCCTGGCGGGACCACTGACGAGGTACTCGGGACTCAGTCTGAGCCCTGAGTCTCCTCCTGGGCACGTTCATGCTAAAGTATGAGCTAGATCTTACATTGCAGCTGGAAAGAGTGGCACCCACCTTTGTCCCCTTGCGACGGTGTGGGGGGACACAGTGTAGGCATGGAAGCCCCTTTCAGTGAAGGCTAGAAGAGGGGGTTAGGCTGGAAAGAGGAGCCCATGCAGCCATAACCGGGAGACTGAGATGGGTGACGCCCAAGGGTGGAGAAGTGGTGCCTGCATTCTACAGCAGAGTTTCAGCTGACGAGACGCCTGCTCTGGGTCAGTCTGTCTTCTGTTCAGCCCACTGCACACAGTCCAGAGGAGAGATACCCAGTCCTGGTGACAGAATGAGGCCCACTGGAAGGTGGGTTGGAACCCACAGCTGGCAATGGAGCCGGGAGACGTGCAATGGGCAAGTTACAGATTCCTAGATGCATAACTGCTTGTGGAAACAGAAAGACATAAGGGATTAGCTGACCACAAGTCAGCATGAGCCAGTAATGAGGCTGGACACCAACACGCCTTGGTAATACTAGCCGGCCCCAGAGGTCAAAGGTCCCCTGCAGAGGCCCAGTGTCCTTGTCCTGTGCTGCTTGGCCCTGCTCTGGAGCTTTACTCCCTCTAGAGACAGCCGTGAGCAGATGGGGCCAGAGACCTGTGCCCTGGCCAGGAGACACCGAGGGTCCAGATGGGAGACAGGAAGGTCAGGGCAAGACCCTACTGCCTTCTGGCCTTTGTGCCAGAAGCAGCCAAGGACCTACCCTGCCCTGCCCAGCCCATGCTCCTCACCTGCGTCCCGTGTACCCCAGCAGACCTGGCCGCCCAAGCCTGGGGCACGGCCTCTGCAGGACAAGAATGAAGACGAGGACGAGGGTAGCACAGACCAGCGTCTCCACGCTTCACTCCTCGCAGCACCTCGCTTTCTCGTGTGCATTCCACAGGATGTGGACGGGGCTGAGAGTGTCGGGTCCCCCTAGACCGGGGAGAAGACATAGGGACCCTGACACCCAAGAGGTCACAGGCACCCCTGCAACAGGCCCCTCAGAAGGCAGGATGCTGGGCACAGGAAGGAACACATGGCGGCTTTTCTGGGCCTCTTTGAAAGGGACAGTGTTTTCTCTGTGGGTAACTGACAGCGAGGACTCTGGCATCACCCCTATTTCCTAGAGAAGGCTGGTTCCAAGATGAGGCCCCCACTGTGATGGGGTAGGCCACGTACACTTACTGCCAGTTGAAACTTTGGTGTCACAAAACATAAAATGTGGACGTGCTCCCCGAGAAGTGACAATGTTGGGTTACAAAGCAGTCTGTGTCCCCCAAACAGGCAGCAATGTAAACTGTGAGAGGAGGGGCTTCTGAGTCACATGACCTCACCCCAAGAAATGAACGGGGACAATGACAAAACTGTTCATTCCCTGGAGACCTTCTCTTCCTGACAAGATGCAAGTCTCCAACTCTCAGGAGAACCGGTTTCGCTGCAGCGTGGGGAACCGTCACCTGAGCAGGGGCCTCTGCTGCTCAGCCAGCAAGGACAGGGCTAGAGTGAAACGGAGGCTCCACATAGCTGAAGAGCGCCAGGCCGCTCATCAGAATCCCTTGCACACGACTGCTGGCACCCACTGCATGTGACTCCAGGGCAGGGGTTTAGGCATTGCAGCTCCCCAGGGGTTGTGATGTAGCCCCCGCCATGGTCAGGCCCAGCACCCATGTAAGACAGCAGGTCTCATCCTGGACGGCAGGGATGCCCCACCTCCTACACTCCGAAGGGGGCACGGGGAGGAGATGTCAGGACTCCATTCCTACCAGTGGCCATCTCCACCCCCACTGTCCCCATCTATGAACCACGCCAGGCAGTTTTGGGGACCAGATCAATACAGGGCTGGGGTGTACGTGAGAAGCGGGGTAGGCAGCACACTGGGCCCCTCAGCTTCTCCGGGGTGGATGTCAGGCAACCGGAGCTCCCCAGAAGCTTTCAGAGAGAAGGGGCCTTTGCTCAGGTCACAGTGGGGGCACAGCGGGCACCCCCTTTCTAACTCTTTCTCTGACAGAAAATCCTGCAATTTGACTGCACCTGCCACACTCTGGAGCAGCCTCGGCCCCTCCACACTGGCCAAAGGCAGGCCTGCCTGTCCCACAGCCCACAGCATCACGAAGAGTGACCCATGCACAGCTGACCCACCTGATCATAACACTCCCTGACTTAAAATACCTCTGGGCGACTCGTGCCCCTAAAAAGTCTTGTCCCCAATGCCTGTCAGCCACTAAGGCAAAGGCAGCACTCCACCTTCATCCAGCACCAGCTCAGGTCCCACCCGGAGGCATCTGAGAGGGGCTGCGACTGCATTTCCCAGCCTCGTGGTGGGTGGGTGGGGCCACGTGACTAATTCTGGCAAATGGGCTCTAAGCAGAAGTAAAGCGAGTTATTTCTCGGCTAAAGCACAGCAAAGCAGTGTAAGGTCTTATGAGTCCTTTCCCCTTCCGGGGGCCCCTGAAGCCACATGTGGAGATGGCCATGTCACCAGACGGTGGCACCTCCCACAGTCTGGCTCCCTGGATCTTGGCAGAGGTGTCAAAGCCAAACCCCTCAGACTGCACCCCTGTACACGCACACCAGCCCTGACCAGCATCAGACATTGCAGAGTGAAAACCAATCTTTGCTGGGCTAGGCTCTGAGATCCGGGGCTCACCTGTTACTGAGGCATGGCCTGGACTGCTCTAACTAACACAGCCACACATACACCAGGCACTCTGGGCACCGTCACACATTGCTCAAACCTCTTGCCATCAGCTGTTATCTCTAGTGACATCTGCCACAACCCTCCATCCCTGGACACAGACACACTGATGTTGTCTCCACGCTCACATGTCAGTTCTTCGTACCTCTATCTCTCTGCTGTTGAACATGCTGTGTGTTGACTCAAGGTCCTTGCATAGTTGTCTGGACTAAGCCTCCCACTGCTCCATCCAGCAGGGCCTCCTCTGAGCCTCCGTGCTGGGCCCGAGCTCTGAGAACCCAGCCTGTCTCCACAGCCCGACCTCTCCTCTCACTGGGAGCTTGAGATCGCGTCTCCATCACTGGAAGAACTCGGAGCAGGCTCACCTGCATGCTGCTCAAAACAGGTTTACAATTTGTTGACAGAGCACAGGAGTCAGCAGGTGTTGGGCTATTGAGAAGATCAGTCCTGCACTCCTAGCCCTTGGGTGGTCCAAGATGGTAACCAGTCTGATGTCAGGTGGCCTAGATGATAGATGCCAGCTGGTCTGGAACATTCTTCCCTAAGTCCTTCAGGAGAGGTCAGAGGGTCATTTATAGGATTTATATGTCTACTTCCAGGTATAGCTGGAAAGTTCAAAAGTTCACATTCCCAGGCTACTTAAAATAAGAGTAGAATATTTTCCCTGTGCCTCAGCCTACTGGATTTTAGTAATTTAGCAGCTTGGCTATAGTGGTCCCCTTTATTTCTTCACTCCTTCCTCAAGTACGAGGCCCTCACTTGGGACAGAACCCCCTGGAGACCCCACTTCTAGGCAAGGGGAAGGAAATTCAGCTCAAGGCCGCTCCTTTTTAGGGTCCCAAGAGACTCCCTCAGCCCCTTGCCCAGGGCACCTGCCACCAGGTGTTCCTTCTTCCCACCTGCCAAGATGGGGTCAGAGCCACCTTCCCACTGCAGCTCATAACCTGCCTCCCCAGCCTGAGTCCTCTGGTTGTTTCTATGGCACTGTCGGTGGGACTGCAAATTGGTGCAGCCACTAGGGAATGCGGTATTTTGGGAACCCCTCCCCCCGCACATCTTTCAGTGGGGCCGTAAGCACATTGCCTTGATTTCCTGCAATGGTGGCACACTGGCTCACTGGATATAATTTTTGGAAAAAGATAGAAGTCGTTTTCAGCTAAGCACGGTGAATTAAGTAGGTAATCGAGATGAGTAACACTGTCTGCTCAAAAATGAGTGATGACGGTGACAACAAAACCAGTCCTTTTTAGTGGCTCCGGACACCTCTGGCCCCGCCCAGGCACCTGACTGACTGGTGCAACACTGCCACCTGGTGAAGCCGAGGGGAACTACCGGGCGGTTCTTACAAGGCCAGAAAACCCTTAAAAATGTAAAATGGAAGGTCCTGGGCCAGCGCAGAGTTCGCCTGCTTCCCCCTTTCGCCAGAGTGTTCCCGGAAGTTAAATCACTGTGATCTATTCGTCTAAGTCTTTGCTAGGCAGTTCATATTTCCTACCTTCCCTCTTTATGTCTTTTTAAACTCTCAGACATCTATCACATACACACACACATATATTTATACCCATTTTAGAAAACTTTTATATACATTGCATGCATCAATCTTAACTGTATTGTTTTGACAAATAGATCCGCGCTTGTGTACTCCACACCCCCGTGGATATCAGGAGCATTTTCACCACCCCAGACAGTCCCCTCCGGCCCTTCCCCAGCAATTCTCCTCTATGAGGCAGTGATACTTCTGTTTTCTGTCACCGTGGATTGGTTTTGTCTTTTCTAGAGTTTGATATAAGCGGAATCATATAGTATGTACTGGAGTGTCCTGATTTCTTTCACTCCATGCTGTTGGAATCTGTCAGGGTGTCCGTAGTTCATTCTTTTCATGTTTGGTAGTAAGTAGTCCATTGTGTGAATATATGCCATCATTTGTTTTTCTGTTATGCTGCTGATGGCTGTTTCCAGTTGTGGCTACTAAGAATAGCACTACTAGGAACATTTTTTGTATAAGTGTTTTTTGAATGCATGCTTTCACTTCTCTTATGTAAATATTCAGGAGTCAGATTTCCAGGTCAATGGGTAGGTATGTGTCTACCTTTATAAGAAACCGCTAAACCATTTTCCAAAGTGGCAGGAGCATTTTTACCTTCCCACCAGAAGGGCCCGAGTCTCCTTTTATTTCTAAAGTTGGGAGGAGTCCAATTCCAAATGACAGTAAGATAAGAATAAGCATTCATATACACTATGAGGTCAGCGTTAGGTGAGGCGGATTCTATAGAACGCCCCACATTTTAAAATGGAAATGCTGGATCAAAACATCATCTCTGCTCATAAAACAAAAAGCTATCACTTCATGCCTGTTAGAATGGCTGTTACAAAACAAAACAAAACAAGAAATAACCAGTGTTGGTGAGGATGTGGAGAAAAGGGATCCCTAGTGCACTGTTGGTGAGATCGCAAATTGGTGCAGCCACTATGGAAAACAGTATGGAGGTTCCTCAAAAAATTAAAAATAGAACTACCATATGACCAAGCAATTCCTCTTCTGGGTATTTATCTGAAGAAAACAAAAATGCTAACTCAAAAAAATATCTGCACCCCTGTGTTCACTGCAACACTGTATACAATAGACAAGATATGGAAGCAACCTGGGTGTCCACAGATACATGAATGGATAAAGAAGAGGTGGTACATATATGTAGTCACACAATAGCCTAGCCAACTGTCCCCCCGTGTCTTTCCTTAAGGAAAGAAGAGTCTGTGAGACTGTGCCTTTCTGGGTCTTTGTTCCATCCTTATGTTTACACCTTATGTCTCTCTGTCTGGTCCCCAAAAGATGGTTTGCAGCCAAAGACGGGTAAGATATCTCACGGGAGATACAACCTAAGCCAGGCGGAACCGAGTGGGGACCCCCAATGAGCTGCCTTAGAAAAATATGGGAATGGGCCTTGCCTCCCCTTCCCCCTGCCTGGGAAAAGCTGTTGCCGGCTCTGCCTTTTCCCTGGCACCTGTTTGTGAGAGAAGTTACAAAAGTAATAAAGATCAGTTCTCTCCACTTAGTTCAACGGAACTTACAAAATAAGAGACTTGACCCTTCTGACCCTGAGAAGGTACATACCTTAATTAGGACATTGTGGGACCTTGTGCTTCAGCTGTTGACTGACAAAGGGTGATTGAGATAAATATTTTTCTGTTATGATGTGTGAGTTTCAGAGACCGTGTAAGAAACAATGTTGCTTTCTCTTGTTTTTGCATACCTATTCAATAAAAACCCCCAGTCGGCCATATTCTGGGCTCCAGTCCTCCGAGACTGAGAGACCCCTGGCCTTCGGAGAGATTTAACTGCATTAAGTCTCTGTTTGTTTCTTTCTTAAAAACTTAACCCAAACCACCCCTTCTCGCACCCTCACTGCCCATGTTGCGCTGGACGCGACACATATACACAGTGGAATATTACTCAGCCATGAAAAATAAGGAAATCTTACCATTTGTGATAACATGGATGGACCTTGACCAATTTATGCTGAGAGAAATAAGTCAGAGAAAGACAAATACCATATGATGTCACTTATGTGTAGAATTTAAAAAACAAAAACAGGAACTCACAGGTACAGAAAACAGATTGGTGGATGACAGAGATGGTGGGTGAGGGTGGGTGAAATGGGTGAATGGGGTCAAAAAAACCCAATTTCCAGTTATTATTAAGTAAATAAGTCAAGGATGTGTAAAGTGCAGCCCAGTGACGATAGTTAGCAATACTGTCCCATATGTTTGAAAGTTGCTGAGAAAGTAGATCTTTAAAGTTCTCAGCACGAGACAAAAGTCTCACTATGTACGTGGATGGATGCTGACTAAACTTCCCGTGGTGATCATCTTAAGTAATCCATCTGTCAAATCATCATGTTGACACTAACACTAACACAGGGCTATGTGTCAATTGTATCTCAATTAAAAAAAACCCAAGTGCTACCTCCAGAGGTCAAGACAAACAAGCAGACCAAGACTCATTCCTCACCCAAAGGAGCCAAGGGTCCTTGGAGAATGGTTGACAAACTGGAACTCTGATGCTTCACTGAGGGAGGTGTTGAAAACCCTCTGACATTATCTTCTAAAGCGTAACATATGCCTTGCAAAGTGACCCAGGGATTTCACTCCAGGCATCTACTCTCAAAAGAAAAGCACATGTGTTCCAGGAATGTTCATAACAATTATGAAGTCACACAGTTAAGCTCGCAAACTCCTCCTAGAGAAAGTGCTACACACCTCAGTGCTGGTCACCTTCGAAACACTCCCCTTGGGAAGCTAAACACCGACGCCAACACCTAGTCCACCCTTCAAAGCAATTTTGGAACTCTTTTTCTGGAATGGCCATCAGAGCTGTCGTCGTATTACCATTGATGTCCTGAATGTCATCAAAATGTCTTCCTTTCAATATTTCCTTTATCTTCAGGTAAAGAAAGGAGTCATTGGGGGATAGGTCAGGCGAGCAGGGAGGGTGTTCCAATACAGTTATGTGTTTACTGGCTAAAAACTCCCTCACAGACAGTGCCATGTGAGCTGGTGCATTGTCGCGATGCAAGAGCCATGAATTGTAGGCGAAAAGTTCAGGTCCTCTAACTTGTTCATGCAGCCTTTTCAGCACTTCCAAATAGTAAACTTGGTTAACTGTTTCTCCAGTTGGTACAAATTCATAATGAATGTGGGGACAGAGCCCCAGAAAGTAGTTTACAGGCTCTCGGCCTCACGTGGAAGGGTGCTGGCTCGGGTAGTGGATGGCCGTCGGCTGTGGCTGATTGGCCATCGGCTGTGGCCGGTTAGCCGATTGGCCACTAGTATAACTGCTGCAGCTACAGAGGAGAGCCGAGGACTGCCAAGGACTGCCGAGGATTGCAGAGGATTGCCGAGGAGCTGAGGAGAGCCGAGGAGAGCAGAAGAGAGTAGAGGAACAGAGTTGAGGAGAGTGGAGGAGAGTCGGTTGGTCGGTTGGCGGAAAGGCAGATGGCAGGTCGCGCATCCGGTGGGCCCAGCCTCCAGTGAGACCATAGTGGTATGACTCCCCTCCCTATGGCTCCGTGGGTGTTCCTTTTTGGCCTCACCATATCCTGCGTTCTTGTGTGGGGAGCGGGAGCAGAGACCCCGCAGGCCGCCCCGCACGACAATGAATATTCCCTCTAATATCCAAAAAGGTTAATAACATCGTTGCAACAAGTTTGCAAACTTAATTGTCAGACCTTGTATATTCAGAATAGCCCAAACTGAAAACAAACTCAAATATCCATCAATAGTAGAATAAAGAAACAACCTGAGTATATGCATACAGTGGAATACTATAACATCAGCGAAAAAGAACAAAGTACTGATATATGCAAGATGGTTCAATCACACAAAATATGGAGTGAGGAAGCCAGACAGAAAAGAATATTACATACTACATGATTTGATTTAAGTGATGACCAAGAACAGGTAAAACTAGCTGAGGATGACAGAAAACACAGAGGTGGTTACTAGAGGGCTGGGAGGTGAGAGGTAGTGAGGATGAGGTTTGGGGGTGGGTGACTGGGAAGGGCCTGGGGGAGGCTTCAGGAACAGTGGAGACATTCTGTATCTCAACCTACAGCTGGTTGATGGTTACGTGGGTTTATGTTCATGTAAAAATGCATCACACTGTATGCTGAAGATGTACACATGTCAGGGATGTTAAATCTCAATTCAAATAATATTTAAAAAGAAATCCACGAACGCATAGTGATACAAAAAACAAAACACCACCACCACCACCACCAACAAAAATACCTCAGGTGGGAGGTGGGGACAGAAAGCTCTTCTTTCATAAGAATGGCAGCCACTAAATGTAGGAGGAATAACAGAATCAGGAAAACACCATTTTGTAAGTGTTAACTTACTAATTATTCAGAAAAGGATGATCAGTGGAGCCTGGAAACACTAGATAAAAGGCTGCTGGGAAGCAAGATATTCATAGATTACTTATTACGTCCAAAGGGAGAGGTTGTTAATTATAATGCAGCGATCTGGACAACATGTGGACAAAACACTCAAGCTCAGCATTAGGAAAAACAGGTCAAATTAGCATCTTGAGTCTCTTGATGTAACTTGGTGAGAACTATACAACATCTATGAAGACTTATTGCCAAAATGCTTAGTCTGCCTCTAACCATGAGAAAACAATCAGAAAATGCAGGTTGTGGGAGAGTCAACAAAACTGGCCGAGGCTCCTCAAATGTCAGTGTGATGAAGACAAAAAGAGGTGGAAAGACTGTCCTAGATGGAAGGAGAATTAAGGGGCAGGATGAGTAATTGTAATGTGTCACCATTGATTGGACACTGGACCACGGGGCTGTAAATAACATTTGGGAATCACTGTGGAGAAATTAAAACTGACCACATGTGAGATAACATTATTATATAAATGTTAGATTTCTTGGGTTGAACAAGTTGGAAAAAGTACTTGCTCATAAAAGATACATGCTGATATACATCCTTATAAGACATGTGACATTATAGGTAAAATGACACAATGTCAGCAATTTAGTTTCAAATGGTTCAGAAAGGAAAAGCATGCATAGACAAAGCAAATGTTGTAGAAGGGGGAAAGGAAGGAAAAGGGAAGGAGGGCCCTTAATATCAATAACTGTGGCAGCAATTGTTTCATTGTGAAAACAATTGGGTTAATAAAGTGCTGCATTTCTAAGGACACATGAAACCAATTCCCACCTTACATGCCAGCCTAAGCCTTACATGCCAACCTAACGGCCTGGGACTTTGGGATTGAAGAACCACTTTAGGCCAGGAGACCAGGACATGACTGGAGCAGGGTGGTGGGGTAAGTCTAGGACACCACATACGATGGGGACCCTCCGTGAAACTGGAGGTAGAAAATAACCACCAACAATGAGAGTCTGTAGGGACACTTGTCTGCCTAGCACCCCCACCCACACTTGGTGATGGAAGTTGGGGATGGGGTGATTTTCCCCTAGTAAGTCATGTCCCCAGGATGGTTTGGGGTAATGTTTCCTGTGTGATCCAGGAAATCTCAATCCAAAACCCGAATTTATTCAATTCTTTTCTGGAGAGAAATTCCCACAACACAGGTCTTCAGAATTCCCACGTATTAAGGTCAGAAAAACTTAGGCTAGCAACTCATGGTTATGAAACATGAGAAAGTCGGCCAGATTAAAGTTCTGAGAGAAAGTAACAGGCATCCCAGTAGTTCATACCCAGTGAAAATCCACATCGAGAACCAGGGCAAAAATAAAGACATCATTCAATGAAAACCTAAATCCTATGGTTTCTGCTTCTCTCTGGAGAACCATGACCAATATGGACAGCAAACAGAACAACTTCTGGTTCTAGAAAAACAGAATTTTAAGGGTGGGCTTTCTGAATGTGCTCTGGGGATTCTAGAATTGGCTGTCTGATCTGATTAGACTTACGGATACCAATGACTTATCTCCAACAGTAAGGAGAGCACTGAGCATTCAGGCATGTCTGGCAACTGATAGACACAAAAATATCTGCTTCGGAGTCTATTAATCAACCATTTATAAGAAGCAAGGAGCTGGAAGGGACATTTTTGGAAAACTAACTGTAATGTAAGTGCCTACCATTCGGCTGGTGACTGCCAGGCATCCGTCTCCAACACACACATTGCCAGCTGCTCACATAAAGAGCCAGGCCGCTGCGACCTTGAAGTCCTGCGACCATGAAAACCCTGGGGAACCTAGATAACTGACTGCTTCAGTAACCCCACTTTTCCCTTCCCGCATCGTAATTCCAGCTCTCATGTTTTCAATTTGCCAATAAAGAGTGAACCCATGAAACCCTAGGCACCCCACCCTTGGACACTAATAAAGGCAGAGCCCCAGGTCCACACTCTCTCCCTCTCTCTCCTGTGACCTTGCTATATGGCCCCGGGGTATGCCGTGTACCCTCCAGGATTTGTGAGCAATCAATCTTTTTTCAAAGTTCTCTGACAGTTGTTGCTGAGGCATGTCATGCAATCATAATAAGAACGCAAGGGCCGGTCCAGCCACAACACTGCCTCTGGTGGGGAAATGTCTGCGGGGGCTCCCACAGACAGTAGTATGGGCTCGGGAGTGTCAGGCATTCCTAGCCAGTGCATCATCAGCCACAGGGTGAGACCAACACAAAATGCCATGAGTATAATAAGGTGGGCTGGTTACTCGTAATGTTTCTGGACAAAGTGGTAAATAAATAAATAAATAAACTCAGAGATTCAAATTCCCTCCTCAAGTGCACACAGAACATTTCTCCAGGATGCATCACACGTTAGGTCTCAAAATAAGCCTTAACAAATTTAAGAACATTGAAATCACACTAAGTATCTTTCCCAACCACAATGGAATAAAACTAGAAATCAACAGCAAAAGGAAAAAACTGGAAAATTCGAACATATGTGGAAATTAAACACCACACTCTGGAACAACCAATGGATCAAAGAAGAAATCACAAGAAAAAACAGAAAAAAATCTTGAGATAAATGAAACCAAAACCACAACATACCAAAACCTACGGGACACCGCAAATGCAGTGCTAACAGGGAAGTTTGTAGGAGTAGGTGCCGCATTAGAAAAGAAGGAAGGTCTCAAATCAACAACCTAACTTTACACTTCCAGGGAGGAGAAAAAGAACAAACTAAGCCACAGTTAGCAAAATGAAGGAAAGAATAGATTAGAGTAGAAATAAAGGAAATAGAAAAATAGGTAAACAGTAAAAAACAAAAAAAATAACAACTAATGAAACTAAGAGTTGGATATTTTAAAAGGTCAATAAAATTAAGGGGGCAGAGGGAGGGATGAAACTATACTACAAACACACACACACACACAATTACAGTGGTGGTCAAGTAGGTATTACATTTTTCAAACTCATTGGACACTTTAAATGGGTGAATTTTATTTAAAGTATTCTTCAATAAAGTTGCTTTGACGAAAATCCAAAAGTCAGTTCTTTAAAATGACTAGTAAAATTGACAAACCTCTGGAAACACGGTCAAGAGGAAAAAGGGAGAATACAAGTAAGCAATTCCGGGAATTTGATAAAGAGGACATAACTATGAATAAAACAGGGATTTTAAAGAAAATAAAAATATTTTGATCAACTTAATGGCAAAAAGACAAATTTTTAAAAAATCTATCTCAAAAAATTGAAGAACAAATAAAAAATCTGAATGGCCCCTAAAGCCAATCAAAACTCACACCATACATATAATAATCCCAGTTTACTGGGTGAATAAACCAAACATTCAAGGAACACAAACTCCTCCGGGGGTGAGAAAAATCACTAAACTGGATAAACCCCAAAAGGGCAGGTATTCTTTAAAAGAAAATCTGTCAATGTAATTTACTACATTAACAGCTTAAAGAAAACCATGTGGTCATCTCAAAAGATACAGATTTAATTACTGTCCAAGAAAACTTATTAGGTTGGTGCAAAAGTAATTGTGGTTTTTGCAATTATTTTTAATCTTTTAAACTGCAATTACTTTTGCACCAACCTAATATTTTTAAAAAGATAAAAAGACACATTCCATGATATTTGTAGTCACTGTTATTGGACTATCCCATCAGAAAGCATACATGGTGGGCAGGTCATGTAAATGACTCTATCAACAATACCTAATGGTTACATAGCACTTGATAACTCACAAATCACTTTGCCTCCATTATCTGCCTAATCTAGCCACTCTCAAGTAGGTATCATATTTTTTAAAATTTATATATAAATTGGGAAACAGATTATAAAGGGTGAAGTGAACAGATTTAAAAACCCCATTATTTTCATTCTTTATTTTGTTGTTCCTCTGATATCCTGTTTTACATATCAAATTAAAAATAACAGATATATAAATATAGATAATACATAAAGAAACCAAAATTCTGAAGCCTATTCTCCAGTGGTTCCCATATGCTCTTGTAACAAAGACAGAAATAAAAATGTTTAACCCTATGGTTTATATACCCTTAGTCATATCTATCTTTCCTTCTCAAATTTGTAATCTATAGTTAAACACTGGTATTTCCCCCACTTAAAAACTATAGTTTCTTTGAAGCTTGCAGCCTGGTCATTTCCAGCTACCAACCTGGCCGCTTACGTCTGGGGAACAAGTGAGATTCCTCTTTGGTACTCAATCCCAACTGGTTACAAATGACCTAGGTATGCCACAACTTCTGACACAACTTGACATGCCATTTCAGTGCCCAAAAGAAGGGTGTCATGGGAAGAGTGAAGGAGTACTCTTCCTATTCCCCAAAGTGCAGCTAACACCCTGGGGTCAGATATCGTGTTTCCCTGAAAATAAGACCTAGCTGGACAATCAGCTCTAATGCATCTTTTGGAGCAAAAATTAATATAAGACCCGGTCTTATTTTACTATAATGTAAGATGGGTCTTATATAACATAATATAATATAATACTGGTTCTTATATTAGTTTTTGCTCCAAAAGGTGCATTAGAGCTGATTGTCCAGCTAGGTCTTATTTTCAGGGAAACAAGGTATAAAACACTGTAAGAAGATTCTGAAAGATGGAGAGGATATAGGCTGGCAGGGGCCTCAGAGCCTGAGGAACCACACAGCACTGAATCCCATGGGTCTTCCTTCCGCCTCATCTATCCCAGGCTGGGCTCTGAAGAAGCTGGCAACCCAGAAATGCACAGGCACAGATGAAAAAAAAACAGGCCCTAGAAAATTCTGCTCTTTCCAGCCAACACACTAGGAAAGGAGCAGCCTGACACGACAGAAAGCTTTTAGACAGTAAGCACCCTCCTCCAGCCAAACACCGTGGGAGAAAACGTCGGCCATCTCCACATGGACAAAGGCTGAGTGAGCAGCCTACATTTCCACCCTCAGCAGGCTGTAGCCCCCACCCTGGAGTGGAGTCAGAGAAGGTGAAGCAGGGAGACAGGATTTTTAAAATCGATCCCTCCCCCAATCCCATCCCAGCAGTGTCATGGGAGACCTAGGCTTCCATCCTTACCCAGAGACCAGACATGGCTCCCTCTCCTTACTGGTTTGGTCAGTGCAGGCCTAGTGGGGAGCTGTAACTCCCACCCTGCCCAGCAGTATTGAGGACCCCTACCCCAATAGAGGCCAAAACAAAACCAGTCTTCCAACACCAACTTAAACCCTTTCTCCACCAGTGCGATGTCAGAGGAGGCCTGGCCAAACAGAAGATTTAGAGAGGGTACAGTCTCATAATACTTCAAGTGGCCAGATTTCAACTGAAAATCACCCATCACCCCAAGAACCAGGAAAATCTCAACTTGAGTGAAAAGATAAGCCACAGACACCAACACTGAGATGACCCAGATGTTAGAATGACCTATCAGAGTAAAAGAGCCATCATAAAAATGCCTCAATAAGCAATTACAAATATGCTTGACACAAACTTAAAAACAAAGTCTCAGCAAAGAAATAGAATCAAACGGGAATGAAAAACACAACAACTGAAATAAAACCCAATGATGCAGAATGGAAGAAACAGACAAAAGTATCACTGAACTTGGAGATAGAACAACAGAAAATACCCAACCAGAACAAGAGAGAAAATTACTATGGACTGAATTATGTCTCCCCAAATTCCTATGTTGAAGCCCTAACTCCCAATGTGACTGTATTTAGACAGGGCTTTTAGGAGGTACATGAGGTAAAAATATGGTCATGACTGTGTGGTCCTCACCTGATGGGATTGGTAGCCTCAGATAAGAAAGATCTCTCTCTCTCTGTCTCTGTCTCTCCCCACACATGCACGCACTGAGGAAGGCTGGTGAGGGCACAGCGAAAAGGTGGCCAGGAAGCGAGCTCTCCCCGAAACCAAACTGGCTGGCACCTTGACCTCCATCTTCCAGCCCCCAGAACTGTGAGAAGTAAATGTCTATTGTTTGAGCCTCCAGTCCATGGCAGCCTCAATGGACTAAGACACATTTTAACACCGAGAAGTGAGCACTGCTTTAACAAATACCTAAACATTGGAACTGGGCAAAGGGGACAGGCTGGAAAAGTTCCAAGGTGTACACTATTAGGTTGGTGCAAAAGTAATTGCGGTTTAAGAGGTTAAAAATAATCGCAAAAACCTCAATTACTTTTGCACCAACCTAATAGAAATATGAATATTAAAGGCCATTCTGGTGAGGTTTCAGCAGAAATGAAGACACGTTACTGGAAATGGGAAGGTGACCCTTTTTGTAAAGGGGCAGATGTGGCTGAACTGTGTTCAACTGTTTTGTGGGAGAACTTGTGAGCAATAAAAACTGGATATTCAGCAGAGGTTTCTAGGCAAAGTATTCAAGGTGCAGCTTGGGTCCTCCTCACTGCTACCAGTAAAATGTGAGAGACGAACTGAAGGAATCATTAAGCAAAAACAAGACAACTTGGAGATTTGAGAAAATCCGTCCCTCCATATTGAAAAATATGAGAAAGCTTGTTCTGAATAGAACACTAAGGCTGTGGCTGAAATTCTTGGACTTAATCAGCCATCTCAGCAGAAGGCAGGCATGGAGATGGGGTTATACCGTCAGAAACACTGCCAGCTGGGACTGAAGAAGACAGAAAACACTGGACAAAATGAAGGCAGGCTGCCAGACTTTCTAGATCCTACAGGACCAGACAATAGAGCTATTCAGGTGCAAAGGGAATGAGGGGCAGCTGGATGGCTCAGTTGGTTAGAGCGTGAGCTCTGAGCAACAGGGCTGCCGGTTTGATTCCCACAAGGGCCAGTGAGCTGCGCCCTCCACAACTAGATTGAAGACGAGCTGCTGCTGAGCTGCTGGAGGGGGGCCGGATGGCTCAGTTGGTTAGAGCGCGAGCTCTCAACAACAAGGTTACCAGTTCAATTCCTGCGTTGGATAGTGGGTTGTGCCCCCTGCAACTAAAGATTGAAAATGGCAACTGGACTTGGAGCTGAGCTGCACCCTCCACAACTAGATTGAAGGATAACGACTTGGAGCTGATGGGCCCTGGAGAAACACACTGTTCCGCAATATTCCCCAATAAAATTTTTTTAAAAAGAAAGAGGATGCCTCAGAGATTGTGGGTATGCCTCCTCAGTTTCAAAGGATGGGGGTGTCCCCTGTGTCGACAGGCCAGATAGCCTCAGACTGAAGCTTTGGGGCCAGTGCTGGCCAGCAGAACCTTGGTGGTGGGATGCCTGCCTCAGCGGGTCAGTGGGCCTGGAAGGCATCAAGTGGAGAACTGTTGTCCTGCCGTAAGAGCTGATGGACTTGCCTCATTGGGCTTTGGACTTGCCTGGGACCTGTCACTTCCTCCCTCCCTCCCTCCCTCCCTCCCTCCCTTCCTTTCCTCCCTCCCTTCCTATTCCTCCCTTTGGAGTGGGAATGCCATCGTGTGCCCCACCACCATGACCCCGGCTTGGAAGTACATAACTTGTCTGGTTTCATGGTTCACAGCTGGCTGGACAGGAACCTGCCTCAGGATGAATTGTACCTTGAGTTTCATCCATATCTGATGTACATAGTAATTTGGAAGAGACTTTAGAGTTGATGCTGGAATAAGTTAAGACTTTGGGGGGTTGTTGGGATGGAACGAATGTACTTTGCAAGTGAGAACATGAATTGGGGGGGCAGGGGCAAAATGCTATGGACTGAACTGTATCCCCTCCAAATTCATATGCTAAAGTGCTACCTCCAAATGTGACTATACTTGGAGACGGGCTTTCTGGAAGTGATTAAGGTTAAATGAGGTCATAAGGCTGGGATCCTAGTCTGGTAAGACTGGTGGCCTTTAAACAAAAGGAAAACCTCCATCTCTCCCCCCCCCCCCCCCACATGTACACACCAAGAAAAGGCCATGTTAGTACACAGCTAGAAGGTGGCCTTCTGCAAGCCAGGAATAGAGGCCTCACCAGAGACCAAAGCTGATACCTTGATCTTGGACTTCCCAGCCTCCGGAACTGTGAGAAATAAGTTTCTGTTGTTTGAACCACCCAGCCTATGGTATCTTGTTATGGCAGCTTGAGCAGACTAAGAGAAAAATTTACTGGGGGAAAAAAAACAAACAAAGCCTCAGGAACCTGTGGGATGAAAACCAAACACCTAACATTTGTGTCATCAGCGTCCTGGAAGGAGAGAAGGGGTGGGAGTGGGGGCTGCAAATGTATTCAAAGAAATGATGGCTGAAAATCCCCCTAATTTGGCAAAAGACATAACCCTACAGATTCAAGAAGCTCAGCAAACAGGACAAACTCAAAGAAAGCCATACAAGACACATCTTAGTCAAATGTGGAAGCTAAAAATACAGCACTCAAAATGTTTCCAGTAATAACCTTCAAAGTTTCAATGAAAAAAGTATATATACAAAGATGTCATCTGCCTCTACCCAAGAATAAAATGGTGAAAGGCAAAGATTTCAAAATCTTTTCAAGTTTTTCACAACCTAATAGGCAGTGGCAGTTCAGGTCTGCAACTAAAAGTTACCATGGTATGAAAAAGTCTAAGGTACAAACTATATACAATGGAAGTAAATCTTCATAAATAAGCACATTGTCAGGTAATTCAGATAGCTTAAAACGGACGGAAAACTTCGAAGGTCGCTCTGTATTCCCCCTTTCTAGGCTGCCGGCCTGACCCTCAGAGTTAATGATTCTAAGTAAGCGACGGCTCAGCCAGCAAAGTCTACAAGGCACAAAGTGCAGAAGCGAACTGCCCAGCCATTGTCCCCTGGCTTTGGGGGAAGCTGCCTTCATGGAAACTGCGGCTGACCAACTCATGGTCTCATACTTTTCCTAGATGTGAGCACTCATTCAAGTAGTTGTCTCTATCAACATTTCTTGAGCTCATTCCCCCAGCTTTTTCTCTATGTTTTCCATCCATCTCCGTTGGCCTTGCACTTAAGGCAAGGGCAACTTTCCCTCCTCCACTACTCCTGACTGCAGACAAAGTCATTGTAAATTTTCAACCTCTTATTTCTACCCCTGCAATCTCCCTAAAAGAACCACTCTTCAAAAGTCCATCCCCTTGACACTAAGAGACTGCCTAGCCTGGCCAAGATACCCTCTTTCTGCCATGGCATACCCTACTTTTCTCAAGGATTCCATAGCTTACATACACATTAGGGTGTACGGAAATAATTTTCCTCGATCTCATGGGAAATTCACAATGTCCTCCATTAGGACATTTAAAAAATGTAACACCCTCTTTCACATTCTAAGTAAGCTCCATTCCATATAAAGAAGACATCTCATTAACATATCTTTTATAACACAGTTAAAGTTCCTTGCAGTCCTCACATCATGGATAGTAAATGTTCCATACATATGTTCCAAATGTACCATATTTATGCGGTCTTTATCCAGTATGAATTCTCTTTTGTTGACCAAAGGCTGAATTGCCAATAAGGGCTTTTCTGTATCCCTTGACTTTCCCTCCAGCATGAGTTTTCTGATGTTGAGAAAGGGATGAGCTCTGGCTGAAGGCTTTCCCACATTCCTTACACTTGTAAGGTTTCTCTCCAGTGTGAGTTTTCTGGTGCTTTGTGAGAGATGAGCTCTGGCTGAAGGCTTTCCCACATTCCTTACACTTGTAAGGTTTTTCTCCAGTGTGTGTTCTCTGATGACGGATAAGGGCTGAGCGGTCACTGAAGGCTTTGGCACAATCATTGCATTTGTAGGGTTTCTCCCCCGTGTGAGTTCTCTGGTGTTGAGCGAGGGCTGAACAGTAGCCGAAGGCTTTCCCACATTTGTTACACTCATAAGGCCTCTCCCCAGTATGAGTTCTCTGATGCTGGATGAGGCCTGAACGATCACTAAAAGCTTTCCGACATTCGTTACACTTGTAGGGTTTTTCTCCAGTGTGAATGACCTGATGCTGGGTAAGGAACGTGCTTTGGCTGAAGGCCTTCCCGCATTCACTGCACTCATAAGGTTTCTCTCCGGTGTGAATTCGCTGGTGTTGAGTGAGGTATGAGCTCTGATTAAAGGCCTTCCCACACTCACTGCATTCGTAGGGCTTCTCTCCAGTGTGAATTATATGATGCCGAATAAGGGCTGAGCGGTGGCTGAAGGCTTTCCCACACTCGTGACATTTGTAGGGTTTCTCTCCAGTGTGAATCCTCTGGTGCAGAGTCAGGTGTATGCTCTGGCTGAAGGCTTTGCCACACTCGTGACACTCATAGGGCTTTTCTCCTGTATGAATTCTCTGATGCAAGACAAAAGCTGAGTAGTAGCTAAAGGCTTTCTCACACTCACTACATTTCCAAGGTTTCTTCCCTGCACAAATTTTCTCATGTGGCATTACATTTGAATTTCGCTTTAAGTTCTTTTTAAATGAATTACAGTTACGTAGTTTCTCTCCTTGCTGTTGAATAAGTAATGACCTGCGATTAAAATTTCTTCCAAATTCATCACATTGGTAACTTCTCTCCCCAGATTTCTTCTGACCGACAACCTCTTGCAGTAAATGTTTCTCATGGTTTTCCTGCTGACTCTCTAAAGAATCCTCACTTCCACGGGCACCTTCCTTTGGAAATCTTTCTGTTAATACCCCAGGGGCTGACTCTTCTCCTGAGACGTCCTGCTCTGCAGTTAGCTCCTTGCTTTCTGGTATTGTCTCCCAGTCTGACAGAAACAAAAATGCACACGTATCATTTTCTACACTGAGAGTAAAGTAATCGCTGTGGTAGGAAAATAATAAAACAAACAAAAAGTGCTCACCAGGAACACATGAACTTGAAAGCTCTCAAAAACAGCCTTGCAATTTGAAAGGCCACAAGAAAAGAAAGATGACTGGGAAGAGAAGTGCAGCTGCACCAAGGCAGGGTGAGCAGGCACTCACAATCCTCTGTCCAGCCGGCCAGGGAAGGGGAAAGAACAGCGGAACAGGACTAAGCAGAGGTGATGTGGGGGAAATGGCGAATAAAAAACAGTCTGGGGAGACAGGACTGGGATCAGAGAAAGGCAGTCTCCAGGGAGCACCCACTGCCTGCCACCCCTCCCCAGAGCTGCATCACTTCACACCTTGAGCATCAACATAGTTACGGCATTTCCTTCCTGAATGTCCAATCACTGCTAACAGACTAACCTTCCAAAACTACTCCTTTTACACAAAAATCTCTGTTGGTTCCCCTGTCTCGACAGGAGACACACATTCTACAAGTTAGCATTCAAAGTGGTCCAGATCTACAAAATCAAATCATTACAAAGCTGAGTAACTAAGAAGCTGGTCATCTCTGACACTCCTACAAATTGGAAAGAGTAATACAGAACCAAGTTCTGTTTTTTTGTGTTTTTTTTTAATGAGTAGCGTGTAGGGAAGGGAAGGTCAAATTCTCATGTGCTCAGATTGGTCCCCAACCAGTCAGATACCTGCCCTCCAAATTGTAGGCTTCCTAGTAAGAGTTTGGGGGGAAAACTTCACTGTTAAAATTTTTAAATATTTCCAGGTTTAAATGGTCATTAATGTCCATTCTACCCACGATGCCACATGACATAAATCAATAGGATCCTTTGTTCTCAACTATGTATCATAATCAGGGAAGTGCCTGGGATTTTAAAGGACAAATAGGTAGAAATAGGTTAAAGGCAAGTGGATTTCCAGCTGAGGGAGTGGGAAGAATTAAAGCACCAAAAGTGCATGGAGCACATGCAGTTAGTGCAGGGGAGGAAGACACGCCTGCTTCGCGTCAGGCTGGAGAACAAAGGAGGTAGAATGGTCAGGCAGGTAGACTGACAAAGGCCTTGAAAGAAGGTGGAGAATACAGAACTGGCAGAGTAAGCCATGCACAGTGGGGAATCTAGCATATTCTGCTGCCTCAATTGGACAAGATTAGACTAAAGAAAGTATGACCAGCTGCCAGTCTACTGCAGTAATGCAGTCTGACAGAAGCAATAGAGTCAAATCCACGACATCTTTCAAAAACAGTTACCAGGACTTAATCGATAGTCGTCACTTGCTTAGCACACGTTCAGCCAGGTACTGTTCTAAGCACTTCTCTTAGATTTTTTCATTTGATCCCGACAACAACCCTATGAGTTAAGTGCTATCATTACCCACATTTTACAGTTGGAGAGTCTGAGTCACAGAGAAGGTAATTCACTTGTTAAAGGTCACAGAACTAGTGAGTAGCTGAGATTGGTTTTGTACCCAGGAAGACTGGAACCAAAGTGCACTCATAACCATATGCTATGCTGCCTCTCCATAGAAAACGCAGAGATCAATTTATACTCATTGCTCTGAGACAAAAAGCCACATTATCCTGCAAAGACCAAATAACATATATGAAAAAGCCTGGTTTAGAGCCTCTTACCCAAGCAAATTACTAACAAACATTAAAATGTTGATTTCATTTCAGGAGTAGAAAGTGTTTACTTTCTGAAAAATAAAATTATGACGTCCATAGAGGCGCAGTGTAGCACAGGAGGAAGGGACTTCAACTTGTCCGTGGGTCTAGCAAAATCTGGAAAGGCTCCTCCACAAGCTTTTCAAAGACGCTTTTCCCACTAACCATCTGGGTTTACGCCCACTATTTCTAACACTTACTCACCTGGACTGGCTGCTTTCGAGACTTCTCTCTCCAGCTCCTCCCCACACTCCAACTGAGAGATTACATCAGGCTTGGAAATCAGAAGCCCTGTTCATGGGGAAAGACAAATGGGGTCTGGTAAAACAGCTCAGGGTTAGCTCCTTGGTTGTTAGGGAAGACGGCATGAAAGGGAAGGAGGGGGAGGAAGAGGGAGGGGGAGAGGGAGAGGGAGGGGGAGAGGGAGAGAGGGAGGGGGAGAGGGAGAGAGGGAGGGGGAGAGGGAGAGAAGGAGGGAGAGGGAGAGAGGGAGGGGAGGGAGAGAGGGGAGAGGAGGAGAGGAGAGAGGGGAGGAGGAGAGAGGGAGGGGAGGGAGAGGGAGAGGGAGAGGGAGGGGAGGGAGAGGGGAGAGGGAGGAGAGAGAGGAGGAGAGAGGGAGAGGGAGGGGAGAGGGAGAGAGGAGGGAGGAGAGAGGAGGGAGGGGGAGAGGAGAGGGGAGAGGGAGAGAGGGAGGGGAGGGGAGAGGGAGGGGAGAGAGAGGAGGGAGGGAGAGAGGGAGGGGAGGGGAGAGGGAGAGAGAGGAGGGAGGGAGAGGGGAGGGGGGGGAGAGGGGAGAGGGAGGGGAGGGAGAGAGGAGGGAGGGAGAGGGAGGGGAGAGGGAGGGGAGGGGAGGGGAGGGAGAGGGAGGGGAGGGGAGGGAGAGAGGAGGGAGGGAGAGGGAGAGGGAGGGGGAGGGAGAGAGGAGGGAGAGGGAGAGAGGGAGGGGAGAGGGAGGGGAGAGGGAGGGGAGGGAGAGAGGAGGGGAGGGAGAGAGGGAGGGGAGGGAGGGGAGAGGGAGGGGAGGGAGGGAGGAGGGAGAGGGAGAGAGGGAGGGGAGAGGGAGGGGAGAGGGAGGGGAGGGAGAGGGAGGGGAGGGGAGGGAGAGAGGGAGGGGAGAGGGAGAGGAGAGGGAGGGGAGGGGAGGAGAGAGGAGGGAGAGAGGGAGGGGAGAGGGAGGGGGAGAGGAGGGGAGGGAGAGAGAGGGAGGGGAGGGGAGAGGAGGGAGAGGGGAGAGGAGAGGGGAGGGAGAGAGGAGGGGAGAGGGAGGAGAGGGAGGGGAGGGAGAGGGAGGAGAGGGAGAGGGAGGAGGGGAGGGGAGAGGGAGGAGAGGGAGAGGGAGAGGGAGAGGGAGGGGAGGGAGAGAGGAGGGAGGGGAGAGAGGGAGGGAGGGAGGGGAGAGGGAGGGAGAGAGGAGAGGGAGGGGAGGGAGAGAGGAGGAGAGGGAGAGGGAGAGGGAGGGGAGGGAGAGAGGAGGGAGAGGGAGAGGGAGGGGAGAGGGAGGGGAGGGGAGGGAGAGAGGAGGGAGAGGGAGAGAGGGAGGGGGGGGGAGGGGGAGAGAGGGAGGGAGAGGGAGAGGGAGGGGAGGGAGAGAGGAGGAGAGGGAGAGAGGGGAGGGGGAGGGGAGAGGAGAGAGGAGAGAGGGAGAGAGGGAGGGGAGAGGGAGGGGAGAGAGGAGGGGAGGGGAGAGGGAGGAGGGAGAGGGGAGAGGAGGGAGGGGAGAGGGAGAGGGAGGGGAGAGGGAGAGAGGAGGGAGAGGGAGAGAGGGGAGGGGAGAGGGAGGGGAGAGAGGGAGGGGAGAGGGAGAGGGAGGGGAGGGAGAAGGGAGAGGGAGAGGGAGAGGGAGGAGGGAGAGAGGAGGGAGAGGGAGAGGGAGAGGGAGAGGGAGGGGAGAGGGAGGGGAGGAGAGGGAGAGGGAGGGGAGGGGAGAGGGGAGGGGAGAGGGAGGGAGAGGGAGGGGAGGGAGAGGGGAGGGAGAGGGAGAGAGGGAGGGGAGAGGGAGGGGGAGAGGAGGGGAGGGGAGAGGGAGAGGAGAGGGAGGGGAGAGGGAGGGGAGAGGGAGGGGAGAGGGAGGGGAGGGAGAGGGAGGGGAGGGGAGGGGAGGGGAGGAGGGGAGGGGAGAGGGAGAGGGAGGGGAGGGAGAGAGAGGGAGGGGAGAGGAGAGGGAGAGAGGGAGGGGAGGGAGAGAAGGAGGGAGAGGGAGAGGGAGAGAGGGAGAGGGAGGGGGAGGGAGAGAGGGAGGGGGAGAGGGGAGAGGGAGGGAGAGGGAGAGAAGGAGGGAGAGGGAGGGAGAGGGAGAGGGAGAGGGAGAGGGAGGGGGAGAGGGAGAGGGAGGGAGAGAGGGAGAGAAGGAAGGAGAATGAGAGAGGGAGATTTTTTGTTTAATATATTAGGGACATTAGTTAGTACAATTATATAGGTTTCGAGTGTACCATTCTGAAATACATCAGCCATGTATTGCATTGTGTGTTTACCACCCAGAGTCAGTTCTCCTTCCATCAAGCACCCATTTCTTAAGACGTGTTTTCACTAGAAGTTTGTCACAACATCCATAGTCAGGGAGTAAAGAAGGAGGCTACCATCTGGGCCGACACGATAAAAGGGAGTCTGTTTCTAACTCTAGGAGTGTCAAAAGTACACGCACAAAGCAGAAACTTCCTGTCTTAGGCCTTCAGGCATTAAGACTCTGAATCTGAGAACCACAGAGATCCTGGGAACTGCAGCCATAAAGGTACCATACAAAGCAAGTTCACGGCACGGGGGCCATCCTTACCCAGCAAGACCAGATCTCTGTGCTTCTTGGGCACACCTCCCTGAGGAGGGTTTTGCTGCCCCCACTGGGTGACAGCCTCAGCCATGTCCCTGATCACCACCGTCTCCTGAAAAAACAAACACAGCTGTGCTTACCAAGGCACCTCCTTCCAGAAGCCTCTGGGAAGGGCTCAAACTGACAGCATAGGAGAAGGAAGACAGGAAGAATGGGAAGGTTAGAACAAATGACCTCTAATACCCCTTCCAACACTAAGATTCTCTGGCATACAGTGGTCCCCCTTTACCCATGGAGGACACATTCCTGGACCCAGATACTGCATATAGTATCGGAACCTGTATACACATACATCCATTTTCACTTAAAGGAATCACTTTCCAGCTTTTCTTTGGCATATCTGAATTGCCAGCCTCACTGCTCTTGGCTTTGGGGTCATTATCAAGTAAAATGAGGGTGCCTTGAACACAAGCACTGTGATATGGCAACAGCCAATCTGATAACTGACACGGTTAATGACCAATGGGAGGGGAGTGTGTACAGTATGAAGATGATGGACAAAGGGATGAGTCACGTTTCAGGTGGGATGGGGCGGGATAACACGAGATTTCATCACGCCACTCAGAACAGCATGCAATTTAAAATTGATGAATTGTTTATTCAGGGATTTTCCATTTAATATTGTTGGATCATGGTTGAGTGCAAGTAACTGAAACTGTGCAAAGGGCAACTGGATAGGAGGGACTACTGCTATCTGTAGCCCACACTCGCTCCATGCCTCCATGCATTGGGCTGTATGTTACCTGCAAGCATGAAGGAAAGCATCTCTGATGTAAAATCTGAAGATAACAAGTTATTATTTCATGTATCAATAAAGTAAATGATAGAATATAGAAATCCTTACTATTTAGACATGGGAAAGTGGAGAAAATATAATTATGAATACAGTATTTTCCTTATGCTACGGTTTTAAAATATAAGAGGCTCAAGAAATATGAAATCTTTTTCTCTCTGGTTTTCCTTTGAGAACAAAATCAGCCCAATATATATTAAACGTTAAGATGTTTGCTACATATATGTCACAGAAATAGACTTATTTGTAAAAGAGTAACTCAAACCCAAATGATTCGGGAAGTTCCCCAAGCGTGCTTGCCATCTGTCACCGTGGTCCTGATGGGTCTGACCCTGCCCCTCCTCGACCCCATCATACACTGGCCCTCCTGCACTCTCTGTGCTCCAGTTGCTGGCCGCCTTTTGGCTGCCTGACATGTGTGCCATGTTCCCTTTGGCCCCTTTCCGCATGCTACTTCCTGTTCCTGAATGCTCTCCTCGTCTCATCCTTTCAGCCATTTTGGTCCTACTCACGCCTCATCTGTCAGCTCAGGCATCACCTCCTCAGGGAAGCCTGCCCTGCCTCTCTGGATTGTAGCACATGCTCCACACCGAGGGGACCTTCTGGTTAGCATCTATCTGGCCTGCCCACGGTAAGCTGCTCAAGAGCAGAGGCAAAGTCTGTGTTTGCTCCCTGACACAGCCCTAGCACCCGGCACACAGCAGGGACACTGTAATCATTTGTCAGGCAGATGAAGTAATAGAGGAATGCTTGAACAAGAATTAGTAGCAAAAGCTTAAATGGGGTGTTCTAGAGAAGTGTGCATGGGGACAGAGGTGGGGAGGGGGACAGATGTGTACCAAACATTGAAAATACTGCAGGAATGTTTACTCCAGCTCAACCTTGATCTTGATGGTAGATACAAAGTTCAGCCTATTTATTAAAACGTGGGGTGAGGGCCGGGTGGGTGATGCTCCCTTGAACCTGTAGCTGAATCTCTTTACTACTGATAAATGTCTAATAGTTTTTCTAATTCTATCAAAAAATGTCCACACAAGTTCAATTTAAATGAAACCCATTAAAATAGACCAGTCCCTGGGATGCTAGTAAATGAACCAGTCTTACCTCTCTTTGAACCACCACTGTTGCCACAGGCCCCGAACATAAGCACGAATATAATGCTTAAATTTGTTTCTATCCAGCATTCTAACATTTATGACACAGCTTTCACAAACAAGGGTAAAACCGTTCACATAATGAAGTAAAGTTAAAAGAACTACCTACTTTGAAAATCCCTACCACAAGTAATTTAACTCTTTATTCTAACACTTGAAGTATGAAATCTACTCTTTTTATTTCAGTTTATGGGCCCTTAAGGTCAAACGCCTCAGAAGTGATCAACACAAGCGAACAAAACACGTCCCACCTTGCAGGGCCTCTGCAGACGGTAATGGGGCTTTATTTGCCTTTGGACTAAGGCCCCATGTAGGTTCTCCTGTGGTGTGCCTACACCATGCGCCAGCCTCCCTCAGCACACTCCAGCTGACCGTACAGTGACACACACACCCCTTGAAGACCTCCAACTCTCTTGTCACTTGGAGACTTTTTTTTGCCAAAGCTGTTCTCTCTCAGAATATTCCTGTATTCTGTTCTCCAACTACCTACTCTCTCCTGTTTTTCAAAGATGCAGTTTTATCCCAGTATTTTTCCCCCAAATACTCTCAAGGATGGAAAACCTCTTCCGTGATCTATTATGGCTTTTCTGTACCAGTCATTTCTGTACTTAAAAAAGTCCGGATTTCTTGTTGTTGAACGATTTTATTTATCTATGTCTTACCACCTCAGTACACTTCATGAGCCAGGGGCAACTGGCTTTTATTTCTTTGCATCTCACGACGAGGCTAATCACTACTGAACTGTCTAAGTGTTCATCAAGCACTAAGTGGGTAGAGAAGTAATGCTGGGTGGGGGCGGGCAGTTCCACACAGATGAGGAGCGTTCTCCATGAGGTTGACCACGTATCAGTTTATCCACTGCATCCAATAGTCCAGGAATCAGGGCTGACCAATTCCATAACAATGGAAGAAACCATATCCATGCTCTGAGAACATCAGAAAGAAAAAAACAGAAGTGGTCTAGACTCACCTGGGATGCAGGGGTCACGCCATTTTCTGTTGGGTTTCCAGCATGGGGAGTGTTAGAGGCCTCAGAACGTGACCCTACAAGTGGAGATAGGAGCCATGATGAGTATTCTTGCCTTGCAGTAAACTCACAGAAACTGCCATACACAGCCTCTTGTCACCTAAGAAGAGTCAACTCAGGGAATTAAGGGACAATCGCACAACATCCCTGAATCAAGACAACCATCACCATGGCTGCCTCAGTTTCCCCCATCCTCCTCTGCCCTAAAACTCCAGTAGAAATCCGCTGAGAATCTGCACACTTAAGTTAAATACATATTTCTATCTCTCATATGCTGAGTGATAGTCAAAATGATACTAAAAGTCTCTGTGTCCATCCATGCCTCTCTTAATGCTTCATTCTTATTCTATTCCAGGATCACTGGATGAAAGAAGACTAAATTCTTTTTGAACACTGGCTTTTCAGATACAACACTGGATTTCTCAGAAGTGATGGGTCTAATGTGGAAAATATCCAGGATTCTAAACAAATCCCGTGACTTCTCAAACCCTCATTTTCCCTGTCTGCCAAATGGGTCTAATAGTCTTCTTCCTACCGCCTTATGGGGTTCCTGTGAGGACGATAGGAAGTCGTTATCAAAAGTCAAACTGTCAGATCTGTTGATGTGGGGCAAGGGAGGCACACATCATCCTGCTACGGGCCAGCAAGCACTGCAGGTATAGGTTCTCCTTCCAGGAAAGGGCTCTCCCAGAGAAGACGGATGCTGCCCCTTCCTGAGCCGGCCCCAGCCAGAGCGCAGCCTTTCTCTTTCTACCTCGCCAGCGGTCACCGCGCCGCATCCCTCCCAGATTCTCACCTCTGCCCCCAGGTTCCATGGCGACTCCCTCCCCAGGGCGCGCAGGAGAGCCCCCGCCGCGGTACCAGGGGTCCACGGTTCTATCTACCCAGAGGCCCAGGGGCCGCGCGCGACCCTCGCCCGGCGCCCGCACCCGGGGGGTCTCCTGCTGCCTCCAGCGCCTCAAGCTTAGAAGGACCCGCGCTCAGTCCTCCTCGATCCCAGGCTCGACGTCGCTCCAGACACAGAGGAAGCCGAGACGGCGACAGAGGCTTGTAAGAGCCCTCGGGACCAAGTCGCGCCGGCCCGAATGCAAGGTTGAACTACAACTCCCAGAACCCTCCGCACGGCACGGCACGGCGCGTCACCGGACGTCGCTTCCCAGGGGTACCCGCGGCACGCATGTCAAGCAGCCGTCAGCTCTCCGGGCGGTGTCTCCCGCGATGAGACCCGTTTGGGTTAACTGTGCGGGAGTGCTCGGCCCCTTGGAAAACGCATTCCTGGGCACTCGAAAGGCCACTTCCTCGGGGCTGAGTCTGGGCTCTGGTCCCGGAAGAAGCCCTTGGCCGCTCCTCGCTTAGGACCTTCACTCCCCGCAACTGGACCTCACGGAGGGCGGCGCCCCCACCCCCAGGATTCCCTCCGCCGCGGCTGTGGCGGGGATAGAGAGTACCCCAAGGAGCCCGGGGTGTTTATTCCAGGCTGCACCTCGGAGTAGGGAGAAGTGGGCTCTCAGTCCCGGAAATCACCTCAACCCAGAAACGCCCGGGTCGCCACTGGTCCGGCTGACCTCAAGGAGATTGGAACCTGCAAGTGCTCCACACTGCGAGCTCTGGGAGCCGCTGGCCGGCAGTGGGGTGTCTTCAGGCTAGTGCATGTTCTCGCTGCTCTTCCCGCTGCAAAGTTACCAATTTTCTGTCCAGTTCAAATTCCCAAGAAAGGAAATCAAATTAGCCTGACTGACATCTGTGTTTGGGCACAAACCACAGTGTCCGTCTGTCCTTTCCCTAATAGATTCCCCATTTTTAGCAAGGCCTCGGGCTTCCCAGAGTAAAGATTACATTTCTCATCACCCCTGCCTCTTGTCAGGGGGATGAAAGGAAAAGTGATTTTAAAGGGCAGGGGAAGGCTCCATGCTGCCTGGAACACAGAGGGGCAGCTAAGAAACTCCCTTGGCCCTTGCCGTTCCCTTGTTTACCTGGAATGTGGATTTAGTGGCTGGAGATATAAATTGGGAGTTGATCATACTTGGATGGTACAGGTTAACCCTGCTATCTGATGAGTCATCATGAAGCATGTCGACCAGGTTAACACCCTAGAAATGGGGAACCAACAAGGCAGGAACTGGGTCCCTGACGGTTCAGTGAAACATATTGGACTTTAACAGGAGGGAGATGTAAACTGCTGTTTAGTTTAAGCTCCTATTATATGGGGTTTCTGCTACCCAGACAGCCACACTTAGCTCCTAGCTGCTCCCTAGGTTGACTGCTTTGGGTCCAGTTGGTTGGGGTTGGAGGAGAAGGGGACATGTGGAGAACACTGCCCTGCCAGCTCAGGGATCGGCTGGAGGGTGTCTCCCCACCCTTTCATCAGCAGGAGGTAAGGAGTGGGCAGTTTCTTTAAAAAAATGGTGTATATGGAAGGCCCCACCACAGAAATCCCATCTTTTGTTACCAAATCAATGATCAGTTCTCAGTCCTCTCACTTAATCTACCTACAGTAGTTGATAAATCTGACTACTCCTCCCTCCTGGAAACATTCTGGTTTGCCTCCTTGACTGGTCACTCCTCATCGGTCTCCTTAACTAGTTCCTCCTCTTCTCAGTGTCTAAACCAGTTGTTCTCAAATTATTCAGTGATCAGAATCACCGGGTTAAAAACTGTGCTGAAAACTCCATCCACATCAGGATGTCTGGCGGGGGGCCTGAGAATTTGCATTTGTCAATTTCCCAAGTGATGCTGAAGCTACTCATTTTGGAACCAACTAAATGTTGGGATGTTCCAGGATTCAACAGGTAGCAGGGAGAACCTGGACCCTCCAAATGCGATCAACTCCCAGTTTATGTCTCCAGCCATTGAATCTACATTCCAGGTAGACAGAAGGGAATGGTAAGGGCAAAGGGAGTTTCTTAGTCCCTCTGTCTTTTAAGGTGCCATTCCAGAAGTCCTACCCGACAAATTCCAATTGCATCAATATACCATTGGCCTGATACCTCACTGCAAGAGGCTGAAAATATATATGGGGCGCTCTGCTGCTCAGAATAGACTCAGATTTCCTGTTATTAAGGAAGAAGAAATTAAGATAATTCTGTTTTTTAAAGAACACCTAGATGTGAAGACCCCATGCTTGTGCTCAGCTTGGTGCCCACGCTCTCGGCTGCTCTCTGGAATTACTGCTTTATTAGTAAGAAGTTCTCAGACATGTAGGTGTGAGGAAGTCAATCTATGACTCTGCTGTGCAGATGTGGGTAGGACAGTCTGCATTTGGGCTTCACAGATAACAGATGTTGAGGGCAAGAAGGCCATGTCTAATAGCCCTTAGTGGCCTGGCTTTCAGGTGCATCCTCACGTCTGCTGCTTTTGTACTAAAGGATGACTACTCATGGGTGAGCTATGTCTGAGTTAACTGGCTTGGCGCTATTCTTTGAGATTAGACGTAGCCCCATCTCCTGGTTCATTGTGGCTGACTTCCGCAGCTTGGGACCTCACCCAGCTGCCATGGCTGCAGCTGGCTGCTGCAGCTGGACTTGGAACTTTCTGGTATGAATATTGTCCCTTCAGCAGCTATAAGTGTATATGTGATGAAAAGGGGAAAGCATTGTGTCCAGGGTATGCATGGAATGGCAGGGCCAGGCTAAGGAATCTCAGTCACCAATGGAATTAAAACTAAGATAAAAATCACCACCATCCTAGAAACAAGGATAGTTGGGTGATACATTTGGTCCACTAGAGCCCAGAGGACAGGTTAGAGGGTGGAAAAGCCAAACATCAGGGAACCTCAGGGTCCCAAGGAGCTGAAGTGAAGAACAAGAGCGTATGACCCAAGGCAGAGCTTGGGAAGCTCCAGGAGGAGTGGACTGAGCTGATAGCACCACAGCAATGAAGGTGTTTGCAGTCCTGTCGAGATTAGCTTCATGTTTATTTTCCTACTGAAGTCCCTAAAAAGTGTATTTGATTTTCATTCATTCAGTGCACAGACTTTCTCTACCATGTTGTCTTCACTTCAAAGTTCTCTAGCATTGCAGACCCTTTTCATTGAAAAGTTGGTTCACGGAGTGCTTCTGTTCATACTGTGAGTATTCAGTTCTCTTTTAAAATTTAGATAGGGCTTACTGAAGCACCAGAGACATTATTTCATTTCCTCAAAACTAATTTTAAAGTCTCCGGCTAAGCCACTACCAAGTCTTTCACCTTCTGTTTTAAGAATGCTGGCATACTTCCAACTTGATCAGTTTTTGATTCCAACACTGGATCCCACTAATGGCCATTAGGTGAAGCTAAAACCTCAAAATTTAAGGCTTCCACTACTGCATGCCCTATTGTGAAATACCAAGTAAAAGGTAAAATGGCCCTTTCCTCAGAATTTTTAGCAGATGGAACCATATTTCACGTTTTAAAAAATGGTCTGCAGAATACCAAATTTAAAAAGGACACAAAGGAAGAACTATCAGATTTGTGTCCCCATTCTGTTTCAATTAAGTCTGTACTCAAAAATCTGTTAGAATTCTGGGTTTGTTCTAGTCCAGGGGTGTCCAAACTTTTTTCAGCATTTTTCACCAAGGGCCATATGCGGTAAAATACACAAACAGCCGGGCCACTCACTCGAGGTGAAGTACATATTGCCTCACCTGGTTTATTTAAGTAAACTAAATATATTTTTGGAATTTGCTGCAGGCCAATTAAAAATGGATTGTGGGCTGCACTTGGCCCGCGGGCCACAGTTTGGACACCCCTGTTCTAGTCTCATCTTAGTGACACTGCCTGAATATCGTAGGGAAATATTTGATTCTCAACTTAAATTTAGCAAGGCACTAAATAAAAGATTCACAACTCTCAAAGACAGTCATCAGCCAAAAGGTAGTCAACAGTGCCTTTTATTTTCTACTTAAGATCATTAAATAACATCAGATATTACCCACTCCAGTAGATTCTATACTCTGTGTTTTTATTCAAGTTGCTCCAAAAGTCCACACATGAAGTGTTCCCTGCCTCTCACCTGCTGAAAGGAATTTGGGCTGAGACCAACAGGGATGCTGGTAGGGTGGGGAGGGTCTGTTTGGCAGTGCAGCTTCTTGAATCTGTAACTCCCAGGAGAAGCACATCTTGGCCCAGTTGGCCCCGTGTAAGGCCATCTGGTTGCAGACAGCCTTCCAGAATCAAGCCCTCTCTGGGTTTCACCTCAAGCAGACGCCCAGAGTCAAAAGTTGCCTGATGTCTGACCTTTAATACAAATATGGAGCTGGGCCCACAGAGAAATTTTGGGAGTCAGGATTTAAAGTTCAGTAGTGTGGGGTCACATCAAGGTAGACCTTAAATATTCAGAGCTATCATTAATTGAGCAATTTGGGTCCTGAGTAAGGCAGGGATGGACAGGAAGTAGTCATCTAGAAGGACTGGCCTAACAGTAATATGCAAAATGTAACTGTGACAGAAGCTGTTGATGTTAACTGAATATTGAAGTGCTTGTATACTTTCCTGGACTCTTGGTGCTGGGTTCTGGTTATGAGTTATAGACAGAAGTGACGGATGGCCCTTAAAAATATCCCACAAAATCCTCCAGCTTTCTCTTCCATGATGACCTTGGAGGCAATAAGTTCTAGGTGAGGATGGAGTAAGACAGACTGACTCACATTAGATTTCATGTGAGAGATGAAGCTTTGTTTATTTGGGAGTTTACTTGTTAGGGCACCATAGCTGAACATTCCCCTCTTCAATGCTTAAGAGGGAAGAATTTGAATCAGAAAGTGAGTACTGCAGTAACAGGAGCCTGAGCTGATAAAGGTGTAGTCTAGACTGAGAATTCACACAAAGGATGTAAATCCAGAAGTGTTTTAATTACAGAAGACTGGGTCAGAAGAAAAGTCATTAATTCAAATAAATATTTATTGAGCTATTATTTGCAAGGCACTGTGTGAGATACAAAGACATATAAGTCATGCCTCCAAGTGCTTACAATCTAGTTGAGATTATACATGTACATAAATTATAAAACCTTACAGCATAATGGTAAAGGGAATAGATTTTGAAGGTAGACCTGTATTTGAGACCTGGCTTCACCTTGGGCAAGTTATGTAAGCCCTCTAACCTCATTTGCTCACTGTAAAATGCAGTACCTACTTCATCGGGTCGTTGAGAGGACAAATCATCTATTCCTTGCGGAACTCTGAGTGCTTACCCCATAATAAGCACAGAATAAGTGCTAGCTATTAGTAGTAACAGTATTAAGAGATCTAAAAGCTGGGACACAAAAGAACAAGGTCAGTGCCCAAAAACACTCTGAGAGACAGGGACTAACCTATCCGAAAAACTATTTGGGAAACACCTGTCCTGCTCTGATATAATTTTGCCTTACCCCTCCTGTTGTCGCCTCCAGTTATTTAAAGTGCAGTGATGCCTGGGGCCCCAGACACGAGGTGTGTCTGAGGATAGCCTCCTAACATTTACCCTGTCATTTGACAAACTTCTGCAATATGTTGACTCTTTAGAGTTGCATCCTGATTTCTAGCATCAGTCTGTAACGTAGCAGGTGGAGAGAGTTCTTATTCAAACACTGTGCTAGCAGAGGCAGGGAAGGACAGTAGTAGCCAGAATAGGTAGAATGGATTTTTTTAAACGGGGAAGACCTACTTTAAGTTTTCACAGAGGTCCTTTGACTAAAGCTTTTACCCAACTCAGTCTATTCCCTGTTTGGCATAACGCCGTTGGTGTTGAATAACTGATGACTTAGAACTGAAAACTTTCCCACACACGCTGCACTCAAAGGGTTTCTCCCCTGTATGAACCCTCTGATGCCGTGTAAGCCGGCTTCTCTGGCTAAAGGCTTTCCCACACTCGTTGCATTCATAGGGCTTGTCTCCAGTGTGGATCTTCTGATGCTGCGTGAGTGATGAGCGGTCAAAGAACGCTTTCCCACACTCACTGCACTGGTAGCGAGGCTCTCCAGCATGAGCTTTTTGATGTCTATTCAGTGATGAGACACCATAGAAGGCTTTCCCACACTCGTTACACTCATAAGGCTTCCTGCCAGTGTGGATTAGCTGGTGTCGCGTAAGAATGCTTTTCTGGCTGAAGGCTTTCCCACACTGACTGCATTCATAGGGACTTTCTCCAGTGTGAATCCTCTGGTGTCGAGTGAGGGACGAACGGTCAAAGAAGGCTTTCCCACACTCACCGCATTTGAAGGGCTTCTCTCCAGTGTGAATTCGCTGATGTACAGTTAGGGATGAACGGTCGAAAAAGGCTTTCCCACATGCGCTGCATTCGTAGGGGCTCTCCCCTGTGTGAGACATTAGGTGTCTGCTGAGACTGCACCTGTGACTGAAGGCTTTCCCACACTCACTGCATTTGAAGGGCTTCTCTCCAGTGTGAATTCGCTGATGTACAGTTAGGGAAGAACGGTTGAAAAAAGCTTTTCCACACTCACGACAGTCATAGGGCTTCTCTCCCGTGTGAGTCCTCTGATGGCGGATAAGAGATGAGTGGTCAAAAAACGTCTTCCCACAATCGCTGCATTCCTGCTCTCTGTCTTTAGTGAGAATTTTCTTGGGAGGGGTTGACCCTCGCTGCAAGCTTTCCTCCTGGGAGAGGGATTTCTTGCAGGTCTCCACTACATGGCTTTCCTTCTCTGTTTCCAACCCACCTTCCAGTGCATGAACTTCAGACTTAGGACACAGAGGACCTTTTCTTCCAAGCTTCCCCCTTGACATTACTTCTGGTTTTTCTTCTTTATCTGAAGCATCTTGGATCTCAGACTTAGTCTCCCAGTCTGGAATAGACAGAAAACACACATGCAGTTTCTTTCCTGGGCTAGGAAATACTGCAGCAGGAAGCAGAGGATGAGGTTACTATGATAAATCTGAAGAGTGATACGGTCGCTGCATTGCTCGCTCCCACAAATAGTTGTATGCTTTGGGGAAAGACTGTAACTTGGAAATAAAGAAGGCAGAGACAAGAACTGACGGAGAACATCTCAGAGAAGAGGAGAATGTACATTGGGAGGATAGGCAGGACAATTAGGAGAGTTTGGGAAGTGGGCGGCAAGGTGAGGCATATGACTACCCACCTGAATGGGCAATATGACCTGAGAGAATGGGCAATATGACCTGAGAGAGTAGCACTTGGTTGATAAAGATGAGTAATACTTCAAAGTGTAGAGAAAAAAAACAAAGCTGGTGGGTGATAAAGAGCAGCACTAAAACATGATTTGAATTGGAGAGAAAGGTGCCAGCCAATACTACCTCCTACCCACCCCAAAAATAATAGCCATGAAACAAAACCGCCCTGCCCTGCTCATACGCAGTTACCTAGAGAAATGCTCCCTAGACATCTCTCCTCAGATCCATGAAGGTCAACTATCCAGGGCTCATCTGCTCTCTTCAATTGGAAAATCACATCTGGTTGAGGAACTGGAAGCCCTGCTCACGGAAAAAGAAACAAGCCACACATGTGATAAAAATACACAACCACTCCAAAGCTTATTCCTGGCCTCCAGGGCTTTCGGAGAGAAATCGCAGAAGGCAACCTGCACACCAGGAATGCGGAGTACAAAGTAATGCAAAGATGCTCAGACATCTGGATGGAGGTCAGCACGGAGCTTGTCACAAGGTCAGGACATAGATAAGATCCCCCGTTTATTCTTCCCCTGGATACCGAGGGGAAGCTCCTGGCTTTAGCGCTGGTAGAATGGGGGGAAAGAGTCCTTGGCTCAGGGAAGGTAATGAAGAAAGATCATCTGGAGTAAAAACGTGTAATGCAAGTGTCCATTTTTGTTCGTTTACCCTTCAGTATTAATGTTTTATTTAAAGCAGATTGTGTTCATTGTAGGAAAAATAGAGGTATGTACGAGTCAAAAGAAAAATCACGTTTTGTACTTTGTGCTCATTTTTCTTTCTATTCATTGTGATACCGAAAGATACCTATAGATACATTCTGTTAAAAACTAAGTAATGAAATAATGTTGATTTGTAAACTTGATTTTTTCACATAATAAATTATAACTATGATTTTATTTCAATTAGCACTGATCTACCTTACCATTTTAATGCCTAATATTACTCTGTATGGAATAATCTTTATTTAATCTTCTGCTGACAGACATTTCAGACTGTGTTTAATTTTCTGCTATTAACAAATGACAAAATGGACATGTGTGTACAGCATGGGCTGCTAACCCTATTATCTCTGTGGGACAAATTTCTGGAAATGAACCTATCCTTTTTCAGTTACACAAATAAATAGACTGCCCCCTAGAAATAGTCTTGAGGTCTAAGCTTCCCTTGCATTGGACCCTGACTTGGGAAAAGAGAGGCACTTTCCTACTGGGCCCGAGAACCATCCATCCAGTTGTGTGCTGATTCTCTGCTGACAAAATGGCCACCTCCTCGTGGCTTCCTGTCTCTGACCTGAGGAATTCTATATTCCCAGTATTTCATCCCTTCAAAGGCTGTGACAAAGGCTCAGCAGTCTCCCTAATACTCTCCGAACACTCTGTTCAGTTTTCCATATTTGGCTTGTTTAAGCTAACCCAGCAGGTGTGACACTTGCTTTTTTGCACGAAATCTGCAATGTGATTCCTTGTACTGCCACCTGCTGCTTATTTTAAGCCTGTGTGTCAATCTGCATACTCTCTCAGCCTCTTGTTCTGGAAGCTCCTGAGAGGTTCTCGTTACCTACCGGAGCGCAACTTTACCTCTCACAAATACCTGACATCAGCAGGAATTAATTTTCCCTTTGTCATGCAAGTGTCTAATTGCAAAGTGACTCCTGTGGGCATCTAAGGCTGCACTTAAGACAAATATTCAAAATCAGACACATTTCTAGTGACCTATTCTGAGAGGCATGACCTGTATTCCACTCGCACAGCCCCCTTTTAAAAGGAGACACTTTTCCCCCCTCCTCTGCTGAGAAAATTTCCCTCAACAAGATGTCCCCTCACCCCACCCTTAGTCCTCTGCATGGCGCTAAGTTAGCTGACTGATAAGTTGGGGGAAGGGCTGGGCATATATAACTCAGCCCTTTCTGTTCACCCCTCTGGAGAGTCGGCTCCCTGTAGCACACCTGTGTGCTGCAGGGCCAGGCTGCTGTGTGAGGGAGTCTGTGGTCATCCCACCTGCTACGGCTCAGGGGGCAAGTCTGCCCAATGCTGGGGCTCAGAATTAGGAAGCCCACTGTCACTGTACACCTAAGCCCCATCCTTCTATTGTGTCTCTCAGTGGTTCAGAATTCAGGTGGGAGAAGATGCATCAACTTATCAGCCTCTTAACCCCACAGTAACACAGTAGAGTCCTCCTATGGGAAGCCCTCCTTACCCAGTGAGACGATGCTCTCATAGTTCTCCAGCATCACCTCCTTGTAGAGGTCCCTCTGAACAGGGACCAGATGCCTCCACTCTTCATCTGTGAAAATCACGGCCACATCCTCAAATGTCACCAATCCCTGGAAACAATCACACTCTCCCTTATTTACAACCTTTCTTTTTACATGGACCAGACACATCTGTCATAAAGATGACAGCCCTGGAGGATGTGCAGGGATGGAAAGGGAAATGGTTCGGACAAAGTAGACCTTTGATGCACCTGGGGACAGTGCCATGGACCCCTGGTCATGACTCCACACCCTATATTCACAGCCGAGCCTCTGAGTATCAGGGCACTTTTTCCAGACTTACAGAAAAACTTGCACGAAAGGAACAAACATTTCCCATGGACCCTTCACCCAGCTTCCCCAAATGTTAACATTTTCCACATTAGATTCATCTTTCTCTTTCAGTATACATACTTTCTCCTACATTCTTCCTGAACTTGAGAGTAACTTGCAAACATGCTGTCCCTTTACTCATGTATATTTTGTAAAAAAAACAAGAATATTCTCTTGTTGAATCACAGTATAATTATAAAAATCAAGAAAATAGCATTGAGGGGAGGCTGGATGACTCAGTTGGTTAGAGCGTGAGCTTTTAGCAACAGGGTTGCCAGTTCAATTGCCACATGGGCCAGAGAGCTGCACCCTCCACAACTAGATTGAAGACAACGAGCTGCTGAGGGGTGGCCAGATGGCTCAGTTGGTTAGAGCACGAGCTCTCAACAACAAGCTGGCCGGTTCAATTCCCGTCCATGGGATGGTGGGCCGCACCCTCTACAACTAAGATTGAAAACGGTGACTGGACTTGGAGCTGAGCTGCGCCCTCCACAACTAGATTGAAGGACAATAACTTGGAGCTGATGTGCCCTGGGAAAACACACTGTTTTCCCAATATAAAAAATTTTTTTTAAAGAAAAAGAAAATAGCATTGATATTTTACTATCATCTAACCTACATTATTCAAATTTCACCAACTGCTTTTTAACAAATCCTTAAACCAATGAGGTTGATTCAATCATCTTTAGGATCCCTCTCATTTTATTCTAATGCTCTGCGATTCTAGAAGGTTGTATCTTTACCCCCATATGCAAACCCAATATGAGTGTCCAGTGTGTCTGCAGAAGTTCTAAGCCAGGGCATGGAATTCAAGACCCTCCACCTTTGGGCGGGAATGGGGTGAGCACACATCTCTGCCCACAGCAAACTCTCCTCAGGACTCGTGAGCTCACCGAGGTGCTCTCTGATGTCACATTCCACAGCCTAACCCAGCGCTCCCTGGAGCATCTGGGGCCTGCCCTCAGTCCATGGATGTACTAAAGGGAGGTCAGAACTAGAACCAGCCCGCTGTTCCCCAAACCTTCCGATCAGACCTGTACCATAGGCAAAATCAGAGCAAAGGCCACAGGGGCGGTGAGCTTGGTGACAGGCTAGGGAGCACATGTTCAAGGCAAGGAAAGGTCACTGAAGGACACCAGTCAAATGGGAAGGAAACACTCCCTGTGGAACCCTTCATCCACCTGGCTGGGTCTGATCAAGAAAGCACCAGGACAGAGAAAGAAAAGGGGTTACCTTCTGGAGACTAATAGAGAATTTCACAAACACTAAAGTCTGCCTCACCTGGCATCCGGCAGTCGGACCCACAGCAGCCATGCCCTCCTGTGTGCTCTCCTTGTAGAAAAGGACAGTCCTAATGAGGCAGAGGTGTGGGATGAGAAAGGAAGTATGAGAAAGACCACTCTTGTTTTGTAATTTTCTGACCCATGAGACAGGAAACTTCCATATGCCTGTGAGTCATATACCCATCCTCAATGCCCTACACAAAGGGAAGGAAAGTAAAGCAAGGCCAGGGGCAAGCCCACCCCACCCCAGAGCTACAGCGAAAGGCATGGACAGTGCTATTCAGAACCCAGTGTGGGGCTTGTTTTACCATGATCGTGGAGGCAAAGTTCTCCTGGGAGACAAAAACATTCTGAGGCTCATTCTGTATTTATACATTCACATTCACTATTGCCCTAAATGGTTACTAGATAAAAGGCATAAGAATTTTTATAAATGACTACATGGATAAGACATGTCATAAAGAGACCCAACGCCTCTTCAAAGGACAAACGCCCCATTCATAACCCTCTGCTCAAGGAAAGCCTGTGGGCAGCCACATTGATGAGGCCGCAGGGGCCATGCACAAGCTGACCAGCAGACAGAGATGTGACCTGGCTTGATGAGATGACATCCTGTGAACTAAAATGTCAGGACAACAAGTGGTGATGAGCTGAAAGGACATCATGAGGGAGGGGAGTAGCCAAAAGGATCAAGGGAGGCAAAGTTACCTGTAAGCAGAACCCATGAGTATGTGGGAGGTGGGACTAGACACAGGTGAAGGAAGAGCAACTGAGTCACATCAGGAGTGAAGCAAAGACCTAAGGATTCCTGGGCCCTGAAATCCCTCATTCACCCAGTCCCACCCCTGGGCTTCAACCTGCATAGAGACCAGCCTTGTTTATTCTTGGACTTCCATAAGACTCTAACTCTGTTAGGCTTTGTATGAATCCTTATCACTGGATTCCCTTTACTGGAGTTAGCTGAGTATGTCTCAGTTTCTCACAGTCACGAGTCTAATTAAGATGGAGTTCAATCAAGCATTGCTGGGATTCATGAGCAGGATGGGGAGAGAGTGTGGCCCTGGGAAGGAGGTGGGAGAGGTGTGGCTCACTGACTGCTCTCCTACACGGTCACTCATCCTCGTTATTCATCCACGCATTTCCCAGCCACTCATTCAGCACAAGTATTTATCAAGCCCCCAAACTACCTGACATTGTCCTTGTCCCTCAAAAGCTTATAGCTTAGCATGTAGGACAAACAAGTAATCCAAGTAGTACTTCACTGCAGGATGCATACGTGCTGTAAAGAGATATGAAAGCACCTCAGAAGCTTACCTAACCCAGATGGGAAGGGGGAGGAACAGGGAAGGTTTCTGGGCAAAAGTGGGATTGAAGATATGCTGTGATTTGGGGGAGGAAATGGAACATTCTAGGCAGGAAAAACACCCAGTTTTCACAAACAAGGAGGCAGGTCTTTACACGGAAAGGATTAACCACTGTAGCTCCTTTAGAATGGCAGCTGTCTGGGCTCTGAGCAGTGCTGTGGGAAAGATGAGGTTAGAGAGGTAAGAAGAGGCTGGCTAGATCAGGGAGAGCTCAGTACGGTCCCTTCCCCATACATGGCATGGAGCTCACTGAAGGATTTAAGCATGGAAGTGCCATCATCAGGGTTTAGAAAGATCATGCAATTTGTATCAGGGGCCTTGAAATATACATACTTCTTGACCCAGCAATTGTCCCCTAGGAGTTTCTCCTAAGGAACTAAGTCAGAATATATGCAAAGCTTTTTCTTTCATTAACACTAACGTATATTAAGTGGTATGTGTGGAAACCTTCTAAACAGTTTGCATATATTATTATCTTATTTAATCCCTAACACTAATACATGAAAAGTTTGAAATATCCTAAGTTTCCAAATAGGAGATTTGATTAATTTATGATCCAGCCCATCTGTACAATGGAACACTATTAAACATATTAGTAACTAGCATTTATTTAGCAGTTGCATTTGCTATTGACCAGGCTCTGTGCTATCTTTTCATGAAAATGAATCATTATAGCACAGAGGTTTAAAACAGCTAGACAGACATGGGTTCAAAACCTATCTCAGCCTCTTACAAAGCCTAAATTTCGTAAACTGTAACACAGTACCACCTGTACTGACATATGGGGATGGAATGAAACTGTCCTCATCAGGAGTACCGAGCACAGAGCTATCCCTGGATCTGAGTGTTTCTAGAGAAAACGCTCTTCAAATTCTCCTCTATACTTTCAAAGGAGCCCTTGCCTCGAAAGCTTTACTGTGCCCATCCTACATAGCTCCATAGCGCTTCCAAACCTCACGGCTGTCACTCAACTTGAACAGAACACTGCCTTTTACCATACAGAGCTTCACAAGAGTGAGCTCCAAGGGAGGGAAGACAGTGAGTAGAGAGCATGCCACAGACCTGGACTTATTAACGGAAGGCTTGGGCAGGCTGTTTAAGCCCACAGTTCACCCCGTGGTTTAATACCTACTTCATGGAGTAGTTGTAAATACTGACAAAAGTAATATAAAGCATTTATCTTCCAGCCTGTTCAATAAATGAAGCTCCTTTCCTTTCTCCTGCCCATCACGAACCCCTTCATCCTACCATCCAATGAATATTTCCAAGTACCTGTTAGCACTACGCTGCAGGGGGTGTGAGGTCAACAAAGCAGAAACATCCACGTCTCCAGGACTTTACCTCGGTGTCCCCGTCTGTGTCCTACCTTCTTTTCCACTATTGTTCCCTCTCAGAATCAGCTTCTGTATTACCCAGTCTTTCTTTCTCCAGCATCTCCTATCTCTCCGGTACCTTCTTCCCAGATGTTTTAACAGATACCATCTTATATCTAAAACTATCTTCACTGAATCCCATGGCCTCCCTCTAGCAAAACAGTTCTCATTTAGGTTTTCCTTTCACGAGAATTCTTGGGTGACACATTTCAATCCACTCCACGTCACCACCTACTCTTCTTGAATCTGTTATTCTGCTCTTGTCACCCCTCACACACCTGAGACTGCATGCGTGAAAATTACCACTGCATTTCTGATCTCTAGTTCCAATAGTCCTTTTCTCCTTATCTTTACTTCTCTGCAGCTTTTGACTGTTTTGACAAGTTTCTGCTTCTTCAAGTAGTTGCTGTAGCTGCTATAATATTGCATGAGCCTGGCTTTCTTCCTGCCACTAACACTGCATCTTTCTGTGACTGTCTTTCCCAGTGTGGCCCTGAGGACACAGATGCTGCCCAAGGCTCCGTGTTTGGTCAGTGTCCCTCTTGCTATCCCCAGAAAGTCCACTCACACCTGGCACTCCATTTTCCACCTCTGCAGAGATGCAGCCCCAGCCTAGTCCCAGTCCCCTGTCCACTCACCCTGCATTTCCAAATGACCGCAATTTTGAATTAAGCATTCTGCCAGCACCTCAAAACCATCTCCCCCTCTGCAACTCCCCATAGCAACTGGTCTCCCTGGTTTCAGATTTCTATTGGATGTTCTAGTGTTCTCCCAGGTGTCCCAAATTCAAACTCTTACCTCATTCTCTTTCTTCCTAAATCTTGTTAGTCACCAGGTCCCTCTAACTCTTCTTTTGCATGTCACCTGTATCCTTCCCCACCACTGACATGGTCATAAGGGAGGTCCGTACAGCCTATTTCAGGACGACTACCACCACCACCCCTTCCTGACTGGCTCCTGGTCACCAATCCCTTCCTTTCCCTAGTCCTGGATGTGATCTATAGAATAACTGTCCCAAAGTAGTTTTAGCCCGGCCAGTGCCCAGATTAGGTCCTTAATCCACCCTGCCTGTGTCTCATACTGACCCTCTCTGCTTCCTCCTGCACGAAGGCGCCCTATCACTCCAGCGGAGGGAGCTAAACCGGACAATCTGAGGCGTTTTCTGAGAAAGGGGGAGGGACTGGAGCGGCTGGCAGCTTAGATACATTGTCAGGTCCACCCACGTTTATTAAGCACCCATTATGGAAAGAAGGGACTCAGGAGGCACAGAGTGAGGATTTTAATATCATAACTTTGTGGCCACAGATCTGGACCTTTTTGCAGTTTGAACTTTGACTCTGTCCACAGGACAAACTGCACTCCCTGTATTGTCTGTTTAATAATTGTTTCACAAGTTTGTTTTGCAAGCTCCAAGGGAAACGAGGTAACGGTCCCTGTCCTGTGATACCCCCGCGGCCCATGTCTCATGATTCCCCCCGTTGGCCATGTCTCCTACCTCTACCCACTGACCATGAATTAACGGAAACCAGAAAGCCCAGCTGCTCTAATAAACCAGAAAATGTGTAGTGTATACTTATGGCTCTGCTTCCCTTAGCAGACAATCCTCTTAAAGGTCAGCTTCTCGTGGATTTTGCCTTTTAAAACTCTGCCCCAGCTCCCCTGTGGTTTATCCCGGAGATTGTCTCCTTGGTTTGTAAACAATTTCTGAATAACATTCTCTTTCGTCTCTCAGAAAGGTCTCCTGGAGTTTTTGTTGAAAGAAGGAAGGCTCCAAACTTCCAACCTAAAAGTTGGGATCTGACATATAGTGGGTGCGCCTGAAAGGCCACTTGGGACAGCGCCTGCAGCCACGGGGCACACGCACCCATTGGGAGAGACAACTTTGCGTCCGCACCTCTCCGAGCCGGGACGTCGCCACACACACACACACACACACACACACACACACACACACTCTGAGGCCGGCCGCGCCTCGTCACCCCGTACTCCCACAGCACCTCCCCCAAGTTCTCAGTGTCCCCTTCTCACGGCCGCTGCGCCCATTCCGCACCTCGAAGACTCAATCCCGCAGCCCTCACCTCCCGCACAGAGCGCTCGGGACCCAGGAAGACGGCACCTCTTCAGGTCGGGAAGGCAATGCGCCTGCGCAAAGGGGCTGACGCCCGCGTGCCCTATCAATGCTCGGCCTGCTCACGGACTGCATTTCCCAGAAGTCTCAGCGGCCAGCGCTCTCTCATATGACGTCTGAAAATCTGCGCAGGCGCATGCTTCCGAGAGGGGCTGGTGACACTGAATCGGCTGGACCGTGGCGGTGCGGACGCAGCAGCCGGTGTGGCTACCTGGGAGTCCTGTGGTCACCCTGGAAGTGCTGTTCACGTCCCTCCAGTCCTCCGGTGGGAAGTGTGACTTCCTGATCCTTGGGGCCGTCCCTGCCTCTGGCTTTCACCGCCCGGGAAGACCGAGAACGACCTCGAGTCCTCTGGAACTCGGAAGGGGATGTTTTCTGCTTCAGCTTCTCCACGTTCAGGAATTTGGTTCTGAAATTTGGGCCAGAGAGACGCAGAACTTAGTTCTGAGGACAGGGCTGGGCCTGAAAAAGGGTATGTGCATATTTTTTTGCGCTTGAAGAAAAGAGCCCGGGATATGTGTGTATTGAACTGGGCAGCCGCTGGGCTCCCAACAGCTTGAGCGCACACCAGCCTGCCTGCCTCGGTGCCGCTGCAGGGGCCCTGGTTGGAGACTTCGCAGGGATTCTCAACTTTGGCTGCGCAGGGTTCACCTGAAGAGCAATCGACATACATATTGATGCCTGGGGCCCACTCTGGGGAGAGAAAGTTTGAAAAGATCTGCAGGCGATTCTGTGTGCAGCTAAAGCCAAGAACCACTGAGCTAGAGCTTCAGGGAAGACTGGTGATCACACAAAGAATATGAAAAAATCCAACTCCAGGAACTACTGCACTTTTACTCAAAAAACCTAAATTGCTTGCCATAGGCAAGGCTTTGTCACAACCCTTGTGACCACTGCTCTGTTCTGTCTTTATAGTTTTGCTTTTCCTAGAATGTCATATAAACAGGATTACATAGTATGTAACTTTTATAGAATGACTTCTTTCATTCAGCAGAAAGCTCCTGAGACCCATTCGTGTTCTCCTGAGAGAAGTGTTTGACTACAAAGGAGCAGCAAAAGGGAATGTGGGTGGTAATGGGGAAACATCAGGCCACTGTAAGTTTATTAGAGCTCCCCTAACAGTGCTTGACACATGTTGATTAACTCTCCTGGGTAAAAAGGGCTTAACATGAGTCTCCGGATCAAGATGTCCTTCTGATCCCGCATTTAAGAGCCGGAAATTTCAGACCTAGCAGGCCAATGCAAAAGGAAAGGTTTTAAGGACAGGCAGTGCCCCTCAAGTTCATCTGAAGCAGTTCCTTATCTATCTCGTTATGTTGAGCCACCAATGAGCTGAACATCTTCCCTCATTTATCCATCCGCTCATCTTTTTGGTTCCAGAGCACAGAAGAACTGAAACTCCTGTGCTGGCCGTGGTTCCCAGGCAGCCCCCACCCCACCACCGCCCCACCTCCTGGCAATCCTTATTGGGCAAATTCAGAGTAGGTCCCAGTGGCTTCTGTTGGACACCCCAACCGGGCTATGGGCCCAAGATGGGAGTTGCTCTCAGTTCCCAGCTCGAGGGTGCAGGGTGAAACTCCCACGCAGGTCGCTGGGACCCCTACGCAGGCGCAGGGAGGGTCTCCGGAAGCCGGGCCCAGGCGTCGTTTGCACTTTGTGGGTTCGGTGACTCGGGGCACTCAGATTTGGTCCGGGCACCGCACGGAGCATGTAACAGCATTGAGAGTGTACCTCCATCTGCCGCCTGCAGGGGCGTGGAGGCCTGGAGCTGGGGACAAGAGTGGTCCGTGTCGTTGCAAGGCCCTTTCGGGTGTCCTGCTGTGTCCAGGCCATGGAGGCGCGTGCTGGGCACCAAGGGCACAGGTGTAGTTACCTGCTGTTGTGGGTCTGCGTGCAAGCTGGGGTCCAGAGCCTGGTGGTCCCTCCTGGAGCTGCGCCAGCGGGCAGAGGCCGTCTGTGCAGGAGCTGAGAGGGCGACTGACAAGGGGCAGCAGCACCCGCGCAGGGGCAGACCCATCTGTGATGACAGACCCACTCTGGGCCCTGCGGTCGGCTGGGCGTCACCGGACCTAGTAGGAATGCCCGGTGTGACCTAGCTTGTTCCCTGCTCCCAGAACCCTCGAGGAGTAGGGCTGCGGGGACAGAGACTTGGACCTAGCCAGAGGGCGTTGTCCTTTAGCCCCGGCTATGGGCGCCACAGCACCAGGTTGGGCTCTGGAGGGCGCAGAGGCCCAGAAGCCCTCCTGAGGAGTTAGTACGGGAGCTAGGAGGCGGCGAACCCTAGGAGGAAGCCAGGGATCCAACCCAAACTTCTGAGCCTGCAACTGCCTTCCCTGTGGCTGCACCTAACCTTCCAGACCCAGGATGCTGAGGTCGTGGCTGAGGTGGAGGGGATGACGGTAGAAGACTTGTCCCAGAGGCTAGAGGAGAGAGGAGAGGGCAGGAGTGGGTAAAGAGCTGGGAGAGTGGCTTCCACCAGGAGCAGAGGACAATGGGGTCCTCTGGAGCCTTGTCACCCACTTCCTTTATCACTTCATTTAGCAAGAAGATTCTTCCAGCTCTTAGCTCAGCTGTGTGCAAAGTCAGCAGTGTACAAGGTGGGCCACCTCCTGTGACCCCCCCCCCCACTGGTGTTGGGGACGGTGCAATCCAGGTGACCGAGGGGGCTTTAAGCCATTCCTTTCTAAGTTTAGAATCTCCTGTCCCTCACCAAGTGACTTTTCATTCTTCAGCACACATACTCGAGGTCACAAAACTGACCAACGACAGGCCCGGGCCAGTCTCTGGGACTCGGACCCGCTTTTCCCCTTTGGTTGTCGTCAGTAGCCCAGCAGCACAGGCGTCACCTGGAAGCTCTTTAGAAATGCAGCCTGTCAGGCCCTCCCACAGCCACCGAGCCAGCGTCTCTACCTCAAGATCCTCAGGGACCCACACGCACCTTCAAGTTTGAGAAGGGCTGACCTAACTAGGTCTCACTGGCCTGCCCACCTCCCTGCTTCTGTTGTCAGCCATAGCCATTTCTCTGTTGGGGCCAGGGGTAGTTTTTTCTTTGTTTAAGGCTTTATAAACAATATGACACAAAGCCCTATAACAGGGGCTCTCAGATGTGCTGCCAAGACCTAGTGGCACTGGGAGCAGCAAGGCCAGCCTCCCAGGAGATTCCGTGGGTGAGGGGGTGCTGTAATTTCTTCCCCTTCAAGTCTGTATCCCAGCCCACTGTGGTGCTGCCCTGAGCCTTGCTTTGTGTACTTAACCTGGTCTTACCTGCAGGCTGCCTTTTAAGTTCCTCTGAGGTCTCCTCCATGTCTGTGTTTTCACAAGGCCATTGGAAGACCTGCATATTGCAAGCCCAGTAAACATCTCCCCAGTGGAGTGGCCAGGCTGTGGTCACACACACTTCAGTTCCCTGAAGCCTGTTGTGGTCTGTGGACAGTGGGGGGGTCTCACACAGCTGGGTACAAGGGCGCCCTGTCTGATGTCGGCAGGCTAGAGGCTGCCCCTCAGCTCCCTTTGATCAAGCTCTGTCCCCAGAACCGTGGAGGTGACACACTAACTGAGCAAGGGTCTCCAGCTTGGGGAGTCTGGGGCTGTACGTGCCCTAAGGGTTAGCCTTCATTATGGCTCCTTTTACCTTCCTAGCTCTCCCTCCTCAGGACACTGCTCCTCCAGAGAGATACCCAGGAGAGGGCACAACCAGTGTATTCCTGACAGCTGGGTCCCATGCGAGTTGGGGCTTTTTCCCTCAAATGCCTGAACAATGTCTATCTTTGCCTCCTTTTCTCTGGAGCCTCTTTGTTCGCCAAAGAAAACTGACCCCAATTCCTTCTCTGCAGGAGGCTGAGCCCATCAGGGTGGACGCGGGCCTCCCTGCCCCATGCCCAGGGCCCTGTCCTGCCTGCTCACTATGTACTCAGACCCATTGGTTTATATCTGTAATGGACACTGTGGTGAGTACCAAGGAGTGTGAGAGCCCTGGCCTTGCAGGAGTGTCACAACCGCAGAGGGGAGAGGGCTCTGGCACCCAGGAAGCAGCCCAAGCATAGGAAGGATGTATGTACGTGGTCTGATGGCAGATGGAGTGGCACGGGCAAACCTTCCCACTGCGGTCTGGGAAAAGGAGAAGCAGCCTCTGCTGGAGAGGCTGGGGAAGGCTGGTGGGGCAGAGAAGACCAGGAGGTCCTGAGGGTGTGCACAGGTGAGGCCGCTGGAGGCTGGGTCCTTGTTCAATTGTTACCTTCCTGGATTAGTGAGGAGACAGACCTCACTTCCTGGCTCTGTGACCTTGGACGAATCTAAACTGTGTGCACTAGTTTTGCCAACGATAAAGTGAGGATGATAATCGTGTTAGTGATAATAATGAAAACAATAATAGTTATTATTTACAGAGAACCATATGTATCAGGAACTATTCTACATAATTTATACTAATTTTATCTTTAAAACATTCCCAGTTTGAAGAATGGCAACCGAGAGGCACAGAGAGGTAACCTGAGGAAAGCCAGGCACAGAGAGGTAAAGTAACTTGTTCGTGGCTAGCTCGCTAGTGAGGAAAGGAGCCCAGGTCTACATCCATTGTCTGGCTCCAAGATCTTAACCACTCAATAACACGACTGCCTCATGTGCTTGTTGGAGTTTTCCAGCTAATGGACTTGCTTCCTCCTTGTCACCTTTGGTTGTGATGGGGGTGATGGGGGTGATGGTAGACTCCAGAGGTGGATTCGGGTTTGGCTATGCTAGGCCGGTGTGGAGGCTGTGAATGCATCCAAGATGGTAGTTTAGTCATTTCTGTCTGCAGAAGTGTCATTATTGTATTAGCTTCCTATTGTTGCTGAGACAGATTGTCACAGACTTAGTGGGTTTAATCAATACAAGTTCACAGGTCAGAAGTCTGGCATGGGTCCCACATGGTTACAACCAAGGTGTCAGCAGAGCTGCTTGCATCCCTTTCCAGAGTGTCCAGGGAGAATCTCTTCCTGTTCATTTGAGTTGTTGGCAGAACCAATTCCTTGCAGTTGTGAAACTGAGGTCCTCGTTTTCTGGCTGTAAGCAGAGGGGTTGTTCTTCTAGAGACTGCTACACTCCTGTCTCATGGGCCCTTTGTCCACCTTCAAAGCCCTGAGTGGTGGGGTGAGTCCTCACACCACGTCTGGACCCAGCCAGGAACTGTTCTCATTTAAGGACTCATGTGGTTAGATGGGGCACCCAGATAATCCAGGGTCATCTCCCATCTCAAGGTCTGTGCCCTTCATCACATCTGCAAAGTCCCTTTCGCCATGTAAGGTGACATACAGGTTCTTGGGATTAGGGCTTGGGCATATTTGGGGAGAATTATTCTGTCTACCACAATTTACACAACACTACATGTTATATGTATGTGCACATAATACATACTCATGTGTGATGTGAATGGAGCCATTGGGGGAAGACTTAGGCGGGCATCTTCCTACCCTCCTCTCATCTTTACAGCCTTTGAGTTTACCTCGCGTACTAGAGTCCAAGCGCTGTTCTCTCAGGTTATCCTAATCTCCAGTCACCTGCTTATCTCTTATGCTTGACACCTCCAAAGCCTTCTTCAGACATACACCATTCTTGGAAGAAACTACACCTCTTTTAGATATTATTTTAAAGGTTTATTATTTTACATCCATTCTAGGATTTTACTTCCTTTTGGCACATAGAACAGGTAATACTAGAATGTTTTTAGTTTTTTTTTCCAGACTGGGAGAGAAGGCCTAAAGCCAAGGATTCAAGGATGCTAAATCAGGGACTTTCCCAAGAGGAATTATTCCAGGTCACATCAGCAGGAAAACACAGCAGAGGGGAACTCGTCCTCCACACTGAAAGCGACCTGTGGTCATGATGACCTGTTAGAAACACACGGGGAAAAACAACAACAACAACCAGGAGAGACATCTGAAAGAACTATCATTCAGAACACACTCACAAATCTGCTATCGCCCTTAGGGGGCATCATGAACGGAGTGAATTTGAGAGAAGTTTAGGCTTAAGATCAGTGCTTGTTAACCAATGTGGTGTTCCCACTGGAGAAGGATCCTATAAATGCGATAAAGAATTCAGACAGATGTTAGGGAGAAAGAACTCTTCAGAGAAGCCATCCAGGGAAGAAATCTTGTACATGTAATGAATGTGGGAAGTCCTTTCCAGTTAGGACTCAGGCGCCATCAGAGATGCCATGCCATAGAGAAGCCCTACAAGTGCAGCAAGTGTGGGAAAGCCTCCAGCCAGAGCCCTTCTCTTGTCTCACATCATAGATTTCACACTGAAGAGAAACCCTACAAATGTAATGAATGTGGGAGCCTTTACCCATAGCACATCCCTTGTCAAACATCAGAAAAGTCATGCTGGCAAAAAAATGCTGTGAGTTCAGCAAATATTGGAAGGCTTTCGCTGAAGAACACGTCATTGGAGAAAGAGGTGTATTGCAGAGAGATCCTCTAAGTGTCACGTGTGCTGGAAGACCTGGTCAGAGGACACATCTTGTTCAACATCAGACAGTAAGCACACTCTGGAGAGAAGTGTCAGGAGGGAGGGTGGGCTTCCGGTCACACCTCCTCCCTCATCAAACACCAGAGAACTGGTGTGAAAAGTCAGAGACACCATGTGAACGTGAATTTGCACAGGTTTTGGTCAGAGGATATACATCACTCAACGTCATCCGGGGAGAAGCCTCATCAGCATAAGGCATATGGCACAGCCCTCAATCACATACTGTTTCTAGAAAAAAATCAGATAACTCTGCAGGTGTGGTAAAAGCTTTCAGCAATACCGTGTTTCCCCGAAAATAAGACCTAGCCGGACAATCAGCTCTAATGCATCTTTTGGAGCAAAAATTAATATATTATTTTACTATAAGACCAGGTCTTATATATAATGTAAGACCAGGTCTTATGTTAATTTTTGCCAAAAGATGCATTAGAGCTGATTATCCGGCTAGGTCTTATTTTCAGGGAAACAGGGTACGCGCCCCTTCTGAAGCATCGAGAACCCATGCTAAAGAGAAGCCCAGGGAAAGCAGCAGGCGTGGGGAGGCTGAGTCAGAGCTCACCCCTCACTGATCCTCAGAGAATTCATTCTTGAGAAAATACCTGTGGATGCGGTAAATGGGGGACAGTCCTCAGCCAAACCTGTAACCTTGATGACAGCAGTGAGCTCATCCTGAGTTAGAAAGCCTGGGGATGGAAGGCATGTGGGAGCATCTACTGGGTGGTCCCTCCCTTGTTGCACATCAGAGGATTTGTACCTGAGTGACTTCAAATTTAGTGAAACAGAAAAACTCACGATTACAGTTCAGGCCCCAGCATACTCGTACATTAAGGCTTTACCCAAAGGCGAATCCCTGGAAACTTAATGAATGTGAGGAAAGTTCCTTCAGGCTGGAGACTGATGAAACTAGAGCTGGAAAGAAGTGGACAAATCAGTCTGGTAACTTCCATCCGGAGGGGACAATTTTTATGACTGCACTCGTGCCCTGCCTCCCATCCTGTTACTGATGGCAGTGGGGTGTTATCGTGTGGGTAACAAGAGATGTGAGAGCCACCAGTGACCTAGCCCAACCATACTTAGAACCACGGACACTGGTCTTCAGGAAGTGCCAAGCCCTGGCCCACATGCCACATTGGGCTGGGCCTCTCCTGGTTTGCAGCTGTCGTTTGGGGATCGAGAAGCTGACTGCCTTCCCTACACAAAACCCCAGGCACTTGTTTCTCTCTGGTGCATGTTACCTTCTCTGGGAGGCAGTGTAGTTGTATTAAGTTTAAGTAAAATCTAATTTGTATTAGATCTTTATGCTACTAAACTGGAACTTTTGAAATGAAAACTTTTTAAACATTAAAATCACTAAAATACATGTATTAGTTAAATATATATACATATATATATCTCAAAAAACATTATTCTAAGTGGAAGGAGCCAGATACCAGGGACCACATATTGTGTAGTTCCATTTATATAAAACATCCAGAAAAGGCAAATCTTCAGAGACAAATTAGATTAGTGGTCTGGGGCCGAGAGTGGCAAGTGGGAGTGACTGCAAATGTTCAAAGAGTCTGATTTGGGTGGAGGATATGTCCTAAAACCAGATTATGGGGATGGTTGAACAATTTGGTAAATTTACTAAAAATCACTGAATAGTGCATATAAAATATGGTGAATTGTATGGGATGTACATTATACCTCAATAAAATTGTTCTTAAAAAAATCAAATATGTAGATATACCAGCTATTGCTAAACTGATGTTACTTTCCTATATCGCCTGTGTATCTTTGGCATTGGTTTTTATTGTCTGTAACAGTTACTCCTAAGCCTACTGGGTTTCAAGTTCACATGTTGCCTCTGCAACTGTGGAGAAGCCAAAATCAGAATCTGGCATAGACCAGAGAAGTCTTCACTGAAAAGAATTAGCTTGTACTAGGACAGTCCTTCAAGCATTTAGAGTCCAGATGAGGAAGCTGAACTCAGAATTCAGGGAACCAGTTCAAAGTGTGTCCGTGCAGACAGGCAGGATCTAGGGGGTCCCAGAGGTTGGCCAAGGCAGAGGGGAGCAGGCAGGCAGGATGCACGGGAGTCAACTGGACAGCTGAGATCAGAATGCAAGTCTAGGAGCCTAAATATCCTATGGGAATTTCTTCCCAGAGAGAGAAAGGTCCACAGGAGCAGAAACAGCAAATATTTTATATTAGTTATACGAGTACCTTAGTTTGCTCGATCTCACATTTTCCCCCAGGGCCCTTCTGTAACCCCCACGCAAGTCACTTTATATACCTGGATGCCTGCAACAACCGTAGCTGGTCTTTGCCTAAAATCAGTCCCTTCCCGTGTATCTGCACGTCAGTCATTCTTATCTGTGCGCACCTCTGCCGTCTCTGAAAGCCTTCGTACCACCTGCAGGATGAATCCTGACCCCTCAGTCTGGCATTGAATGCCCTCTTCGGTCTGCCCTAACCTGATGCGCCTGACAAGACCCTGTTTCAGACAAACGACCTTGCTTGCCATTCCTCAGACGCGCCTCCACACTCCCCAGCCTGTGGACGTCTGCCTCACCTGCTCCCGCCCCCCCACCCCCAATGCCCTCTCCACCTACCTAACACCTAATGATGGGTCAGAATCCTATTCAGGAGCCCCTCCTCAGGGAAGAATTCTCTTCAACACTGATGTGAAATATCTTACTCATTTACAATTGAAAAAGCATTTGTTTGAGTAAGTTTTCTAAAATGAAAAATATCTGGACTTGGGGCAGTTCTTAGCACTGTCTCTACCTATTTAAACCCTTTCTTGTGTATCATCTAGCCACTTTTTTATCTCCTGAACCAAATTATCAGCTGCTGCAGGTCAGTTCTCATACTTCCCTCAGAAATGAGCACATAGTAGGAGCTTAGTAACCATGTGTTGATTTCAAAAACAACTAGTATTGCCCAGGTTGTCTCGGTGACCGACTTCACACTTTCATACTAGATGAAAAGATTTCCTTCTAGAAAACTACCAATTAAATATTTTCTTAGAAAAATACAGTGTTGCTTCCTGTGATTATTTTTCAAATTCAAATATAGATTAGCACTGTTTGATCTTTAGGGGGTGGGTTGGTGTGTGTGTACATGAAAATTCATTGCTGTTTTATTTGGTAGCATTACCATGACTTCTCATACCAACTACCCAGAGTCAGACCAAACTTCACAGATTAATGATACAGTACCTGACACTTGATACAGTCACTTCAGACACCACAGGTTTTGGGGTCCCTAGGTCACCTTCAGACCAGCTGGCTGCAAATTTGGGAATTCCCACTACTCTTGCAGGTTCAATAGTTCTCTAGAACAACTCTCAGAACTCAGGAAAGCACTATATTTATTATAGTAATTTTATTATAGCAAAAATATAGAAATTAAACCAGCCTGAGGAGGAGACACACGGGGTGAGGTCTGGGAGCATCGCAAATGTGAGGCTTCCATCTTCTCCGGGAGCACATTACCCTGCCGGTGTACTGATGTAGCTTCCTTGTCCAGAGTTTTTATTGGGGTTTAATTATCTTGGAATGATTGATTGACACAGTTGAACTCCATCTCCTGTGCCCCTCCTCTCCCTGGAGGGCGGGCTGATATCACACTGTGTAAAGACCCATCCCTCTAATCATTTGGTTGGTCTTTCTGGCATGGCAGCCCTCCAGCCTGAGTCATCTCATTAGCATAAATTATAAGGTCTGGTCCCAGAGGCCTGCCGTGAATAACAAAGACACTCTTACCACTCAGGAAATTCCAAGGATTTAGAGGTTACCTCCCAGGAACCAGGGACAAGGCCAGCCAAGTTCTTTATTACACTAGCACACACACTCAAATCAATGTGAAAATGCTTCAGTTATTATTCAAATGAACAATTCATAAACATTAAGATCGTGCTTTAGACATTACTCAACAAATAACTGCAATAAACCACTTGCGTTTACAGACCACTGGCAACAACTTAGACCCAGACCCATGGATGATGGCTAAGGAGGCCGGAAATGGAAGTCTAGCCCAGGCAGCAATGCGCCCAGATAAAATTTGGGGATTCTATTACTGAGGAAGAAAAGGAGGACAGGTATTGACAGACGACCAAGAATCTGCCTCAGGACCCAAATACTCCAAAGCCATTTGGGAACAAGGTCACATCCACGATACTGTCTGGGTCTGTCTTCTCCTCTGCAAGATGAAGGGCTTTGCACTTGTGGAAATAAATGAAGACCACCCAAATGAGAACAAACAGAGCTTGCTATAGCAAAGGACCAGCCACTCTCACCTGCATTTGGCAGAGACCCAAAGGAATACAGGGAGTAAGAGAGCCTTATAATGAGAGAAAAAAACAAACAAAAAAGGGAAGCTTCACATATGCCCTGATTCAGCTTGTTGGCATGGGAAAGATGGAGGAAGCAGGACATCTTATGTGATTGGTTTGGAAGCATATCTGGCTTTCTATGGTTGGTCCTAAGTTGGAAGTAGAGGCAATAGGGGAACTAGCCATCATTGACCAAGTTCTGGCTGTTCTGAGCTGACTGCCGCAGAGGCTGTGGCCTGGCTTCCAGGCTGGCTGCTGCAAAGGTGCGGGTCAGAAGTCTATTGTCATCTGTGGTGTATCCATTGTCCACAGGTACATCAAGTCCCATAGTTCCCCCTTTTGGCCATCCTCTTGCTTGACAGAAGCTGACCAATTAGAGACACTGGAGATCCAGGTCTTCGCTACTCGAAGATTGTTCAGTTGTCCCACAGGAAACTGTACCATGAGATCTTCTGGGTCTTGTTGTGCCATCTGATGAGATAGCAGTTGTGCAGAGGCACTGAGCCAAGCAGTGTTCTTTCGAAGGCGATGTAGAGCCTGTCCCACCATGCCTGTCCCATTGATCCGCGTACTGCAGAAAGTAACAGCAATGGCCCAGACGCCACTGAGATCAGTCAATAAGAAGTTCACACAGTTGCCCACAACTGCTTGTGCCAGTGAACTGAGGCAAATGTGCAGCTCTTCCATCGAGGGAAGGGGTGTTGTCATTGATAACTTTTGCCAGAGGCAGTGAAGCCTATCTAGGAAGCCTCTTATAGTCTTTTTATTTCCCAGCATTGGAACTACTGCTCTGAAGTTCACATAAACAGTGAGTCGGCAATTCCCCAGGTAGGGTGCCTGAACAATCAAGGCTGACCTCACTTTGGAGATCCTGCCTGAGATGGAATTTCCGGCCCTGGTGACTTAAGAGTTAGGTATAGACAAGTCTTTGAATACTATTCCTAAACTGCATGAGGTTTTAGTCTGAGCAAAATGCGACCAGTTGACGTGGCAGCAAAGGAAGTAGAATCCAGTAGGGCACATAGAGATCCAGGGGAGGAGTTGTTCATGACATGAGATTGGAACCACAGCCTTACATTAGCTGTGTGACATATTTGGGTCCCTACTAGTTTCTTTCAGGTGTAAGTGACCCATTACCCTGAGAATTATTGAATTCAAATTTAGAATTACCTGGGGTCTGATTAATAGATTGTAATAATTGACTCTTTTTCTGGGAGAGAGGGACAGTAGCAAAACCAAGGTTGACTTAAGGTCATTTGTGACTGTAGATGCAAATGGAAAAATAATTGGCTATAATTTCACATAGGATCACTTGATGAGACCAGAACTGTGCATATGTATTTATCATGGTGATCTGGCAATGAACGGCATATCTGGCAGCCTGAGAGTAGTGGCTACTGTTTGGGATACTTTAAGAATGGCATTAGAATATGTTCTGACCTAACAATTATAATAAAGAAAAAAGGGGCCATTATGGGTGGGTGACAACCAGGGATCCATAGAAATGAGAAGGGCAGCTCTAAGCAAGGAGATGAAAACACAAAACGGGACTCTGACACAGTTCTTGGTCTGACGTCGTGGGCAGAAGCTATCTATTACCTGAGGTCATCTATTGGTTCCAAAGGTCTTTGGTCAGCGTTTATGTCCGAAGGTCAGCTGCTTCCTGAGTATCGTGGAGGATCCTCGGTGTGAAAAGTACTCTATTGGTGAAGGCTTCCAGTTGTGTCAATTCTGAACCTCAGTTGTGACATATGCACTGAGGAGCTGACTGCCTGGCATCTCACTGCTGGATTTGCTGTTAACAGTACCTGACAAGGTCCTACATAGTGAGGTTCAAGACCGGTTTTCTCTGATGTCTCTCCCCATAGACAAAATCTCATGGTTGAAGATCATAGAGAGGCTACCTAGGAAGATGCTGGGGGCCAGGGGCCTTCACCTGTTGATGACAGCCCTGGGTGTAGTACATGAATCCCTGGCAATACTTTGCATGCCTGCATGCAGGAGGGTAGAGTCTAGTATTGCAAGTGAAATACATCTCTAAATAAATGGGCCTTCCAGTTATCAGTCCTTAGGGGAATAACTGATGTATCCTCAAGGGAGTGGCCATAAGGGCTTCTGGGAGAAACTTTGGCCAGGGAGCTAAAGGGTTTCTGAAAGTTCTGCTGATTTTAAGTTAAGGAAGCCATTGGTTCTTTCAATCTTTCCAGAATATTGTGGGTGAGAGAAACATAGTTTTTGAGTAAGGGGTAATGCCTTATGGAGTTCAGTCATAACGGTTCCTGTAAAGTGTGTGCCCCACGTTAGACACACAAAATCACGCAGCTTTCAATGACTGTAAGGACTATAGCTTTTCAGCAACGAAATGCTTCAACATGTCCTGAAAATAGAGATAATAACTAAGATATATTCAAACCTCATGAAGGCTAGGAGCTGAACAAAATCCACCAAGGTCTCCAGACTCCTGAGGCTTTGGTTCCTGGCCACGTCCCACCTTTACAATTTTTTCCAGGATTATGTTTACAGGTGACCCAGGACCTGAAACAGTGTGTTAAAAATCTGTCTTTTTAAAATTTATTTACCAATGTAACTTTAAGATAGTAACCAATTTGACCATGATGGGTAATTTCACAGAAAATGTAGCTAATATCCATTTGAAATAATCTGGCGCCACCAAGCGGCCATCTTGGGAGCACCAGCGATGACCTGAGTGACAGGTCCAACTGCCAGCATTTTTCTTTCTCAGAATCGGGATAACCACTGATACTTTACGATGGTCTCTTTGAGTTCCTCCAGTTTGGAACCTCACTTTGGTTCATAAGGCTGCTTGATTGGCATACGTATCTGCTAGAGCATTTCCTTCACTTCCATCTTGTCTCTTGCATGAACCTCCGCCCTTATATAGCCACCTCTCTAGGAATTAGAGTGAATCTATGCGATCCTTAGCTTGCAGTGCCAAGCGTTTTTGGTGGGGAATCTAGCAGAGGTTAGGAAAACTTTGTTTTCAAAGCATCTCGAAGTCATGTACTGATCTCAAGCATAGCTGCTGTCTTTGTACGTGCTTATTCTCTGGTCTTTGGTTAGTTGATGAACTATATGTATAAGACCAGTAAGTTCTGCCATCTGGGCTGATTGTACCTCAGCTAGAGGCCTATATTCTAAAGAGAACTTACATTAGTGATAGCATAGTCGGCTCTATACCCTCCAGTTTCATTTTTGAGATACGATTCATCAACAAAAAATTTTAGCTCAGAGCTATGCATTGGCGTCTCTAATAAATCTGAGCTTGGTACAGAAAGTTCCCTGACTGAGGTAAAACAACCTGAGGTTCTCCTTCTGTCAGGAGCAGGCATGTGGCAGGATTCAGGACGCTGCATCAGTGAGTAGAAACGTGAGAGGGAGAGAGTAACAGAATAGCCTAAGATGTTAATTAGCTGGCTGAAAGTGTAAAACTACCTCTTTTCACAGATGACACGATCTTATATCTAGAAAATCCTAAGAAATACACTGAAAACCTATTAGGATAAATGAGTTCAGCAAAGTTTCTGGATATAATCAGATCAATATACAAAAATCAATAATAATTCTATACCTGATCCATAAAAGAAAATAATCAACAAGTTAGACTTCATTAAAATAAAAAACTTTTGCTTAGTGAAAATAACCTATTAAAACAAGCTACAGACTGGGAGGAAATTTCTGCAAACAACCTATTTGAAAATGTACTCACATTTAGACTATATAAAGAACTCTCAAAGCAATGGTAAAAGAAACCAATCCAACTAGAGAGTGAGCAGCCATTTCACCAAAGAGGACACACAGACGGCAAACAGGCATGTGAAAAGAAGTTCCCATCATAAGCTAGTGGGGGAAGGTAGATTGAAAGCATGATGAAAACTATTAAAACAGCTGAAAACATTTATTTAGTGACAATGCCAAATGAATGCTAGTGAGAATGCAAAGGAACCAAATCTCACTGCTTTTCAGCAATGGAATGCTGAAAATGGACATATAATAACTAAAATGTATTCAAACCTCATGAAAGCTGGGAGCTGGACAAAATCCACCTGAAGGTGTCCAAAGACCCGTGAGGAATTTGCTGGTGGGAATATGAAACGGTATGGCCTCTTCGGAAAAGAGTTTGCCAGTTTCCTAAAAAACCAAACATACAGTCTAGCCATCTCACTACCTGGCCTTCATACCAGAAAAATGAAAGCATATGTGCACACAAGATATATACCCCAAACTATTGAAAGCAGGGACTCAAAAAGATGCCTGTACACAATTACATGAATGTGCTTAATGCCTCTGAACTATACACTTAAAAGTGGATAAGATGGTACATTTTTTTATAAGTATTTTCTTAAATTTTTTTTTATTGGGGAATAGTGTGCTCCAAGTCAGGTTGTTGTCTTTCAATCTAGTTGTGGAGGGTGCATCTCAGCTCCAAGTCCAGTCGCCGTTTTCAATCTAGTTGCAGGGGGCACAGTCCACCATCCTATGCGGGAACTGAACCGGCAACCTTGTTGTTGAGAACTCGCGCTCTAACCAACTGAGCCATCCGGCCACCCCTCCAGCAGCTCAGCGGCAGTCCATTGTCTTCAATCTAGTTGTGGAGGGTCCAGCTCACTGGCCCATGTGGGAATCAAACTGGCAACCCTGTTGTTTAGAGCTCACGCTCTAACCAACTGAGCCATTCGGCCGCCCAAGATGGTACATTTTATGTTATGTGCATTTTATCACAATTAAAATGTTTTTAATGTCAAAAAATGTACATGAACGTTCATAACAGCTTTGTTTGAAATAGCCAAATATTGGAGACAAACTATCCTCCACTGGGTGAGTGCTTAAACAAAAAGGAAGAAACTACTGATGCACCAACCATTTGGACGGACACCAAGGGCATTATGATGAGTGAAAAAGCCTGTCTCCAAAGGTCACACACACTGTATGATTCCATTTACACAACATGGCAAAAAGAGGCAAAGCTGTAGAGACGGAGAACAGATTAGTGATTGCCAAGGGTTAGGACAGAGGGGGAACAGAGAGAAGAAGGAAGAATGTGACCATAAAGGGAAAGCAGCGGGGGTGTTTGTGATGATAGAGTAGCTGTGTATCTTGATGGTGGCCGTTACAGAATGTGCACGTGATAAAACTACGGAAGTACGCATACACAGGAATGCATGTAAAACAGATAAAATCTAAATAAACTGGACTGTACCAATGTCAATCCCCTCATTTTGGTGTGTATTATTGTCATAGAAGATGTCACCCTTGGGACAACTGGGTGAAGGATACATGGGACCTTTCTGTGCTATTTTTATAGCAATTTGCTATGAATCTATAACTATTTCAAAATAAAAAGTTAGAAACAAAGTAACCCAAACTTGAATGCTTGACCATGGGCCAGCAAGTTCCCAGGTGACCTGAGCTGTCTCTCCATCATGAACATGTCTGCTCCACCAGGCCATGGAGCTGGGTGCACAGCAGTACACCACCATCACCTGGGAGTGGGAGACATGGACTGGGGCTCAAGCTGATCCTGACAGCACAAGGAACTGTGCGACTTCCTCACGACCATGGCCTCTACTCCCGCTACACTGTCTCCTCTCTCTCAACCCCACCCACAGCTCAATGGGAAGTTACCACGACCAGCTGCCTGAAGAAGAAAATTCTTGGGCTCTGCTGGATATGTAGGCACCACCTGAAAGTGGACAGTGGTGAAGGGAAATCCTCTCAGTGAAATGACTTTTTGAAGACTTGATTATGGTGCTAGGAAGATGGCAACATCTTGTGTGTTGGGGCAATGTCCTCCAGGATGTGATATATGCTCTAAGTCTGTATCCAATACAGGTTCCCTTTCTCCCACAGCTGGGACTTGCAGGGCCAGTTACCAAGGGCTGGGGTGGGAGTGGCTCCGCTCACTATTATCTGTCCTGAGGGACTGGCAAAAATGCTGCTTCCTGTCCCTGTGACTTTAGGCTCTGCTTATCTAGAGATCTTAGTTCCAAAGGGAGGAATGCTTCTACCATGTGATACAACAATGATTCCATTCAACTGGAAGTCAATACTGTCACCTGGCCACTTTTGACTCCTCAAGCCACTGAAACAATAAAGAAAGGGTTTCTGGCTGGGGTAACTGGTCCAGACTGCCGGGGGGGGGGGGGGGGGGGGATGGATTGCCGCTGCAGGACAAGGACAAGGAGGAGTGTGCTACAACAGCCCAATTCGGGCAGGACTTTTAATGATCCAGACTCTTCAGGAATGATGGTTTGGGTCAACCCACCAGTAAGGAACCTGAGCAGTTGAGATGCTGCTGAAGGCAAAGGGAACATGCAATGGGCAGCAGACAGTTACAGATACTACCTATGATCACAAGACGTCCGTGTCTTTCGCTTCTGCATACTTCGGTCATCCGGGCAGGAAGCCACAGCCCAGACCTGAGACACAGGTGTGTGGCCAAACCTTAGAATCAGAATAAAGCTAATGAACTTCAGATGGCTACTGGAGTGGGTATGAACGACTTCTCTACACTCCTTGTCTGCCTTACTCACCCTGTGGGCCTTCACTCAGACCCTTTCCATGGCAGCTGTACCTCGCCCACTTGGACAGAGGGTCCTGGGGCCCAGCACGTGTCGCGAGGAGGAGGAGGCGCTCACCCGCGTGCGCCCCTCGCCCTGGAGATCCCGCTGGCCCCGCCCCCTCCTGCTAGGGACGGCTTGAGCCAGCCCGAGCCCCGCCCACAGCGGCGCCAGCCCAAGCCCCGCCCTCGGGTCCTCGCGCGAGGACCCCCACGGGGCTGTCCGCGGCTGCACCGGACTTATTCAGCCCTGTGGCCCGTCCGGACGGTCTCCCATCCCGGGCTGCGCTGCGGCGCGGCCATCTGGCCTCGGGAATCCAGCCACGGGCCGAGGCCCGCCGTGTGACGAGGAGCGGTCGCGGCAGGCGGTGGGGAAGGCTGCCCGGACGAGGCGCTCTGGGGCTCCACCATGGCGGCGGCGGTGCGCGCGGCGGGCCGCCTCCCTACACTGTGCGGCGCGCCGGCAGGTGAGAGCCCGGAGGCGGAGCGGGGGCTGAGAGCAGGGCTCCCGGACGGAGAGCAGCGGGGCTCCTCACGCCGGGCTCTGTCCCGCCCGGACCCGCTGTGTGACCTTGCGCGCGCCCGCACCCTCTCTGAGTCGTAGGTTCCGACTGTAAAGTGAGGGTGAACTGGACGCCGTCCAAGGTCCCTTGCAGTTCTCCAGACCGCTCGTGCGTGCAGGGCAGAGAGGGGCCGGGGACCGCAAGCGCGCGTCGCCCTTCTGACGGGCGCGACCCACGGGTTCATTTGGTGATGTCCACGGGGGTTCGAGGTGCAGGGCGGCCAGCGAAGCTTAAGGGAGAGAGGCCGTCCTGCAGCTTGTGTCATATAGGATTAGTGCCAGTCGTGTTAGATTCAGGGCTGGTCGGTGCCATTATTACAAAGAGGGATGTTTCCAGTGTCAGTAGTTTTGCTGTTACTGTCCTCCTCCACCCTCTGTTGGCTGTTTGTAACCGGAGGACGCAGTCTGCTGTCATCCAGCAGTGCGTGAGGATTCTTACTTCTCCACATGCTTGTCAACCGTTGTCTGTCCTTTTGATTGTAGTCATCTCGGTGGGTGTGAAATGGTATCACTCTGTGGTTTTGATTTGTGTTTCTCTGATAGCTAATGAGCATCTTTTCTTACTGCTTATTGGCCATTTGTATGTGTTCTTTGGAGAAATGTCTATTTAAATCTTTGCCCATTTTAAAATTGGGTTCTCTTTATTACTGAATTGTAAGAGTCCTTTATGTTTTCTAGATACAAATTCCTAGTCAGGTACATGATTTGCAAAAAATTTATCCCTTTCTGTGTGCTGTCTTTTCATGATAGTGTCCTTTGAAGCGCAGAAATTTTATATTTTGATGACGTCTGATTTGTCTATTTTTTGTTTTTATTGCTTTTTCTCTTAGTGTCATGTATAAGAAATCATTGCCAAATCAAGGTCATGATGATTTATCCTTGTTTTTCTCCTAAGAGTTTTATAGTTTTTGCTCTTACCTTTATGTCGTTGATCCATTTTGAGTTAATTTTTATATATGATGTGAAGTAGCATGTGGATATTCAGTTCCAGCACCTTTTGTTGAAAAGATTATTCCATCCCCATGATTTACCTTGGCACCCCTTTCATGAGTCAGTTGCCGGTAAATGCTGTCAGAGCCTGTGAAGCACTGCTGTGAGACGTGGCACACAAGTACAGTGACAGCCTGGCACTGAGGCTCCAGAGGAGACAGGGGAGCACGTTGCTGAGGGAGCCCGGTAGGAGTCAGGGACGCTTGACCAAGGGGTGCTGTTCAGACAACCAGAGAACACACCAGACACAGAAGGATGCAAGAGCAGAGCGTGTTCAAGACTGTGAGTCTGGCGAGGCGGGAGAGGGTGGAGGAGGTGAGGCTGATGTGCAAGGTGGGGCCCAAGTTGCTGGCCTGGGGACTGTGCTGAGGGGTTCTGACTTTGTTCTACATGCAGTCGGCAGCCAAAGAATGGTCCCTTGGGGCTGTGAAGTGTCCAGACCTGTCATTTCAGAGAGGGCTGGCTGCCTGACAGCAGATGGTGAATTCGAGGGGAAGAGACCAGAAGCGGTGAGAATGAGTAGGAGACTGTGGTCCTGTGTGGCTGAGGGATGATGAGGCCTGAACAAGGGGCAGTGAGGTCATATGATACAGTTGACAGAGGGGTTGATTTTTGAGAATGGATAGGGCTTGGTAACTGGTTACGTGTGAGAGTGAAGATGTGATGTGGTGTCATTTACTTGGGCCAGTGGTCATGGGGCCCCAAAATTACTTATTTACTTGTCTTGGTTCTTTTATTCTATAGATATTAATATCAATATGGGTGTTACTGTTTTAAAAGTTCCTTTTCATGTAGAGGTGTATCTTTAATTTTTTTTTTTTTTTTTTTTTTTTTTTAATTTACAGGTCGTTTATGGTCCAGGAAGCTTTACCTAAACACCTGTCCAACAGCTTCCACTTTGGCATTGAAGACTGTTCTCAGCAATGGTGAGATTCATTTCTCTAACTACCTTTTCTTATAAGATCTAATGTTAGAGTACTTTATTTAGTGTATAGAAATATAAATGAACAAAGCACATTCTTTATAACGGAAATTTATAGGGTCTACAGAGTAGTTTTCAGATTTTTTATGATTGCAGTTGTTATAGTTCAAGGCTTTAAAAAAGTAGCTACAATCTATTGAGTGGTTACTGTGTGCCAGGCTTGTGACATGGTATTTTGGTTGGTCCTCACACCAGTGTCATTCCTATTTTACAGATGGTGAGTGAGTCTCTGACAGGCTGTGACTCGCTCAAGGTCACACCGCCAGTAAGTGGCAGGACTGGGGCCTGAGCTGTCTGGGCGCCGTGATGTCTCCTCCTAACAGTCTCTGTAGAGGCCTCTGCTCCTCCACCGAGCAAGTGCAGGGCCCTCTCCTCGGTCACTCCCCAGAAAGGAGAAGCCGACCCTTGCCGAGCCCATGTTGTGCCTGTGGTCATTATATCCTGCCTTTTCCACACGGACTCTGCTTAGGGTGGAATCGAAACCTCATTATGTCCTTGAGCTTCTGGGACTCTGCCTACCGGGCTTTACCCCTGGTGTTGGCCCCTTCTGTGCTAACCCCACCTGCCCAGATGCCCGTACGCCTTGCTGGAGACGGCCAGCAGAGAGGCCTGGTGGGACTGGGCGCTTCCCTGTATTTGTTCCTTTGTTGCTTGGGTGTTCATTCATTCATACACTACTTACTGTGCGTCAGGCAGTGTCCCCGACCTGAGCTGATGTAGGGAAGGCCAGGGACGAGTGGTGAGGCCATAGCCCCGCGAAAGGGCCTGGGTGGGGAGGAACACTGACTGGCAGCACAGCGACAGTTCTGTGCATCAGTACGTCCTGCTTTTGCGACCGTGGGCAGATGTCATCCCTCAGGTTCCTCCTCTATAAAATGGGGACAGTAGTCCCTGCTTTGAAGGCTGTTGGTTCTTAAAATATATGTCCACAGAGCACCAAAAGGTTTATGTCTTAAAACGATTTCCCTTTCCTGCTTCTTCCCATCCTCCAGTGGCCCTCCATCCTTTGAGCTTTCTTCAGATTCTGTTTCCAAGTAGACTGTGTATATTGAGCTTTTCTCTGTTAACATTGCTATGCTAACTGAAGAGTTCTTACACCAGCATCCCTGCTATTTCCCCACATGGTTGTATGCACAATTTTGATGGATTCCATGGACAGTGTTTTCATTATGAAGGTTATGTATATATTATTCACAGCTGAGCTGGTGGAATTCTGTCATTACATTCCTCTAAACATTTTCTTTTTCCTAGAATTAATAATTGCCTTGTTTTTAGAAAGTGGCTTTGTTTTCTTTGAACCTATTGCTGTATTTTCTAAATGCTGCAACAGGTTGATCAGAAACAGCAATAATTTTTCTAAAATCTCTCAAACGTCACTAGTTAACTAGTTTGGTTTAATAGGAAAGACTTAAATTAGAAGGAAGAAATTCTTCACGGTGAAAACTGTTAGACACTGAAGTGAAACCTTCAAGGACAAACTGTGTCTTTGCAGAGGTCCACCCATGGGGCTTCCTGGGCTTGGCCCTCTGTGGCCTCCATGGTGACTATTTCCTAAGACGTGGTCATCATGGTTTGAAATGAACAAGAATTGAAAGGATCAAAGCAAAAGTGATCATTGATCGGCGGTGGGTAATAATCTGTAACTGAGCTTCAGCATGTGACTTAGCACCAGCTGCTGCCATCTCCTATTTTACAAGTCACAACACAATTTAAACTCCATTGTAGCAGCAGTATATTAAAAGAGATGATTTCTAAACCCACAAGTTTTTTTTTTAACTTTTGACAAGTGGGCCTTTTTAGGCTAAATACATTATTAGCTACGAATAGTATTTTGATCTTTTGAAAAAGATTAAAGAATTCTAAATCTGATGGTAGTGATTTTTACAGTCTTGAAGTATTTCAAAGATTGCAATAGTAAACTGTGCAAGATAAAATTCGTGTGTACTTGATATTTTATTGAAAGTTGAAGAAGTTATAAGGAAAGCTAAAATGTGTCCAACAGAAGGGGATTTGGAAGGATCATTGAAGACCTGTGTTTATTTAAAATGAAAAGCCAGTGTTTTCTGTCTACTTTTTATTGAGTAATTCACTAAGTGAGCTACCTCATGATGGTCTGAGCCAGCCTCCACCTCCCTGCCGTTGAGTAATTCATCTGGGATTGGAATGGGTGTTTAAATCTCAACGACTAACTAGTCTCATGACTTTGAACAATCCCTAACTTTGTAAGCCTAAGTTTCTTGTGAAATGAAGGGGTTGGATGAAATGATCTTTACTTTTCAATGTCTATATACAGTGGAGCTATTTTAATAGCTATTGTAGTCGTGTAGTATCAGTTTTTCCCTTATGTTCAACCAGATTCTTTTTTGTTGTCACTTTGTAAAATCATTTCTGGTGTTTGGCCCTCTGTAGCCATGAAGCGGTTGTTACTGTGCTTTTCATGATTTCTCAGAGACTGGGGAACAGCTGCTGTCCCTCTTTGGCTTTCTGGTTGTCAAGCCCAGCACCCCTGAGTAACCTTTTTTTTCTCAAAGGCTGTTTTAATTGCCTTCCTTGCTTCTCTAA